>NC_069501.1:788610001-789210001 GCF_027579735.1 Bombina bombina | reverse complement strand
TACAGGTTAATATCAGGCTGTGCACCAGCTCAAGCTCAGTATAAGTTGGGTAATGCAGCAGGACAAAGATCCTAAACATTGAAGTAAATCCCCTACAGAATTACTTCAAAAAAGCCCAGACCTTAACCCCGTAGAGATGCTTTTTTAATGACCTCAAGCGAGCTGCTCACACTAGACGTCATAAGAATATGGCTGAGATGAAGCAGTTCTGTAAGGAAGTGTGGTCTTAAATTCCTCCTGAAGGTTGTGCAGGTCTAATGAGCAATTTTCAAAAATGCTTGGTTGAAGTTATTGCTGCCAAAAAGGATTAACTTGCTATTTAATCTAAGTGTTCACTTACTTTTCCACAGCACTGTGAATGTTTAATAGGATGTGTCCAATAATGACATGAAAGATTATAGTTGTTTATGTGTTGTTAGCTTAAGCACATTGTGTTTATCTATACTTGTGACTTTGATAAAGATGAGATGACATTTTATGACCAACTCATGCAGAAAATCAACTAATTCCAAAGGGTTCACATACTTTTCCTTGCCACTGTAACTATAGGTTGTTGTGTTTTCTCTCTCAGTCTCTTCCTCTCTCATCTCTCTTGAGATTATCTTGCAAAAAGGTTTAGCTAAGAAAGCCCATATTATTTATATATTTTATTTCTCCTGTTAAGTGTGGTCAGTCCACGGGTCATCATTACTTCTGGGATATTAACTCCTCCCCAACAGGAAGTGCAAGAGGATTCACCCAGCAGAGCTGCTATATAGCTCCTCCCCTCTACGTCACCCCCAGTCATTCTCTTGCACCCAACGAATAGATAGGATGTGTGAGAGGACTGTGGTGATTTTACTTAGTTTCATACCTTCAATCAAAAGTTTGTTATTTTATAATAGCACCGGAGTGTGTTATTCCTTCTCTGGTAGAATTTGAAGAAGAATCTACCTGAGTTTTTTCTATGATTTTAGCCGGCGTAGTTAAGATCATATTGCTGTTTCTCGGCCATCTGAGGAGAGGTAAACTTCAGATCAGGGGACAGCGGGCAGATTAATCTGCAAAGAGGTATGTAGCAGCTTTTCTCCAACATAGGTGTGTCCGGTCCACGGCGTCATCCTTACTTGTGGGATATTCTCTTCCCCAACAGGAAATGGCAAAGAGCCCAGCAAAGCTGGTCACATGATCCCCCCTAGGCTCCGCCTTCCCCAGTCATTCTCTTTGCCGTTGTACAGGCAACATCTCCACGGAGATGGCTTAGAGTTTTTTGGTGTTTAAATGTAGTTTTATTGCTTCAATCAAGAGTTTGTTATTTTAAAATAGTGCTGGTATGTACTATTTACTCTGAAACAGAAAAGAGATGAAGATTTCTGTTTGTAAGAGGAAGATGATTTTAGCAACCGTTACTAAAATCGATGGCTGTTCCACTCAGGACTGTTGAGATGAAGTAACTTCAGTTGGGGGAACAGTGTGCAGACTTTTACTGCTTGAAGTATGACACATTTCTAACAAGACTTGGTAATACTGGAAGCTGTCATTTTCCCTATGGGATCCGGTAAGCCATTTTAATAACAATTTATAAAGGGCTTCACAAGGGCTTTAAAGACTGGCAGACATTTTTCTGGGCTAAAACGTTTGTTTTATAAGCATGTTTAATGATTTATTACTCTGAGGAGTTGTTTTTATCTGGGTATGTTGGTAATAAAAACGGCAGGCACTGTTTTGGACACCTTTTTCACTGGGGGCCTTCTCTAGTCTTAGGCAGAGCCTCAGTTTCGCGCCACTAATGCGCAGTTGTTTTTGGGAGTCAGAGCATGCAGATGCATGTGTGAGGAGCTCAGATACACTGAAAAAGCGTGCTGAAGGCGTCATTTGGTATCGTATTCCCCTCTGGGCTTGGTTGGGTCTCAGCAAAGCAGATACCAGGGACTGTATAGGGGTTAAATGTAAAAACGGCTCCGGTTCCGTTATTTTTAGAGTTAAATCTTTCAAATTTGGTGTGCAATACTTTCAAGGCTTTATGACACTGTGGTGAAATTTTGGTGAATTTTGGACAATTCCTTCATACTTTTTCGCATATTCAGTAATAAAGTGTGTTCAGTTTAAAATTTAAAGTGACAGTAACGGTTTTATTTTAAAACGTTTTTTGTACTTTGTTATCAAGTTTATGCCTGTTTATCATGTCTGTACCTTCAGATAGACTATGTTCTGTATGTCAGGAAGCCAAAGTTCCTTCTCATTTAAATATATGTGATGCATGTGATAGTGAAAATGATGCCCAAGATGATTCCTCTAGTGAGGGGAGTAAGCATGGTACTGCATCATCCCCTTATGTGTCTACACCAGTCTTGCCCACACAAGAGGCCCCTAGTACATCTAGTGCGCCTATTATTCTTACTATGCAACAATTAACGGCTGTAATGGATAATTCTATTAAAAACATTTTAGCCAAAATGCCCACTTATCAGCGAAAGCGCGACTGCTCTGTTTTAGATACTGTAGAGCATGAGGGCGCAGATGATAATGGTTCTGACATGCCCTTACACCAGTCTGAAGGGGCTAGGGAGGTTTTGTCTGAGGGAGAAATTTCAGATTCAGGAAAAATTTCTCAACAAGCTGAACCTGATGTTATTACATTCAAATTTAAATTGGAACATCTCCGCGCTCTGCTTAAGGAGGTGCTTTCTACTCTGAATGATTGTGACAATTTGGTCGTTCCAGAGAAATTATGTAAGATGGACAAGTTTCTAGAGGTCCCGGTGCCCCCCGAAGCTTTTCCTATACCCAAGCGGGTGGTGGATATTGTATTCAAAGATCCTATGGATAAAAAGTTAGAAGGTTTGCTTAAAAAGATGTTTGTTCAGCAAGGTTACCTTCTACAGCCAATTTCATGCATTGTTCCTGTTACTACAGCAGCGTCTTTTTGGTTTGATGAACTAGAAAAGTCGCTAGATAAAGCTACCCCTTTGGAGGAGATTATGGACAGAATTCGTGCTCTTAAATTGGCTAATTCTTTTACTCTAGACGCTACCCTGCAATTAGCTAGATTAGCGGCGAAAAATTCAGGGTTTGCTATTGTGGCGCGCAGAGCGCTATGGCTAAAATCTTGGTCAGCGGATGCGTCATCCAAGAACAAATTGCTTAATATTCCTTTCAAGGGGAAAACGCTGTTTGGCCCTGAATTGAAAGAGATTATTTCAGATATCACTGGGGGAAAGGGCCATGCCCTTCCTCAGGATAGGTCTTTCAAGGCTAAAAATAAGCCTAATTTTCGTCCCTTTCGTAGAAACGGACCAGCCTCAAGCTCTACGCCCTCTAAGCAAGAGGGTAATACGTCTCAAGCCAAGCCAGCCTGGAAGCCCATGCAAGGCTGGAACAAAGGCAAGCAGGCCAAGAAACCTGCCACTGCTACCAAGACAGCATGAGATGTTGGCCCCCGATCCGGGACCGGATCTGGTGGGGGGCAGACTTCTCTCTTCGCTCAGGCATGGGCAAGAGATGTTCTGGATCCTTGGGCTCTAGAAATAGTCTCCCAAGGTTATCTTCTGGAATTCAAGGAACTACCCCCAAGGGGAAGATTCCACAGGTCTCAATTGTCTTCAGACCACATAAAAAAACAGGCATTCTTACATTGCGTAGAAGACCTGTTAAAAATGGGAGTGATCAATCCTGTTCCATTGAAGGAACGAGGGATGGGATTCTACTCAAATCTGTTCATAGTTCCCAAAAAAGAGGGAACATTCAGACCAATCTTGGATCTCAAGATCTTAAACAAATTTCTCAGGGTTCCATCGTTCAAGATGGAAACCATTCGAACAATTCTTCCTACCATCCAGGAAGGTCAATTCATGACCACGGTGGATTTAAAGGATGCGTATCTACATATTCCTATCCACAAGGAACATCATCGGTTCCTAAGGTTCGCGTTTCTGGACAAACATTACCAGTTCGTGGCACTTCCATTCGGATTAGCCACTGCCCCAAGAATTTTCACAAAGGTACTAGGGTCCCTTCTAGCGGTGTTAAGACCGAGGGGCATTGCAGTAGTACCTTACTTGGACAACATTCTAATTCAAGCGTCGTCCCTGCCACAAGCAAAGGCTCATACGGACATTGTCCTAGCCTTTCTCAGATGTCACGGGTGGAAAGAGAACGTAGAGAAAAGTTCTCTGTCTCCGTCAACAAGAGTCCCCTTCTTGGGAACAATAATAGACTCTTTAGAAATGAAGATTTTTCTGACAGACGCCAGAAAATCAAAACTTCTAAACTCTTGTCAAGTACTTCATTCTGTTCTTCTTCCTTCCATAGCGCAGTGCATGGAAGTAATAGGTTTGATGGTGGCGGCAATGGACATAGTTCCTTTTGCGCGAATTCATCTAAGACCATTACAACTGTGCATGCTCAGACAGTGGAATGGGGATTATACAGACTTGTCTCCAACGATACAAGTAGATCAGAGGACCAGAGACTCACTCCGTTGGTGGCTGACCCTGGACAACCTGTCACAAGGGATGAGCTTCCGCAGACCGGAGTGGGTCATTGTCACGACCGACGCCAGTCTGGTGGGCTGGGGCGCGGTCTGGGAACCCCTGAAAGCTCAGGGGCTTTGGTCTCGGGAAGAATCTCTTCTACCGATAAACATTCTGGAACTGAGAGCGATATTCAATGCTCTCAGAGCTTGGCCTCAGCTTGCAAGGGCCACATTCATAAGGTTTCAATCAGACAACATGACGACTGTTGCGTATATCAACCATCAGGGGGGAACAAGGAGTTCCCTGGCGATGGAAGAAGTGACCAAAATAATTCAATGGGCGGAGAATCACTCCTGCCACTTGTCTGCAATCCACATCCCAGGAGTGGAAAGCGGATTTTCTGAGTCGTCAGACATTTCATCCGGGGGAGTGGGAACTCCATCCGGAAATGTTTGCCCAAATAATTCAATTGTGGGGCATTCCAGACATGGATCTGATGGCGTCTCGTCAGAACTTCAAGGTTCCTTGCTACGGGTCCAGATCCAGGGATCCCAAGGCGGCTCTAGTGGATGCACTAGTAGCACCTTGGACCTTCAACCTAGCTTATGTGTTCCCACCGTTTCCTCTCATTCCCAGGCTGGTAGCCAGGATCAAACAGGAGAGG
Organism: Bombina bombina; assembly: GCF_027579735.1. Classification (NCBI taxonomy): domain Eukaryota; kingdom Metazoa; phylum Chordata; class Amphibia; order Anura; family Bombinatoridae; genus Bombina; species Bombina bombina. The sequence continues at coordinate 789,204,883 of NC_069501.1, read as the reverse complement.
GTATCGGTGATCTTGATAGCTCCTGCGTGGCCACGCAGGACTTGGTATGCAGACCTGGTGAATATGTCATCAGCTCCACCATGGAAGCTACCTCTGAGACAGGACCTTCTTGTTCAAGGTCCGTTCGAACATCCGAATCTGGCCTCACTCCAACTGACTGCTTGGAGATTGAACGCTTGATTTTATCAAAGCGAGGGTTCTCAGATTCTGTCATTGATACTCTTGTTCAGGCTAGAAAGCCTGTAACTAGGAAAATCTACCATAAAATATGGAAAAAATATATCTGTTGGTGCGAATCTAAAGGATTCCCATGGAACAAGATAAAAATTCCTAGGATTCTATCCTTTCTTCAAGAGGGTTTGGAGAAAGGATTATCTGCGAGTTCTTTGAAGGGACAGATTTCTGCTTTATCTGTTTTACTTCACAAAAAGCTGGCGGCTGTACCAGACGTTCAGGCTTTTGTTCAGGCTCTGGTTAGAATCAAGCCTGTTTACAAACCTTTGACTCCTCCCTGGAGTCTCAATCTAGTTCTTTCAGTTCTTCAGGGGATTCCGTTTGAACCCCTACATTCCGTTGATATAAAGTTATTATCTTGGAAAGTTTTGTTTTTGGTTGCAATCTCTTCTGCTAGAAGAGTTTCAGAGTTATCTGCTCTGCAGTGTTCTCCTCCATATCTGGTGTTCCATGCAGATAAGGTGGTTTTGCGTACTAAACCTGGTTTTCTTCCGAAAGTTGTTTCTAATAAAAATATTAACCAGGAGATAGTCGTGCCTTCTTTGTGTCCTAATCCAGTTTCAAAGAAGGAACGTTTGTTGCACAACTTAGATGTAGTTCGTGCTCTCTAATTTTACTTAGCAGCTACTAAGGATTTCAGACAAACATCTTCTTTGTTTGTTGTTTATTCTGGTAAAAGGAGAGGTCAAAAAGCAACTTCTACCTCTCTCTCTTTCTGGCTTAAAAGCATTATCCGATTGGCTTATGAGACTGCCGGACGGCAGCCTCCTGAAAGAATCACAGCTCACTCCACTAGGGCTGTGGCTTCCACTTGGGCCTTCAAGAACGAGGCTTCTGTTGATCAGATATGTAAGGCAGCGACTTGGTCTTCACTGCACACTTTTGCCAAATTCTACAAATTTGATACTTTTGCTTCTTCTGAGGCTATTTTTGGGAGAAAGGTTTTGCAAACCGTGGTGCCTTCCATCTAGGCGACCTGATTTGTTCCCTCCCATCATCCGTGTCCTAAAGCTTTGGTATTGGTTCCCACAAGTAAGGATGACGCCGTGGACCGGACACACCTATGTTGGAGAAAACAGAATTTATGCTTACCTGATAAATTACTTTCTCCAACGGTGTGTCCGGTCCACGGCCCGCCCTGGTTTTTGATCAGGTCTGTTGAATTAATTTCTCTAACTACAGTCACCACGGTATCATATGATTTCTCCTATGCATATTCCTCCTTTACGTCGGTCGAATGACTGGGGAAGGCGGAGCCTAGGGGGGATCATGTGACCAGCTTTGCTGGGCTCTTTGCCATTTCCTGTTGGGGAAGAGAATATCCCACAAGTAAGGATGACGCCGTGGACCGGACACACCGTTGGAGAAAGTAATTTATCAGGTAAGCATAAATTCTGTTATTATTTTCTGACAATGGAATTGATGAGAAAATTCTGCCATACCGATATAATGTAAACTCAGCCTTAAATGCAGTAGCAGCAACTGGTATCAGGCTGTCATGTATGTATATTTTACACTTCAGTATTCTGGGGAATGGCACTTCACTGGAATTATACTGTATGCATAAAACTTTAGCCTAATTTGCAGGGACTAGCAACAGGCTTTTTAATAACACTTAATTTATTAATGTTAAACGTTTTTTGCTGGCATGTAAAATCGTTTAGTTTTCTGAGGTACTGGGTGAAAAAATGTTTTGGGCACTATTTTTTTCCACTGGCAGTCGTTTTATTTAATTTATGACAGTTTACTGATCTCTCTCACTGTTATGTGTGAGGGGGAGGGGCCTTTTTTGGCGCTTTTGCTACGCATCAAAAAATTCAGTCAGAAGTTTGTCTTCCCTGCATGATCCAGTTCATCTCTACAGAACTCAGGGGTCTTCAAAACTTGTTTTGAGGGAGGTAATCACTCACAGCAGAGCTGTGAGATTGTAGTTGACTGTGATAAAAAACGTTTATTTCTGTATTTTTTTTCTGCTATCAGGGTTAGTTATCCTTTGCTAATGGGAGCAATCCTTTGCTAAAATTGTGTTTTTTACAAAGATTTGATGCTATAACTTTTCAGTTTATTAATTTTCAACTGTCATAACTTTTCTGTGCTTCTTATAGGCACAGTACGTTTTCATATTATAGTAAATTACTTGAAAAGTATTTCCAAGTTGCTAGTTTATTTGCTAGTGTGTTAAACATGTCTGATTCAGAGGAAGATATCTGTGCTATATGTGCTAAAGCCAAAGTGGAGCCCAATAGAAATTTATGTACTAACTGCATTGATGCTACTTTAAATAAAAGTCAATCTGTACAAATTGAACATATTTCACCAAACAACGAGGGGAGAGTTATGCCGACTAACTCGCCTCACGTGTCAGTACCTGCATCTCCCGCTCGGGAGGTGCGTGATATTGTAGCGCCGAGTACATCTGGGCGGCCATTACAAATCACATTACAGGATATGGCTACTGTTATGACTGAAGTTTTGGCTAAATTACCAGAACTAAGAGGTAAGCGTGATCACTCTGGGGTGAGAACAGAGTGCGCTGATAATATTAGGGCCATGTCAGACACTGCGTCACAATTTGCAGAACATGAGGACGGAGAGCTTCATTCTGCGGGTGACGGTTCTGATCCAAACAAACTGGATTCAGATATTTCAAATTTTAAATTTAAGCTGGAAAACCTCCGTGTATTACTAGGGGAGGTGTTAGCGGCTCTGAATGATTGTAACACAGTTGCAATACCAGAGAAAATGTGTAGGTTGGATAAATATTTTGCGGTACCGGCGAGTACTGACGTTTTTCCTATACCTAAGAGACTTACTGAAATTGTTACTAAGGAGTGGGATAGACCCGGTGTGCCGTTCTCACCCCCTCCGATATTTAGAAAGATGTTTCCAATAGACGCCACCACACGGGACTTATGGCAAACGGTCCCTAAGGTGGAGGGAGCAGTTTCTACTTTAGCTAAGCGTACCACTATCCCGGTGGAGGATAGCTGTGCCTTTTCAGATCCAATGGATAAAAAATTAGAGGGTTACCTTAAGAAAATGTTTGTTCAACAAGGTTTTATATTGCAACCTCTTGCATGCATTGCGCCTGTCACGGCTGCAGCAGCATTTTGGTTTGAGTCTCTGGAAGAGACACTTGAGTCAGCTCCATTAGATGAGATTACACACAAGCTTAAAGCCCTTAAGTTAGCTAACTCATTTATTTCAGATGCCGTAGTACATTTAACTAAACTTACGGCTAAGAATTCCGGATTCGCCATTCAGGCGCGCAGAGCACTGTGGCTAAAATCCTGGTCAGCTGACGTTACTTCTAAATCTAAATTGCTTAATATACCTTTCAAAGGGCAGACCTTATTCGGGCCCGGGTTGAAAGAAATTATCGCTGACATTACAGGAGGTAAAGGCCATGCCCTGCCTCAAGACAGAGCCAAACCTAAGGCTAGACAGTCTAATTTTCGTTCCTTTCGTAATTTCAAAGCAGGAGCAGCAACAACTTCCTCTGCACCAAAACAGGAAGGAGCTGTTGCTCGCTACAGACAAGGCTGGAGACCTAACCAGTCCTGGAACAAGGGCAAGCAGGCCAGGAAACCTGCTGCTGCCCCTAAGACAGCATGAATCGAGGGCCCCCGATCCGGGAACGGATCTAGTGGGGGGCAGACTTTCTCTCTTCGCCCAGGCTTGGGCAAGAGATGTCCAGGATCCCTGGGCGTTAGAGATCATATCTCAGGGATACCTTCTAGACTTCAAATTCTCTCCCCCAAGAGGGAGATTTCATCTGTCAAGGTTGTCAACAAACCAAATAAAGAAAGAGGCGTTTCTACGCTGCGTACAAGATCTTTTATTAATGGGAGTGATCCATCCGGTTCCGCGGTCGGAACAAGGACAAGGGTTTTACTCAAATCTGTTTGTGGTTCCCAAAAAAGAGGGAACTTTCAGGCCAATCTTGGATTTAAAGATCCTAAACAAATTCCTAAGAGTTCCATCGTTCAAAATGGAAACTATTCGGACAATTTTACCCATGATCCAAAAGGGTCAGTACATGACCACAGTGGATTTAAAGGATGCTTACCTTCACATACCGATTCACAAAGATCATTACCGGTATCTAAGGTTTGCCTTTCTAGACAGGCATTACCAGTTTGTAGCTCTTCCATTCGGATTGGCTACGGCTCAGAGAATCTTCACAAAGGTTCTGGGTGCTCTTCTGGCGGTACTAAGACCGCGAGGAATTGCGGTAGCTCCGTACCTAGACGACATTCTGATACAAGCTTCAAGCTTTCAAACTGCCAAGTCTCATACAGAGTTAGTACTGGCATTTCTAAGGTCGCATGGATGGAAGGTGAACGAAAAGAAGAGTTCTCTCTTTCCACTCACAAGAGTTCCCTTCTTGGGGACTCTTATAGATTCTGTAGAAATGAAGATTTACCTGACAGAAGACAGGTTAACAAAGCTTCAAGATGCATGCCGTGTCCTTCATTCCATTCAACACCCGTCAGTAGCTCAATGCATGGAGGTGATCGGCTTAATGGTAGCGGCAATGGACATAGCACCCTTTGCACGCCTACATCTCAGACCGCTGCAATTGTGCATGCTAAGTCAGTGGAATGGGGATTACTCAGACTTGTCCCCTACTCTGAATCTGGATCAAGAGACCAGAAATTCTCTTCTATGGTGGCTTTCTCGGCCACATCTGTCCAGGGGGATGCCATTCAGCAGGCCGGACTGGACAATTGTAACAACAGACGCCAGCCTACTAGGTTGGGGCGCTGTCTGGAATTCTCTGAAGGCTCAGGGACAATGGAATCAGGAGGAGAGTCTCCTACCAATAAACATTCTGGAATTGAGAGCAGTTCTCAATGCCCTTCTGGCTTGGCCACAGTTAACAACTCGGGGGTTCATCAGGTTTCAGTCGGACAACATCACGACTGTAGCTTACATCAACCATCAGGGAGGGACAAGAAGCTCCCTAGCAATGATGGAAGTATCAAAGATAATTCGCTGGGCAGAGTCTCACTCTTGCCACCTGTCAGCAATCCACATCCCGGGAGTGGAGAACTGGGAGGCGGATTTCTTAAGTCGTCAGACTTTTCATCCGGGGGAGTGGGAACTTCATCCGGAGGTCTTTGCCCAAATACTTCGACGTTGGGGCAAACCAGAGATAGATCTCATGGCGTCTCGACAGAACGCCAAGCTTCCTCGTTACGGGTCCAGATCCAGGGATCCGGGAGCGGTTCTGATAGATGCTTTGACAGCACCTTGGACCTTCGGGATGGCTTATGTGTTTCCACCCTTCCCGATGCTTCCTCGATTGATTGCCAGAATCAAACAGGAGAGAGCATCAGTGATTCTAATAGCGCCTGCGTGGCCACGCAGGACTTGGTATGCAGATCTAGTGGACATGTCATCCTGTCCACCTTGGTCTCTACCTCTGAAACAGGACCTTCTGATCCAGGGTCCCTTCAAGCATCAAAATCTAATTTCTCTGAAGCTGACTGCTTGGAAATTGAACGCTTGATTTTATCAAAACGTGGTTTTTCTGAGTCAGTTATTGATACCTTAATACAGGCTAGGAAGCCTGTTACCAGAAAGATTTACCATAAGATATGGCGCAAATACTTATATTGGTGTGAATCCAAGAGTTACTCATGGAGTAAGGTTAGGATTCCGAGGATATTGTCCTTTCTACAAGAAGGTTTAGAAAAGGGTTTATCCGCTAGTTCCTTAAAGGGACAGATTTCAGCTCTGTCCATTCTTTTACACAAACGTCTGTCAGAAGTTCCGGACGTTCAAGCTTTTTGTCAGGCTTTAGCTAGGATCAAGCCTGTGTTTAAAACTGTTGCTCCACCATGGAGTTTGAACTTAGTTCTTAATGTTTTACAGGGTGTTCCGTTTGAACCCCTTCATTCCATTGATATCAAGCTGTTATCTTGGAAAGTTCTGTTTTTAATGGCGATTTCCTCGGCTCGAAGAGTCTCTGAGTTATCTGCCTTACATTGTGATTCTCCTTATCTGATTTTTCATTCAGACAAGGCAGTTCTGCGTACTAAACCTGGGTTCCTACCTAAGGTGGTCACTAACAGGAATATCAATCAAGAGATTGTGGTTCCATCTTTGTGTCCTAATCCTTCTTCGAAGAAGGAACGTCTGCTACACAATCTAGATGTAGTCCGTGCCCTGAAATTTTATCTACAGGCAACTAAGGATTTTCGACAAACGTCTTCCCTGTTTGTCGTTTATTCTGGTCAGAGGAGAGGTCAAAAAGCTTCGGCTACCTCTCTTTCCTTTTGGCTTCGTAGCATAATACGGTTAGCCTATGAGACTGCTGGGCAGCAGCCTCCTGAAAGAATTACAGCACATTCTACTAGAGCTGTGGCTTCCACTTGGGCCTTTAAGAATGAGGCTTCTGTTGAACAGATTTGCAAGGCTGCAACTTGGTCTTCTCTTCATACTTTTTCCAAATTTTACAAATTTGACACTTTTGCTTCTTCGGAGGCTGTTTTTGGAAGAAAGGTTCTTCAGGCAGTGGTTCCTTCCGTATAAAGAGCCTGCCTGTCCCTCCCGTCATCCGTGTACTTTAGCTTTGGTATTGGTATCCCAGAAGTAATGATGACCCGTGGACTGACCACACTTAACAGGAGAAAACAAAATTTATGCTTACCTGATAAATTCCTTTCTCCTGTAGTGTGGTCAGTCCACGGCCCGCCCTGTTTTTTATGGCAGGTAAAAAAAATTTGAATTATACTCCAGTCACCACTACACCCTTTGGCTTCTCCTTTCTCGTTGGTCCTTGGTCGAATGACTGGAGGTGACGTAGAGGGGAGGAGCTATATAGCAGCTCTGCTGGGTGAATCCTCTTGCACTTCCTGTTGGGGAGGAGTTAATATCCCAGAAGTAATGATGACCCGTGGACTGACCACACTACAGGAGAAAGGAATTTATCAGGTAAGCATAAATTTTGTTTTTCTCCAACATAGGTGTGTCCGGTCCACGGCGTCATCCTTACTTGTGGGATATTCTCTTCCCCAACAGGAAATGGCAAAGAGCCCAGCAAAGCTGGTCACATGATCCCTCCTAGGCTCCGCCTACCCCAGTCATTCTCTTTGCCGTTGCACAGGCAACATCTCCACGGAGATGGCTAAGAGTTTTTTGGTGTTTAAATGTAGTTTTTATTCTTCAATCAAGTGTTTGTTATTTTAAAATAGTGCTGGTATGTACTATTTACTCTGAAACAGAAAAGAGAAGAAGATTTCTGTTTGTAAGAGGAAGATGATTTTAGCAAACGTTACTAAAATCGATTGCTGTTTCCACACAGGACTGTTGAGATGAAGTAACTTCAGTTGGGGGAAGCAGTTGGCAGACTTTTCTGCCTGAGGTATGACTGGCCACATTTCTAACAAGACTTTGTAATGCTGGAAGGCTGTCATTTTCCCTATGGGGACCGGTAAGCCATTTTCTTAGATTAAGTAAAAGAATGAAGGGCTTTATAAGGGCTTAAAAAACTGGTAGACATTTTTCTGGGCTAAAACGATTACTTTGCTAAGCATATTTGGCAGATTATAACTCTCTATAGTTATTATAATCTTGGGGATTGTTGTTAAAAAACGGCAGGCACTGTATGGACACCTTTTTCAGATGGGGGCCTTCTCTAGTAATAGGCAGAGCCTCATTTTCGCGCCACTAATGCGCAGTTGTTTTTGGAAAGCAAGGCATGCAGATGCATGTGTGAGGAGCTAAGAACCACTGAAAAAGCTTATAGAAGGCGTCATTTGGTATCGTATTCCCCTCTGGGCTTGGTTGGGTCTCAGCAAAGCAGATACCTGGGACTGTATAGGGGTTAAATGTAAAAACGGCTCCGGTTCCGTTATTTTAAGGGTTAAAGCTTTCAAATTTGGTGTGCAATACTTTTAAGGCTTTAAGACACTGTGGTGAAATTTTGGTGAATTTTGAACAATTGCTTCATGCTTTTTCGCATATTCAGTAATAAAGTGTGTTCTGTTTAAAATTTAAAGTGACAGTAACGGTTTTATTTTAAAACATTTTTTGTGCTTTGTTGACAAGTTTAAGCCTGTTTAACATGTCTGAACCATCAGATAAGCGATGTTCTATATGTATGAAAGCCAATGTGTCTCCCCATTTAAATATATGTGATAATTGTGACATAGTGTCCAAACAAAGTAGGGACAATGATGCCACAGATAATAATATTGCCCAAGATGATTCTTCAGATGAGGGGAGTAAGCATGGTACTGCACCATCCCCTTCTGTGTCTACACCAGTTTTGCCCACACAAGAGGCCCCTAGTACATCTAGTGCGCCAATACTTATTACCATGCAACAATTAACGGCTGTTATGGATAATTCTATTGCAAATATTTTATCTAAAATGCCTACTTATCAGAGAAAGCGCGATTGCTCTGTTTTAAACACTGAAGAGCAAGAGGACGCTGATGATAACGTTTCTGACATACCCTCACACCAATCTGAAGGGGCCAGGAGGGAGGTATTGTCTGAGGGAGAAATTTCAGATTCAGGAAAAATTTCTCAACAAGCTGAACCTGATGTTGTAACATTTAAATTTAAATTAGAACATCTCCGCGCACTGCTTAAGGAGGTATTATCTACTCTGGATGATTGTGACAATCTGGTCATTCCAGAGAAATTATGTAACATGGATAAGTTCCTAGAGGTTCCGGTGCCCCCCGATGCTTTTCCTATACCCAAGCGGGTGGCGGACATAGTAAATAAGGAATGGGAAAGGCCCGGCATACCTTTTGTTCCTCCCCCTATATTTAAGAAATTTTCTCCAACATAGGTGTGTCCGGTCCACGGCGTCATCCTTACTTGTGGGATATTCTCTTCCCCAACAGGAAATGGCAAAGAGCCCAGCAAAGCTGGTCACATGATCCCTCCTAGGCTCCGCCTACCCCAGTCATTCTCTTTGCCGTTGTACAGGCAACATCTCCACGGAGATGGCTTAGAGTTTTTTAGTGTTTAACTGTAGTTTTTCATTATTCAATCAAGAGTTTGTTATTTTCAAATAGTGCTGGTACGTACTATTTACTCAGAAACAGAAAAGAGATGAAGAATTCTGTTTGTATGAGGAAAATGATTTTAGCAACCGTAACTAAAATCCATGGCTGTTCCACACAGGACTGTTGAGAGCATTAACTTCAGTTGGGGGAACAGTTTGCAGTCCTTTGCTGCTTGAGGTATGACACATTCTAACAAGACGATGTAATGCTGGAAGCTGTCATTTTCCCTATGGGATCCGGTAAGCCATGTTTATTACGATTGTAAATAAGGGCTTCACAAGGGCTTATTTAGACTGTAGACATTTTTTGGGCTAAATCGATTGATATTAACACTTATTTAGCCTTGAGGAATCATTTATTCTGGGTATTTTGATATAATTATATCGGCAGGCACTGTTTTAGACACCTTATTCTTTAGGGGCTTTCCCAAAGCATAGGCAGAGTCTCATTTTCGCGCCGGTGTTGCGCACTTGTTTTTGAGAGGCATGGCATGCAGTCGCATGTGAGAGGAGCTCTGATACTGATAAAAGACTTCTGAAGGCATCATTTGGTATCGTATTCCCCTTGGGTTTGGTTGGGTCTCAGCAAAGCAGATACCAGGGACTGTAAAGGGGTTAAAGCTTAAAACGGCTCCGGTTCCGTTATTTTAAGGGTTAAAGCTTCCAAAATTGGTGTGCAATATTTTCAAGGCTTTAAGACACTGTGGTGAAAGTTTGGTGAATTTTGAACAATTCCTTCATGTTTTTTCGCAATTGCAGTAATAAAGTGTGTTCAGTTTAAAATTTAAAGTGACAGTAACGGTTTTATTTCAAAACGTTTTTTGTACTTTCTTATCAAGTTTATGCCTGTTTAACATGTCTGAACTACCAGATAGACTGTGTTCTGAATGTGGGGAAGCCAGAATTCCTATTCATTTAAATAAATGTGATTTATGTGATAATGACAATGATGCCCAAGATGATTCCTCAAGTGAGGGGAGTAAGCATGGTACTGCATCATTCCCTCCTTCGTCTACACGAGTCTTGCCCACTCAGGAGGCCCCTAGTACATCTAGCGCGCCAATACTCCTTACTATGCAACAATTAACGGCTGTAATGGATAATTCTGTCAAAAACATTTTAGCCAAAATGAACCCTTGTCAGCGTAAGCGTGGATGCTCTGTTTTAGTTACTGAAGAGCATGACGACGCTGATATTAATATCTCTGAAGGGCCCCTAACCCAATCTGAGGGAGCCAGGGAGGTTTTGTCTGAGGGAGAAATTACTGATTTAGGGAACATTTCTCAGCAGGCTGAATCCGATGTGATTACTTTTAAATTTAAATTGGAACATCTCCGCATTTTGCTTAAGGAGGTATTATCCACTCTGGATGATTGTGAAAATTTGGTCATCCCAGAGAAACTATGTAAAATGGACAAGTTCCTAGAGGTGCCGGGGCTCCCAGAAGCTTTTCCTATACCCAAGCGGGTGGCGGACATTGTTAATAAAGAATGGGAAAGGCCCGGTATTCCTTTCGTCCCTCCCCCCATATTTAAAAAATTGTTTCCTATGGTCGACCCCAGAAAGGACTTATGGCAGTCAGTCCCCAAGGTCGAGGGAGCGGTTTCTACTTTAAACAAACGCACCACTATTCCCATAGAGGATAGTTGTGCTTTCAAAGATCCTATGGATAAAAAATTAGAAGGTTTGCTTAAAAAGATGTTTGTTCAGCAGGGTTACCTTCTACAACCCATTTCATGCATTGTCCCTGTCACTACAGCCGCATATTTCTGGTTTGATGAGCTGATTAAGGTGCTCGATAGTGACTCTCCTCCTTATGAGGAGATTATGGACAGAGTCAATGCTCTCAAATTGGCTAATGCTTTCACTCTAGACGCCTCTTTGCAATTGGCTAAGTTAGCGGCTAAGAATTCTGGGTTTGCTATTGTGGCGCGCAGAGCGCTTTGGTTGAAATCTTGGTCGGCTGATGCGTCTTCCAAGAACAAGCTACTAAACATTCCTTTCAAGGGGAAAACGCTGTTTGGTCCTGACTTGAAAGAGATTATCTCTGATATCACTGGGGGTAAGGGCCATGCCCTTCCTCAGGATCGGCCTTTCAAGGCAAAAAATAGACCTAATTTTCGCCCCTTTCGTAAAAACGGACCAGCCCAAGGTGCTACGTCCTCTAAGCAAGAGGGTAATACTTCTCAGGCCAAGCCAGCTTGGAGACCAATGCAAGGCTGGAACAAGGGAAAGCAGGCAAAGAAACCTGCCACTGCTACCAAGACAGCATGAAATATCGGCCCCCGATCCGGGACCGGATCTGGTGGGGGGCAGACTCTCTCTCTTCGCTCACGCTTGGGCAAGAGATGTTCTGGATCCTTGGGCGCTAGAAATAGTCTCCCAGGGTTACCTTCTGGAATTCAAGGGACTTCCCCCAAGGGGAAGGTTCCACAGGTCTCAGTTGTCTTCAGACCACATAAAAAGACAGGCGTTCTTACATTGTGTAGAAGACCTGTTAAAAATGGGAGTGATTCATCCTGTTCCATTGAGAGAACAAGGGATGGGGTTCTACTCCAATCTGTTCATAGTTCCCAAAAAAGAGGGAACATTCAGACCAATCCTAGATCTCAAGATCTTAAACAAATTTCTCAAGGTCCCATCTTTCAAGATGGAAACAATTCGAACTATCCTTCCTTCCATCCAGGAAGGTCAATTCATGACCACGGTGGATTTAAAGGATGCGTATCTACATATTCCTATCCACAAGGAACTTCATCGGTTCCTAAGGTTTGCATTCCTGGACAAACATTACCAGTTCGTGGCGCTTCCTTTCGGATTAGCCACTGCTCCAAGGATTTTCACAAAGGTACTAGGGTCCCTTCTAGCTGTGCTAAGACCAAGGGGCATTGCAGTAGTACCTTACCTGGACGACATTCTGATTCAAGCGTCGTCCCTCCCTCGAGCAAAGGCTCACACGGACATCGTCCTGGCCTTTCTCAGATCGCACGGCTGGAAAGTGAACGTGGAAAAGAGTTCTCTATCCCCGTCAACAAGGGTTCCCTTCTTGGGAACAATTATAGACTCCTCAGAAATGAGGATTTTTCTAACAGAGGCCAGAAAGACAAAGCTTCTGGACTCTTGTCGAATACTTCATTCCGTTCCTCTTCCTTCCGTAGCTCAGTGCATGGAAGTGATCGGGTTGATGGTAGCGGCAATGGACATAGTTCCTTTTGCGCGCATTCATCTAAGACCATTACAACTGTGCATGCTCAGTCAGTGGAATGGGGACTATACAGACTTGTCTCCAAAGATACAAGTAAATCAGAGGACCAGAGACTCACTCCGTTGGTGGCTGTCCCTGGACAACCTGTCACGAGGGATGACATTCCACAGACCAGAGTGGGTCATTGTCACGACCGACGCCAGTCTGATGGGCTGGGGCGCGGTCTGGGGATCCCTGAAAGCTCAGGGTCTTTGGTCTCGGGAAGAATCTCTTCTACCGATAAATATTCTGGAACTGAGAGCGATATTCAATGCTCTCAAGGCTTGGCCTCAGCTAGCGAGGACCAAGTTCATACGGTTTCAATCAGACAACATGACGACTGTTGCGTACGTCAACCATCAGGGGGGAACAAGGAGTTCCCTAGCGATGGAAGAAGTGACCAAGATTATTCTATGGGCGGAGTCTCACTCCTGCCACCTGTCTGCTATCCACATCCCGGGAGTGGAAAATTGGGAAGCGGATTTTCTGAGTCGTCAGACATTGCATCCGGGGGAGTGGGAACTCCATCCGGAAATCTTTGCCCAAGTCACTCAACTTTGGGGCATTCCAGACATGGATCTGATGGCCTCTCGTCAGAACTTCAAAGTTCCTTGCTACGGGTCCAGATCCAGGGATCCCAAGGCGGCTCTAGTGGATGCGCTAGTAGCACCTTGGACCTTCAAACTAGCTTATGTGTTCCCGCCGTTTCCTCTCATCCCCAGGCTGGTAGCCAGGATCAATCAGGAGAGGGCGTCGGTGATCTTGATAGCTCCTGCGTGGCCACGCAGGACTTGGTATGCAGATCTGGTGAATATGTCATCGGCTCCACCTTGGAAGCTACCTTTGAGACGAGACCTTCTTGTTCAGGGTCCGTTCGAACATCCGAATCTGGTTTCACTCCAGCTGACTGCTTGGAGATTGAACGCTTGATTTTATCGAAGCGAGGTTTCTCAGATTCTGTTATCGATACTCTTGTTCAGGCCAGAAAGCCTGTAACTAGAAAGATTTACCACAAAATTTGGAAGAAATATATCTGTTGGTGTGAATCTAAAGGATTCCCTTGGGACAAGGTTAAGATTCCTAGGATTCTATCCTTCCTTCAAGAAGGATTGGAAAAAGGATTATCGGCAAGTTCCCTGAAGGGACAGATTTCTGCCTTGTCGGTGTTACTTCACAAAAAACTGGCAGCTGTGCCAGATGTTCAAGCCTTTGTTCAGGCTCTGGTTAGAATCAAGCCTGTTTACAAACCTTTGACTCCTCCTTGGAGTCTCAATCTAGTTCTTTCAGTTCTTCAGGGGGTTCCGTTTGAACCCTTACATTCCGTTGATATTAAGTTATTATCTTGGAAAGTTTTGTTTTTAGTTGCAATTTCTTCTGCTAGAAGAGTTTCAGAATTATCTGCTCTGCAGTGTTCTCCTCCTTATCTGGTGTTCCATGCAGATAAGGTGGTTTTACGTACTAAACCTGGTTTTCTTCCAAAAGTTGTTTCTAACAAAAACATTAACCAGGAGATTATCGTACCTTCTCTGTGTCCGAAACCAGTTTCAAAGAAGGAACGCTTGTTGCACAATTTGGATGTTGTTCGCGCTCTAAAATTCTATTTAGATGCTACAAAGGATTTTAGACAAACATCTTCCCTGTTTGTTGTTTATTCAGGTAAAAGGAGAGGTCAAAAAGCAACTTCTACCTCTCTCTCTTTTTGGATTAAAAGCATCATCAGATTGGCTTACGAGACTGCCGGACGGCAGCCTCCCGAAAGAATCACGGCTCATTCCACTAGGGCTGTGGCTTCCACATGGGCCTTCAAGAACGAGGCTTCTGTTGATCAGATATGTAGGGCAGCGACTTGGTCTTCACTGCACACTTTTACCAAATTTTACAAGTTTGATACTTTTGCTTCTTCTGAGGCTATTTTTGGGAGAAAGGTTTTGCAAGCCGTGGTGCCTTCCATTTAGGTGACCTGATTTGCTCCCTCCCTTCATCCGTGTCCTAAAGCTTTGGTATTGGTTCCCACAAGTAAGGATGACGCCGTGGACCGGACACACCTATGTTGGAGAAAACAGAATTTATGTTTACCTGATAAATTTCTTTCTCCAACGGTGTGTCCGGTCCACGGCCCGCCCTGGTTTTTTAATCAGGTCTGATAATTTATTTTCTTTAACTACAGTCACCACGGTACCATATGGTTTCTCCTATGCTATTATTCCTCCTTAACGTCGGTCGAATGACTGGGGTAGGCGGAGCCTAGGAGGGATCATGTGACCAGCTTTGCTGGGCTCTTTGCCATTTCCTGTTGGGGAAGAGAATATCCCACAAGTAAGGATGACGCCGTGGACCGGACACACCGTTGGAGAAAGAAATTTATCAGGTAAACATAAATTCTGTTATTTCCTATGGTCGACCCCAGGAAGGACTTATGGCAGACAGTCCCCAAGGTCGAGGGGGCGGTTTCTACTCTAAACAAACGCACCACTATCCCTATAGAAGATAGTTGTGCTTTCAAAGATCCTATGGATAAAAATTTAGAGGGTTTGCTTAAAAAGATGTTTGTTCAGCAAGGTTACCTTCTACAACCAATTTCATGCATTGTTCCTGTCACTACGGCAGCGTGTTTCTGGTTCGAAGAACTAGAAAAGTCGCTCAATAAAGAATCTTCGTATGAGGAGGTTATGGACAGAGTTCAAGCACTTAAATTGGCTAACTCTTTTATTTTAGATGCCGCTTTGCAATTAGCTAGATTAGCAGCGAAAAATTCAGGGTTTGCTATCGTGGCGCGCAGAGCGCTTTGGCTAAAGTCTTGGTCAGCGGATGTGTCTTCCAAGACAAAATTGCTTAACATCCCTTTCAAGGGTAAAACACTGTTTGGTCCTGATTTGAAAGAGATTATTTCAGACATCACCGGGGGAAAGGGCCACACCCTTCCTCAGGATAGGTCTTTTAAGGCTAGAAATAAGCCTAATTTTCGTCCCTTTCGCAGAAACGAACCAGCCTCTACTTCTACATCCTCTAAGCAAGAGGGTAATACTTCTCAACCCAAACCAGCCTGGAGACCGATGCAAGGCTGGAACAAGGGTAAGCAGGCCAAGAAGCCTGCCACTGCTACCAAAACAGCTTGAAGGGATGGCCCCCGATCCGGGACCGGATCTGGTGGGGGGCAGACTTTCTCTCTTTGCTCAGGCCTGGGCAAGAGATGTTCAGGATCCTTGGGCACTAGAAATAGTTTCTCAAGGTTATCTCCTGGAATTCAAGGAACTACCCCCAAGGGGAAGGTTCCACAGGTCTCAATTATCTTCAAACCAAATAAAAAGTCAGGCATTCTTACATTGTGTAGAAGACCTGTTAAAGATGGGAGTAATTCATCCAGTTCCAATAGGAGAACAAGGGATGGGGTTTTACTCCAACCTGTTCATAGTTCCCAAAAAAGAGGGAACATTCAGACCAATTTTAGATCTCAAGATCCTAAACAAATTTCTCAGGGTTCCATCGTTCAAAATGGAAACCATTCGAACAATCCTTCCTACCATCCAGGAAGGTCAATTTATGACCACGGTGGATTTAAAGGATGCGTACCTACATATTCCTATCCACAAGGAACATCATCAGTTCCTAAGGTTCGCTTTTCTGGACAAGCATTACCAGTTTGTGGCACTTCCATTCGGATTAGCCACTGCTCCGAGAATTTTCACAAAGGTACTAGGGTCCCTTCTAGCGGTTCTAAGACCAAGGGGCATTGCAGTAGTACCGTACTTGGACGACATCCTGATTCAAGCGTCGTCTCTGTCAAAAGCAAAGGCTCATACGGACATCGTCCTAGCCTTTCTCAGATCTCACGGATGGAAAGTGAACATAGAAAAAAGTTCTCTTTCCCCGTCAACAAGAGTTCCCTTCTTGGGAACAATAATAGACTCCTTAGAAATGAGGATTTTTCTGACAGAGGTCAGAAAATCAAAACTTCTAAGCTCTTGTCAAGTACTTCATTCTGTTCTTCGTCCTTCCATAGCGCAGTGCATGGAAATAATAGGATTGATGGTTGCAGCAATGGACATAGTTCCTTTTGCACGAATTCATCTAAGACCATTACAACTGTGCATGCTCAGACAGTGGAATGGGGATTATACAGACTTGTCTCCGACGATTCAAGTAGATCAAAGGACCAGAGATCCACTCCATTGGTGGCTGATCCTGGACAACCTGTCACAGGGAATGAGCTTCCGCAGACCAGAGTGGGTCATTGTCACGACCGACGCCAGTCTGGTGGGCTGGGGCGCGGTCTGGGAACCCCTGAAAGCTCAGGGTCTATGGTCTCGGGAAGAATCTCTTCTCCCGATAAACATTCTGGAACTGAGAGCGATATTCAATGCTCTCAAAGCTTGGCCTCATCTAGCAAAGGCCAAATTCATAAGGTTTCAATCAGACAACATGACGACAGTTGCGTATATCAACCATCAGGGGGGAACAAGGAGTTCCCTGGCGATGGAGGAAGTGACCAAGATAATTCAATGGGCGGAGGATCACTCCTGCCACTTGTCTGCAATCCACATCCCAGGAGTGGAAAACTGGGAAGCGGATTTTCTGAGTCGTCAGACATTCCATCCGGGGGAGTGGGAACTCCATCCGGAAATCTTTGCCCAAATAACTCGATTATGGGGCATTCCAGACATGGATCTGATGGCCTCTCGTCAGAACTTCAAGGTTCCTTGTTACGGGTCCAGATCCAGGGATCCCAAGGCGACTCTAGTAGATGCACTAGTAGCACCTTGGACCTTCAACCTAGCTTATGTATTCCCACCGTTTCCTCTCATTCCCAGGCTGGTAGCCAGGATCAATCAGGAGAGGGCTTCGATGATCTTGATAGCTCCTGCGTGGCCACGCAGGACTTGGTATGCAGACCTGGTGAATATGTCATCGGCTCCACCATGGAAGCTACCTTTGAGACAGGACCTTCTTGTTCAAGGTCCATTCGAACATCCGAATCTGGTTTCCCTCCAACTGACTGCTTGGAGATTGAACGCTTGATTTTATCAAAGCGTGGGTTTTCAGATTCTGTAATAGATACTCTGGTTCAGGCTAGAAAGCCTGTAACTAGAAAAATTTACCATAAGATATGGAAAAAATATATCTGTTGGTGTGAATCTAAAGGATTCCCATGGGACAAGATAAAAATTCCTAAGATTCTATCCTTTCTACAAGAAGGTTTGGAGAAAGGATTATCTGCAAGTTCTCTGAAGGGACAGATCTCTGCGTTATCTGTTTTACTTCACAAAAGGCTGGCAGCTGTGCCAGACGTTCAAGCGTTTGTTCAGGCTCTGGTTAGAATCAAGCCTGTTTACAGACCTTTGACTCCTCCCTGGAGTCTTAATCTAGTTCTTTCAGTTCTTCAAGGGGTTCCGTTTGAACCCTTACATTCCGTAGATATTAAGTTGTTATCTTGGAAAGTTTTGTTTTTGGTTGCAATTTCTTCTGCTAGAAGAGTTTCTGAGTTATCTGCTCTGCAGTGTTCTCCGCCCTATCTGGTGTTCCATGCAGATAAGGTGGTTTTGCGTACTAAGCCTGGTTTTCTTCCGAAAGTTGTTTCCAACAAGAATATTAACCAGGAGATAGTTGTACCTTCTTTGTGTCCGAATCCAGTTTCAAAGAAGGAACGTTTGTTACACAATTTGGACGTAGTCCGTGCTCTAAAATTCTATTTAGAGGCCACTAAAGATTTCAGACAAACATCTTCTTTGTTTGTTGTTTATTCTGGTAAAAGGAGAGGTCAAAAGGCAACTTCTACCTCTTTCTTTTTGGCTTAAAAGCATTATCCGATTGGCTTATGAGACTGCCGGACGGCAGCCTCCTGAAAGAATCACAGCTCACTCCACTAGGGCTGTGGCTTCCACATGGGCCTTCAAGAACGAGGCTTCTGTTGACCAGATATGTAAGGCAGCGACTTGGTCTTCACTGCACACTTTTGCCAAATTTTACAAATTTGATACTTTTGCTTCTTCAGAGGCTATTTTTGGGAGAAAGGTTTTGCAAGCCGTGGTGCCTTCCATTTAGGTGACCTGATTTGCTCCCTCCCTTCATCCGTGTCCTAAAGCTTTGGTATTGGTTCCCACAAGTAAGGATGACGCCGTGGACCGGACACACCTATGTTGGAGAAAACAGAATTTATGCTTACCTGATAAATTACTTTCTCCAACGGTGTGTCCGGTCCACGGCCCGCCCTGGTTTTTTTTAATCAGGTCTGATGAATTATTTTCTCTAACTACAGTCACCACGGTATCATATGGTTTCTCCTATGCATATTTCCTCCTGTACGTCGGTCGAATGACTGGGGTAGGCAGAGCCTAGGAGGGATCATGTGACCAGCTTTGCTGGGCTCTTTGCCATTTCCTGTTGGGGAAGAGAATATCCCACAAGTAAGGATGACGCCGTGGACCGGATACACAGTTGGAGAAAGTAATTTATCAGGTAAGCATAAATTCTGTTTTTAAACTGCACATTTTTGTCCTAAAATCTTGTAAATATATGACCATGACAATTCTGAAAGAAGTTTACTAATCTAGATTTTTTGCTGTGGAAGTACTTTGTTTTCATGTAATTCCCCTTTTAAAAAATGTTTTTTATGAACGTGTGCTGTAATTTGTCGTGCACTTATATTTTTTTTTAAAGACACGATGAGTCCACGGATCATCTTAATTACTAATGGGATATTCACCTCCTGGTCAGCAAGAGGAGGCAAAGAGCACCACAGCAGAGCTGTTAAATAGAAAGGAAAGAGAAGGGCGCCTCCTAGTATAGCCAATTTTTATATATAGGAGATAATGCAAAAGTAAGCATACTCACAATGTGGAGAGGCAAAGGTAATGCCTAGATGAGCGGTCTGGGAACTTCACAGTGTCCCAGCTGACTGTGCACTATGCTTAGAGGACTGCTCCTCCCAAACGCAGAAGGGATATCTGTATTCTGGAAATCAAAAGCAAAAACAAGAGGGCGACCCCTAGTTCAGATCAATGATGAACCAGTGGTGGAAATCTGTTAGTGCTGACGAATGGATACTCACAGAAAAAATTGCACCCTGTAGTGCAAATGTAGCATACTAGGAATATTATAGTGTCCTAGTGCACAAATCCACCCCAAAAGGAACTGTCGTGATGGCCAATGAACTTCAGATGTATGAGATGGACGTCAGGATGGTAAAAAAGATAAAGAGAACTCCAGTATCGATATAAAAATATTTAATAAAAAGATAAAAAATGAACATACACAGATCAACAATGACAACAGATGTCATTGTTGATCTGTGTATGTTCATTTTTTATCTTTTTATTAAATATTTTTATATCGATACTGGAGTTCTCTTTATCTTTTTTACCATCCTGACGTCCATCTCATACATCTGAAGTTCATTGGCCATCACGACAGTTCCTTTTGGGGTGGATTTGTGCACTAGGACACTATAATATTCCTAGTATGCTACATTTGCACTACAGGGTGCAATTTTTTCTGTGAGTATCCATTCGTCAGCACTAACAGATTTCCACCACTGGTTCATCATTGATCTGCACTAGGGGTCGCCCTCTTGTTTTTGCTTTTGATTTCCAGAGCTGTTAAATAGCTCCTCCCACCCCAGTCATCCTCTTTGCCTACATTAGTGATAGGAAAAGGTAAAGTGAGGTGTTAGAAAAGCTTCTTCAATCAAGAGTTTATTATTTTTAAAGTAGTGCCAGAGTGTGCTGCTTTGTTCTAGGGTGTAGCCGTAGTCCATATCAGTCTCTACAGTAGAGCATTTGGTGGCTTTAGAGCAATTGGAACTGGTGGGACATAATTCTCACTGCACCTCCCATATATTGATGCTGCCCTGTCTCTGGAAAACCTGAGAGATTCTAACTCAGGACTTTCTCTTCATTCTCAGGTCCATGGGAGGGATAGGACCTCTTAAACCTGGAGTCTGCCTTGCTGCCCGGCAGAAGATGAGGTAAGAGCTGACTTTATTTCTGGGGTACAAGAAGTCTCAGAAAAGTTTGGGCACTTTATTTTCTTCTGTTATGTGTGATCAGTCCACGGGTCATCATTACTTCTGGGATATAACTCCTCCCCAACAGGAAATGCAAGAGGATTCACCCAGCAGAGCTGCATATAGCTCCTCCCCTCTACGTCAGTCCCAGTCATTCTCTTGCACCCAACGACTAGATAGGATGTGTGAGAGGACTATGGTGATTATACTTAGTTTTTATGACTTCAATCAAAAGTTTGTTATTTTACAATAGCACCGGAGCGTGTTATTACTTCTCTGGCAGAGTTTGAAGAAGAATCTACCAGAGTTTTTTACTATGATTTTAACCGGAGTAGTTAAGATCATATTGCTGTTCTCGGCCATCTGAGGGAGGTAAAAGCTTCAGATCAGGGGACAGCGGGCAGATGAATCTGCATTGAGGTATGTAGCAGTTTTTATTTTCTGAATGGAATTGATGAAAAAATCCTGCCATACCGTTATAATGACATGTATGTATACACTTCAGTATTCTGGGGATGGTATTTCACCGGAACTACTCTGTTAAAGGTCACTAATCCTTTTAATAAGTATTTATCATGTTAAACGTTTTTGCTGGAATGTAGAATCGTTTACATTGCTGAGGTACTGAGTGAATAAATATTTGGGCATTATTTTCCACTTGGCAGTTGTTTGCTTTTAATTGTGACAGTTTCGTTTCTCTTCACTGCTGTGTATGAGAGGGAGGGGCCGTTTTTGGCGCTCTTTGCTACGCATCAAAAATTTCCAGTCAGCTACTCTTATATTTCCTGCATGATCCGGTTCATCTCTGACAGATCTCAGGGGTCTTCAAACTTCTTTGGAGGGAGGTATATTCTCTCAGCAGAGCTGTGAGAATTTTATATTGACTGTGAATAAAAACGTTGCTCTGTAATTTTTATGTCAAATTTAATTATTGTTATTTTAATAATGGGAACAAACCTTTGCTAAAAGTTGTGTTGTTTTAAAGTTTGATGCTATAACTGTTTTTCAGTTCATTATCTCAACTGTCATTTAATCGTTTAGTACCTCTTTGAGGCACAGTACGTTTTTGCTAAAAAAGATTATAACCAGGTTGCAAGTTATTGCTAGTGTGTTAAACATGTCTGACTCAGAGGAAGATATCTGTGTCATTTGTTCCAATGCCAAGGTGGAGCCCAATAGAAATTTATGTACTAACTGTATTGATGCTACTTTAAATAAAAGTCAATCTGTACAATGTGAACAAATTTCACCAAACTGCGAGGGGAGAGTTATGCCGACTAACTCGCCTCACGCGGCAGTACCTGCATCTCCCGCCCGGGAGGTGCGTGATATTATGGCGCCTAGTGCATCTGGGCGGCCATTACAGATAACATTACATGATATGGCTACTGTTATGACTGAAGTTTTGTCTAAATTACCAGAACTAAGAGGCAAGCGTGATCACTCTGGGGTGAGAACAGAGTGCGCTGACAATACTAGGGCCATGTCTGATACTGCGTCACAGCTTGCAGAGCATGAGGACGGAGAGCTTCATTCTGTGGGTGACGGTTCTGATCCAAACAGATTGGATTCAGATATTTCAAATTTTAAATTTAAATTGGAGAACCTCCGTGTACTACTAGGGGAGGTCTTAGCAAGTACTGACGTTTTTCCTATACCTAAGAGATTAACTGAAATTGTTACTAAGGAGTGGGATAGACCCGGTGTGCCGTTCTCACCCCCTCCAATATTTAGAAAGATGTTTCCAATAGACGCCACCACTCGGGACTTATGGCAAACGGTCCCTAAGGTGGAGGGAGCAGTTTCTACTTTAGCTAAGCGTACCACTATCCCGGTGGAGGATAGCTGTGCTTTTTCAGATCCAATGGATAAAAAATTAGAGGGTTACCTTAAGAAAATGTTTGTTCAACAAGGTTTTATATTGCAACCCCTTGCATGTATCGCGCCGATTACGGCTGCGGCAGCATTTTGGATTGAGTCTCTGGAAGAGAACCTTAGTTCATCTACGCTAGACGACATTATGGACAGGCTTAGAGTCCTTAAACTAGCTAATTCATTCATTTCGGAGGCCGTAGTACATTTAACCAAACTTACGGCTAAGAACTCAGGATTCGCCATACAGGCACGTAGGGCACTGTGGCTAAAATCCTGGTCAGCTGATGTTACTTCTAAGTCCAAATTACTTAATATACCTTTCAAGGGGCAGTCTTTATTTGGGCCCGGTTTGAAAGAAATTATCGCTGACATTACAGGAGGTAAGGGCCACGCCCTACCTCAAGACAAAGCCAAAGCTAAGGCTAGACAGTCTAATTTTCGTCCCTTTCGGAATTTCAAAACAGGAGCAGCATCAACCTCCACTGCACCAAAACAGGAAGGAGCTGTTGCTCGTTACAGGCAAGGCTGGAAACCTAACCAGTCCTGGAACAAGGGCAAACAGGCCAGGAAACCTGCTGCTGCCCCAAAGACAGCATGAACCGAGAGCCCCCGATCCGGGACCGGATCTAGTGGGGGGCAGACTTTCTCTCTTCGCCCAGGCCTGGGCAAGAGATGTTCAGGATCCCTGGGTGCTAGAGATCATATCTCAGGGATACCTTCTAGACTTCAAATTATCTCCCCCAAGAGGGAGATTTCATCTGTCAAGGTTGTCAACAAACCAGATAAAGAAAGAAGCGTTTCTACGCTGTGTACAAGATCTGTTATTAATGGGAGTGATCCATCCGGTTCCGCGGTCGGAACAAGGACAAGGGTTCTACTCAAACCTGTTTGTGGTTCCCAAAAAAGAGGGAACTTTCAGGCCAATCTTAGATTTAAAAATTCTAAACAAATTCCTAAGAGTTCCATCGTTCAAAATGGAAACTATTCGGACAATCTTACCCATGATCCAAAAGGGTCAGTACATGACCACAGTGGATTTAAAAGATGCTTACCTTCACATACCGATTCACAAAGATCATCACCGGTATCTACGGTTTGCCTTCCTAGACAGGCACTACCAGTTTGTAGCTCTTCCATTCGGATTGGCTACGGCCCCAAGAATCTTCACAAAGGTTCTGGGTGCCCTTCTGGCGGTACTAAGACCGCGAGGGATTTCGGTAGCTCCGTACCTAGACGACATTCTAATACAAGCTTCAAGCTTTCAAACTGCCAAGTCTCATACAGAGTTAGTTCTGGCATTTCTAAGGTCGCATGGATGGAAAGTGAACGAAAAGAAGAGTTCTCTTTTTCCTCTCACAAGAGTTCCATTCTTGGGGACTCTTATAGATTCTGTAGAAATGAAGATTTACCTGACAGAAGACAGGTTAACAAAGCTTCAAGATGCATGCCGTGTCCTTCATTCCATTCAACACCCGTCAGTAGCTCAATGCATGGAGGTGATCGGCTTAATGGTAGCGGCAATGGACATAGTACCTTTTGCACGCCTACACCTCAGACCGCTGCAATTGTGCATGCTAAGTCAGTGGAATGGGGATTACTCAGATTTGTCCCCTACTCTGAATCTGAATCAAGAGACCAGAAATTCTCTTCTATGGTGGCTTTATCGGCCACACCTGTCCAGGGGGATGCCATTCAGCAGGCCAGACTGGACAATCGTAACAACAGACGCCAGCCTACTAGGTTGGGGCGCTGTCTGGAATTCTCTGAAGGCTCAGGGATTATGGAATCAGGAGGAGATTCTCCTTCCAATAAACATTCTGGAATTGAGAGCAGTTCTCAATGCCCTTCTGGCTTGGCCCCAATTAACAACTCGGGGGTTCATCAGGTTTCAGTCGGACAATATCACGACTGTAGCTTACATCAACCATCAGGGAGGGACAAGAAGCTCCCTAGCAATGATGGAAGTATCAAAGATAATTCGCTGGGCAGAGTCTCACTCTTGCCACCTATCAGCAATCCACATCCCGGGAGTGGAGAACTGGGAGGCGGATTTCTTGAGTCGCCAGACTTTTCATCCGGGAGAGTGGGAACTTCATCCGGAGGTCTTTGCCCAAATACTTCGACGTTGGGGCAAACCAGAGATAGATCTCATGGCGTCTCGCCAGAACGCCAAACTTCCTCACTACGGGTCCAGATCCAGGGATCCGGGAGCGGTTCTGATAGATGCTTTGACAGCACCTTGGAACTTCGGGATGGCTTATGTGTTTCCACCCTTCCCGCTGCTTCCTCGATTGATTGCCAAAATCAAACAGGAGAGAGCATCAGTGATTCTAATAGCGCCTGCATGGCCACGCAGGACTTGGTATGCAGATCTAGTGGACATGTCATCCTGTCCGCCTTGGTCTCTACCTCTAAGACAGGACCTTCTGATACAGGGTCCATTCAAACATCAAAATCTAACTTCTCTGAAACTGACTGCTTGGAAATTGAACGCTTGATTTTATCAAAACGTGGTTTTTCTGAGTCGGTTATTGATACCCTGATACAGGCTAGGAAGCCTGTTACCAGAAAGATTTACCATAAAATATGGCGCAAATACCTATACTGGTGCGAATCCAAACGTTACTCCTGGAGTAAGGTTAGGATCCCTAGGATATTGTCCTTTCTACAAGAAGGTTTAGAAAAGGGTTTATCAGCTAGTTCATTAAAGGGACAGATTTCAGCTCTGTCCATCTTGTTACACAGGCGTCTGTCAGAAAATCCAGACGTCCAGACCTTTTGTCAGGCTTTAGCTAGGATCAAGCCTGTGTTTAAAGCCGTTGCTCCGCCATGGAGTTTAAACTTAGTTCTTAACGTTTTACAGGGTGTTCCGTTTGAACCCCTTCATTCCATTGATATAAAATTGTTATCTTGGAAAGTTCTGTTTTTAATGGCTATTTCCTCGGCTCGAAGAGTCTCTGAGTTATCAGCATTACATTGTGATTCTCCTTATCTGATTTTTCACTCAGACAAGGTAGTTCTGCGTACTAAACCTGGGTTCTTACCTAAGGTAGTCACTAACAGGAATATCAATCAAGAGATTGTTGTTCCATCCTTGTGTCCAAATCCTTCTTCAAAGAAGGAACGTCTTCTACACAATCTGGATGTAGTTCGTGCCCTCAAGTTCTACTTGCAGGCAACTAAAGATTTTCGCCAAACTTCTTCCCTGTTTGTCGTTTATTCTGGACAGAGGAGAGGTCAAAAAGCTTCTGCTACCTCTCTCTCTTTTTGGCTTCGTAGCATAATACGTTTAGCCTATGAGACTGCTGGACAGCAGCCTCCTGAAAGAATTACAGCTCACTCCACTAGAGCTGTGGCTTCCACTTGGGCCTTTAAGAATGAGGCCTCTGTTGAACAGATTTGCAAGGCTGCAACTTGGTCTTCGCTTCATACTTTTTCCAAATTTTACAAATTTGACACTTTTGCTTCTTCGGAGGCTATTTTTGGGAGAAAGGTTCTTCAGGCAGTGGTTCCTTCTGTATAATGAGCCTGCCTATCCCTCCCGTCATCCGTGTACTTTTGCTTTGGTATTGGTATCCCAGAAGTAATGATGACCCGTGGACTGATCACACATAACAGAAGAAAACATAATTTATGCTTACCTGATAAATTCCTTTCTTCTGTTGTGTGATCAGTCCACGGCCCGCCCTGTTTTTAAGGCAGGTAAATATCTTTTAAATTATACTCCAGTCACCACTTCACCCTTGGTTACTCCTTTCTCGTTGATTCTTGGTCGAATGACTGGGACTGACGTAGAGGGGAGGAGCTATATGCAGCTCTGCTGGGTGAATCCTCTTGCATTTCCTGTTGGGGAGGAGTTATATCCCAGAAGTAATGATGACCCGTGGACTGATCACACAACAGAAGAAAGGAATTTATCAGGTAAGCATAAATTATGTTTTTTTACACAGACCTCATCAAATTGAGACTCTGTTCAAGGGGTTAACATAGATGCAATTCTCCTAATTTTTTTAGGGGACACTTTGCAGTTTGGACTCTGGCACTGGGACTGTATGGGACATGTGACTCTCCTCTCTCGGCAGTTTTATAAAATGCATAGCCGACCGGGAGGGTTCATACTCACTGACTTTTGTATTGTGCAGAGAGTGAGCTCAGTGTGAGGGTGCTTGTTATTAGAGAGTTCATATGGGCTAAGCAGCTTCCTAGGCATAGGTAAATGGAGCTAAGCAGCCTGTTATTTTGCTCCCGGTCGTTTAGCTTAATAATAATGACGACCAGGAGAGGACTGTCAACACCCACGAGGGGCGGAGCTTGCGTGGCGCCAATTTTATGGCGCAGCGCTGATTTAGTTCTTCCGGTTATCAGAAAGCAGGACTAGTAGATCTTTTTGTTTGTGTTTAGGTCCCTTTCCTCTTACACTTCCGGTTAGCGGAGGGGGCTGGAAACAGTGTGTTGCGCTTAGAGACAGCGCTACAGCTGTCAGATTCTTAAACAGAAGGTATAGCAGGCACTTCAGATTGACTATGCTGAAGTGTAATGGGGTTAATAAGATACTTCGATAGTATGCCCTAATATATAAAAAGTTTTCAAATTTAAATTTTAAAGAAACAGTAACGGTCTTTATATGTTTTTTTGGATAAAACCAGTTAAGACCTTTATGAGATTAATCATCCATACGTCAGTCTGATGATTCAAGAAGACCCTACAGTGCAGGGTTATCAGTTTTAAAGTATCCACTTCTGTTATTAAACAAAATACTGCAGGGAGAATGTGGCTTTACTATACATTTCCCTGTTCCTGAGAACTTTTCTATAGCAAAGAAAAGGGATTCTCTTTAAGTGCCCATAAAATTTTACAGTCCACCTGTGCAGTGCCCTGCGCTGTTCTTTTTCAAGATATACGATGAGTCTACGGATTTCATCCTTGTGGGATATCGCCTCTTGGCCAGCAGGAGGAGGCAAAGAGCTCCACAGCAGAGCCGTATAAATAGCTCCTCCCAACCCAGTCATTCTCTTTGCCTGTGTTAGTGATAGGAAGAGGCAAAGTGAGGTGTTAGTTATAGATTCTTCAATCAAGTGTTTATTATTTTTTAAAGTAGTGCCACTGAGTGCTACTTTGTGCTAGGGTGTAGCCTAGACCAGATCACTCTCTTCAGTAAAAAGCATTTGGTGGCTTTAAGGCAATAGGATCTGGTGGGACATAATTCTCACTGTGCCTCCTATACATATTTGCTGCCCTACTATAGATAGCCTAAGCACTTTTAACTCAGGCTGATCTTTGTCCACAGGGCTATGGGAGGAATAGGACCTCTGAAAACCTGCTGGACTGCCATGCTGTCGCACAGCATTCAAGGTCAGTGCAAACTTTTTTACTCTGGGTCTGAAGCACACAGAAAGATTCAGGTCAAAGAAAGTATAGCACCTTAATGGCACATAGATCTCCTAATTACAGTTATGGGAGGATTTTTTTGACCGCTTGCAGAGGCACTGGGGCTTAGGAGAGTGGCTTGAGGGTTTTTTATTTAAAAAGAAAATCTGAAGATTATGCCCTTTATCTGTGAGGGCTGAACCGTTTAGGATGTTAATTTTGTTTTTGTATTTTTTTTTCAACTAGCTCACTTCAGTTGTATGTACCGTTTGTTAGCCCCCAGGTTCAGTGTGTAATCTCCCGGCAGTCTATCCTTCATATAGTAATGGCGACCGGGAGAACAGGTATATTATGCCCACGAAGGGCGGGTGTTAGTTTTCGCGCAGTTTTTTTTTGTTACAGCAGCGCAATTTCCAGTTCCCTTTTTGCTACAGGCTCTGGGACGTGATTATCACGCCCACGAAGGGGCGGAGCTACGTTGGGTTTTAGACTAGAGCAGTATTCTGACTGGGGCTCTCTCACACGTACAATGCGTACTTATTTAGTTAAGCATGTGGGTCCGGATAGTTGCGCTCCGGACCTGTTTTACTATCGGTCATATTTTTTTCTTAAAGTACGTAAATGATTGTTTTCTCTGTTGTGGGGCTCACAAACTGAAAAAATTTGCTCAGCTCACAAGCATAATAAATAAGTTTATAATACAGAGACAGCACACAATAATGTAGACAGCACTCAACGATACTAAAAACGAGGTTGCTATTTATAATTAAAGAGACAGTAATGTTTTTTTACCTGTTAATTCTTTATTAAAAGATGTGACACAATTAATGAGTTACTTTTTTATATTTAAAGCGACAGTAACAGTATCAGTTTTTATCTGTTAATCTTTATTGAAAGATGTTCAATGTTTATTTACTTTCTCCATCATTTGTGTCTTCGGATGGGACAAGTAAACACAATTAATGAGTTACGGTACTTTTTATATTTCAAGCGACAGTAACAGTTTTTATCTGTTAGTCTTTATTTAAAGATGATCAATGTTTCTCCAACATAGGTGTGTCCGGTCCACGGCGTCATCCTTACTTGTGGGATATTCTCCTCCCCAACAGGAAATGGCAAAGAGCCCAGCAAAGCCGGTCACATGATCCCTCCTAGGCTCCGCCTACCCCAGTCATTCTCTTTGCCGTTGTACAGGCAACATCTCCACGGAGATGGCTTAGAGTTTTTTAGTGTTTAACTGTAGTTTTTATTATTCAATCAAGAGTTTGTTATTTTAAAATAGTGCTGGTATGTACTATTTACTCAGAAACAGAAAAGAGATGAAGATTTCTGTTTGTATGAGGAAAATGATTTTAGCACCGTAACTAAAATCCATGGCTGTTCCACACAGGACTGTTGAGAGCAATTAACTTCAGTTGGGGGAACAGTGTGCAGTCTCTTACTGCTTGAGGTATGACACATTCTAACAAGACGATGTAATGCTGGAAGCTGTCATTTTCCCTATGGGATCCGGTAAGCCATGTTTATTAAGATAGTAAATAAGGGCTTCACAAGGGCTTATTAAGACTGTAGACTTTTTCTGGGCTAAATCGATTCATTATTAACACATATTTAGCCTTGAGGAATCATTTATTCTGGGTATTTTGATATGATTATATCGGCAGGCACTGTTTTAGACACCTTATTCTTTAGGGGCTTTCCCTAATCATAGTCAGAGCCTCATTTTCGCGCCGGTATGGCGCACTTGTTTTTGAGGACAGCATGGCATGCAGCTGCATGTGTGTGGAGCTCTGATACATAGAAAAGTCTTTCTGAAGGCATCATTTGGTATCGTATTCCCCTTTGGGCTTGGTTGGGTCTCAGCAAAGCAGATTCCAGGGACTGTAAGGGGGTTAAATATAAAAACGGCTCCGGTTCCGTTATTTTAAGGGTTAAAGCTTCCAAATTTGGTGTGCAATACTTTTAAGGCTTTAAGACACTGTGGTGAAATTTTGGTGAATTTTGAACAATTCCTTCATACTTTTTCGCAATTGCAATAATAAAGTGTGTTTAGTTTAAAATTTAAAGTGACAGTAACGGTTTTATTTTAAAACGTTTTTTGTGCTTTGTTATCAAGTTTATGCCTGTTTAACATGTCTGAACTACCAGATAGATTGTGTTCTGACTGTGGGGAAACCAAGGTTCCTTCTCATTTAACTATATGTATTTTATGTCATAAAAAAAATTTAGTAAAAATGATGCCCAAGATGATTCCTCAAGTGAGGGGAGTAAGCATGGTACTGCATCATCCCCTCCTTCGTCTACACCAGTCTTGCCCATACAGGAGGCCCCTAGTACATCTAGTGCGCCAATACTCCTTACTATGCAACATTTAACGGCTGTAATGGATAATTCTATCAAAAACATTTTAGCCAATATGCCCACTTATCAGCGAAAGCGCGACTGCTCTGTTTTAGAAAATTCTGTAGAGCATGAGAACGCTGATGATATGGTTTCTGAAGGGCCCCTACACCAGTCTGAGGGGGCCAGGGAGGTTTTGTCTGAGGGAGAAATTTCAGATTCAGGAAACATTTCTCAACAAGCTGAACCTGATGTGATTACTTTTAAATTTAAGTTGGAACATCTCCGCGCTCTGCTTAAGGAGGTGTTATCCAATTTGGATGATTGTGATTATCTGGTCATTCCAGAACCACTATGTAAAATGGAAAAGTTCTTAGAGGCCCCGGGGCCCCCCGAAGCTTTTCCTATATCCAAGCGGGTGGCGTACATTGTTAGTAAAGAATGGGACAGGCCCGGTATACCTTTAGTACCTCCCCCCATATTTATAAAATTGTTTTCCTATAGTCGACCCCAGAAAGGACTGATGGCAGACAGTCCCCAAGGTCGAGGG
Organism: Bombina bombina; assembly: GCF_027579735.1. Classification (NCBI taxonomy): domain Eukaryota; kingdom Metazoa; phylum Chordata; class Amphibia; order Anura; family Bombinatoridae; genus Bombina; species Bombina bombina. The sequence goes on along the minus strand of NC_069501.1, from coordinate 789,174,243 downwards.
GGCGGTTTCTACTCTACACAAGCGCGCCACTATACCCATAGAAGATAGTTGTGCTTTCCAAGATCCTATGGATAAAAAATTAGAAGGTCTGCTAAAGATGTTTGTTCAGCAAGGTTCCCTTCTACAACCAATTGCATGCATTGTCCCTGTCACTGCAGCCGCGTGTTTCTAGTTTGATGAGCTAGGAAAGGCGATTATTAGTAATTCTTCTTCTTATGAGGAGATTATGGACAGAATTCGTGCTCTTAAATTGGCTAATTCTTTCACCCTAGACGCCACCTTGCAATTGGCTAGGTTAGCGGCGAAAAAATTCTGGGTTTGCTATTGTGGCGCAGAGCGCTTTGGTTAAAATCTTGGGCAGCGGATGCGTCTTCCAAGAACAAATTGCTTGACATTCCTTTCAAGGGGAAAACACTCTTTGGCCCTGACTTGAAAGAGATTATCTCTGATATCACTGGGGGCAAGGGCCACGCCCTTCCTCAGGATAGGTCTTTTCAAGACCAAAAATAAACCTAAGTTTCGTCCCTTTCGCAGAAACGGATCAGCCCCAAGGGCTACGTCCTCTAAGCAGGAAGGTAATACTTCTCAAGCCAATCCAGCCTGGAGACCTATGCAAGGCTGGAGCAAAGGAAAGCAGGCCAGGAAACCTGCCACTGCTACCAAGACAGCATGAAATGCGGGCCCCCGATCCGGGACCGGATCTGGTGGGGGGCAGACTCTCTCTCTTCGCTCAGGCTTGGGAAAGAGATGTTCTGGATCCTTGGGCGCTAGAAATAGTCTCCCAAGGTTATTCTCTGGAGTTCAAGGGGCTTCCTCCAAGGGGGAGGTTCCACAGGTCTCAGTTGTCTTCAGACCACATAAGAAGACAGGCATTCTTACATTGGGTAGAAGACCTGCTAAAAATGGGAGTGATTCATCCTGTTCCATTAGGAGAACAAGGGATGGGGTTCTACTCCAATCTGTTCATAGTTCCCAAAAAAGAGGGAACGTTCAGACCAATCTTAGATCTCAAGATCTTGAACAAGTTTCTCAAGGTTCCATCGTTCAAGATGGAAACCATTCGAACACTTCTTCCTTCCATCCAGGAAGGTCAATTCATGACCAAGGTGGATTTCAAGGATGCGTATCTACATATTCCTATCCACAAGGAACATCATCGGTTCCTAAGGTTTGCATTCCTGGACAAGCATTTCCAGTTCGTGGCATTTTCTTTCGGATTAGCCACTGCTCCTAGGATTTTCTCATAGGTACTAGGGTCCCTTCTGGCGGTGCTAAGACCAAGGGGCATTGCTGTAGTACCTTACTTGGACGACATTCTGATTCGAGCGTCGTCCCTTCCTCAGGTAAAGGCTCACACGGACATTGTCCTGGCCTTTCTCAGATCTCACGGATGGAAAGTGAACGTGGAAAAGAGTTCTCTATCTCCGTCAACGAGGGTTCCCTTCTTGGGAACTATAATAGACTCCTTAGAAATGAGGATTTTTCTGACAGAAGCCAGAAAAACAAAACTTCTAGACTCTTGTCGGATACTTCATTCCGTTCCTCTTCCTTCCATAGCGCAGTGCATGGAAGTGATAGGTTTGATGGTAGCGGCAATGGACATAGTTCCTTTTGTGCGCATTCATCTAAGACCATTACAACTGTTCATGCTCAGTCAGTGGAATGGGGACTATTCAGACTTGTCTCCGAAGATACAACTCATTCCGTTGGTGGCTGTCCCTGGACAACCTGTCACAAGGGATGACCTTCCGCAGACCAGAGTGGGTCATTGTCACGACCGACGCCAGTCTGATGGGCTGGGGCGCGGTCTGGGGATCCCTGAAAGCTCAGGGTCTTTGGTCTCGGGTAGAATCTCTTCTACCGATAAATATTCTGGAACTGAGAGCGATATTCAATGCTCTCAAAGCTTGGCCTCAGCTAGCGAGGGCCAAGTTCATACATCAACCATCAGGGGGGAACAAGGAGTTCCCTAGCGATGGAAGAAGTGACCAAAATCATTCTATGGGCGGAGTCTCACTCCTGCCACCTGTCTGCTATCCACATCCCAGGAGTGGAAAATTGGGAAGCGGATTTTCTGAGTCGTCAGACATTGCATCCGGGGGAGTGGGAACTCCATCCGGAAATCTTTGCCCAAGTCACTCAACCGTGGGGCATTCCAGACATGGATCTGATGGCCTCTCGTCAGAACTTCAGAGTTCCTTACTACGGGTACAGATCCAGGGATCCCAAGGCGGCTCTAGTGGATGCACTAGTAGCACCTTGGACCTTCAAACTAGCTTATGTGTTCCCGCCGTTTCCTCTCATCCCCAGGCTGGTAGCCAGGATCAATCAGGAGAGGGCGTCGGTGATTTTGATAGCTCCTGCGTGGCCACGCAGGACTTGGTATGCAGATCTGGTGAATATGTCATCGGCTCCACCATGGAAGCTACCTTTGAGAGACCTTCTTGTTCTAGGTCCGTTCGACCCACTCCAGCTGACTGCTTGGAGATTGAACGCTTGATCTTATCAAAGCGAGGGTTCTCAGATTCTGTTATTAATACTCTTGTTCAGGCCTGAAAGCCTGTAACCAGAAAAATTACCACATAATTTGGTATATCTGTTGGTGTGAATCTGCAGGATTCCCTTGGGACAAGGTTAAGATTCCTAAGAGTCTATCCTTCCTTCGAGAAGGATTGGAAAAAGGATTATCTGCAAGTTCCTTGATGGGACAGATTTCTGCCTTGTCTGTGTTACTTCACAAAAAGCTGGCAGCTGTGCCAGATGTTCTAGCCTTTGTTCAGGCTCTGGTTAGAATCAAGCCTGTTTACAAAATTTTGACTCCTCCTTGGAGTCTCAACCTAGTTCTTTCAGTTCTTCAGGGGGTTCCGTTTGAACCCTTACATTCCGTTGATATTAAGTTATTATCTTGGAAAGTTTTGTTTTTGGTTGCAATTTCTTCTGCTAGAAGAGTTTCAGAATTATCTGCTCTGCAGTGTTCTTCTCCTTATCTGGTGTTCCATGCAGATAAGGTGGTTTTGCGTACTAAACCTGGTTTTCTTCCAAAAGTTGTTTCTAACAAAAACATTAACCAGGAGATAGTTGTGCCTTCTTTGTGTCCTAATCCAGTTTCAAAGAAGGAACGTTTGTTGCACAACTTGGATGTAGTTCGTGCTCTCAAATTTTACTTAGCAGCTACTAAGGATTTCAGACAAACTTTGTCTTTGTTTGTTGTTTATTCTGGTAAACGGAGAGGTCAAAAAGCAACTTCTACCTCTCTCTCCTTCTGGATTAAAAGCATTATCCGATTGGCTTATGAGACTGCCGGACGGCAGCCTCCTGAAAGAATCACAGCTCACTCCACTAGGGCTGTGGCTTCCACATGGGCCTTCAAGAACGAGGCTTCTGTTGATCAGATATGTAAGGCAGCGACTTGGTCTTCACTGCACACTTTTTCTAAATTTTACAAATTTGATACTTTTGCTTCTTCTGAGGCTATTTTTGGGAGAAAGGTTTTGCAAGCCGTGGTGCCTTCCATTTAGGTGACCTGATTTGCTCCCTCCCTTCATCCGTGTCCTAAAGCTTTGGTATTGGTTCCCACAAGTAAGGATGACGCCGTGGACCGGACACACCTATGTTGGAGAAAACAGAATTTATGTTTACCTGATAAATTACTTTCTCCAACGGTGTGTCCGGTCCACGGCCCGCCCTGGTTTTTTTAATCAGGTCTGATAATTTATTTTCTTTAACTACAGTCACCACGGTAACGTATGGTTTCTCCTATGCAAATATTCCTCCTTAACGTCGGTCGAATGACTGGGGTAGGCGGAGCCTAGGAGGGATCATGTGACCGGCTTTGCTGGGCTCTTTGCCATTTCCTGTTGGGGAGGAGAATATCCCACAAGTAAGGATGACGCCGTGGACCGGACACACCGTTGGAGAAAGTAATTTATCAGGTAAACATAAATTCTGTTTTTTTTGCTTGCTCCATCATTTGTGTCTTAGGATGGAACAATAACACACAACAGATGAGTTACCTTTAATTTTAGAGAGACAGTAATGTTTGTGTTGATTTAAAAAGAAAATTTAGAAAAAGGATTCTGTCCTTTCTGAACATTCTCCTACTAATGGGAGTCTTTTGACTTTGGTCATTCTATGCCACAAAATTCTCCTTCAGTGTCCCACATAATGTTATGGCCCACATGCAGTGCCCTGCACTTCCTCTTACGTTGCATTTCTTACGTGATTGTTGTTTGCAACGAGGCAGTATGCATTATTAGAGGAATTAATTTCCCTCAGTAGGGGTGATAGATTTAATAATTGCTATCCCAGCTGTTTCTTCCCTATTACAGGAAAGAGGAAGATACTTCGGGATTATCTGATAGAGAATTCTCAGGCTCAGTTGATAAAAACCTCTATTTGTTACTTTAGGAGGTTTTTAGCTGCCAGGGGCGACCCCGACTCTGCTGGTGTTCTCTAGTGCGTCTAGTAGGTTATTAAGGAATGGAAGGAACGCTTTCATTATTTTAAAAAAAAAAAAAAAGGTTTTTTCCATAGTGGGCTTTACTATGGAGGCTGGACAAGCATTCACTGAGGTGGACAGAGTATTCTCCAGCCTGGCCAAGAGAACCTTGATTCCCCTAGAGGTCCTATGGATAAGAAGTAGAAGGGGACGTACATCAGGGCTTCTAATGGGTACTCTGCTACTGTCGCTAGTACGACAGCATATGGGTCTGATGTTTTTTTCTGATGCTGCTAGGTCAGAATCTCCCCTGGATAAGGACCCAGGATAGGATGAAGCCCTTTGAGTTGGCTACTTCCTTTATTTCTAATTTTTCCCTTCGGGGTTTGATGTTCCAATGCACATAGTCCTTTAGTTAGTCTGTTCTACGGACGTATGCTCTAAGTTTAAGCTTTTAGCGATTCCTTGCAAGGGGACGACCTTGATGGGATCTGGCTTGCTCAAAGTTATATCTTTTATCCTGCTGATCAATTGGACACAGCCTGGGGAACATGTCTCCGATCCGGGACAGGATCTTGTTGGGCAGACTATCCCTTTTTGTTCAGGCTTGGGTGCGGGATGTTCAGGATCCCTGGGCTTTAGAAATAGTGTCCCAAGGGTACAAATTGGAATTCAAAAATAATAAAAAAGATTTTTTTCCCTATCGGCACATTACTGCCTTCAAGATTATCTGCAGACCAGATAAAAAGAGAGACATTCTTAAGTTGCTTAGAGGATCTCTCTGACAGGGGAGTGATTGTTCCCGTTCCAGCGCAGGAACAGGGTCAGGGGTTTTACTCAGTTGTGTTTGTGATTCCCCAAAAAGAGGGAACCTTCAGACCAATCTTGGACCTCCAGAGTCTAAGACAAATTTCTCAGAGTTCCGTCTTTCAAGATGGAAACTATACGTTCCATGCTACCACTAATTCAAGAAGGTCAGTTCAGGACCACAGTGGACCTAAAGGTCGCATGCCTACATGTTCCCATTCACGGCAACCATTACAAATTTCTTAGGTTTGCATTCTTAGCAAACACTTTCGGTTCATGGCGTTACCTTTCGGCCCGGCCACTGCTCCAAAAATGTTTACACGGGTTGCTGGGATCTCTTACGGCGGTTCTTCAACCGCAGGGCATTGGAGTGGCGCTGTATCTGGACGACATTCTAATTCAAGCTCCATCATTTCAACAAGCCAGATCCCATACCAACCTGGTATTTTCCTTCCTGTGTACTCATGGGTGGCAGTTAAATCTGGTAGAATAAAAGGCTCCTTGTTTCCGAGTACAAGGGTAAGCTTTTATAGGGACCATAATAGATTCCCTGTCAATAAAAAAAATTCTGACAGAGGTCAGGAAAACAATGTGGTTACATACCTGTCATGCCTTTCAGTCCACTCTCCGGCCTTCCATGGCTTAATGTATGGAGGTAATAGGGCTGCTGGTGGCGACAATGGATATCATCCCTTTTGCTTGGTTCCATCTCAGACCTCTACAGCTAAGCATGCTCAGGCAATGGAACGGGGATTTTACAGACCTGTCTCCTCTGATAACTCTAGATCAGGAGCCAAGGGATTCTCTTCAGTGGTGGTTGTCTCTGGATCATCTATCCCAGGGAACCTGCTTTCGCAGGCCGGCTTGGGAAATTGTGTCACCAGACGCCAGCCTTCTGGGGTGGGGAGCTGTCTGGAACTCCCTGAAGGCTCAGGGACTTTGGACTCAGAGTCAGTTCTCCATATACACATTCTAGGACTGAGAGCGATTTCTGGCCTGGCCTCGGTTAGCCTTGGCCAAATTTATCGGGTTCCAGTCGGACAATATAACTTCTGTGGTTTACATCATTCATCAGGGGGGAACAAGAAGTTCCCTAGCGATGACGGACGTATTCGGAATATTTCAATGGGCGGAGATCCATTCTTGTTGCCTGTCAGCAATCCACATCCCGGGAGTAGAGTCGGATTTCTTGGGCAGGCAGACGTTCCATCCTAGGGAGTGGGAACTCCATCCGGAGGTGTTTTCCAAGCTGATCCTCAAGTGGGGACAGCCGGAGTTGGATTTGATGGCATCTCGAAGGAAGGCCAAACTTCCGAGGTACGGGTTGAGATCCAGGGACCCTCAGGCGGAATTAAGACGCTCTGGCGGTTCCTTGGAACTTCAATCTAGCATACCTGTTTCCTCTATTTGCACTTCTTCTTCGGGTAGTTGCCCGACTCAATCAGGAGAGGGCGTCGGTGATACTCATGGCATCGGCATGGCCTCGGAGAATTGGTATGCGTTCCTGATAGACATGGCATCTCTACCACCTTGGAGACTACCGTTAAGAAAGGACCTTCTCGCTCAGGGTCCTTTCCTTCATCCAATTCTAGCTTCTCTGAAGCTGGCTGCGTGGAGCTTGAACGCTTAATTTTATCCAAGCATGGTTTCTCTGATCCGGTCATAGAGACCTTGCTTCAGGCTCGTAAGCCTGTACCTTGAAAAATCTACCATAAGATTTGGCATAGATACTTTTATTGGTGTAAATCCAGGGGCTCCTTTTGGAGTAGAGTTCGGATTCCTAGAGTTTTGTCTTTTCTCCAGGAAGGTCTGGAGAAGGGTCTCTCTGCACACTGGTTGAAAAACACTGCCCTAAAGGGTCAAATTTCGGTTCTATCCATTTTTGTTTTCACAAACGTCTAGCAGGTGTAACAGATGTTCACTCTTTTTATCAGGCCTGTGTTCAAACCAGTTACTCCTCCCTGGAGTCTTCTTTTAGTTTTCAAAGTTTTTCAAGGGGCTCAGTTTGAGCCTATGCATTCCTTAGATATCAAGTTGTTATCTTGGAAGTTTTTTCTGGTTGCTATTTTTTCTGTGCTAAGAGTCTCAGTACTCTCTGCGCTACGATGCGACTCTACATACCTTATTTTGCACTCCGATAAGGTAGCGTTTTAGAACAAACTTAGGTTTTTTTCCTAAAGTCGTTAGAAATTGTTCTTCCTTGTATTCTAATCCTTCTTCCCAGGGGAGAGACTTCTTCCCAATTTAGATGTGGTTCGGGCCCTGAAGTTTTATCTTCAGGCGACTAGGGACTTTCGTCAGTCCTCTCCTTTGTTTATAGTTTTTTCTGGTAGACGTAAGGGTCCGAAAGCTGCGACTTCTTCTCTTTCTTTGTAGATGTAGAGTATCATACGTTTTGCATATGAGAATGCTGGGCAGCATCCTCCTGAGAGGCGTACGGCTCGTTCCACTAGGGCTGTGGCTTCCTCATGGGTATTCAAAAATGATGCTTCTGTTGAACAGCTTTGCAAGGCTGCAACTTGGTCCTCTCTTCACACTTTTTCCAAATTTTAAAAATTTGATACTTTGGCCTCTGCTGAGGCTGTTTTTTGGGAAAGTTCTTCAAGCAGTGGTGCCTTCCGTTTCAGTTCCCTGTCTTGTCCCTACCCTTTCATCCGTGTACTATAGCTTTGGTATTGTATCACACAAGTAAGGATGAAATCCGTGGACTCGTATCTTGAAAAAGAAAAGGAAATTTATGCTTACCTGATAAATTTATTTCTTTTTCGATACGATGAGTCCACGGCCCGCCCTGTTCTTTTGAGACAGGTTATTAATTTCTCCAACATAGGTGTGTCCGGTCCACGGCGTCATCCTTACTTGTGGGATATTCTCTTCCCCAACAGGAAATGGCAAAGAGCCCAGCAAAGCTGGTCACATGATCCCTCCTAGGCTCCGCCTTCCCCAGTCATTCTCTTTGCCGTTGTACAGGCAACATCTCCACGGAGATGGCTTAGAGTTTTTTGGTGTTTAACTGTAGTTTTTATTATTCAATCAAGAGTTTGTTATTTTAAAATAGTGCTGGTATGTACTATTTACTCTGAAACAGAAAAGAGATGAAGATTTCTGTTTGTAAGAGGAAAATGATTTTAGCAACCGTTACTAAAATCGATGGCTGTTTCCACACAGGACTGTTGAGAGGAATTAACTTCAGTTGGGGGAAACAGTGAGCAGACTTTTGCTGCTTGAGGTATGACACATTTCTAACAAGACGATGTAATGCTGGAAGCTGTCATTTTCCCTATGGGATCCGGTAAGCCATTTTTATTACATAAAGAAAAAAAAAGGCTTCACAAGGGCTTTTAAGACTGTAGACATTTTCTGGGCTAAAACGATTGATATATAAGCATATTTTATACTTCATAGCTTTGAGGAATTATTTTATTCTTGGGAATTATGTAAAATAACCGGCAGGCACGGTATTGGACACCTTATTCTCTAGGGGCTTTCCCTAATCATAGGCAGAGCCTCATTTTCACGCCTCTATTGCGCACTTGTTTTTGGGAAGCATGACATGCAGATGCATGTGTGAGGAGCTCTGATACATAGAAAAGACTTTCTGAAGGCGTCATTTGGTATCGTATTCCCCTTTGGGCTTGGTTGGGTCTCAGCAAAGCAGATACCAGGGACTGTAAAGGGGTTAAATATAAAAACGGCTCCGGTTCCGTTATTTTAAGGGTTAAAGCTTTCAAATTTGGTGTGCAATACTTTTAAGGCTTTAAGACACTGTGGTGAAATTTTCGTGAATTTTGAACAATTCCTTCATACTTTTTCACATTTGCAGTAATAAAGTGTGTTCAGTTTAAAATTTAAAGTGACAGTAACTGTTTTATTTTAAAACGTTTTTTGTACTTTGTTATCAAGTTTATGCCTGTTTAACATGTCTGAACTACCAGATAGACTGTGTTCTGTATGTGGGGAAGCCAAGGTTCCTTCTCATTTAAATAGATGTGATTTATGTGACACAAAATTTAGAGAAAATGATGCCCAAGATGATTCCTCAAGTGAGGGGAGTAAGCATGGTACTGCATCATCCCCTCCTTCGTCTACACCAGTCTTGCCCACACAGGAGGCCCCTAGTACATCTAGTGCGCCAATACTCCTTACTATGCAACAATTAACGGCTGTAATGGATAATTCTATCAAAAACATTTTAGCCAAAATGCCCACTTATCAGCGAAAGCGCGACTGCTCTGTTTTAGAAAATACTGAAGAGCATGAGGACGCTGATGATATTGGTTCTGAAGTGCCCCTACACCAGTCTGAGGGGGCCAGGGAGGTTTTGTCTGAGGGAGAAATTTCAGATTCAGGGAAAATTTCTCAACAAGCTGAACCTGATGTGATTACATTTAAATTTAAATTGGAACATCTCCGCGCCCTGCTTAAGGAGGTGTTATCTACTCTGGATGATTGTGAGAATTTGGTCATTCCAGAGAAATTATGTAAAATGGACAAGTTCCTAGAGGTCCCGGGGCCCCCCGAAGCTTTTCCTATACCCAAGCGGGTGGCGGACATTGTAAATAAAGAATGGGAAAGGCCCGGCATACCTTTCGTCCCTCCCCCTATATTTAAGAAATTGTTTCCTATGGTCGACCCCAGAAAGGACTTATGGCAGACAGTCCCCAAGGTCGAGGGGGCGGTTTCTACTCTAAACAAACGCACCACTATACCCATAGAAGATAGTTGTGCTTTCAAAGATCCTATGGATAAAAAATTAGAGGGTTTGCTTAAAAAGATGTTTGTTCAGCAAGGTTACCTTCTACAACCAATTTCATGCATTGTTCCTGTCACTACAGCAGCGTGTTTCTGGTTCGATGAACTAGAAAAGGCGCTCAATAAAGATTCTTCTTATGAGGAGATTTTGGACAGAATTCATGCTCTCAAATTGGCTAACTCTTTCACCCTAGACGCCACTTTGCAATTGGCTAGATTAGCGGCGAAAAATTCTGGGTTTGCTATTGTGGCGCGCAGAGCGCTTTGGCTAAAATCTTGGTCAGCGGATGCGTCTTCCAAGAACAAATTGCTTAACATTCCTTTCAAGGGGAAAACGCTGTTTGGCCCTGACTTGAAAGAGATTATTTCTGATATCACTGGGGGCAAGGGCCACACCCTTCCTCAGGATAGGTCTTTCAAGGCCAAAAATAAACCCAATTTTCGTCCCTTTCGCAGAAACGGACCAGCCCCAAGTGCTACGTCCTCTAAGCAAGAGGGTAATACTTCTCAAGCCAAGCCAGCCTGGAGGCCAATGCAAGGCTGGAACAAAGGTAAGCAGGCCAAGAAACCTGCCACTGCTACCAAGACAGCATGAGATGTTGGCCCCCGATCCGGGACCGGATCTGGTGGGGGGCAGACTCTCTCTCTCTTCGCTCAGGCTTGGGCAAGAGATGTTCTGGATCCTTGGGCGCTAGAAATAGTCTCCCAAGGTTATCTTCTGGAATTCAAGGGGCTTCCCCCAAGGGGGAGGTTCCACAGGTCTCAATTGTCTTCAGACCACATAAAAAAACAGGCATTCTTACATTGTGTAGAAGACCTGTTAAAAATGGGAGTGATTCATCCTGTTCCATTAGGAGAACAAGGGATGGGGTTCTACTCCAATCTGTTCGTAGTTCCCAAAAAAGAGGGAACATTCAGACCAATCTTAGATCTCAAGATCCTAAACAAGTTTCTCAAGGTTCCATCGTTCAAAATGGAAACCATTCGAACAATTCTTCCTTCCATCCAGGAAGGTCAATTCATGACCACGGTGGATTTAAAGGATGCGTATCTACATATTCCTATCCACAAGGAACATCATCGGTTCCTAAGGTTCGCATTTCTGGACAAGCATTACCAGTTTGTGGCACTTCCGTTCGGATTAGCCACTGCTCCAAGAATTTTCACAAAGGTACTAGGGTCCCTTCTAGCGGTGCTAAGACCAAGGGGCATTGCAGTAGTACCTTACTTGGACGACATACTGATTCAAGCGTCGTCCCTTCCACAAGCAAAGGCTCACACGGACATTGTCCTGGCCTTTCTCAGATCTCACGGGTGGAAAGTGAACGTAGAAAAAAGTTCTCTATCTCCGTCAACAAGGGTTCCCTTCTTGGGAACAATAATAGACTCCTTAGAAATGAGGATTTTTCTGACAGAGGCCAGAAAATCAAAACTTCTAAACTCTTGTCAAATACTTCATTCTGTTCCTCTTCCTTCCATAGCGCAGTGCATGGAAGTAATAGGTTTGATGGTAGCGGCAATGGACATAGTTCCTTTTGCGCGAATTCATCTAAGACCATTACAACTGTGCATGCTCAGTCAGTGGAATGGGGACTATACAGACTTGTCTCCGACGATACAAGTAGATCAGAGGACCAGAGATTCACTCCGTTGGTGGCTGTCCCTGGACAACCTGTCACAGGGGATGAGCTTCCGCAGACCAGAGTGGGTCATTGTCACGACCGACGCCGGTCTGGTGGGCTGGGGCGCGGTCTGGGGACCCCTGAAAGCTCAGGGTCTTTGGTCTCGGGAAGAATCTCTTCTCCCGATAAATATTCTGGAACTGAGAGCGATATTCAATGCTCTCAAGGCTTGGCCTCAGCTAGCAAAGGCCAAGTTCATACGGTTTCAATCAGACAACATGACGACTGTTGCGTACATCAACCATCAGGGGGGAACAAGGAGTTCCCTGGCGATGGAAGAAGTGACCAAAATCATTCAATGGGCGGAGACTCACTCCTGCCACTTGTCTGCAATCCACATCCCAGGAGTGGAAAATTGGGAAGCGGATTTTCTGAGTCGTCAGACATTTCATCCGGGGGAGTGGGAACTCCATCCGGAAATCTTTGCCCAAATTACGCAATTGTGGGGCATTCCAGACATGGATCTGATGGCCTCTCGTCAGAACTTCAAGGTTCCTTGCTACGGGTCCAGATCCAGGGATCCCAAGGCGACTCTAGTAGATGCACTAGTAGCACCTTGGACCTTCAAACTAGCTTATGTATTCCCGCCGTTTCCTCTCATCCCCAGGCTGGTAGCCGGGATCAATCAGGAGAGGGCATCGGTGATCTTGATAGCTCCTGCGTGGCCACGCAGGACTTGGTATGCAGACCTGGTGAATATGTCATCAGCTCCACCATGGAAGCTACCTTTGAAACGAGACCTTCTTGTTCAAGGTCCGTTCGAACATCCGAATCTGGTCTCACTCCAACTGACTGCTTGGAGATTGAACGCTTGATCTTATCAAAGCGAGGGTTCTCAGATTCTGTCATTGATACTCTTGTTCAGGCCAGAAAGCCTGTAACTAGAAAAATCTACCACAAAATATGGAAAAAATATATCTGTTGGTGTGAATCTAAAGGATTCCCTTGGGACAAGATAAAAATTCCTAAGATTCTATCCTTTCTTCAAGAAGGTTTGGAGAAAGGATTATCTGCAAGTTCTTTGAAGGGACAGATTTCTGCCTTGTCTGTGTTACTTCACAAAAAGCTGGCAGCTGTGCCAGATGTTCAAGCCTTTGTTCAGGCTCTGGTTAGAATCAAGCCTGTTTACAAACCTTTGACTCCTCCTTGGAGTCTCAATTTAGTTCTTTCAGTTCTTCAGGGGGTTCCGTTTGAACCCTTACATTCCGTTGATATTAAGTTATTATCTTGGAAAGTTTTGTTTTTGGTTGCAATTTCTTCTGCTAGAAGAGTTTCAGAATTATCTGCTCTGCAGTGTTCTCCTCCTTATCTGGTGTTCCATGCAGATAAGGTGGTTTTGCGTACTAAACCTGGTTTTCTTCCGAAAGTTGTTTCTAACAAAAACATTAACCAGGAGATAGTCGTGCCTTCTTTGTGTCCGAATCCAGTTTCAAAGAAGGAACGTTTGTTACACAATTTGGATGTAGTTTGTGCTCTAAAATTTTATTTAGATGCTACAAAGGATTTTAGACAAACATCTTCCTTGTTTGTTGTTTATTCTGGTAAAAGGAGAGGTCAAAAAGCAACTTCTACCTCTCTTTCTTTTTGGCTTAAAAGCATCATCAGATTGGCTTACGAGACTGCCGGACGGCAGCCTCCTGAAAGAATCACAGCTCATTCCACTAGGGCTGTGGCTTCCACATGGGCCTTCAAGAACGAGGCTTCTGTTGATCAGATATGTAAGGCAGCGACTTGGTCTTCACTGCACACTTTTACAAAATTTTACAAATTTGATACTTTTGCTTCTTCTGAGGCTATTTTTGGGAGAAAGGTTTTGCAAGCCGTGGTGCCTTCCATCTAGGTGACCTGATTTGCTCCCTCCCTTCATCCGTGTCCTAAAGCTTTGGTATTGGTTCCCACAAGTAAGGATGACGCCGTGGACCGGACACACCTATGTTGGAGAAAACAGAATTTATGTTTACCTGATAAATTACTTTCTCCAACGGTGTGTCCGGTCCACGGCCCGCCCTGGTTTTTTAATCAGGTCTGATAATTTATTTTCTTTAACTACAGTCACCACGGTATCATATGATTTCTCCTATGCAAATATTCCTCCTTTACGTCGGTCGAATGACTGGGGAAGGCGGAGCCTAGGAGGGATCATGTGACCAGCTTTGCTGGGCTCTTTGCCATTTCCTGTTGGGGAAGAGAATATCCCACAAGTAAGGATGACGCCGTGGACCGGACACACCGTTGGAGAAAGTAATTTATCAGGTAAACATAAATTCTATTTTTTTGTTAAACTTCAGACACCTCTGCTCCTTAGCTTTTCCTTTCTCTTCCTAACTTCGGTCGAATGACTGGGTTGGGAGGGATGGGAGGAGCTATTTATACAGCTCTGCTGTGGAGCTCTTTGCCTCCTCCTGCTGGCCAGGAGGCGATATCCCACAAGTAAGGATGAAATCCGTGGACTTATCGTTTCGAAAAAGAAATAAATTTATCAGGTAAGCATAAATTTCCTTTTTTCACCAACTCCATCTGGAGTTACTTAGCAAGACATCGCTTCTCTAAGGTATTTAGCGATATCGGTTGCTTTGTCTGTTTTTTCCCAGGCTGCAGGGAGAACGCTACGATACGCATTTAAAGTGCACGTACATGGAAGTATACCCAGTGCATAGTCAGCCTTCACTGGAACAGTGAACGATGCGCATTTAAACAGCGCTATATTAAGGTCAGGACTTGTATAGAGAGGCTGTTTGACGCCTCAGCTGGGTCAGGCTGAGGGGTAGACAGAGTTGAGCAGTACCGGCAATCTCTCCTACATATTCAGCCATCTCTGACCTTGTAAAAGAAAATATGTTACTCTTTAACATTTCGCTTGCTATATATTAATTTTTATTAGCAACAGGTTAAGCCTTATTTAAGTATTCTGCCATAGGTGAGGCAGATTGATTAAAGAAGTGTACATGCAGTGCCCTGCGGTTCCTTGCCCTTTCCATCTGGAATTGCTACATAAGACATCACTTCTTTAATGACATGGCGATGTCCGTGAACTAAGCAGTTTCGTTTTTTTTTATAAGTTTTGCAATGTTAAGTTCACTTATCTCTGTGCACAGAAATAAAAAGTTACTTTTTAAGATAACGTTTTTTATGTGTCAATTTTTATTAAAAAAATGTCACTCTTTTCTGAACCTACTCCTGCTACGGCGTTTGCTGTTTCGGAGTCTGTTGACAATGGTCAACCTATATCACAAAATTTTATGGTCCTCATGCAGTGTCCTGTGCTTCCTCTCACACTCCACCCGGAGTTACTCTGCAGTTCAAGCATTACATGTTGTTTCCCACGTGGTAGAAAACATTACTGGAGGAATTATTTTCAATCATTTAGGGTGATTGATTCAGTAGTTGGTATTCTGAATAGTTCTTCTGTTACCTGTAAGAGGAAGATACTTTGGGATTATCTGAGAAAAATTCTCAGACTCAGACGAATAATATCAACATGTGAACCTGAAAAGAGCACCTCCATTTGCTTTCTTTAGGAGGTTTTAGCTACCTTGGGTGACTCCGACACTACAGGGGTAATCTATCCTAGTGCATCCAGTAAGTTATGAGGAATGGAAGAGACTGTATTTCCTATATTTTTAAAAGATGTTTCCCATAGCCGACTCAACTAAGGAGGCTGGCTAAACATTCTCTAGGGTGGAAGAAGTAGTTTCCAGCTTAGCTAAGAGAACTACTATACCCTTGGAGGATAGTTGGGGTTTTTAAAGGTCCTATGGACAAAAATTTATAAAGGGGGCTGTACCCCAGGGCTTACAATGGTAACCAGTTGTGTACTTTGTTACCGTCGCTAGTGCGACAGCATATTGGTTAACTCCCCTGGATAAAATCCAGGATAGGATAAAAGCTTTCAAATTGGCTGATTCTTGCTTCAGGTTATCAAACTGGATATTAGAGCCTGGTTCTATGGATGTTGGCTCTAAGTCTAAGCTTTTAGCGATTCCTTACAAGGGGGGGGGGGGGGCCTTGTTGGGACCTGGCTTGACGGAAATAATCTCTTTTGAAATTTAAAAAATTCTAAATAGTCTGCTGTTAATCAAAGACAGCATGAAGGACATGCCCCGATTCGGGATCGAATCTTGTAGGGGGGCAGACTTTCGATCTTTGTTCAGGCTTGGGTTCGAGGTGTTCAGGATCCCTGGGCAATAGAAAATAGTGTTCCAGGGATTCAAATTAGAGTTCAAAAGTTTTCCTCCCAGAGGCAGGTTTCTGCTTTCAAGATTATCTGCAGATCAGACAAAAGGAGAGACGTTCTTACACTGCGTAGGAGACCTCTCAGACCTGGGAGTGATTGTTTCAGTTCCATTACAGGTACAGTTTTTGGGGTTTTTACCCCAATCAGCTTGTGGTTCCCAAATAAGAGAGGGAGCCTTCAGACCACTTTTTAGATCTCTAGAGTCTAAACAAATTTCGAACGTCCTTCAAGATGGAAACTATTAGTTCCTTTCTTCTCTGTACCCAAGAGGGTCAACTTATGGATTTAAAGGATGCGATCCTTCATGTACCATTCACAAAAATAGTCTCTAGTTCTAAGGTTTGCCTTTCTGGTCAAACGTCTCCAGTTTGTGGCTCTTCCTTTTGGTCTTGCCACAGTTCTCAGATTTGTTACAAAACATGGTATTATTCTTCCCGCGATTTCAGGGGTGGAAGCTAAATTTGGAAAAGAATTCCTTAGTCCCAAGCACAAGAGTAGCTTCTTTGGATCCATAGTAGATTCCTTGTTTATGAAGATTTTTCTGACCGAATGTCAGGAAATCCGAAATCATCCCGTTTGCTCGGTTCCATCTCAGACCTCTGCAGTTAAGCATGCTCAGACAAAGGAGCAGGAGACAAGGGATTCTCTTCACTGGTGGTTGTCTCTGGATAATCTCTCCAAGGGAACCTGCTTCACAGACCATCCTGGGTGATTGTGACAACAGTCGCCAGCCTTCTACGATGGGGAGCAGTCTGGGGCTCCTTGAGGGCTTAGGGGGGTTTGGACTCAGCCAGAGTCCGTTCTTCCTATAAACATTCTGGAGCTGAGAGTGATCTGCAATGTTCTTCTGGCCTGACCTTAGTTAGCCTCGGTACCAGTTTTTTCAGGTTCCGGTCAAACAAAATAACGTCAGTGGTTTACATCAGTCATCAGGGAGGAATAAGGAGTTCCTTAGCGATGACAGGGGTATCTAAATTAATACAGTGGGAGGAGGCCCATTCTTGCTGTCTGTCGGCAATCCACATCCCAGGGGTGGACCACTGGGAGGCAGATTTCCTGAGCAGGTAGACTCTTCATCCGAATCTGGTTTCTCTGAGACTGACTGATTGGAGATTGAACACTTAATATTTTTCAAGCAGGGTTTTTTCTGACTCGGTCATTGAGACCATAATTCAGGCTTGTAAGCTTGTCACAAAAAAAAAAAAAAAAGAATTTATTTTAGGATAAGGTGTAAATACCTATATTGGTGTGAATCCATGGGCTACTCATGGAGTAGAGTTATGATTCCTAGAATTTTGTTTTTTCTCCTAGAGGGTTTGGAGAAAGTGTTTATCGTAAAGCTCCCTAAAGGGTCAAATCTCTGTCTTTATCTTTTTTGTTA
Source organism: Bombina bombina (assembly GCF_027579735.1). Classification (NCBI taxonomy): domain Eukaryota; kingdom Metazoa; phylum Chordata; class Amphibia; order Anura; family Bombinatoridae; genus Bombina; species Bombina bombina. The sequence continues at coordinate 789,156,949 of NC_069501.1, read as the reverse complement.
CACAAAAGTCTGGCAGTTGTACCAGATGTACAATCATTTTGTCAGGCCTTGGTCAGGATCAGGCCTGTGTTAATTAGTTTCTCCTCCATGGAGTCCGAATTTAGTTTTTAGAGTTCTTCAAGGGGTTCTGTTTGAGCCTATGTATTCCTAAAATATTAAGTTGTTATCTTGGAAATTTTTTGCTGCTATTTCTTTTGCTCTGAGAGTGTCAGAAATCTCGGGATTTTAGTATGAGTCTCCTTATCTTTTTTTCTATTCAGATAAGGTATTTTTTCATCCTAAATTAGGATTTCTTCCTAAGGTTGTTTCGGATCGGAGCATTAATCAAGAGATTGTTGTGTCTTCCTTGTGTCCTAATTCTGCTTCTAAGAAGGATAGACTTTTGCACAATTTGGATGTGGTCCATGCTTTACAGTTTTACCGGCAGGCGACTAAGGATTTTCGTCAGTCTTCTTCTTTGTTTGTGGTTTTCTTGGGAAAACGCAAGGGATAGAAAGCTACGGCTACTTTTCTTTCTTTTTGGCTGAAAAGTATCATACGTTTTGCATGAGACTGCTGGACAGCAGCCTCCAGAGAGAGTTACGGCTCATTGCACAAGGGCTGTTACTTCCTCGTGGGCATTCACGAATGAAGCTTCTGTGGAACAGATTGAGAACAAAAATAAGAACATAGAGAGGCGATTGTGTGTATCAGTAGTAACGATGTAGGAAAATTGCAAAAGAATCCCTGTGCCAGGGTACTCACATTTCCCAGGAGCACTCAGACAGTGCTATTAGATGCAGGCTGGATATTTTTACAGCAACCCAGCTTACTGTTCTGTCGAGTGCAAACACTCCCAAATGTAGATACCCAGGAAAGCAAGAGCTCAGGAATCACAGGAGCACACAGCTGCAGAGTTTTCAACAGTTTATTACTTCCGGTGGAAGTGATTGGTAAAGGATAAGCCAGGAAGGCTGCAACTTGGTCCTCTCTTCACACTTTTCAAAGTTTTTCATATTTGATACTTTTATTTCGGCTGAGGCCACTTTTGGGAGAAAGGTTCTTCAAGCAGGGGTGCCTTCCGTTTAGGTTACCTGTCTTGTCCCTCCCGTATCATCTATGTACTCTAGCTTGGGTATTGAATCCCATTAGTAATTAAGATGATCCGTGGACTCATCGTGTCTTAAAGTAAAGAAAATTTATGCTTACCTGATAAATTTATTTCTTTTTTGACACGATGAGTCCACGGCCCGCCCTGTTCTTTTAGACAGGTTGTGGGTTATTGTAAACTTCAGACACCCCTGCACCTTGGCTTTTCCTTTCTCTTCCTAACTTTGGTCGAATGACTGGAGTGGGAGGAAAGGGAGGAGCTATTTAACAGCTCTGCTGTGGTGCTCTTTGCCTCCTCCTGCTGACCAGGAGGTGAATATCCCATTAGTAATTAAGATCTGTGGACTCATCGTGTCAAAAAATAAATAAATTTATCAGGTAAGCATAAATTTTCTTTTTTTGACACACGTTAACGCACGCAGGTTTTGATTATGGCGTACATTTTGGTGCGTTTTTTTCTTTATATGATGCCAGATTGATATGTGCTTCCTTTCATAAGGACTCTATCTAAATACCAGGTGTCCTGTATGGTGCTGCATCTCTGCTTTTTAAAGATTTTTGAATTTGTAAGTTTTTAACAGTTTTCCTTTAGAGGGGGTGTTTCCCTTTCTTCAGAACAGGGCAAAGAAAGTTGATTCCTCCACTCAGAAGCAAGGTTCCACTGGTTCTGTCTGAAAGCTAAGTTCTAACTGGAACAAATCCACTCCCTCATCAAAGTTTGCATTAAGGTGCCACCCCTGAACCAGAAACTTTGGTAGGCGGCAGGTTAAGCTTCTTTCAGGAAGCTTGGTTCCATTTCAGGATCCCTGGGTTCTAAATATAGTCTCCCAGGGTTATCTTTAATATTTTTTTTTTTTCTTTATTAATCTTTTTATTGAAAATTTTTATGAATAAAACCAATACAAAATCATAGAGTGCAACATCAACGCTGTGATTACATATTTCTTGACATGTCAATGAAAGAAGAAACAAACTCAAAGTCATTAATTCATTCTAGTATTACAGCTGTTGTGATCTAAGTCCATTCACACAATTAGAATTACTACTTTGATAAGATTCTGGAGTTTGATTTAGTCATGATCACAGCGTTGGCATTAGTATTACCATGTGAGTATAATAACATAAATATAACAAGAAACACGAAACAACTACTTCCTGCAGAGAGCGCCTTGTCTTGTTCTCATCTATCTAATATTCGGGATTGTCTAGTCAGGTAACTAAAGAACTTGTTATCTATATGTGTTTAAAGTTGTTTGATAGCTCCGAAATAAGACTCCCAGTAAAACCACATGTCGTATGTTGCCAATTGGTTTGTTTTAAAATAATAATATCTTTCTAGCAATAGGGCTCCTTTCACCCTTTCCCTCCACTCATCTATTGTAGGGATCTTGTCAGTTCGCCACGCAGCTGCTATGAGCTGCTTAGCTGAATTAAGCATAATATGGCCAAGGTTCCTTCTTATTTTACATTTAATATTACTTAATATATTGAATAGACAGATTTGGGGTGAGAGGGCAACATCGCATGCTAAGGCCAGATTTATTTAATCTATTATCTTTCCCCAATATGTGTTTATTGTAGGACATGACCACCAGATGTGGCCCATAGTGCCTACTTCTTCCCTACATCTCCAACATTTTTCATTGGCTAAGGGAAAGAGATGTTTCATTCTATTTGGTGTTAGATACCAACGAAACAATACTTTGTAATTTGTTTCTAAAGCTGCCGTAGTGTGTGCTGAGTGAGCTATGGTCCTAAATATATTTTCCCATATCTTAGGATCTTGAGGTCCCAGTAGATCTCTCTCCCAACTTTTCACAAAATTATGGGGGTTGGGTTTTGTGGCTGAGAGCAACAGTTTATACATAGAGGAGATAATCCCTTTTGGTGTAAAGCTAGATAGGCACATCTGTTCAAATATCGTTAGGGGCCTTGTCAACATTGTTCTGTTCCTGTGTGTCATGATGTAGTGGCGTGTCTGATGGTACCTCATCCACTGACTAAAAAACCGCCCACCCAATTCTTGTAGGTCATCAATAGGCAACAATTTCTCCTTTCTGAGTAATATTGTGACTGGAATGTGACCCTTTAGACTATTGTCACCCTCTGTATTATACTTCTGGCCTTCTGGAAACTCTGGGTTAGCTAGAATTGGTGTCAAAGGTGAATGGGCACTGGAGATTCCCTTATATCTATCTCGGGTGTATATCCAATCTGATATAGTCGACACTACAGTGGCTGTGAAAGTGTTCTGAGATTTAGCTAAAGCTGTAGGCAACCAGCACATGCCTCCTAGTTGGGGTACCCCTGAGATGTCATGTTCTAATTGTATCCAGTGTTTAGAGTCACAACCATTATTTCTACTCCATTCTAAAATTCTTTGTAGGGAAATAGCTTGTTTATATAATAATATATTAGGTACTCCCAGTCCTCCCGAGTCTTTATTAGCATACAGTGAGATTTTGGATACTCTTGGCGGTTTCCCTTTCCATATAAAGCTGTTCATTACTTTCTGTATTTTTCGTATGTATATGAGAGTATGTGGTAAGGGTAAGGTTTGTAATATATACAAGACTTTTGGCAGGAGTACCATCTTAACCGTATTCATTCTCCCTATCCAGGATATATTTTTAGACATCCAGGATGATGCCTGAGTAGAGATTGTTTGTAATAGCTTAGTGTAGTTAATAGTGCGAATTGAGTCCAGACTGCTTGTTAAATGTATACCCAAATATTTTATGGCTTTCGTCTGAATCGCGAAATCACATTTATTTTGTATAGTAGTGATAGTGTTTTGGGGAATATGTAGTGGCAAAAGTTCCGATTTATTAGTATTTACTGAAAAGTTTGATACTTCTCCATACTCTTTCAGTTCCTTCTGCACCGCGGGGAGAGACCCCAAGGGACTTGACAGAGACATCAGAACGTCGTCTGCAAACATGGATAACTTATATTCTCTGTTTTTAACAATTATACCTCCAATGTTTTCGTTTAGTCTAATTTTACATGCAAAAATTTCTAGTGATAAAATAAATAGTAAAAGGGACAGTGGGCAGCCCTGTCGGGTACCATTTCGGATTTCAAATTGTTCAGAGAGAGTACCATTTATTCTAATTTGGGCTGTGGGGAAGGAGTATAGGGCCATAATTTTGTTTATAAATGCCTTTGGTATATTAAATTTGGTGAGTACTGATTCCAGAAAGGTCCAATCTAGTCTATCGAACGCTTTCTCAGCATCCGTTGATAATAGCACTGAAGGTATTTTGTTCTTATTGATAAATTCTATGATGTTTAAAAGTTTCACAGTATTGTCCCGGGCCTCTCTCCGCGGCACAAAACCCACTTGGTCTGGAGAGATTAATGATGGGAGAAGAGTGTTTAGCCTAGAGGCCAGGACCTTGGCAAAAATTTTTAGATCAAGGTTCAGTAAGGAAATGGGTCGAAAATTAGCTGGGGTGTTGGGCTTTTTCCCCGGTTTGGGAAGGACTGTGATGACTGCTTGTAACATCGTTTCCGGTAGGTCGTCCCCTTTGTCTATTTGTTGAAATGTATTTAGTAGGTGGGGTGTCAATATATGTGAATATAGTTTATAGTAGGAACCCGAGAACCCGTCTGGGCCAGGTGCTTTTTCAGGTTTTAATGACTTTATTGCATCACTGATTTCCTTATGGCTTATTGGTGTCTGTAACATTTCACTGTCCTTTTCTGAAATGGTTGGGACCTTAGCTGTCTTTAAATATTCATTACATTTATTTTTGTGATCTATTTGGGACCTGTTAGGGAAGAGGTTATATAGTGTGTGGTAATATTGTTTAAATGTGTCTGCTATCTGTTTGGTATCTTCTACTTTCTCCCCTCTAGAGTTATTAATTGTGTGGATATAAGTTTTTGCTTGTTTGGTTTTAAGTAGTCTAGCCAACTGTCTGCCAGGTTTCCCAGCCTCACTATAAAATTTCTGTTTAAGTTTGAAAGCTATTCCTTGGGCTTTGATATGTAGGTGAGAAGTTAATTTTGATCTGTAAAATTTTAATTGTTGGAAAATAGAATCATTTTGTGGATGGAGTTTGTGTAAGTAATCTAGTTGTGAGATTTCCTTGGCAATGTGTTGATATTCCTCCCTCTGTTTTTTTATTTTTTTTGGCTCTAATTTGGATCAGTAAGCCTCTTATGTAACTTTTATGTGTTTCCCACACTATTGCTGGTGGCATATCTTCTTGGACATTTCTATGAAAAAATTCTTGTAATTCAGTTTCCAGAGTCTTATGTGTCTCTGGATCTAGGAGCAATGATTCGTCTAATCTCCAACTGAATTCTCTGATTGGGGCTGATGGCCAATTGATAGAGCATCTGACCATAGAGTGGTCTGACCATGCAGTGTGTGTAATATTCGTTGTAATTGCGTGGGATAGGGTAATGTGATCAAGAAAAATATAGTCAATCCTTGAGTGGGATTTATTCGGACTGGAAAAAAAGGTGTAATCTCTCCGTACCGGGTTGGCTACTCTCCAAGGGTCGTGTAGTCCAAGTGTCTTAACAAGATTCCACATGGCTTTAAGTTTGCTATGTGCGATGTGTATATTTGGGTTGGAGCTGTCTAATTTAGGATTTAAAGGCAGATTAAAATCACCCATAACTATCAGTTGTCCCTTTTGTATGTCTTGTATTAGAGGTATTATTGATTTATAAAAGGCTGCTTGTTTTTGATTGGGAGCGTAGATATTAACTAGCGTGACTACTTTATTATATAGGACACCACATACCGCTAGGAATCTGCCATCTGTGTCTTTTTTCTGATCAATTAATTGGAAAGGTATGGAGCTACGTATAAGGATGCTAACTCCATTTATCTTTTTCGTAGGGTGAGAACTATGGAAGTGTTGAGAGAAGTTATTATAGAAATATTTGGGGGTGGAGCCTCTTTTGAAGTGTGTTTCCTGCAAACCTATGATCTCCCCTCCCTTTTGTGCTATGTCTCTCATAGCTAACGATCTTTTATTAGGGACATTGAAACCTTTTACATTTTGTGTGACAAAATGAATATTTTTATCTGTCATATTGTTACCTTATCAGCTCCTACTCTGTGCTCATATAACATATTGATCCCGGAAATGATGTTTCGTCTCTGCAGTATGAAACCTATACATAATCTAACAACAAAAACTATAACAAAACAATAGAACATTAAAACATGAAAAACATAAACAGTTTTAACTCTATATAAACAATAGAGGGAAATAGCAATGAATTCCTGGGAGGAAAACATTCAGCCCTCGAAGTACAGCTATGCATATGACATTCTATCTAACCTGTCAAATTTTCAGTTGGCATGAGATTTTGAGATGCGAATAACTAGTGTTTATAGTAAGACCTTTGAAGCCATCTTGAGGTCTCTTTTATTAATATGCGTGAGGCTTTTCTCACTCTGGTAACCCAAAACATCCATAGAATCTTTTTTTTTTTTTTTTTTTTTTTTTTTTTTTTTATAAAAGGATACTGTCCACCAATTCAGGCTTTGAAGTCTGAGGAAGAAGAGTTCTTTGTTCGACCGCTGCGAACCATCTGCCACTCCTTACGTTGCGGTAGTGAGGTTGTTTGTGAGATAGAAGTGACAGTGGAGTCCTGACCATTAACAGTGTCCCCATCTGGTGAAGGAATTTCCAGCTTCCTGCAGAAGTCTTCGATTTCTGTGATAGATGAGCAAATTGCTCTCCTATTTTTCCAAATGACTGTGAGTTGGAAAGGATGACCCCATCTATAGGGTATGTTTCTGGCTTGAAGATGTTTTGTGAGGATTGAGAGTTCTTTTCTCCTGGCCAGGGTTCTAGCCGATAAGTCAGCAAAGAATTGCAAAGTAGCTCCATCTTTTTGTATGGGTCTCTTATCTCTAGCTGCTGTCATGAGGCGCTCCTTCATTTGATAATTTGTTATTTTTATGATCACATCTCTGGGAGGTGCCGCTTCAGGGGGTCTGGATCTTAAGGCACGATGGGCTCTGTCTATTCCTACTTCAGAATTATCTGTAGGGTCTCTGAGCTGAGAGAATAAGGATTGTAGGTATTCTTGTAGAGTTGAAGAGTCGACTGTTTCCGGGATACCACGTATCCTGATGTTGTGCCTTCTGGACCTATTCTCTAAGTCCTCTATTTTATCTTCTAACTGACGGACAGTTTGGTCTTGAAGGTCCAGATGATCATTCACTTTTGAAATGCATAAATCATGTTCCTGAACATGTTCTTCCAAAACATTAACTCGATTCCCTATTTCTGTGATATCTTTTTTCAGTTCTGATATTTCATCTTTAATGCACTGTTTTACTTGAGTAATGAGTGAAGAAAAATCTTGCTTTGATGGTATAGAAGAGATCACTGATTGTGGAATAGAGACCATGGTATCTTCCCCATCTGAAGCAGAGTCAGAGGAGCTAGATGAATGTAGGAATTGAGATTTTTGCGGTGTAACGGGGTCATCTAGTGGTGTGGGTAAAGCTGCTGCTTTAAGGTATTTATCCATTGAAGGATTGCTTCTGTTCCCATTTTTGTTTTGTTTAACTTTTTGTGGATCTTTTTTTGGCGACATTTTGATTGCAGGTGTCACTGTAGTTTTTGAAGTTTGCTCTAAATGTGTGTTATTTTCTGTAAGTAATGCCTCAGTACAGTTGGCAGTAGCAAGAAGTATAGATTTTCAGCCAGTCTCAGCAATAGGAGCAAATATCTTGTTGAGATTGTGATTGCATATATTTTCAGCTGGGTTATAGACAGAGATTCCCCCTGTGTTAATGCATAATAGATTCTAGCCTCAGTGTTAATAATGCTGCATGTCAGATACAGCTATGAAAGAATTAAATCTGTATTCACATGTAGATTCTTGCAGTATTCTTATTTAAACAATTTCAGTGTCTCAGTGTTAATAATGCTGCATGTCAGATACAGCTATGAATGAATTAAATCTGTATTCTCATGTAGATTCTTGCAGTATTCTTATTTAAACAATTTCAGCCTCATTGCAATCCCTGCCGGAAGGGCATAGATTAACCTAACTCCGGTTATTTTATGTAGCTTTAGTAAATCTCCTTGCTGGTCATGTTAGGTGTATAAGTAAAAGAATAGGGTATAATGTTTTCCCCTTGTCTGCTTAACGTCAGTTATAGATGCCAGCCCGCCATTTAGATTTAGTTGGAGCCGAGATTTAAGCATGAATACACAGCCCTTCTATTCTTATTTTTCTATTTTTCAGGCTTTGGATTTGTGTGTATAATGAGATAGTATCTCCTTACATTTGCCCCTTGTCTTCCATATGCTTAGATAGTCTATAATCAACTGCTTCTGTGCTCTAATGGCTATGTGTTTTAATCAGGGGCTAGCTGTAATGAAAGTGCGTATGTCGCACCAAGATGGCGGATGCCGGAGATCTGTGGAGCGGTCCTGGGGACATTAGAAGCTGCGTGCATGTAAATAGGTAGATATCTTACCCCAAAGCCGCCGATCACCCTTACTAGGCTCTTAAAGGAGGTAATCCGGTTGCGGTAAAGGTAGCTTCTGTCGGTTAGGATCCGGTGTTTGGAGTAGTCGGATCATTCCCGGTTTAGTGCATTTTTAGTAATCCGGTGTTGTGGCTCTATCAGGTTCAGAGCCGGAACATGAGGGTCACTAATTAGTGAGGTTTTGATATGTTTTAGGTAGCTCTATGTGTACTTTTTGGGCTGAAGCGCCGGAGCTCACCTAGTGTGCGGCCATCTCTATCCAGAGCCGGCTCCCCTCCCAGGGTTATCTTATAGGTTTCAGAACGAAGCCTCCCATGGGAAGGTTTTTTCTGTCCTATGTTCCAAAAAATCCTGGGAAGGCTCAGGCCTTTTTTCAGCCAGTTTGGGATCTAGAAACTATTGGAGTGTTTGTTCCTGTTCCTTTGTTGGAACAGAGAATGGGTTTTTATTCCAACCTCTTCATTTTTCCAAAGAAGGAGGGAACTGTCAAACAAGTTCTAGATTTAAAGGCTCTGAATAAATTTCTGAGTTCCTACTTTCAAAATGCAGTCAATCCATTGACTATTCTACCTTTTTTTCAGTTTGGTCGATTTATGTTTACAATAGATTTAAAGGATGCTTACTTTCTTCTTAAAGACACAATGAGTCCACGGATCATCTTCATTACTTATGGGATATTCACCTCCTGGTCAGCAGGAGGAGGCAAAGAGCACCACAGCAGAGCTGATAAATAGCTCCTCCCTTCCCTCCCATTCCAGTCATTCTCTTTGCCTACGTTAGTGATAGGAAGAGGTAAAGTGAGGTGTTAGATTAGATTCTTCAATCAAGAGTTTATTACAGGTGGCCCTCGTTTTACAACGGTTCAATTTACACCGTTTCAGAACAACCCTTTTTTCCAGTCATGTGACTGCTATTGAAAAGCATTGAGAAGCAGTGCATTTATTTAAATAGCCAGTAGGGGAGCTGTCCACTTGTGTTGCAGCAAAGCCAAGCAAGCTGAAATTAATCAGTTTAACCAGACCTGAGCTATCGAGCAGATTTCAAAGGAACAAGATCTTCCTGTCTATAAATCAGTCCAGATTGGAATGCATAGAAAGAACTGTTTGCAGAAAAATGCAAGTGAAGTCTGTGTTGTGTGATTATTTTATTAGGTTTATAATGCTGTTTAGCAAATGTTTTTGTTCATTTAACTTAGTTTAATTATATATTCTGTGTTGTGTGATTATTTTATTAGGTTTATAATGCTGTTTAGCATTTAAAGTCTTCATTTCAAAGCTTTAAAAATAATGTATTAGGTGTTACTTATGACAATTTTGAGAGGGGCCTGGAACTTATCTTCCTCACTTCCCATTGACTTACATTATAAAGTGGGTTTCAATTTACAACGGTTTCGATTTACAACCATTCCTTCTGGAACCTAACCCCGGCTTAAAATGAGGGCTACCTGTATTTTTAAAGTAGTGCTAGAGTGTGCTACTTTATTCTGGGGTGTAGCCGTAGTCCATATCAGTCTCTATAGTAGAGCTATTGGTGGCTTTAGAGCAATGGGAACTGGTGGGACATAATTCTCACTGCGCCTCCCATAGATTTATGCTGCCCTTCTCCTGATAGACTAAGCAACACTTAACTCAGGCTTTATCATCTTCCACAGGGCTATGGGAGGGAGAGGACCTCCTAAACCTGCTGAGCTGCCCTGCTGTCGGGCAGAATATAAAGGTAAGTGCTATCTTTTTATTCTGGGTTTGAAGCACACAGAAGGATTCAGGACAGAGGAGGTATAGCACTTTACTGGGACATATATCTATATACTGTTTTAGGAGGATTTTCTGACAGCATGTCTATAGCAGGCACTTTGACTGAGGAGAGTGGCTTTAGGGGGCACTTGAACCGAGTGGACACCATGAGGGATATGCCCTGTGGCAAGGGCTAAACCACTTAAAATATTGTTTTTATGGGTTGGCTCAGTTAAGTTGTATGAGCCGTTTGTGTTGTGCACATTTTGTACTTTTCACCGGTATTGCAGTTTGCCCCCAGGTTCAGAGAGGGTTTCAGTGACATCTCCTGGTAGTCTATTTCTAATATATAATGATGGCGACCGGGAGAGCATGTATATTACGCCCATGAAGGGCGGGTTTTAATTTTGGCGCCGTTTCTTTTCAGCAGTGCATATTTCTATGTCTTTTTGGCTATGCTGCAGACTCAGGGATGTGATTATCACGCCCACGAAGGGCGGAGCTATGTTTGGGACTTAGCCTGCACTTGCTCTTCCGTTTAATCAGAGTTAGAGCGGTTTCTGAGAAGGAGCCTCAGCAAGTGTCCTTATTACTTACTAGCTAAGCAATATCCCAGGTGGGTCCGGATAGCGCTACAGCCGCTCTCCAGATCTGTTTACAATCTGTCATGTCTTTCTTAAGAAGAGGTACATGACGTTTTAGGGATGTATGAACATTAGGAACGTCGGCAAGTTAACTGAGTTTTTCTGTAGTTGTTCCTCTGTTTGTGTGTTAGTCTAAGCACTTTTCTGCTCGCAAGGATAAAAAGTTTACTGTTTAAAATTGAAAGGGACAGTAACGTTTTTATCTGTTAATCTTAATTGAATTACTTTCACTGTTTATTTGTTTAATCCATCCTTTGTGTTGTAGGATGGAACAAGTACTCCTAAAAAATGAGTTTCCTGTTAAATTTAAAGAGACAGTAACAGTTTTATCTGTTAATCTTTATTAAAGGAGTTTCGCTGTTTCTTTGTTTAATCCATCCTTTGTGTCTCAGGATGGAACAAGTACACACATAAATGAGTTACTTTTTAATTTTAAAGAGACAGTAACGTTTGTGTAAATTAAAAAAAAAAAAAAGATTCTGTCTTTTCTGAACCTTCTTCTACTGAGAGTCTGTTGACTATAGTCAAGCTATGCCACAAAATTTCTCCTATAGTGTCCCACAAAATGTTATGGCCCACATGCACTTCCTCTAACACTCCGTTTGGATTTACTTTGCATTTCATATATAAGTTTTACCACAAGGTAGAATACATTACTAGAGGAATTCATTTCAATAAGTTAGGGTGATTGATTCAATAGTTGCTATTCCAGCCGTTTCTTCCCTATTAACAAAAGGAGGAAGATACTTTGGGATTATCTGTTATAGAATTCTCAGGCTCAGATGGAATAATATCTTTTTTTGATCCTGAGGTTGTTTTTTTCTGTTTTTTAGCTTGATTTCCTCCATTTGTTACTTTAGGAGATCTACCCTGGGCGACTCCGACTCTGCTGGTGTTATCTAGTGCGTCCAGTAGGTTATTAAGGAATGCAAGGAACCGCATTACCTATAATTAAAAAATATTTTTTCCATAGTGGGCTTTGCTATGGAGGCAGGACAAGCATTCACTAAGGTGGACGGAGTAGTTTCCAGCTTGGCCGAGAGAACTACGATTCCCTTAGAGGATAGTTGGGTTCGAAGGTCCTATGGATAAGAAATAGAAGGGGACGTACACCAGGGCTTATAATGGCAACAAGCTGTGTACTTTGCTACCATCACTAGTGCGATGGCATATGGGTCTGATGCTTTTTCTGTCAGAATCTCCCCTGGATAAGAACCCAGGATAGGATGAAAGCCTTTGAGTTGGCTACTTCCTTTATTTCAAATTTTTCCTTTCAAGTTATCATTCTGGGAGCATAGGTTTCAGGGTTTCCTGTTCCAGCTCACGGAGTCTTATGGTTAGAGTCTGTTCTACTGATGTATGCTCTAAGTTTAAGCTTTTAGCGATTCCTTGCAAGGGGAAGACCTTGATGGGATCTGGCTTGATGAGTTATATCTTTTGGAATTCACTTAACCTGCTGTGGAATTGGACACAGCTTGAAGGACATGCCTCCGATCCGGGACAGGATCTTGTAGAGGGCAGAATTCCGTTTTCGCTCAGATTTGGGTTTGAGATGTTCAGAATCCCTGGGCTATAGAAATAGTGTCCCAGGGATACAATCTGGAGTTCAAAAAGGAAGAGGAAGATTTCTTCTTTCAAGATTATCTGCAAACCAGATAAAAAGAGGTGTTCTTACATTGTGTAAGAAACCTTTCCTCCCTGAGAGTGATTACTCCCGTTCCTGTACGGGAACACAGGCAGGGTTTTTATTCAAATCTGTTTGTAGTTCCCAAAAAGGAGGGAATTTCCAGACCTATTTTAGACCTCCAGAGTCTGAACAAGTTTCTTAGAGTTCCATCTTTCAAGATGGAAACTATTTGTACCATTCTTCCATTGATTCAGGAGGGTCAATTATGACAACAGTGGACTTAAAGGATGCATATCTATATGCCCCTATCCACAGAGATCATCACAAGTTCCTAAGGTTTGCCTTTCTGGACAGACACTTTCAGTTTGTGGCTCTTCCTTCCGGGCTGGCCACAGCACCCAGAATTTTCACAAAGGTTCTGGGGTCTCTATTGGCGGTTTTAAGACCGCGGGGCATTGGGGTGGCGCCTTATCTGGACGATATTCTAATCCAGGCTCCATCTTGTCAACTAGCAAGATCCCATACCGACATTGCACTATCCTTCCTGAGAACTCACGGGTGGAAGGTGAATCTGGAAAAGAGTTCCTTAATCTCGAAAGCAAGGGTGACTTTCTTGGGAACTGTAATCAATTCTATATCTATGAGGATTTTTCTGACAGAGGTCAGGAAATCAAAGATTCTAGATGCCTGTTGAGCCCTTCAGTCCAATCCTCGGCTGTCAGTGGCCCAGTGCATGGAAGTAATCGGACTGATGGTGGCGGCAATGGACATCGTACCGTTTGCTCGGTTTCACCTCAGACCTCTGCAGTTAAACATGCTCAGGCTGTGGAATGGAGATTATGCAGACTTGTCTCCTCGAATAACCCTGGAACAGGAGACAAGGGATTCACTTCAATGGCGGTTGTCTCTGGATCATCTATCCTAGGGAACATCCTTTCGCAGACCATCCTGGGTGATTGTGACAACAGATGCCAGCCTTCTAGGGTGGGGAGCTGTCTGGGGTCCTCTAAAGGCTCAGGGAGTGTTGACTCTGGCGGAGTCTGTTCTTCCTATAAACATCCTGGAACTGAGAGCGATCTTCAATGCTCTTCTGGCCTGGCCTCAGTTGGCTTCAGCCCAGTTCATCAGATTCCAGACGGACATTACATCAATCGTCAGGAAGGAACGAGGAGTTCGTTAGCGATGATAGAGGTAACCAAGATAATTCGGTGGGCGGAGGCTCATTCTTGCCATCTGTCAGCGATCCACATCCAAGGAGTGGACAACTGGGAGGCGGACTTTCTAAACAGGCTGACTTTTCATCCGGGAGAGTAGGAACTCCATCCGGGAGTATTCTCCAACCTGATTCTCAAGTAGGGTCGGCCGGAGTTAGATCTCATGGCATCTCGTCAGAATGCCAAGCTCCCAAGATACGGGTCAAGGTCCAGGGATCCTCAGGCGGAACTGATAGATGTTCTAGCAGTTCCTTGGTCCTTCAACCTAGTATATCTTTTTTCCCCATTTGCTCTTCTTCCTCGGGTCATTGCTCGAATCAAACAGGAGAAGGCATCAGTGATTCTTATTGCTCCTGAGTGTCCTCGCAGGATTTGGTATGCAGACCTGGTGGACATGTCTTTCCTGCCACCTTGGAGACTTCCGTTGAGGAAGGATCTTCTCATTCAAGGGTCCTTCCTTCACCTATATCTAGTTTTTCTGAAGCTGACTGCTTGGAGATTGAATAGTTAATCCTATCCAAGCGGGGGTTTTCTGATTAGGTCATAGAGACCATGATTCAGGCTTGTAAGCCTGTAACTAGACGGTTTTACCATAAGATATGGCGTAAATGTCTTTATTGGTGTGAATCCAAGGGCTACTCATAGAGTAGAGTTAGGATTCCCAGAATTTTGTCTTTTCGCAAATAGGGTTTGGAGAAGGGTTTGTCGTCAAGTTCCCTAACGGGTCAAATTTCTGCCTTGTTTATTTTATTACACAAACGTCTGGCAGATGTTCCAGATGTACAATCTTTTAGTCAGGCCTTGGTTAGGATCAGACCTGTGTTCAGACCAGTTACTCCTCCATGGAGTTTGAATTTAGTTCTCTAAATTCTTCAAGGGGCTCCATTTGGGCCTATGCATTCCTTAGATATTAAGTTGTTATCTTGGAAAGTTTTATTTCTTGTTACTATTTCCTCAGCTCGTAGAGTGTCTGAACTCTGCATTGCAATAAACTTCGCCTTATCTTATTTTCCATTCAGATAAGGTGGTGTGACGGGCTAAACTAGGTTTTCTTCCTAAGGTTGTTTCAGATAGGAAAATTAATCAGGAGATTGTTGTTCCTTCCTTGTGTCCTATTCCTTCTTCTCAAAAGAAACGTCTTCTGCACAATTTAGACGTGGTCCGTGCTTTATAATTTTACTTGCAAGCGACTAAGGACTTTCGTCAGTCCTCTTTCTTTTTAAAGACACAATGAGTCCACGGATTTCATCCTTATGGGATATTCAACTCCTGGCCAGCAGGAGGAGGCAAAGAGCACCACAGCAGAGCTGTATATATAGCTCCTCCCTTTCCTCCCACTCCAGTCATTCTCTTTGCCTGTGTTAGTAAGATAGGAGATGGCAAAGTGAGGTGTTAGTATAGATTCTTCAATCAGCCAATTCTAGACTTCAAGAGTCTTAACAAGTTCTCAGGGTACCGTCCTTCTAGAGCTATTCGTTCCATCCTGTCATTGATCCAAGAGGGTCAATTTGTGACCACGGTTTGCTTTTATATATTTGCATGTTTCCAGTCACAGGGATCGTCGCAAGTTTTTCCGGTTTGTCCGGTCTGGACAAACACTACCAGTTTGTGGCTCTTCCTTTCGGTCTCGCCACAGCCTCCAGAATCCTTATAAGGGTTCCGGGATCTCTGTTGGCGGTGCTTCGTTTAAAGGGCATTGTAGTGGTGCCTTGTCTGGACGACTAGTTGAGGCACCATCCTTTTAGCTAGCAAGATCCCTCAGTCCTTCCTGAGATCTCAACTGGAAGTTGTCCAGATAAGGCACCACTACAATGCCCTTTAAACGAAGCACCGCCCTAGGCTTCTACTGGAGCAGGAGACAAGAGTCTCTCTTCAATGGTTATCTCTGGTTCACTTCTCCCAGGGAACATGCTTTCGCAGACCTTCTTTGGTGATTGTGATGACTGATGCCAGCCTCCTAGGGGGGAGCAGTCTGGATCTCCCTAAAGGTTCAAGGATTATGGACACAGTCAGAGTCCGTTTTGCCCATAATCTGCAGGTTTGAGTCGGACAACATAACGTCAGTGACCTGCATAAATCATCAGGGAGATATAAGGAAGTTTCTTGGTGATGACGGAGGGTGCCAGATTACTTCCGTCACCTTATTCTTGTTGTCTGTCGATGTTCCACATCCCAGAGTTGGAACTACAGGGATGCGGATTTTCTGAGCAGACAGACCTTTCATCCGGCCGAACGCAAAGCTCTCGGGCTACGGGTCGAGATCCAGGGACCCCCAGGCAAACTGGTAGATGCTCTGGAGGCCCCTTGGACTTTCAATCTAGCATACCTGTTTCCTCAGTTTGTTCTGCCTCCTCGAGTTATTGCTTGGTTTGTACAGCGCCGGTCTGACCTCACAGGATTTGTTATGCAGTTCCGGTGGAGATGACATCTCTACTACCTTGGTGACTCCCGTCGTGGAAAGACCTTCTGCTTCAGGGGCACTTCCTTCACCCGAATCTAATTTCTATGCAGCTGACTGCTTGGAGATTGATCGCTTAATTTTATCCAAGCGGGGGTTTCTGATTCGGTCATAGAGATCATGATTCAGATTCGTAGACCGGTATCTAGTAGGGTTTACCATACGATTCGGCGTAAATATCTTTCTGGTGTGAATCCAAGGCCTACTCATGGAGTAGAGTTAGGATTCCTAGGACTTTATTTTTTCTCCAGGAAGGATTGGAGAAAGGATTATCTACAAGTTCTTTAAAAGGTCAAATTTCAGCATTATCTATCCTGTTGCACAGGCATCTAACTGATGTGCAGTCTTTTTGTCAGGCCTTAACCAGAATTTGGCCTGTGTTTAGACCAGTTACTTCTCTATGGAGTCTTAATTTAGTTCTCAAGGTTCTTCAAGGGGTACTGTTTGAACCTATGCATTCCTTAGATATCAAGTTGTTATCTTGGAAGGTTTTATTTTTGGTGGTGATTTCTTCTGCTTGTAGAGTGTCTGAGCTTTTAGCATTACAATGTGAGCTCCCTTACCTTATTTGTCATGAGAATAAGTTTGTCTTACGTACGACATTTTGATTTCTTCCCAAGGTTGTTTCTGATCGGAACATTGCTCAGGAAATTGTTGTACCTTCCTTGTGTCCTTATCCTTCTAAGAGGGAGAGGCTCTTACACAATTGGGATGTAGTTCGTGCTTTAAAGTTTTATATACAGGCGACTAAAGACTTTCGCCAGTTTTCCTCTTTGTTTGTGGTATTTTCAGGCAAACGTAGGGGACAGAAAGCTACGGCTGTTTCTCTATCTTTTTGGCTGAAGAGTATTATATGTTTGGTTTACGAAGCTGCTGGACAGCAGCCTCCTGAGAGGATTATGGCTCATTCCACTAGGGCTGTTGCTTCTTCATGGGCATTCAAAAATAATGCTTCTGTGGTACAGATTTGCAAGGCTGCAACTTGGTTTTCTCTTCATACTTTTTCTAAATTTTACAAATTTGATACCTTTGCCTCGGCTGAGGCTGTTTTTGGGAGAAAGGTTCTTCAAGCAGTGGTGCCTTCCGTTTAGGTTACCTGTCTTGTCCCTCCCTTTTCATCAGTGTACTATAGCTTTGTTATTGTATCCCATAAGTAAGGATGAAATCCGTGGACTCAACGTGTCTTTAAAAAGAAAAGAAAATTTATGCTTACTTGATAAATCTGTTTCTTTTTAGACACGATGAGTCCACGGCCCAGCCTGTTCTAATAAGACAGGTTATTAAATTTTTGTTAAACTTCAGACACCTCTGCACCTTGGCTTTTCCTTTTTCTTCCTAACTTCGGTCGAATGACTGGAGTGGGAGGGAAGGGAGGAGCTATATATACAGCTGTGCTTTGGTGCTCTTTGCCTCCTCCTGCTGGCCAGGAGGTAAATATCCGATCAGTAAGGATGAAATCTGTGGATTCATTGTGTCTAAAAAGAAACAAATTTATCAAGTAAGCATAAATTTTCTTTTTTTGTTTGTAGTTTTTTCTGGAGAGTGTAAGGGGTCAGAAAACTTCGGCTACCTCTTTTTCTTTTTGGCTGAAGAGTATCATCCGCTTTGCATATGAGACTGCTGGACAGCAGCCTCCTGAGAGGGTTGCGGCCCATTCCACTAGCGCTGTTGCTTCCTCATGGGCATTCAAAAATAAAGCTTCTGTAGATCAGATTGGCAAGACTGCAACTTGGTACTCTATTCACACTTTTTTCTAAATCTTTCAAATTTGATACTTTTACCTCGGCTGAGGCTGCTTTTGGGAGAAAGGTTCTTCAAGCGGTGGTGCCTTCCGTTTAGGTTCCCTGTCTTGTCCCTCCCGTATCATCTGTGTCCTCTAGCTTGGGTATTGTATCCCATAAGTAATAAAGATGATCCGAGGACTCATCGTGTCTTTAAGAAGAAAAGGAAATTTATGATTACCTGATAAATTTGTTTCTTCTTAGACACGAGTCCACGGCCCGCCATGTTCTTTTAAGACAGGTTGTTATTTTTATAAGCTTCAGACACCTCTGCACCTTGGCTTTTCCTTTCTCTTCCTAACTTCGGTCGAATGACTGGAGTGGGAGGGAAGGGAGGAGCTATTTATCAGCTCTGCTGTGGTGCTCTTTGCCGCCTCCTGCTGACCAGGAGGTGAATATCCCATAAGTAATTAAGATGATCCGTGGACTCATCGTGTCTAAGAAGAAACAAATTTATCAGGTAAGCATAAATTTCCTTTTTTAATGTTCCTTTTCACAAGGAACATCATCAGTTTCTAATGTTTGCCTTTCTAGACAAGCATTTTCAGTTTGTTGCCCTTCCGTTTGGTTTGGCTACAGCTCCCAGAATATTCTCCAAGGTCCTGAGTACCCGTTTGTCTGTGATCAGAACTGGGTATTGCAGTGTTTCCTTACCTGGATTTTTATCTTGGTTCAAGCTCCATCTTTTCATTTAGCAGAATCACACACCAGCAGGCTGTTGTTTCTTCAACAACATGTTTGGGAAATCAGTTTTCCAAAGAGTTCGCCTGTTCCTCAGACAGAGGTTGTTTTTCTGGGGGTTCAGATAGATTCAGTTTCCATAAGATTTTCCTTGACAGAGCTAAGGAGCATGAATTTAGTATCCGCCTGTCTAAACCTTCAGTCTCTTTTTTTTTTCTTCCAGTTGCTCTTTGCACGGAGGTGTTAGGTCTCATGAATGCGACTTTGGATACTATTCCGTTTGCTCATTTCCTGTATGAAAAATAAAAATGCTGAATATCACAAAAAAGAAATATGTGAGATAAATGTGATGCCACAAACGTATGATTGTAAAAAGTGAAGTAGTAAATAAAAAGTTCATATGTAAGGATATGTATATTCTTCCTAGGAGTCTCCGGCCTTCCGATGTTTCTTTATGTGTTCTCAAAGAAAAGGAAACAAAATATGCAACATAGTGTAACTCTGTAACACCATCCAGGAAATATGATACACTTGTTCACAAATGGTTACTCACATGGGTTGGAACTATAACCAAGCTCAGGGAAATGCGCACACCCACTTTATACTGGTGGGTAAACGGTTACTCTCACGAAGATACAATATAAAATATAATTTATTAAAACATATAAAAGTGTCACAAATGCTTGAAGTACACCATACACAGAGGACAATGAAGCAACAAAGTATATGTTATTGCTCAAAGAAGCTGACCCAAATACTGGATGTTAGTGGATAGGAAAGCAGAAGCTTAACCGCTAAACCGTCCACCCTTGTAACCAGTGTGAGTCGCTCCTCCCCCAGGTGTGCAGGCAAGTGTAAAGACGCACTGGAGAGATGGTATTTCCGACGTTCGTTTCGCTAGATCAGCTTTTTCAAGGAATGATGTGCGCATGTCCGTGTGTCCTTTTAAACCTCAGTGCTCTGACAGACCGGAAATCAGGTGTATTGTCCTCCATTTTGAAAAAGGGCATTGAGTCCCAAATGTTCACAAAGTAGTTTGCCTCATTGTTATATGTTTGTCACTCTCCTTACTGAGAATCAATGGTGTTGACTGTTCTCTAATATTATATACATATATAGATATTCCGGTTAAGGAAAAATCGATGGTAAGTTTATCTAAATATACACTTATATCCTATACTTTAAGACTGTCATCATTCATCATTTACAAAACAGATTCAACACTGACAAAAGTTATATAGTTTTGTTATGGATCTGTATATACCATCGTCCACTATGAGACAACACCACGTTATATTCGGCTTGGTATCTGTTACGCATCTTGTGGATATACACATTTGATATTGTAATACCATTCATTGTCAATATCTGTATGCAACTGAGAATAATCCCAGTGTCCTGTATCTACTATTATGTACACCCTAAGCCTAATACCTAAAAGTATAAAAACAGTGACACTTCATAGCTTACGATAACACTGCATCATAAGGATACTCTGCATCAAATTAACAATCTATATCAAATGTATACCCTTATAGTTAGAAATATTGCCCAATGTTTCATAATTGTTATATTGTGCACACTACAGAATGTCATTACATTACAAAAAAAAGTCTCCCATGGTCTTATATATCTATATTGTATGTATAGCCCTTATCGATGCACAATAAGCCACTGACCTAGAGGAGGATATGTATATTACCATGGATAAAAGCACAGGAAGAGCGAGATATATTCGATATTCACAAAGGTAACACTCTTTTACAGAAAGTGGTGTAATTCAAAATCTTTGTTTAGTCTGTTGGGTATGAAGCTGTCCATAATATGTATCCACTTCATCTCCAATCGTCCCAATTGATTTTGTACATCTCCTCCCCTCCAACCTTGTTCCACTTTCCTTATGCCTAAGAATTCTAGGTCACTTATTTTTCTATTGTGTTTTTTGTAAAAATGTGCAGACACTGTGTGGTTCTGGTACCCTTTTTCAATGTTATAGATGTGTTCATTAAGTCTCGTTTTTAGAAGTCTAGAAGTACATCACACGAGCAGCGTAACATATAAACAACATTTTTGCTATTACAGGTAATGAACTGATTGATATCATAGTTCTTTTTTCGATCTGCTGAGTGGAATTTGTTGCATAGTTTCGGTGCCTTTTTCATTCTTTTACATTCATTACAGAATTGACATCTTCTGAATCCCATCTGGGACAGAAGCAGCCAATTCTTTGTGGATTTTGTGTCACATGTATCTTTAATCCCGTGGGAGAGTTGTTATTTCAAATTGGGAACTTTCCTAAACATCACATTCGGTCCATCCCCCTGAAACTCAGCAAGGCCTGAGTCTCTGGAGAGAATACCCCAGTGTTTCTGAATAATATCCCTTAATTCATTACTTTGAGTACTATGTTGAAAAACCAACCTATTGGCTAAATTGTTGTTACTTTCACCTATCCTATTATTGTTCTTGGTCTTGTATTTTAATAGTTCTGCCCTATCTAAGTTGGTAACTTCCTCAATTTTTTCTTCCACAAATGTGCTTGAATAGTTTTTTTCTTAAAAACGTTCTTTTAAAATGTTATATTGTATTCGATACACTTCTTTATCCCTACAGTTCCTTCTCAGCCAGACAAACTGGCCTTTTGGCACATTTCTTGACCAATGCCTCTGATGGCAGCTGTTCAGACTGATGTTGTTATTAACATCTATACTTTTGAAGAAGTTCTTAGAGATCTATATAGAAAATTATATATTAAAATCAAAGTCCAAAAAGTCTACTTTGGTCTTACTGTAGTTCCAAGTAAGTGCTACTTTGAATTCATTTACTTTCAGATGTTCCATAAATTCTAATAGCTGGCTTTCATCACCCAACCATATAAGAAACAGATCATCTATATAGTGGTGATAGGACACCAGATATTGCGCCCATGGGGAATTATAGATATACTGACTTTCCCAATTCGCCATGTATAAATTGGCGTAACTGGGCGCAAATCTGGTGCCCATCGCTGTGCCACCTATCTGAAGCTAATACTCCTTATTGAACCAAAAATAGTTGGTCTCTAGAATGATCTTAATTCCTTCCAAGATGAATTCGAGTTGTTTAGGGTCTAAAGTTACATCCTCCTTCAGTATATTTCTTACTGATAAAATACCAAGTTCTTTATCAATTATCGTATAAAGAGATGTAACATCGCTGGTTACTAACCACCACTCCTTGTTCCATTTAATATTCTCTAGATGATTCAAGATACTGATTGTATACTTCAAATATGACTTAGTCCCTTTGACATATGTTTGTAAAAATTGGTCTATGTACGCCGAAAGATTGCTGGTCAATAAATTAACCCCCGATACAATAGGTCTTCCTGGGGGGTTGTGCAGATCTTTGTGAATCTTTGGAACTACATAGAAAGTGGGAGTCTTGGGGAATTGATTTTATATATATATATATATATATATATATATATATATATATATATATATATATATGTGTTCCTTCTTGTTTAAAATATTCTCTTTTAGCCCTTTATCTAAATATTTTTCTATTCTTTAGAACTGGGTTGGAATCTAATTTTTTTGTATGTATTAATGTCATTCAGTTGTCTGAAACATTCCCCATTGTATTTAGTTTTATCCATTATGACCGTACCTCCGCCCTTGTCCGCAGGCCTGATCATTATTTTGTCATTATTTTTTAATTCTGTTAGTTCTACTTGTTCCTCCCTAGTCAGGTTCGATTTATAGTTCATTTCTCCAACATAGGTGTGTCCGGTCCACGGCGTCATCCTTACTTGTGGGATATTCTCTTCCCCAACAGGAAATGGCAAAGAGCCCAGCAAAGCTGGTCACATGATCCCTCCTAGGCTCCGCCTTTCCCAGTCATTCTCTTTGCCGTTGTACAGGCAACATCTCCACGGAGATGGCTTAGAGTTTTTTGGTGTTTAAGGAAGCCAAGGTTCCTTCTCATTTAAATAGATGTGATGTATGTGACAAAAAATTTAGAGAAAATGATGCCCAAGATGATTCCTCAAGTGAGGGGAGTAAGCATGGTACTGCATCATCCCCTCCTTTATCTACGCCAGTCTTGCCCACACAGGAGGCCCCTAGTACATCTAGTGTGCCAATACTCCTTACTATGCAACAATTAATGGCTGTAATGGATAATTCTATCAAAAACATTTTAGCCAAAATGCCCACTTATCAGCGAAAGCGCGACTGCTCTGTTTTAGAAAATACTGAAGAGCATGAGGACGCTGATGATAATGGTTCTGACATGCCCCTACACCAGTCTGAGGGGGCCAGGGAGGTTTTGTCTGAGGGAGAAATTTCAGATTCAGGGAAAATTTCTCAACAAGTTGAACCTGATGTGATTACATTCAAATTTAAATTGGAACATCTCCGCGCTCTGCTTAAGGAGGTGTTATCTACTCTGGATGATTGTGACAATTTGGTCATTCCAGAGAAATTATGTAAGATGGACAAGTTCCTAGAGGTCCAAGCGGGTGGCGGACATTGTAAACAAAGAATGGGAAAGGCCCGGCATACCTTTTGTCCCTCCCCCTATATTTAAGAAATTGTTTCCTATGGTCGACCCCAGAAAGGACTTATGGCAGACAGTCCCCAAGGTCGAGGGGGCGGTTTCTACTCTAAACAAACGCACTACTATCCCTATAGAAGATAGTTGTGCTTTCAAAGATCCTATGGATAAAAAATTAGAGGGTTTGCTTAAAAAGATGTTTGTTCAGCAAGGTTACCTTCTACAACCAATTTCATGCATTGTTTCTGTCACTACAGCAGCGTGTTTCTGGTTCGATGAACTAGAAAAGTCGCTCAATAAAGATTCTTCTTATGAGGAGATTTTGGACAGAATTCATGCTCTTAAATTGGCTAACTCTTTTACTTTAGACGCCACCTTGCAATTGGCTAGATTAGCGGCGAAAAATTCGGGGTTTGCTATTGTGGCGCGCAGAGCGCTTTGGCTAAAATCTTGGTCAGCGGATGCGTCTTCCAAGAACAAATTGCTTAACATACCTTTCAAGGGGAAAACGCTGTTTGGCCCTGACTTGAAAGAGATTATTTCAGATATCACTGGGGGTAAGGGCCACGCCCTTCCTCAGGATAGGTCTTTTAAGGCTAAAAATAAACCAAATTTTCGTCCCTTTCGCAGAAACGGACCAGCCCCAAGTTCTACATCCTCTAAGCAAGAGGGTAATACTTCTCAAACCAAGCCAGCCTGGAGGCCAATGCAAGGCTGGAACAAAGGTAAGCAGGCCAAGAAACCTGCCACTGCTACCAAGACAGCATGAGATGTTGGCCCCGATCCGGGACCGGATCTGGTGGGGGGGGCAGACTTTCTCTCTTCGCTCAGGCTTGGGCAAGAGATGTTCTGGATCCTTGCGCGCTAGAAATAGTCTCCCAAGGTTATCTTCTGGAATTCAAGGAGCTACCCCCAAGGGGGAGGTTCCACAGGTCTCAATTGTCTTCAGACCACATAAAAAGACAGGCATTCTTACATTGTGTAGAAGACCTGTTAAAAATGGGAGTGATTCATCCTGTTCCATTAGGAGAACAAGGGATGGGATTCTACTCCAATCTGTTCATAGTTCCCAAAAAAGAGGGAACATTCAGACCAATCTTAGATCTCAAGATCCTAAACAAATTTCTCAAGGTTCCATCGTTCAAAATGGAGACCATTCGGACAATTCTTCCTACCATCCAGGAAGGTCAATTCATGACCACGGTGGATTTAAAGGATGCGTATCTGCATATTCCTATCCACAAGGAACATCATCGGTTCCTAAGGTTCGCCTTTCTGGACAAGCATTACCAGTTTGTGGCACTTCCATTCGGATTAGCCACTGCTCCAAGAATTTTCACAAAGGTACTAGGGTCCCTTCTAGCGGTGCTAAGACCAAGGGGCATTGCAGTAGTACCTTACTTGGACGACATACTGATTCAAGCGTCGTCCCTACCACAAGCAAAGGCTCATACGGACATTGTCCTGGCCTTTCTCAGATCTCACGGGTGGAAAGTGAACGTAGAAAAAAGTTCTCTATCTCCGTCAACAAGAGTTCCCTTCTTGGGAACAGTAATAGACTCCTTAGAAATGAGGATTTTTCTGACAGAGGCCAGAAAATCAAAACTTCTAAGCTCTTGTCAAGTACTTCATTCTGTTCTTCTTCCTTCCATAGCGCAGTGCATGGAAGTAATAGGTTTGATGGTCGCGGCAATGGACATAGTTCCTTTTGCGCGAATTCATCTGAGACCATTACAACTGTGCATGCTCAGTCAGTGGAATGGGGATTATACAGACTTGTCTCCGACGATACAAGTAGATCAGAGGACCAGAGATTCACTCCGTTGGTGGCTGACCCTGGACAACCTGTCACAGGGGATGAGCTTCCGCAGACCAGAGTGGGTCATTGTCACGACCGACGCCAGTCTGGTGGGCTGGGGCGCGGTCTGGGAACCCCTGAAAGCTCAGGGTCTTTGGTCTCGGGAAGAATCTCTTCTCCCGATAAATATTCTGGAACTGAGAGCGATATTCAATGCTCTCAAGGCTTGGCCTCAGCTAGCAAAGGCCAAATTCATACGGTTTCAATCAGACAACATGACGACTGTTGCGTATATCAACCATCAGGGGGGAACAAGGAGTTCGCTGGCGATGGAAGAAGTGACCAAAATCATTCAATGGGCGGAGACTCACTCCTGCCACTTGTCTGCAATCCACATCCCAGGAGTGGAAAATTGGGAAGCGGATTTTCTGAGTCGTCAGACATTTCATCCGGGGGAGTGGGAACTCCATCCGGAAATCTTTGCCCAAATAACTCAATTGTGGGGCATTCCAGACATGGATCTGATGGCCTCTCGTCAGAACTTCAAGGTTCCTTGCTACGGGTCCAGATCCAGGGATCCCAAGGCGACTCTAGTAGATGCACTAGTAGCACCTTGGACCTTCAACCTAGCTTATGTATTCCCTCCGTTTCCTCTCATCCCCAGGCTGGTAGCCAGGATCAATCAGGAGAGGGCATCGGTGATCTTGATAGCTCCTGCGTGGCCACGCAGGACTTGGTATGCAGACCTGGTGAATATGTCATCGGCTCCACCATGGAAGCTACCTTTGAGAGGGGACCTTCTTGTTCAAGGTCCGTTCGAACATCCGAATCTGGCCTCACTCCAACTGACTGCTTGGAGATTGAACGCTTGATTTTATCAAAGCGAGGGTTCTCAGATTCTGTCATTGATACTCTTGTTCAGGCCAGAAAGCCTGTAACTAGAAAAATCTACCATAAAATATGGAAAAAATATATCTGTTGGTGTGAATCTAAAGGATTCCCATGGAACAAGATAAAGATTCCTAAGATTCTATCCTTTCTTCAAGAAGGTTTGGAGAAAGGATTATCTGCAAGTTCTTTGAAGGGACAGATTTCTGCTTTATCTGTTTTACTTCACAAAAAGCTGGCGGCTGTGCCAGATGTTCAAGCTTTTGTTCAGGCTCTGGTTAGAATCAAGCCTGTTTACAAACCTTTGACTCCTCCTTGGAGTCTCAATTTAGTTCTTTCAGTTCTTCAGGGGGTTCCGTTTGAACCCCTACATTCCGTTGATATCAAGTTGTTATCTTGGAAAGTTTTGTTTTTGGTTGCAATTTCTTCTGCTAGAAGAGTTTCAGAGTTATCTGCTCTGCAGTGTTCTCCTCCTTATCTGGTGTTCCATGCAGATAAGGTGGTTTTGCGTACTAAACCTGGTTTTCTTCCGAAAGTTGTTTCTAACAAAAACATTAACCAGGAGATAGTCGTGCCTTCTTTGTGTCCGAATCCAGTTTCAAAGAAGGAACGTTTGTTGCACAATTTGGATGTAGTTCGTGCTCTAAAATTCTATTTCAATGCTACAAAGGATTTCAGACAAACATCTTCCTTGTTTGTTGTTTATTCTGGTAAAAGGAGAGGTCAAAAAGCAACTTCTACCTCTCTCTCTTTTTGGCTTAAAAGCATCATTAGATTGGCTTATGAGACTGCCGGACGGCAGCCTCCTGAAAGAATCACAGCTCATTCCACTAGGGCCGTGGCTTCCACATGGGCCTTCAAGAACGAGGCTTCTGTTGATCAGATATGTAAGGCAGCGACTTGGTCTTCACTGCACACTTTTACAAAATTTTACAAATTTGATACTTTTGCTTCTTCTGAGGCTATTTTTGGGAGAAAGGTTTTGCAAGCCGTGGTGCCTTCCATCTAGGTGACCTGATTTGCTCCCTCCCATCATCCGTGTCCTAAAGCTTTGGTATTGGTTCCCACAAGTAAGGATGACGCCGTGGACCGGACACACCTATGTTGGAGAAAACAGAATTTATGTTTACCTGATAAATTACTTTCTCCAACGGTGTGTCCGGTCCACGGCCCGCCCTGGTTTTTTAATCAGGTCTGATAATTTATTTTCTTTAACTACAGTCACCACGGTATCATATGGTTTCTCCTATGCAAATATTCCTCCTTTACGTCGGTCGAATGACTGGGGAAGGCGGAGCCTAGGAGGGATCATGTGACCAGCTTTGCTGGGCTCTTTGCCATTTCCTGTTGGGGAAGAGAATATCCCACAAGTAAGGATGACGCCGTGGACCGGACACACCGTTGGAGAAAGTAATTTATCAGGTAAACATAAATTCTGTTTTTTATATATAGTTCATTTGTGTATATCCACAAGATTCGTAACAGATACCAAGCCGAATATAACGTGGTGTTGTCTCATAGTGGACGATGGTATATACAGATCCATAACAAAACTATTTAACTTTTGTCAGTGTTGAATTTGTTTTGTAAATGATGAATGATGACAGTCTTAAAGTATAGGATATAAGTGTATATTTAGATAAAAAACTTACCATTGATTTTTCCTTAACCGGAATATCTATATATGTATATAATATTAGAGAACAGTCAACACCATTGATTCTCAGTAAGGAGAGTGACAAACATATAACAATAAGGCAAAGTACTTTGTGAACATTTGGGACTCAATGCCCTTTTCCAAAATGGAGGACAATACACCTGATTTCCAGTCTGGCAGAGCACTGAGGTTTAAAAGGACACACGGACATGCGCACATCATTCCTTGAAAAAGCTGATCTAGCGAAACGTACGTTGGAACTACCATCTCTCCAGTGCGTCTTTACACTTGTCTGCACACCTGGGGGATGAGCGACTCACACTGGTTACAAGGGTGGACGGTTTAGCGGTTAAGCTTCTGCTTTCCTATCCACTAACATCCAGTATTTGGGTCAGCTTCTTTGAGCAATAACATATACTTTGTTGCTTCATTGTCCTCTGTGTATGGTGTACTTCAAGCATTTGTGACGCTTTTATATGTTTTAATAAATTATAGTATAAAGTGGGTGTGCGCATTTCCCTGAGCTTGGTTATAGCTCCAACCCATGTGAGTAACCATTTGTGAACAAGTGTATCATATTTCCTGGATGGTGTTACAGAGTTACACTATGTTGCATATTTTGTTTCCTTTTCTTTGAGAACACATAAAGAAACATCGGAAGGCCGGAGACTCCTAGAAAGAATATACATATCCTTACTATGAACTTTTTATTTACTACTTCACTTTTATACGATTATACGTTTGTGGCATCACATTTATCTCATTTCCTATATGAAGCTTTTTCAGCATTCTTTGCTTCGGCAATGGTGCAGGGATCATACTCGGCTATCTCAAAGGATTCATCTAGATCTGAGAATGAGCCAGTCTCTATCTTGGTGGCTTAATCATCAGCTTATTACGCAGGAGCTTCCTTTCAGGATGGTGGGGGGGTCATCTGGTGGTCTCAGAGAGTGCAAAAAGTTTTGTCTCCTCAGGAAGTGAGGTTGCCTATAAATGTTTTAGAAATCTCTGCAATTTTCTGAGCCTTTCAGAGTTGACCTCTGTTGAAAAAGGAATCTTATCTCCTATTTCAGTCAGACAATCCCAGAGATAGAACTTTTTTTCTCTTTCTGCAATGAGATTTTTTTTTTCTGCAGGTGATTTTGATGTTGAATTCATTTTTTTATTTGTAAACTAACCATAAATATGCCTTTAATTACTGTACAAAAAGAAAGGCAAGGAAATGACACAAGGTCAAACAATGTGATTGATAAATACAAATCAGTCAGTTAACAATAGAAGTAATAGCAATGCCTCTAGGTGCAGGTGAGGGAAAGTAGTAAAAACACAGAAAGGGTATAAACTGCTTTTTTTCACATAGATATTTTATGCATATGGCCACATTAAAATTAACCAAACAGAGAAAAAGCCCATAGCAGCGCTCAAACAGCAGATCGTAACTAGTTGTTGTTCTTAGTTCACAAGTTACACATGTGGACAGTACCTTAATGTTCGAAAATGGCTCTTCAGCTCGTTTAGCCCGTACTCCAGTCCCAGTGCTCTCCGGCGTATGGAGTTTCAAGCAGATTTCCGGTTACGGTCTGTCTCCTCCCACATGGATCCTCATTCGGATACGTCACAGTAAGGCGCTGTGTCAAAGTAGTGCATCGCTATAGCGTAGCCCGCAAACCGCCAGCAGACCCGCTAGTCTGCAATTTGGCATCAATGGAAAAACAAAAAAAGGCGAGGCTGGGCAAGCAGAATTTTTTTTAAAACTTAACGTTTATTGCCAAAAAGGAAAGTTAATAAAAATGCAATGTAGCATACAGTATGGGTCAGGCTCATTCTGACCCATACTGTATGCTACCATTGCATTTTTATTAACTTTCCTTTTTGGCAATAAACGTTAAGTTTTAAAAAAAATTCTGCTTGCCCAGCCTCGCCTTTTTTTGTTTTTGTTTTTACATTAAAATTAACTCTGAATACCACAGAGCATCGGGTTAGCAGAGAAAGATTTGTGAACCCTAATGTTCAGTACAATTTTATTACCAAAACCAAGTTTAAAAAAAAAAAAAAAAAATACTATTTTTTTTGTGTGCAATTCAGCTCCAGATCCAGGGACCAACATGAGTAGTTGAGACCTTAAATTATATTTATGTAGTGAGAAGAGGGTTGATAACAGGAGGAATAGAGATAAATGAAGAACAAAAGATAAATAATAATGAGGAATGGATGAGTAAAATGAATAAGGCACACAGGTCACCCCAAGGTAATCTAGATAATCTGACCTGGAAAATTTGTTGTAATGTAAGCACCTTTCAAATAAATACAGTCTATTATCAAATAACAGAAGAAAAGTGATCCCAGCATTTTACTCTGCATTGAAATGTGTATCCATACATAAAAACAGTGCTTGAGAGAGGGGACAAGAGAGAAAACTAACGTTTACCAGCTGCCAACATAAATGCTTAACCACAGTGTTTGTAGCTCACCTTCCTCTTTGTGCTGTCAATCTGCACCACACCGGAGTTCAGGAAAGGATAGTGAAGAGAGAGGAGCCACAGTAAATATTTACATTGAGCTACAGGGAGTGCAGAATTATTAGGCAAGTTGTATTTTTGAGGATTAATTTTATTATTGAACAACAACCATGTTCTCAATGAACCCAAAAAACTAATTAATATCAAAGCTGAATAGTTTTAGAAGTAGTTTTAGTTTGTTTTTAGTTATAGCTATTTTAGGGGGATATCTGTGTGTGCAGGTGACTATTACTGTGCATAATTATTAGGCAACTTAACAAAAAACAAATATATACCCATTTTAATTATTTATTTTTACCATTGAAACTAATATAACATCTCAACATTCACAAATATACATTTCTGACATTCAAAAACAAAACAAAAACAAATCAGTGACCAATATAGCCACCTTTCTTTGCAAGGACACTCAAAAGCCTGCCATCCATGGATTCTGTCAGTGTTTTGATCTGTTCACCATCAACATTGCGTGCAGCAGCAACCACAGCCTCCCAGACACTGTTCAGAGAGGTGTACTGTTTTCCCTCCTTGTAAATCTCACATTTGATGATGGACCACAGGTTCTCAATGGGGTTCAGATCAGGTGAACAAGGAGGCCATGTCATTAGATTTTCTTCTTTTATACCCTTTCTTGCCAGCCACGCTGTGGAGTACTTGGACGCGTGTGATGGAGAATTGTCCTGCATGAAAATCATGTTTTTCTTGAAGGATGCAGACTTCTTCCTGTACCACTGCTTGAAGAAGGTGTCTTCCAGAAACTGGCAGTAGGACTGGGAGTTGAGCTTGACTCCATCCTTAACCCGAAAAGGCCCCACAAGCTCATCTTTGATGATACCAGCCCAATTCAGTACTCCACCTCCACCTTGCTGGCGTCTGAGTCGGACTGGAGCTCTCTGCCCTTTACCAATCCAGCCACGGGCCCATCCATCTGGCCCATCAAGACTCACTCTCATTTCATCAGTCCATAAAACCTTAGAAAAATCAGTCTTGAGATATTTCTTGGCCCAGTCTTGACGTTTCAGCTTGTGTGTCTTGTTCAGTGGTGGTCGTCTTTCAGCCTTTCTTACCTTGGCCATGTCTCTGAGTATTGCACACCTTGTGCTTTTGGGCACTCCAGTGATGTTGCAGCTCTGAAATATGGCCAAACTGGTGGCAAGTGGCATCTTGGCAGCTGCACGCTTGACTTTTCTGAGTTCATGGGCAGTTATTTTGCGCCTTGGTTTTTCCACACGCTTCTTGCGACCCTGTTGACTATTTTGAATGAAACGCTTGATTGTTCGATGATCACGCTTCAGAAGCTTTGCAATTTTAAGAGTGCTGCATCCCTCTGCAAGACATCTCACTATTTTTGACTTTTCTGAGCCTGTCAAGTCCTTCTTTTGACCCATTTTGCCAAAGGAAATGAAGTTGCCTAATAATTATGCACACCTGATATAGGGTGTTGATGTCATTAGACCACACCCCTTCTCATTACAGAGATGCACATCACCTAATATGCTTAATTGGTAGTAGGCTTTCGAGCCTATACAGCTTGGAGTAAGACAACATGCATAAAGAGGATGATGTGGTCAAAATACTCATTTGCCTAATAATTCTGCACTCCCTGTATAATGGAACAGTGACACCTACAGGTAGAAATGTGGATCTTTGTGGTTGTCCAGAGATAGATCTGATGGCCTCTTGGTTTAATCATAAACTTATCAGGTGCTGTGCGAGGTCCAGAAATCCTCAAGTAGTGTTTGTGGATGCTCTGGTAGTTTCGTGTTTTTTTTTTTGTTTTTTTTTTCTTACATTTTCCAAAAAGCTTTATTGAACATTATGCATACAAATATCATACTTTTCAAAGTTTATACAAAGCGTACAGAATATTGGCACACAGTGCCCTGTATAGCTGACTACTTTCCTGGTTATCTCAAAATGTCCAGTCAAGAATGCTTCCTTTGGTCTCGGTAAGCCAGTGTCTTATATATATATATATATATATATATATATATATATATATATATATGTGCACCTTGAGGTGCCATTTGCATGTTTTAAAGTCAATATTTAACAAAGAATACTCAACAATCATTATTCAGATTCAACTTGACCTCCTGTTGCTAACTATGCAAGAACTATAACTCAATAGTCGCTGCGCACCTCCTCTACCTCCTCCTCCTTCTTTCTGTGTACATCTTTTGTTTGGCCCTCCGTGGGGTAACTCATTGTCCTCTCCCTCATTCAGCACGAACCTGTTGTGCATTCCTTCCACTGTATTAGCATTAATTCATGCGTGTCTAAAGTGTCATTTTGCATGTGGATACCTTTCTAGTTGTAATAGAGTGTCTACCTCTCTCCTCCATTCTTCCACTGTAGGTAGTGTTTTGGTTTTCCAGTGTTTTGGGATCAGCATCTTTGCACCGTTCAGCATGTCCATCCTCAGTGCCTCACTCACTTTACTTTCAAGTGTAGGTAGTGATAGATACAGTAGTGTCTGTGGGCTATTCTGTAGTGGTTTTCCTGTGACTATTCTAATGCGATCCATGACTTCTATCCAAAACTGGTCTAGCCCAGGACAGTCCCACCAGATGTGTGATAGAGTTCCCTCACCCCCACACTCCCTCCAGCACTTCCCTGAAGCTGTTTTGTATATGTATTTGATCCTGCTAGGTGTAAGGTACCATCTGGACAGGAATTTATAGCTAGACTCCTGAACTCTGCTTGAGATGGATGTGCGTTTTGTGGTTTGAAATGCTCTCAACCAGTCTTGCGCGTCTATATCTACATTCAGCTCCGTCTCCCAGGCTTTTGTGTATGAGGGCAATTTCTGTACTTCTTCCGTTATCAATAATTTATATAAAAGGGAGATCGCATGTTTTGTCGGTGTCTCACTTGTACATATAGTCTCAAACTTGATCAATTGTCGAGTAAAGTTAGATTTTTGCTTGTGTGTCGCTAAAAAATGACTTAGCTGTGAGTGAGCTAGCCAGTCCATGTTTATGTCTGGCCTGCTCTCTCTGATCTGCACTAGGGACTTCACTGTGTTCCCCTCGACCAAAGCCGAGAGTGTCCGTTCCCTGTAAGTTGTGCTGGGGCTGTGACTTGTTTCTCTGTAATTCCATGGCATTGCTGCGTTCTGATACATAGGGGCTAATGGGGAGAACCGGGTGGATATGTTTGTATTGGTATTTATTAGCTTGTCCCGTGTTGTAAAAAAGTCTACTAGCAACGGGTGCTTGAGGACAGCCGCTGGCCTATCCTTCCCTGATATCCAAGCCATTCCGCCTGCATTTCTTGTACCTAGTATGGAGTCTAACAGTTTGTGTAAGGTTATGGCTTGTTTATATGCGCTTATGTTGGGCAACCCGAGTCCTCCTCTGTCTCTGGGTAGGTAGAGTGTAGTCTTTGCGATTTCTAGGTTTGATTTCCCCCCCCCCCCATATATATTGTTCTATTATACTTTGCATTTTTTGTAGGTAGTTTAAGGGTAGGGGTATAGGTGTGGTCTGCAGTAAGTATAAGAGCCTGGGTAATACGTTTATTTTTACTACATTAACCCTCCCCAACCATGAAATTGGTTTATTTTTCCAATTTGATAAATTCGCTACTAACTCGGTCTCTAACCTTTTGTAGTTGGCCGTGAATATCTCCTGTTGGTCCGGGGATAAATAAATACCGAGGTATTTCATCCTAGTGCCCTGTTTCTTAAGTTGGCGATTCTGTGTGATTTGACCAAAGAGGGTAGTGTCATATGTGATATTTAGTTATATAGATATTTTTTGAGATTAAACTGGAAGTTTGAGACTTTACCAAAAGCTTGTAGGATCTCTAGCTCTGTACAATGAAGTGTCAATATTTGTCAGGGTGAGCAGTATATCGTCTGCATATAATGCAAGCTTATAATTACTGGTAGCAATTACTATACCTTGTACTTGATTGTCATTTCTTATTTTTTGGGCTAGTGCTTCTATGCTTATGGCAAAAAGAATGGGGGAAAGAGGGCAGCCCTGTCTCGTACCGTTTCTGATGGTAAAGCGACCTAAAAGCAGTCCATTTACCTTAACTCGCGCTGTGGGGTTCTGATAAAGTGTAAAAATCATGTTTATGAAAGTGCTGCTGAATTTCATTTTGTATAGGACAGATTTAAGAAATCCCCAATGTACCCTGTCAAACACTTTCTCAGCATCCGTAGAGACCAGGGCCATTGGCAAATTTCGCGATTGAGCATATGACATTAGTTGAAACGTTCTTAGTGTGTTGTCCCGTGCCTCCCGTCCAGGGACGGATCCCACTTGGTCTGGGTGTATCAAACCAGGAAGGAATTTGTTGATTCTAGTGGCCAAAAGTTTTGCAAAGATTTTGATGTCCGAATTTAAAAGGGAGATAGGTCTGTAATTCTCTATCTTCTCTGAATCTCTTCCTGGTTTGGGGAGTACCGTTATGTGTGCTACCAGCATGTTTTCTACAAAGCCCTGCTCTTTTAGCAAGGAGTTAAATAAGGAAGATAGGGGGGCCAACATGTGATGTAAGAACGTTTTATAATACCGTATGCTCAAGCCATCCGGTCCTGGGCTTTTGCCATTTGACGGCTGTTTTAATTTCTTCGTATGTTATCGGGGAATCAAGCTGCTCTATATCTTCCTGCGTTAGTGTGGGTAGTTGCACGTCAGCTAGGAAGCTGTCAATGTCTTCCTGACTACAATCGTTCTGGATATTGTATAGCTCACTGTAGAATCGCCTGAAGTTTTCTGCAATATTTACACTATCCCTATAGATATGGCCTTTTGAGTCCGTCAGTGAGTGAACGTGTGTGTCTAATTGTTGTCTTTTAAGTGCCTTTGCTAGTGATGTACCTATTTTGTCATTCATGTCAAAGTATCTCTGCCTCATTCTGTCTGCTTTATTCTGGTAGTCTCTCACCATGTGATTATGAAGTTCCTATTTGGCAGCTGTCAGCTTTCCTATCGTATCTTCCGAATCCGGTGTTATCTTGTGTTTTGTTTCCCAGTATCTAATTTGGGAGGTTATCGAATTTACAAATTGCCTGTTATTTTTGGTTTCTCTAGCTTTAAGTCTTATGAACTCTCCTCTCAATACACATTTGTGTGCTTCCCATATTGTGGAGGGTGTAGTATCTTTTGTACAGTTTTCTTGGAAGTAGTGTCCTATGGCTGCATCCATTTCTGTTGTAATCAATGGGTTGTTCAGCATGTGCTTGTCTAGCCTCCACATGAATGGTTTTATAGGGATGTTTGGCCAATTGATTGTGCATGAGACTGGTGCATGGTCCGACCATGTAATCGGTTATATGCTGGAATTTTCTATCAATGCTAATCCTATCTGATCTACAATGAAATAATCTATTCTAGTGTAGATGTGATGTGGGTGTGAGTAAAAAGTGTAGTCTCGTGTGTGTGTGGGTGTTTGTCCCTCCAAACATCATGTAACCGAAGTTGGTGTCATTGAGTGTGCATGGCCTTAATTATCTTTTGTGGAGTGCTCGTTCTACCCAGTGAGGTGTCATAGACCGGGTCTAATGGCAAATTGAGGTCTCCTCCCATGAGTATTATCCCTTTTGAGTGTTCAAATAATAGCTGTGTAGTTTTTTTGAACACTCTTTGCTGCCCCTGGTTTGGCAAATATACATTTACCAGTGTCACTTGCGTTTTGAATATTGACCCTACTACCACTTGGTACGATCCGTTAGGGTCTCTAATTATGTTTGATGGTAGGAAGCTAATATTGTTTTTCAAAAATTTCCCAAACCTGCCTTTCTTTGAGCTACCTGAGGCTAGGAAAGCAGTTTTGTACCTGTTACTCATAAATTTAGGCTCCCTACCTCTTTTAAAGTGTGTTTCCTGGATATGCAGTATATCACCTGAATCTTTATGCAGCTGGTTAAAGGCTATCGATCTCTTTTCCGGGCTGTTAAACCCTTTTGCGTTAATAGTTAGCAGTTTTAGAGATCTCAGTGACATGCCTTCTGTATGGTATTTGATACTATGTTACAGTTGAGCGGGGTTAGCAAGCTGATCGGTGTGTCGGCTAAAGAGGTTTTAGTTGTGCGTAATTACCTGTCCCCAAGATAAATGTAAGGTGGTGGATCGAATTCTCTGTGTTAGTGAGGTACGTGACCGTATAGGTTTCTTTATTTTGTACACTATGCTATCTGAGGGAGAGCGCGCGCCAAGTGAGCTGTATGGTGTAACCGTTGCTTTAAACTACGACTTTCAAATGTACTGTATGAGATATCACTATTGGTACTTAATTGTTATTGTTACAGGTGTCAATAATACTCAATTACCTTCAACAAACAATAAAATTGAGTTAAACAATATTATACAATACGATTCAATACAATGAGGGCAATATCCCCGACCCCAAGCCCAATTGAGGAAGAAGAAAACATATAGATTTTTAATATAAATAACTTTAAATACAAACATTGTGATCATACGACCTGTGTTCTAGGTTGTTCTGACAGAGTCCCCCGTAACGCTGTCTATAAACATTTAATCAGTCTGTGGGTTTATGGCCTCATTATCCCTTGATTGACTGGCTTCAGATTGGAGGTTTGTTGCTGCTCTCTCTGCTCCTCCTTTGGTTGGTGGACGTGGTCTTTGTCTCTTTCGTTGGAAATCAGTGTCCACTTGTTCTTCTGTTTCTGGAGGCTGTATGTCGAGCTGTAGGGCATCACAAAAGCACGGCATGTCTTCCTTATTCTTAAAAATTGCTGTGGCGTTCCCTCTGGTAGCTATTATACTGACAGGGAAGCCCCATCTGTACGCTATCTTCTGTTCTCTTAAGGCATTTGTGATATAATATAACTCTCTCCTCTTTTGGAGCGTGGTTGGGCTTAAGTCTTGAAAAATCTGAATGTGGTTCCCTGCATGCATGATTTGTTTCATTCTGGCGTGTCTCATGATCATCTTCTCCTTATCTTTGAATTTGAGTAATTTAATTATCACGTCCCTTGGGGGAGCCTTGGGTGGTGGTTTCGCTCGTAGGGCCCGGTGTGCTCTTTCAATTATCAGATCAGGTGCACTGTTATTGCCCCTGACTGTCCTAAATAAGTCTTGCAAACAGCCCTCTAATGCGGCTGGTAGGATAGATTCCGGAATTCCTCTTATCCTTAAGTTGTTTCTTCTGCCCCTATTATCTAGGTCCTCAACCTTTTCCAGGAGATGTTGTATGGTTTCCTCTTGATCATATGCCAATCTTGACATGTGTTGTATGTCGGCGTCCATAACGTTGTGATTCTCTTCTAAAGTAGTGACTCTCTGTGTCACTCGTGATAAATCTCTCTTCAGATCCCCATACCAGTTCTTATTTTTTTTATATCATTTTTCGTGCAGAGTGGTAGGAGATCCTCTTTTGTGAGGCCTGACGCTGATGATGCCGGCGTAATCTGTTCTGCAGGTTCACCCTGTTGTGGGTCACTGTTCAATGTTGCTGGCTGAATGTCCTGAGGTGGCTCTAGTGGCCTCAGGTATTGTTGTAGCATCTTGGAACGTGGCGTGTTGTCTGGTCTGTTAACTTTACGCCCAGGCATGATATAGGTACCTTGAAGTATAATGTATATCTATGCCTGCGTTGGGTTAAAGCTGTCTGGGCTATGGAGTATGAGTTTATTTCCTGATTGAACAGGGGTTGTGTATGTGATGCACACCGCTTCAGTTTAGCTTAGTTTTAGCTTTATTTGTTAGTTTTTAAGTTGCCCAGCCTATGGGAGCTGCTCTATGTCCGTGGTGTGTATTGTCTTCTTAGTTGCCTAAGAGCTTGTCGCTTCCTGATCTATAGGCATCCTGTTTATTTCAATTATGCAAGAGATTGCAGTGTTTGGGGAAATCTAATATGAGTGGTGTTCTTTTATACCTTTAGGCCTTTGATTGTCCCTTTTTATTATGCAACGTTATTATGCAGCTCTGCTAATGATTAAAGTCCCCAGTTCCCAGCTCACTCCTCTTTCTCCTGTTGCTGCGTACTAAATTATTTTCATATAAGCCTTTTATGTTGAAGGCTTATTTTTGCCCAGGGTCTATGTGCTTTTAATTGTAATGTCCCCTTTTCGTTTATTTGCAAGTACTCTCCTAAGCAATGTTTTTCGTTCTGTGCAGGGCCTCTATGTGCACGGACTAATCACTCCGCGACTTACCCTGTTGTGTCTCTGTAGCCACGTGTCTCCACTTCAATTTGCTGGGGAGAGGTTCTCTGGATCGTGTCCCCCTTGTATCTGGCAGCCCGGTCAGATGAGGTATGTACCGAGTGTTCCGATGCCAGTTCTGCATTTTCCTCCGATTCGGTCCTCCCTTCAATCTTTCTTCTTTGCGCAATTGCACGCTCGATGCAGTCTGCTCTCCTGCGTCTGTCTCTTCTGTCGGTGCTATAGCCGAGTCAGTTTTTTTTTTTTTCCTCTCCCTCAGTGTCCGCTGGTTCCCGTCAGCTGAGGGACTCTGTAGGCTATGAGTTCTCACAGGCTAACCTGCTTTTTATTAGGGCTTGGGTGCCGTGGGCCCAAGAGCTATCTATCCACACGGCCATCTTCCTGACCGGCCAAGCTCCGCCTCGGTTTCGTGGTCATCTTGACTAGCTTATGTTTTTCCACCTCTTGTTCTTCACCAGGGTGATTCAGACAAGCGAAAATGTCAGTGATTGCTCCAGCTTGGTCTTGCATAGTTTGCTATGCTATGCAGATCTAGTTCAGATGTCCAGTTGCCCTCCTTGGCCACTTTCCTTGCGTTTTTTTTTTCCTTGCGTTTTTCCATCCGTGTCTTAAATCTCTAAGCTTGATACCATGGGAATTGAACAGATAGTTTAGAGAGCGTACTCTCTGTTTTTGAGACTCTGATACAGGCTTGTAAGCCTGCGACCAGGAAGATTTATTAAAAGCTTTGAAGTACCTTTATTTCTTGGTGGACGGATCATGGTTTTTCATGGCATTCCTTTAGAATTCCTAGGATTTTGCAGTTTTTGCAAGATGGTTTGGATAAGGGTTTATCCGCTAGTTCTTTGAAGGTTCAGATTTCAGCTCCTTCAGTTCTGTTCCACAAGATTATTGGTAATCTTCCAAATATTCATAGTTTTGTTCAGGCTTTGGCTAGAATTTAGCCTGTTGTTAAACCTATTTGTCCTCCTTTGAGTTTTAACTTGGTTTTGCAGACTCCTCCTTTTGTGCCTAAGGTGGATATTGCGCTTCTTTCTTGGAAGGTTTTGTTTCTTTTGGCTATTTCTTCTGCTAGAAGAGTTTGAGTTATCTGCTTTCATGTGATCCTCATCTTATTTTTCAACTGTATAAGGCAGTTTTAAAGGGACATGATACCCAACTGTTGAAGTATTTGAAAGTGATGCAGCATAGCTGTAAAAAGCTGAAAATGTGTAAAGTATTCACACCCCACTGTAAAGAATGCTAGTCCCGGGACTTGCAAGGTAGTGTGCATCTGGCATGTGCAGGCAGTCATGCTATTTTCCTTTCCAGTTTTCAGTGAAATCTCATGAGGTCACAGTATAGCAATGCATGTCCTCAGCACTGCTGATGCTGATTGGCTATTTTTGTTTTTTCGACTTGCAGCTGGACAACAGCTTAAGTATAACTGTTCACAGAGCACTTACTCTGGTGAGCTGAAGATATTTTGAGGTAAAATATCTTCCCTTTTTACATAGAGATGTTCAGGTGATATTTTCATGTCAGCTTTTTACAGTTATTCTGCATCACTTTCAAATGATTTAGCATATGAATAGTATGTCCCTTTAAGGATCAAATTTGATTTCTTCAGGGAAATTGTTGTCCCTTCAGTGAGATCTTTGCATAATTCAGATGTTGTTAGGACATTGAAGTTATGTTGACTCTACTAAAGATTTAAGCCAAACTTCTAGTTTTTTTTTTTTTAAGTTTTTTTTTCACTTTTCTGGTTCCAGGAAAGGGCAGAAAGCTTCTGCCGTTTCTTGGTTAAAGCTTCTGATCCATAAGGTTTACTTGGCGGCAGGTCAGCCCCTACCTAAACGGATTACTGCTCAATCTATTGGATCAGTTGCCACTTCTTGGGCTTTTAAGAATGAGGCTTCAGTTGACCAAATTTGCAAAGCAGCTACTTGGTCTTCTTTTCATATGTTTAATAAATTCTTCAATTTTTATGTTTTTGCATCTTCTGAGGCTGCCTTTGGTAGGGAAGTCTTTCAGGCAGTTGTCTCAGGTTTATTGATCTTTGCCCGTTCGTTATTTTTAATTGCAT
The DNA here is from genome assembly GCF_027579735.1 of Bombina bombina. Lineage (NCBI taxonomy): Eukaryota > Metazoa > Chordata > Amphibia > Anura > Bombinatoridae > Bombina > Bombina bombina. The sequence goes on along the minus strand of NC_069501.1, from coordinate 789,116,630 downwards.
TAAATTAGTGTTTTTTTGTGTTCTTTTAGGGTTGTGGATTTAGTTTTTCATTGAAATAAGATGTTTCTTAAATCCCTCTCTTTGTTACATTACTCATGGACTCCAGAGCTTGGCTATTAGTTCCCAGATTAATGGATTGTGGACTCTCACAACCTGTATGAAAGAAAACATAATTTATGCTTACTTGATAAATTATTTTCTTTTTATGGGGATGAGAATCCACAAGATCCCACCCTTGCTGCTGTTGTGTTTTTTTGTGTGTTTTTTTCCCTGCTCCTATAATTTTTTTATTTTTATTGTTTGCACTTATTTATTTTCCTGTCTCTCTTGCTTGGCTATATGTTACACTAAGGTGCCAGTGAGGTGGGAGGAGTTTGTATCTTTGGCGCCTCCTAGTGGCAGAGGAGAGTAATTCTGTACTTTTTTTTCATACAGGTGGTGAGAGTCCGTAATCCATTTCTCATGGAAATTACCCTTCTCTACCTCTAGGAGGAGACAGAGTCCCAAACCCCAAGAGCTCTAAAAAAACTTTCCCACCTCACACATACCTCAGTCTTTACTTTGCCTCCTGTTTATGTATTTTGACACTAATTTTTTTTTTTTATATTGTTTATCCTTTTCTGAGCCTTTTAAAGATTAGATGTTAGATTTTACACTAGATATATTGAGTGTAAAGTTTGCAAGATTTCAAGTCTTTTAAATTACAATGTACCTCCCGAGTGATCCTGCAATATTAAAGGGACACTGAACCCAAATTTTTTCTTTTGTGATTCAGATAGAGCATGAAATTGATGATAGGAGTAAATTAGAAAGTTGCTTAAAATTGCATGCTCTATCTGAATCACGAAAGAAAAAATTTGGGTTCAGTGTCCCCTTAAACACTGGCTCATGAGATTAGGTTATGGACCACACAAGTAAATGAACATGACTGCATTAGAATAATTAAGGGGTGATTTATTTATATCCCATAGAAGCTTAAAGGGTAAATTTGTGCAAGTGCTTCAACATTATTTATTCTCTTCTCTGCATAGAGGATTTTGATTGATTGTCAACTGGCTGAGGTATATGTATGGGCAGGCATTCCAAAACACCAACTGTAGAGAGGCGTTTATACCTACTGTATTTGTTAGAAGATATGGTTTGTGTTTTTTGTTTATATATATATATATATATATATATATATATATATATATATATTATATATATACAGGTATACCCCGCTCATACAGCGGGTTAGGGACCGGAGCCCCGCTGTAAAGTGAAAACGGCCTTAAAGTGAAACAAGGCAGTTTTAGCTTTCTTTTCAGTGTTTAAAATCTTGAAAACATGTTTGAACTAACATATATTAGGGGTGCAATAATGCTACGTTTAGTTTAACACTAGCACAGCAAGTATTCAATTAGTATTCAATAAATACTGTACCTGTAAAATAGTGACAATTACTGTAGTAAAATTTGCCAGACTATAACACTGAGACACAGATTGCACTGCAATGCAGTTAACAGAGTGAACTAAGCATAACAAAATCGTGCCAGTCACTTTTCTCGCAATCACACGAAGATTACAGCACTGTTTCAAAATGCTTGGAGGTTGAACTTCAGCTCCACAAAGCGCTGTATTAGCGAATCGCTGTAAAGTGAAGCGCTGTAAAGTGAGGTATACCTGTACACTGTGTGTGTGTGTGTGTGTATGTATATATATATATATATATATATATATATATATATATATATATATATATATATATATACTGTGTGTATGTATGTATATATATTTATTATATATATATATATATATATATATATATATATATATATATATATATATACCGGGTGTGTGTATATATATATATATATATATATATTTCTTTCATGTAATTAGTAAGAGTCCATGAGCTAGTGACGTATGGGATATACATTCCTACCAGGAGGGGCAAAGTTTCCCAAACCTCAAAATGCCTATAAATACACCCCTCACCACACCCACAAATCAGTTTTACAAACTTTGCCTCCTATGGAGGTGGTGAAGTAAGTTTGTGCTAGATTCTACGTTGATATGCGCTACGCAGCAGGTTGGAGCCCGGTTTTCCTCTCAGCGTGCAGTGAATGTCAGAGGGATGTGAGGAGAGTATTGCCTATTTGAATTCAATGATCTCCTTCTACGGGGGTCTATTTCATAGGTTCTCTGTTATCGGTCGTAGAGATTCATCTCTTACCTCCCTTTTCAGATCGACGATATACTCTTATATATACCATTACCTCTACTGATTCTCGTTTCAGTACTGGTTTGGCTTTCTACTACATGTAGATGATTGTCCTGGGGTAAGTAAGTCTTATTTTCTGTGACACTCTAAGCTATGGTTGGGCACTTTTATATAAAGTTCTAAATATATGTATTCAAACATTTATTTGCCTTGACTCAGGATGTTCAACGTTCCTTATTTCAGACAGTCAGTTTCATATTTGGGATAATGCATATGAATCAATCAATTTTTTTCTTACCTTAAAATTTGACTTTTTTCCCTGTGGGCTGTTAGGCTCGCGGGGGCTGAAAATGCTTAATTTTATTGCGTCATTCTTGGCGCTGACTTTTTTGGCGCAAAATTTTTTTTTTCTGTTTCCGGCGTCATACGTGTCGCCGGAAGTTGCGTCATTTTTGACGTTTTTTTGCGCCAAAAGTGTCGGCGTTCCGGATGTGGCGTCATTTCTCCAACATAGGTGTGTCCGGTCCACGGCGTCATCCTTACTTGTGGGATATTCTCTTCCCCAACAGGAAATGGCAAAGAGCCCAGCAAAGCTGGTCACATGATCCCTCCTAGGCTCCGCCTACCCCAGTCATTCTCTTTGCCGTTGTACAGGCAACATCTCCACGGAGATGGCTTAGAGTTTTTTAGTGTTTAACTGTAGTTTTTATTATTCAATCAAGAGTTTGTTATTTTAAAATAGTGCTGGTATGTACTATTTACTCTGAAACAGAAAAGAGATGAAGATTTCTGTTTGTATGAGGAAAATGATTTTAGCAACCGTTACTAAAATCCATGGCTGTTCCACACAGGACTGTTGAGAGGAATTAACTTCAGTTGGGGGAACAGTGAGCAGTCTTTTGCTGCTTGAGGTATGACACATTCTAACAAGACGATGTAATGCTGGAAGCTGTCATTTTCCCTATGGGATCCGGTAAGCCATTTTTATTCAGACAGTAAATAAGGGCTTATTAAGACTGTAGACATTTTCTGGGCTAAATCGATTCATATATTACACATATTTAGCCTTGAGGAATCATTTAATCTGGGTATTTTTGTTAAATAATATCGGCAGGCACTGTTTTAGACACCTTATTCTCTAGGGGCTTTCCCTAATCATAGGCAGAGCCTCATTTTCGCGCCGGTTTTGCGCACTTGTTTTTGAGAAGCATGACATGCAGTCGCATGTGTGAGGAGCTCTGATACATAGAAAAGACTTTCTGAAGGCGTCATTTGGTATCGTATTCCCCTTTGGGCTTGGTTGGGTCTCAGCAAAGCAGATACCAGGGACTGTAAAGGGGTTAAAGTTAAAAACGGCTCCGGTTCCGTTATTTTAAGGGTTAAAGCTTCCAAATTTGGTGTGCAATACTTTTAAGGCTTTAAGACACTGTGGTGAAATTTTGGTGAATTTTGAACAATTCCTTCATACTTTTTCGCAATTGCAGTAATAAAGTGTGTTCAGTTTAAAATTTAAAGTGACAGTAACGGTTTTATTTTAAAACGTTTTTTGTACTTTGTTATCAAGTTTATGCCTGTTTAACATGTCTGAACTACCAGATAGACTGTGTTCTGAATGTGGGGAAGCCAAGGTTCCTTCTCATTTAAATAAATGTGATTTATGTGACACTAAAAATGATGCCCAAGATGATTCCTCAAGTGAGGGGAGTAAGCATGGTACTGCATCATTCCCTCCTTCATCTACACGAGTCTTGCCCACTCAGGAGGCCCCTAGTACATCTAGCGCGCCAATACTCCTTACTATGCAACAATTAACGGCTGTAATGGATAATTCTATCAAAAACATTTTAGCCAAAATGCCCACTTATCAGCGTAAGCGCGACTGCTCTGTTTTAGATACTGAAGAGCATGAGGACGCTGATGATAATGGTTCTGAAATGCCCCTACACCAGTCTGAGGGGGCCAGGGAGGTTTTGTCTGAGGGAGAAATTTCAGATTCTGGGAAAATTTCTCAACAAGCTGAACCCGATGTGATTACATTTAAATTTAAGTTGGAACATCTCCGCGCTCTGCTTAAGGAGGTATTATCCACTCTGGATGATTGTGAGAATTTGATCATCCCAGAGAAACTATGTAAAATGGACAAGTTCCTAGAGGTCCCGGGGCTCCCAGAAGCTTTTCCTATACCCAAGCGGGTGGCGGACATTGTAAATAAAGAATGGGAAAAGCCCGGTATACCTTTCGTCCCTCCCCCCATATTTAAAAAATTGTTTCCTATGGTCGACCCTAGAAAGGACTTATGGCAGACTGTCCCCAAGGTCGAGGGAGCGGTTTCTACTTTAAACAAACGCACCACTATACCCATAGAAGATAGTTGTGCTTTCAAAGATCCTATGGATAAAAAATTAGAAGGTTTGCTTAAAAAGATGTTTGTTCAGCAAGGTTACCTTCTACAACCAATTTCATGCATTGTCCCTGTCACTACAGCCGCGTGTTTCTGGTTCGATGAGCTAGTAAAGGCGATCGATAGTGATTCTCCTCCTTATGAGGAGATTATGGACAGAATCCGTGCTCTCAAATTGGCTAATTCTTTCACCCTAGACGCCACTTTGCAATTGGCTAGGTTAGCGGCGAAGAATTCTGGGTTTGCTATTGTGGCGCGTAGAGCGCTTTGGTTGAAATCTTGGTCAGCGGATGCGTCTTCCAAGAACAAACTCCTTAACATTCCTTTCAAGGGGAAAACGCTGTTTGGCCCTGACTTAAAAGAGATTATCTCTGATATCACTGGGGGTAAGGGCCACGCCCTTCCTCAGGATAGGTCTTTCAAGGCCAAAAATAAACCCAATTTTCGTCCCTTTCGTAGAAACGGACCAGCCCCAAGTGCTACGTCCTCTAAGCAAGAGGGTAATACTTCTCAAGCCAAGCCAGCCTGGAGACCAATGCAAGGCTGGAACAAGGGAAAGCAGGCCAAGAAACCTGCCACTGCTACCAAGACAGCATGAAATGTTGGCCCCCGATCCGGGACCGGATCTGGTGGGGGGCAGACTCTCTCTCTTCGCTCAGGCTTGGGCAAGAGATGTTCTGGATCCTTGGGCACTAGAAATAGTCTCCCAAGGTTATCTTCTGGAATTCAAGGGGCTTCCCCCAAGGGGGAGGTTCCACAGGTCTCAATTGTCTTCAGACCACATAAAGAGACAGGCATTCTTACATTGTGTAGTAGACCTGTTAAAAATGGGAGTGATTCATCCTGTTCCATTAGGAGAACAAGGGATGGGGTTCTACTCCAATCTGTTCATAGTTCCCAAAAAAGATGGAACGTTCAGACCAATCTTAGATCTCAAGATCTTAAACAAGTTTCTCAAGGTTCCATCGTTCAAAATGGAAACCATTCGAACAATTCTTCCTTCCATCCAGGAAGGTCAATTCATGACCACGGTGGATTTAAAGGATGCGTATCTACATATTCCTATCCACAAGGAACATCATCGGTTCCTAAGGTTCGCATTCCTGGACAAGCATTACCAGTTCGTGGCGCTTCCTTTCGGATTAGCCACTGCTCCAAGGATTTTCACAAAGGTACTAGGGTCCCTTCTAGCGGTGCTAAGACCAAGGGGCATTGCAGTAGTACCTTACTTGGACGACATTCTGATTCAAGCGTCGTCCCTTCCTCAAGCAAAGGCTCACACGGACATAGTCCTGGCCTTTCTCAGATCTCACGGATGGAAAGTGAACGTGGAAAAGAGTTCTCTATCTCCGTCGACAAGGGTTCCCTTCTTGGGAACAATAATAGACTCCTTAGAAATGAGGATTTTTCTGACAGAGGCCAGAAAAACAAAACTTCTAAACTCTTGTCAAACACTTCATTCCGTTCCTCTTCCTTCCATAGCGCAGTGCATGGAAGTAATAGGTTTGATGGTAGCGGCAATGGACATAGTTCCTTTTGCGCGCATTCATCTAAGACCATTACAACTGTGCATGCTCAGTCAGTGGAATGGGGACTATACAGACTTGTCTCCGAAGATACAAGTAAATCAGAGGACCAGAGACTCACTCCGTTGGTGGCTGTCCCTGGACAACCTGTCACAAGGGATGACCTTCCGCAGACCAGAGTGGGTCATTGTCACGACCGACGCCAGTCTGATGGGCTGGGGCGCGGTCTGGGGATCCCTGAAAGCTCAGGGTCTTTGGTCTCGGGAAGAATCTCTTCTACCGATAAATATTCTGGAACTGAGAGCGATATTCAATGCTCTCAAGGCTTGGCCTCAGCTAGCAAAGGCCAAGTTCATACGGTTTCAATCAGACAACATGACGACTGTTGCATACATCAACCATCAGGGGGGAACAAGGAGTTCCCTGGCGATGGAAGAAGTGACCAAAATCATTCAATGGGCGGAGACTCACTCCTGCCACCTGTCTGCAATCCACATCCCAGGAGTGGAAAATTGGGAAGCGGATTTTCTGAGTCGTCAGACATTACATCCGGGGGAGTGGGAACTCCATCCGGAAATCTTTGCCCAAATTACTCAACTGTGGGGCATTCCAGACATGGATCTGATGGCCTCTCGTCAGAACTTCAAGGTTCCTTGCTACGGGTCCAGATCCAGGGATCCCAAGGCGACTCTAGTAGATGCACTAGTAGCACCTTGGACCTTCAAACTAGCTTATGTATTCCCGCCGTTTCCTCTCATCCCCAGGCTGGTAGCCAGGATCAATCAGGAGAGGGCGTCGGTGATCTTGATAGCTCCTGCGTGGCCACGCAGGACTTGGTATGCAGATCTGGCGAATATGTCATCGGCTCCACCATGGAAGCTACCTTTGAGACGAGACCTTCTTGTTCAAGGTCCGTTCGAACATCCGAATCTGGTCTCACTCCAGCTGACTGCTTGGAGATTGAACGCTTGATCTTATCAAAACGAGGGTTCTCAGATTCTGTTATTGATACTCTTGTTCAGGCCAGAAAGCCTGTAACTAGAAAAATTTACCACAAAATATGGAAAAAATATATCTGTTGGTGTGAATCTAAAGGATTCCCTTGGGACAAGGTAAAGATTCCTAAGATTCTATCCTTTCTTCAAGAAGGATTGGAGAAAGGATTATCTGCAAGTTCCTTGAAGGGACAGATTTCTGCCTTGTCTGTGTTACTTCACAAAAAACTGGCAGCTGTGCCAGATGTTCAAGCCTTTGTTCAGGCTCTGGTTAGAATCAAGCCTGTTTACAAACCTTTGACTCCTCCTTGGAGTCTCAACTTAGTTCTTTCAGTTCTTCAGGGGGTTCCGTTTGAACCCTTACATTCCGTTGATATTAAGTTATTATCTTGGAAAGTTTTGTTTTTGGTTGCAATTTCTTCTGCTAGAAGAGTTTCAGAATTATCTGCTCTGCAGTGTTCTCCTCCTTATCTGGTGTTCCATGCAGATAAGGTGGTTTTACGTACTAAACCTGGTTTTCTTCCAAAAGTTGTTTCTAACAAAAACATTAACCAGGAGATAGTCGTGCCTTCTTTGTGTCCGAAACCAGTTTCGAAGAAGGAACGTTTGTTGCACAATTTGGATGTTGTTCGCGCTCTAAAATTCTATTTAGATGCTACAAAGGATTTTAGACAAACATCTTCCTTGTTTGTAGTTTATTCTGGTAAAAGGAGAGGTCAAAAAGCAACTTCTACCTCTCTCTCTTTTTGGATCAAAAGCATCATCAGATTGGCTTACGAGACTGCCGGACGGCAGCCTCCTGAAAGAATCACAGCTCATTCCACTAGGGCTGTGGCTTCCACATGGGCCTTCAAGAACGAGGCTTCTGTTGATCAGATATGTAGGGCAGCGACTTGGTCTTCACTGCACACTTTTACCAAATTTTACAAGTTTGATACGTTTGCTTCTTCTGAGGCTATTTTTGGGAGAAAGGTTTTGCAAGCCGTGGTGCCTTCCATTTAGGTGACCTGATTTGCTCCCTCCCTTCATCCGTGTCCTAAAGCTTTGGTATTGGTTCCCACAAGTAAGGATGACGCCGTGGACCGGACACACCTATGTTGGAGAAAACAGAATTTATGTTTACCTGATAAATTACTTTCTCCAACGGTGTTTTTTTAATCAGGTCTGATAATTTATTTTCTTTAACTACAGTCACCACGGTATCATATGGTTTCTCCTATGCAAATATTCCTCCTTAACGTCGGTCGAATGACTGGGGTAGGCGGAGCCTAGGAGGGATCATGTGACCAGCTTTGCTGGGCTCTTTGCCATTTCCTGTTGGGGAAGAGAATATCCCACAAGTAAGGATGACGCCGTGGACCGGACACACCGTTGGAGAAAGTAATTTATCAGGTAAACATAAATTCTGTTTTTTGGCGCCAAAAGCATTTAGGCGCCAAATAATGTGGGCGTCTTTTTGGCGCTAAAAAATATGGGCGTCACTATTGTCTCCACATTATTTAAATCTCATTATTTATTGCTTCTGGTTGCTAGAAGCTCGTTCACTGGCATTTTTTCCCATTCCTGAAACTGTCATTTAAGGAATTTGATCAATTTTGCTTTATATGTTGTTTTTTCTATTACATATTGCAAGATGTCCCAGATTGACACTGAGTCAGAAGATACTTCTGGAAAAACGCTGCCTGGTGCTGGATCTACCAAAGTTAAGTGCATCTGCTGTAAACTTGTGGTATCTGTTCCTCCAGCTGTTGTTTGTAATGAATGTCATGACAAACTTGTTAATGCAGATAATATTTCCTTTAGTAATGTTACATTACCTGTTGCTGTTCCGTCAACATTTAATACTCAGAGTGTTCCTGTTAACATAAGAGATTTTGTTTCTAAATCCATTAAGAAGGCTATGTCTGTTATTCCTCCTTCTAGTAAACGTAAAAGGTCTTTTAAAACTTCTCATTTTTCAGATGAATTTTTAAATGAACATCATCATTCTGATTCTGATAATGGTTCCTCTGGTTCAGAGGATTCTGTCTCAGAGATTGATGCTGATAAATCTTCATATTTATTCAAAATGGAATTTATTCGTTCTTTACTTAAAGAAGTCTTAATTGCATTAGAAATAGAGGATTCTGGTCCTCTTGATACTAAATCTAAACGTTTAAATAGGGTTTTTAAATCTCCTGTTGTTATTCCAGAAGTTTTTCCTGTCCCTGATGCTATTTCTGAAGTAATCTCCAGGGAATGGAATAATTTGGGTAATTCATTTACTCCTTCTAAACGTTTTAAGCAATTATATCCTGTGCCATCTGACAGATTAGAATTTTGGGACAAAATCCCTAAAGTTGATGGGGCTGTCTCTACTCTTGCTAAACGTACTACTATTCCTACGGCAGATAGTACTTCCTTTAAGGATCCTTTAGATAGGAAGATTGAATCCTTTCTAAGAAAAGCTTACTTATGTTCAGGTAATCTTCTTAGACCTGCTATATCTTTAGCGGATGTTGCTGCAGCTTCAACTTTTTGGTTAGAAGCTTTAGCGCAACAAGTAACAGATCATAATTCTCATAGCATTGTTAATCTTCTTCAACAGGCTAATAATTTTATTTGTGATGCCATCTTTGATATCATTAGAGTTGATGTCAGGTATATGTCTCTAGCTATTTTAGCTAGAAGAGCTTTATGGCTTAAAACTTGGAATGCTGATATGTCTTCTAAGTCAACTTTGCATTCCCTTTCTTTCCAGGGTAATAAATTATTTGGTTCTCAGTTGGATTCTATTATCTCAACTGTTACTGGAGGGAAAGGAACTTTTTTACCACAGGATAAAAAATCTAAAGGTAAATTTAGGTCTAATAATCGTTTCTTTCATGTAATTAGCAAGAGTCCATGAGCTAGTGACGTATGGGATATACATTCCTACCAGGAGGGGCAAAGTTTCCCAAACCTCAAAATGCCTATAAATACACCCCTCACCACACCCACAATTCAGTTTTACAAACTTTGCCTCCGATGGAGGTGGTGAAGTAAGTTTGTGCTAGATTCTACGTTGATATGCGCTCCGCATCAAGTTGGAGCCCGGTTTTCCTCTCAGCGTGCAGTGAATGTCAGAGGGATGTGAGGAGAGTATTACCTATTTGAATGCAGTGATCTCCTTCTAAGGGGTCTATTTCATAGGTTCTCTGTTATCGGTCGTAGAGATTCATCTCTTACCTCCCTTTTCAGATCGACGATATACTCTTATATATACCATTACCTCTGCTGATTCTCGTTTCAGTACTGGTTTGGCTTTCTACAAACATGTAGATGAGTGTCCTGGGGTAAGTAAATCTTATTTTCTGTGACACTCTAAGCTATGGTTGGGCACTTTGATTATAAAGTTCTAAATATATGTATTCAAACATTTATTTGCCTTGACTCAGAATGTTCAACATTCCTTATTTTCAGACAGTCAGTTTCATATTTGGGATAATGCATTTTTCTCCAACATAGGTGTGTCCGGTCCACGGCGTCATCCTTACTTGTGGGGATATTCTCTTCCCCAACAGGAAATGGCAAAGAGCCCAGCAAAGCTGGTCACATGATCCCTCCTAGGCTCCGCCTACCCCAGTCATTCTCTTTGCCGTTGTACAGGCAACATCTCCACGGAGATGGCTTAGAGTTTTTTAGTGTTTAACTGTAGTTTTTATTATTCAATCAAGAGTTTGTTATTTTAAAATAGTGCTGGTATGTACTATTTACTCTGAAACAGGAAAGAGATGAAGATTTCTGTTTGTATGAGGAAAATGATTTTAGCAACCGTTACTAAAATCCATGGCTGTTCCACACAGGACTGTTGAGAGGAATTAACTTCAGTTGGGGGAACAGTGAGCAGTCTTTTGCTGCTTGAGGTATGACACATTCTAACAAGACGATGTAATGCTGGAAGCTGTCATTTTCCCTATGGGATCCGGTAAGCCATTTTTATTCAGACAGTAAATAAGGGCTTCACAAGGGTTTATTAAGACTGTAGACATTTTCTGGGCTAAATCGATCATATTTACACATATTTAGCCTTGAGGAATCATTTAATCTGGGTATTTTTTGTAAAATAATATCGGCAGGCACTGTTTTAGACACTTTATTCTATAGGGGCTTTCCCTAATCATAGTCAGAGCCTCATTTTCGCGCCGGTATGGCGCACTTGTTTTTGAGAACAGCATGGCATGCAGCTGCATGTGTGTGGAGCTCTGATACATAGAAAAGTCTTTCTGAAGGCATCATTTGGTATCGTATTCCCCTTTGGGCTTGGTTGGGTCTCAGCAAAGCAGATTCCAGGGACTGTAAAGGGGTTAAATATAAAAACGGCTCCGGTTCCGTTATTTTAAGGGTTAAAGCTTCCAAATTTGGTGTGCAATACTTTTAAGGCTTTAAGACACTGTGGTGAAATTTTGGTGAATTTTGAACAATTCCTTCATACTTTTTCGCAATTGCAGTAATAAAGTGTGTTCAGTTTAAAATTTAAAGTGACAGTAACGGTTTTATTTTAAAACGTTTTTTGTGCTTTGTTATCAAGTTTATGCCTGTTTAACATGTCTGAACTACCAGATAGATTGTGTTCTGACTGTGGGGAAGCCAAGGTTCCTTCTCATTTAAATAGATGTGATTTATGTCATAAAAAATTTAGTAAAAATGATGCCCAAGATGATTCCTCAAGTGAGGGGAGTAAGCATGGTACTGCATCATCCCCTCCTTCGTCTACACCAGTCTTGCCCATACAGGAGGCCCCTAGTACATCTAGCGCGCCAATACTCCTTACTATGCAACAATTAACGGCTGTAATGGATAATTCTATCAAAAACATTTTAGCCAATATGCCCACTTATCAGCGAAAGCGCGACTGCTCTGTTTTAGAAAATACTGAAGAGCATGAGGACGCTGATGATATTGTTTCTGAAGGGCCCCTACACCAGTCTGAGGGGGCCAGGGAGGTTTTGTCTGAGGGAGAAATTTCAGATTCAGGAAAAATTTCTCAACAAGCTGAACCTGATGTGATTACTTTTAAATTTAAGTTGGAACATCTCCGCGCTCTGCTTAAGGAGGTGTTATCCAATTTGGATGATTGTGATTATCTGGTCATTCCAGAAACACTATGTAAAATGGACAAGTTCCTAGAGGCCCCGGGGCCCCCCGAAGCTTTTCCTATATCCAAGCGGGTGGCGTACATTGTTAATAAAGAATGGGACAGGCCCGGTATACCTTTCGTACCTCCCCCCATATTTAAAAAATTGTTTCCTATAGTCGACCCCAGAAAGGACTTATGGCAGACAGTCCCCAAGGTCGAGGGGGCGGTTTCTACTCTAAACAAGCGCGCCACTATACCCATAGAAGATAGTTGTGCTTTCCAAGATCCTATGGATAAAAAATTAGAAGGTTTGCTAAAAAAGATGTTTGTTCAGCAAGGTTACCTTCTACAACCAATTGCATGCATTGTCCCTGTCACTACAGCCGCGTGTTTCTGGTTCGATGAGCTAGAAAAGGCGATTATTAGTAATTCTTCTTCTTATGAGGAGATTATGGACAGAATTCGTGCTCTTAAATTGGCTAATTCTTTCACCCTAGACGCCACCTTGCAATTGGCTAGGTTAGCGGCGAAAAATTCTGGGTTTGCTATTGTGGCGCGCAGAGCGCTTTGGTTAAAATCTTGGTCAGCGGATGCGTCTTCCAAGAACAAATTGCTTGACATTCCTTTCAAGGGGAAAACACTGTTTGGCCCTGACTTGAAAGAGATTATCTCTGATATCACTGGGGGCAAGGGCCACGCCCTTCCTCAGGATAGGTCTTTCAAGGCCAAAAATAAACCTAATTTTCGTCCCTTTCGCAGAAACGGACCAGCCCCAAGTGCTACGTCCTCTAAGCAGGAGGGTAATACTTCTCAAGCCAATCCAGCCTGGAGACCTATGCAAGGCTGGAACAAAGGAAAGCAGGCCAAGAAACCTGCCACTGCTCCCAAGACAGCATGAGATGCGGGCCCCCGATCCGGGACCGGATTTGGTGGGGGGCAGACTCTCTCTCTTCACTCAGGCTTGGGCAAGAGATGTTCTGGATCCTTGGGCGCTAGAAATAGTCTCCCAAGGTTATCTTCTGGAAGTGATTCATCCTGTTCCATTAAGAGAACGAGGGATGGGGTTCTACTCCAATCTGTTCGTAGTTCCCAAAAAAGAGGGAACGTTCAGACCAATCTTAGATCTCAAGATCCTAAACAAGTTTCTCAAGGTTCCATCGTCCAAAATGGAAACCATTCGAACAATCCTTCCATCCAGGAAGGTCAATTCTTGACCACGGCGGATTTAAAGGATGCGTATCTACATATTCCTGTCCACAAGGAACATCATCGGTTCCTAAGGTTCGCATTCCTGGACAAGCATTACCAGTTCGTGGCGCTTCCTTTCGGATTAGCCACTGCTCCAAGGATTTTCTCAAAGGTACTAGGGTCCCTTCTGGCGGTGCTAAGACCAAGGGGCATTGCTGTAGTACCTTACTTGGACGACATTCTGATTCAAGCGTCGTCCCTTCCTCAAGCAAAGGCTCACACGGACATAGTCCTGGCCTTTCTCAGATCTCACGGATGGAAAGTGAACGTGGAAAAGAGTTCTCTATCTCCGTCGACAAGAGTTCCCTTCTTGGGAACAATAATAGACTCCTTAGAAATGAGGATTTTTCTGACAGAGACCAGAAAAACAAAACTTCTAAACTCTTGTCGGATACTAAATTCCGTTCCTCTTCCTTCCATAGCGCAGTGCATGGAAGTGATAGGTTTGATGGTAGCGGCAATGGACATAGTTCCTTTTGCGCGCATTCATCTAAGACCATTACAACTGTGTATGCTCAGTCAGTGGAATGGGGACTATACAGACTTGTCTCCGAAGATACAAGTAAGTCAGAGGACCAGAGACTCACTCCGTTGGTGGCTGTCCCTGGACAACCTGTCACAAGGGGTGACCTCCCGCAGACCAGAGTGGGTCATTGTCACGACCGACGCCAGTCTGATGGGCTGGGGCGCGGTCTGGGGATCCCTGAAAGCTCAGGGTCTTTGGTCTCGGGAAGAATCTCTTCTACCGATAAATATTCTGGAACTGAGAGCGATATTCAATGCTCTCAAGGCTTGGCCTCAGCTAGCGAGGGCCAAGTTCATACGGTTTCAATCAGACAACATGACGACTGTTGCGTACATCAACCATCAGGGGGGAACAAGGAGTTCCCTGGCGATGGAAGAAGTGACCAGAATCATTCTATGGGCGGAGACTCGCTCCTGCCACCTGTCTGCAATCCACATCCCAGGAGTGGAAAATTGGGAAGCGGATTTTCTGAGTCGTCAGACATTGCATCCGGGGGAGTGGGAACTCCATCCGGAAATCTTTGCCCAAATCACTCAACTGTGGGGCATTCCAGACATGGATCTGATGGCCTCTCGTCAGAACTTCAAGGTTCCTTGCTACGGGTCCAGATCCAGGGATCCCAAGGCGACTCTAGTAGATGCACTAGTAGCACCTTGGACCTTCAAACTAGCCTATGTATTCCCGCCGTTTCCTCTCATCCCCAGGCTGGTAGCCAGGATCAATCAGGAGAGGGTGTCGGTGATCTTGATAGCTCCTGCGTGGCCACGCAGGACTTGGTATGCAGATCTGGTGAATATGTCATCGGCTCCACCATGGAAGCTACCTTTGAGACGAGACCTTCTTGTTCATGGTCCGTTCGAACATCCGAATCTGGTCCCACTCCAGCTGACTGCTTGGAGATTGAACGCTTGATCTTATCAAAGCGAGGGTTCTCAGATTCTGTTATTGATACTCTTGTTCAGGCCAGAAAGCCTGTAACTAGAAAAATTTACCACAAAATTTGGAAAAAATATATCTGTTGGTGTGAATCTAAAGGATTCCCTTGGGACAAGGTTAAGATTCCTAAGAGTCTATCCTTCCTTCGAGAAGGATTGGAAAAAGGATTATCTGCAAGTTCCTTGATGGGACAGATTTCTGCCTTGTCTGTGTTACTTCACAAAAAGCTGGCAGCTGTGCCAGATGTTCAAGCCTTTGTTCAGGCTCTGGTTAGAATCAAGCCTGTTTACAAACCTTTGACTCCTCCTTGGAGTCTCAACTTAGTTCTTTCAGTTCTTCAGGGGGTTCCGTTTGAACCCTTACATTCCGTTGATATTAAGTTATTATCTTGGAAAGTTTTGTTTTTGGTTGCAATTTCTT
Organism: Bombina bombina; assembly: GCF_027579735.1. Classification (NCBI taxonomy): domain Eukaryota; kingdom Metazoa; phylum Chordata; class Amphibia; order Anura; family Bombinatoridae; genus Bombina; species Bombina bombina. The sequence continues at coordinate 789,101,277 of NC_069501.1, read as the reverse complement.
CTGCTAGAAGAGTTTCAGAATTATCTGCTCTGCAGTGTTCTCCTCCTTATCTGGTGTTCCATGCAGATAAGGTGGTTTTACGTACTAACCTGGTTTTCTTCCAAAAGTTGTTTCTAACAAAAACATTAACCAGGAGATAGTCGTGCCTTCTCTGTGTCCGAAACCAGTTTCGAAGAAGGAACGTTTGTTGCACAATTTGGATGTTGTTCGCGCTCTAAAATTCTATTTAGATGCTACAAAGGATTTTAGACAAACATCTTCCTTGTTTGTTGTTTATTCTGGTAAAAGGAGAGGTCAAAAAGCAACTTCTACCTCTCTCTCTTTTTGGATTAAAAGCATCATCAGATTGGCTTACGAGACTGCCGGACGGCAGCCTCCTGAAAGGATCACAGCTCCTTCCACTAGGGCTGTGGCTTCCACATGGGCCTTCAAGAACGAGGCTTCTGTTGATCAGATATGTAGGGCAGCGACTTGGTCTTCACTGCACACTTTTACCAAATTTTACAAGTTTGATACTTTTGCTTCTTCTGAGGCTATTTTTGGGAGAAAGGTTTTGCAAGCCGTGGTGCCTTCCATTTAGGTGACCTGATTTGCTCCCTCCCTTCATCCGTGTCCTAAAGCTTTGGTATTGGTTCCCACAAGTAAGGATGACGCCGTGGACCGGACACACCTATGTTGGAGAAAACAGAATTTATGTTTACCTGATAAATTACTTTCTCCAACGGTGTGTCCGGTCCACGGCCCGCCCTGGTTTTTTAATCAGGTCTGATAATTTATTTTCTTTAACTACAGTCACCACGGTATCATATGGTTTCTCCTATGCAAATATTCCTCCTTAACGTCGGTCGAATGACTGGGGTAGGCGGAGCCTAGGAGGGATCATGTGACCAGCTTTGCTGGGCTCTTTGCCATTTCCTGTTGGGGAAGAGAATATCCCCACAAGTAAGGATGACGCCGTGGACCGGACACACCGTTGGAGAAAGTAATTTATCAGGTAAACATAAATTCTGTTTTTCTTACCTTCAAAAATTTGACTTTTTTCCCTCTGGGCTGTTAGGCTCGCGGGGGCTGAAAATGCTTCATTTTATTGCGTCATTCTTGGCGCAGACTTTTTTGGCGCAAAAATTCTTTTCCGTTTCCGGCGTCATACGTGTCGCCGGAAGTTGCGTCATTTTTTGACGTTATTTTGCGCCAAAAATGTCGGCGTTCCGGATGTGGCGTCATTTTTGGCGCCAAAAAGCATTTAGGCGCCAAATAATGTGGGCGTCTTATTTGGCGCTAAAAAATATGGGCGTCTCTTTTGTCTCCACATTATTTAAGTCTCATTTTTCATTGCTTCTGGTTGCTAGAAGCTTGTTCTTTGGCATTTTTTCCCATTCCTGAAACTGTCATTTAAGGAATTTGATCAATTTTGCTTTATATGTTGTTGTTTTTTCTCTTACATATTGCAAGATGTCTCACGTTGCATCTGAGTCAGAAGATACTACAGGAAAATCGCTGTCTAGTGCTGGATCTACCAAAGCTAAGTGTATCTGCTGTAAACTTTTGGTAGCTATTCCTCCAGCTGTTGTTTGTATTGATTGTCATGACAAACTTGTTAATGCAGATAATATTTCCTTTAGTAAAGTACCATTGCCTGTTGCAGTTCCTTCAACATCTAAGGTGCAGAATGTTCCTGATGACATAAGAGATTTTGTTTCTGAATCCATAAAGAAGGCTATGTCTGTTATTTCTCCTTCTAGTAAACGTAAAAAATCTTTTAAAACTTCTCTCCCTACAGATGAATTTTTAAATGAACATCATCATTCTGATTCTGATGACTCTTCTGGTTCAGAGGATTCTGTCTCAGAGGTTGATGCTGATAAATCTTCATATTTATTTAAAATGGAATTTATTCGTTCTTTACTTAAAGAAGTTCTAATTGCTTTAGAAATAGAGGATTCTGGTCCTCTTGATACTAATTCTAAACGTTTGGATAAGGTATTTAAATCTCCTGTGGTTATTCCAGAAGTTTTTCCTGTTCCTAATGCTATTTCTGCAGTAATTTCCAAAGAATGGGATAAATTGGGTAATTCATTTACTCCTTCTAAACGTTTTAAGCAATTATATCCTGTGCCGTCTGACAGATTAGAATTTTGGGACAAAATCCCTAAGGTTGATGGGGCTATTTCTACCCTTGCTAAACGTACTACTATTCCTACGTCAGATGGTACTTCGTTTAAGGATCCTTTAGATAGGAAAATTGAATCCTTTCTAAGAAAAGCTTATCTGTGTTCAGGTAATCTTCTTAGACCTGCTATATCTTTGGCTGATGTTGCTGCAGCTTCAACTTTTTGGTTGGAAACCTTAGCGCAACAAGTAACACATCATGATTCTCATGATATTATTATTCTTCTTCAGCATGCTAATAATTTTATCTGTGATGCCATCTTTGATATTATCAGGGTTGATGTCAGGTTTATGTCTCTAGCTATTTTAGCTAGAAGAGCTTTATGGCTTAAGACTTGGAATGCTGATATGGCTTCTAAATCAACTCTACTTTCCATTTCTTTCCAGGGTAACAAATTATTTGGTTCTCAGTTGGATTCTATTATTTCAACTGTTACTGGCGGGAAAGGAACTTTTTTACCACAGGATAAAAAATCTAAGGGTAAAAACAGAGCTAATAATCGTTTTCGTTCCTTTCGTTTCAACAAAGAACAAAAACCTGATCCTTCATCCTCAGGAGCAGTTTCAGTTTGGAAACCATCTCCAATCTGGAATAAATCCAAGCCTGCTAGAAAGGCAAAGCCTGCTTCTAAGTCCACATGAAGGTGCGGCCCTCATTCCAGCTCAGCTGGTAGGGGGCAGGTTACGTTTTTTCAAAGAAATTTGGATCACTTCTGTTCACAATCTTTGGATTCAGAACATTGTTTCAGAAGGGTACAGAATTGGTTTCAAGTTGAGACCTCCTGCAAAGAGATTTTTTCTTTCCCGTGTCCCAGTAAATCCAGTAAAAGCTCAAGCATTTCTGAATTGTGTTTCAGATCTAGAGTTGACTGGAGTAATTGTGCCAGTTCCAGTTCTGGAACAGGGGATGGGGTTTTATTCAAATCTCTTCATTGTACCAAAGAAGGAGAATTCCTTCAGACCAGTTCTGGATCTAAAAATATTGAATCGTTATGTAAGGATACCAACGTTCAAGATGGTAACTGTAAGGACTATCTTGCCTTTTGTTCAGCAAGGGAATTATATGTCCACAATAGATTTACAGGATGCATATCTGCATATTCCGATTCATCCGGATCATTATCGGTTCCTGAGATTCTCTTTTCTGGACAAGCATTACCAGTTTGTGGCTCTGCCGTTTGGCCTTGCTACAGCTCCAAGAATTTTTACAAAGGTTCTCGGTGCCCTTCTGTCTGTAATCAGAGAACAGGGTATTGTGGTATTTCCTTATTTGGACGATATCTTGGTACTTGCTCAGTCTTTACATTTAGCAGAATTTCATACGAATCGACTTGTGTTGTTTCTTCAAGATCATGGTTGGAGGATCAATTTACCAAAAAGTTCATTGATTCCTCAGACAAGGGTAACCTTTCTGGGTTTCCAAATAGATTCAGTGTCCATGACTCTGTCCTTAACAGACAAGAGGCGTCTAAAACTGATGGCAGCTTGTCGAAACCTTCAGTCACAATCATTCCCTTCGGTAGCCTTATGCATGGAAATTCTAGGTCTTATGACTGCTGCATCGGACGCGATCCCCTTTGCTCGTTTTCACATGCGACCTCTTCAGCTTTGTATGCTGAATCAATGGTGCAAGGATTACACAAAGATATCTCAATTAATATCTTTAAAACCGATTGTTCGACACTCTCTAACGTGGTGGACAGATCACCATCGTTTAATTCAGGGGGCTTCTTTTGTGCTTCCGACCTGGACTGTAATTTCAACAGATGCAAGTCTCACAGGTTGGGGAGCTGTGTGGGGATCTCTGACGGCACAAGGAGTTTGGGAATCTCAGGAGGTGAGATTACCGATCAATATTTTGGAACTCCGTGCAATTTTCAGAGCTCTTCAGTTTTGGCCTCTTCTGAAGAGAGAATCGTTCATTTGTTTTCAGACAGACAATGTCACAACTGTGGCATACATCAATCATCAAGGAGGAACTCACAGTCCTCTGGCTATGAAAGAAGTATCTCGAATTTTGGTTTGGGCGGAATCCAGCTCCTGTCTAATCTCTGCGGTTCATATCCCAGGTGTAGACAATTGGGAAGCGGATTATCTCAGTCGCCAAACGTTACATCCGGGCAAATGGTCTCTTCACCCAGAGGTATTTCTTCAGATCGTTCAAATGTGGGAACTTCCAGAAATAGATTTGATGGCGTCCCATCTAAACAAGAAACTTCCCAGGTATCTGTCCAGATCCCGGGATCCTCAGGCGGAGGCAGTGGATGCATTATCACTTCCTTGGAAGTATCATCCTGCCTATATCTTTCCGCCTCTAGTTCTTCTTCCAAGAGTAATCTCCAAGATTCTGAAGGAATGCTCGTTTGTTCTGCTGGTAGCTCCGGCATGGCCTCACAGGTTTTGGTATGCGGATCTTGTCCGGATGGCCTCTTGCCAACCGTGGACTCTTCCGTTAAGACCAGACCTTCTGTCACAAGGTCCTTTTTTCCATCAGGATCTGAAATCCTTAAATTTAAAGGTATGGAGATTGAACTCTTGATTCTTCGTCAAAGAGGTTTCTCTGACGCTGTGATTAATACTATGTTACAGGCTCGTAAATCTGTATCTAGAGAGATATATTATAGAGTCTGGAAGACTTATATTTCTTGGTGTATTTCTCATCATTTTTCTTGGCATTCTTTTAGAATTCTGAGAATTTTACAGTTTCTTCAGTATGGTTTAGATAAAGGTTTGTCCGCAAGTTCCTTGAAAGGACAAATCTCTGCTCTTTCTGTTCTTTTTCACAGAAAGATTGCTAATCTTCCTGATATTCATTGTTTTGTACAAGCTTTGGTTCGTATAAAACCTGTCATTAAGTCAATTTCTCCTCCTTGGAGTTTGAATTTGGTTCTGGGGGCTCTTCAAGCTCCTCCGTTTGAACCTATGCATTCATTGGACATTAAATTACTTTCTTGGAAAGTTTTGTTCCTTTTGGCCATCTCTTCTGCCAGAAGAGTTTCTGAATTATCTGCTCTTTCTTGTGAGTCTCCTTTTCTGATTTTTCATCAGGATAAGGCGGTGTTGCGAACTTCTTTTGAATTTTTACCTAAAGTTGTGAATTCCAACAACATTAGTAGAGAAATTGTGGTTCCTTCATTATGTCCTAATCCTAAGAATTCTAAGGAGAAATCGCTGCATTCTTTGGATGTTGTTAGAGCTTTGAAATATTATGTTGAAGCTACTAAATCTTTCAGAAAGACTTCTAGTCTATTGGTTATCTTTTCCGGTTCTAGAAAAGGCCTGAAAGCTTCTGCCATTTCTTTGGCATCTTGGTTGAAATCTTTAATTCATCTTGCCTATGTTGAGTCGGGTAAAACTCCGCCTCAGAGAATTACAGCTCATTCTACTAGGTCAGTTTCTACTTCCTGGGCGTTTAGGAATGAAGCTTCGGTTGATCAGATTTGCAAAGCAGCAACTTGGTCCTCTTTGCATACTTTTACTAAATTCTACCATTTTGATGTATTTTCTTCTTCTGAAGCAGTTTTTGGTAGAAAAGTACTTCAGGCAGCGGTTTCAGTTTGAATCTTCTGCTTATGTTTTTCGTTAAACTTTATTTTGGGTGTGGATTATTTTCAGCAGGAATTGGCTGTCTTTATTTTATCCCTCCCTCTCTAGTGACTCTTGTGTGGAAAGATCCACATCTTGGGTAATCATTATCCCATACGTCACTAGCTCATGGACTCTTGCTAATTACATGAAAGAAAACATAATTTATGTAAGAACTTACCTGATAAATTCATTTCTTTCATATTAGCATGAGTCCATGAGGCCCGCCCTTTTTTTGGGGTGGTTATGATTTTTTTTTATAAAGCACAATTATTCCAATTCCTTATTTTATATGCTTTCGCACTTTTTTCTTATCACCCCACTTCTTGGCTATTCGTTAAACTGAATTGTGGGTGTGGTGAGGGGTGTATTTATAGGCATTTTGAGGTTTGGGAAACTTTGCCCCTCCTGGTAGGAATGTATATCCCATACGTCACTAGCTCATGGACTCTTGCTAATATGAAAGAAATGAATTTATCAGGTAAGTTCTTACATAAATTATGTTTTTCGTTCCTTTCGTCACAATAAGGAACAAAAGCCTGATCCTTCACCCACAGGAGCGGTATCAGTTTGGAAACCATCTCCAGTCTGGAATAAATCCAAGCCTTTTAGAAAACCAAAGCCAGCTCCCAAGTCCACATGAAGGTGCGGCCCTCATTCCAGCCCAGCTGGTAGGGGGCAGATTACGATTTTTCAAAGAAATTTGGATCAATTCAATTCACAATCTTTGGATTCAAAACATTGTTTCAGAAGGGTACAGAATTGGCTTCAAGATAAGGCCTCCTGCAAAGAGATTTTTTCTTTCCCGTGTCCCAGTAAATCCAGCGAAGGCTCAAGCATTTCTGAAATGTGTTTCAGATCTAGAGTTGGCTGGAGTAATTATGCCAGTTCCAGTTCTAGAACAGGGGCTGGGGTTTTATTCAAATCTCTTCATTGTACCAAAGAAGGAGAATTCCTTCAGACCAGTTCTGGATCTAAAAATATTGAATCGTTATGTAAAGATACCAACATTCAAAATGGTAACTATAAGGACTATCCTGCCTTTTGTTCAGCAAGGGCATTATATGTCCACAATAGATTTACAGGATGCTTATCTGCATATTCCGATTCATCCAGATCACTATCAGTTTCTGAGATTGTCTTTCCTGGACAAGCATTACCAGTTTGTGGCTCTGCCGTTTGGCCTAGCAACAGCTCCAAGAATTTTTACAAAGGTTCTCGGTGCCCTTCTGTCTGTAATCAGAGAACAGGGTATTGTGGTATTTCCTTATTTGGACGATATCTTGGTACTTGCTCAGTCTTCACATTTAGAAGAATCTCATACGAATCGACTTGTGTTGTTTCTTCAAGATCATGGTTGGAGGATCAATTTACTGAAAAGTTCATTGATTCCTCAGACAAGGGTAACCTTTTTAGGTTTCCAGATAGATTCAGCGTCCATGACTCTGTCTCTGACAGACAAGAGACGTCTAAAATTGATCTCAGCTTGTCGAAACCTTCAATCACAATCATTCCCTTCGGTAGCTTTATGCATGGAAATTCTAGGTCTTATGACTGCTGCATCGGACGCGATCCCCTTTGCTCGTTTTCACATGCGACCTCTTCAGCTCTGTATGCTGAACCAGTGGTGCAGGGATTACACAAAGGTATCTCAATTAATATCTTTAAAACCGATTGTACGACACTCTCTGACGTGGTGGACAGATCACCATCGTTTAGTTCAGGGGGCTTCTTTTGTTCTTCCGACCTGGACTGTAATTTCAACAGATGCAAGTCTGACAGGTTGGGGAGCTGTTTGGGGGTCTCTGACAGCACAAGGGGTTTAGGAATCTCAGGAGGTGAGATTACCAATCAATATTTTGGAACTCCGTGCAATATTCAGAGCTCTTCAGTCATGGCCTCTTCTAAAGAGAGAATCGTTCATTTGTTTTCAGACAGACAATGTCACAACTGTGGCATACATCAATCATCAAGGAGGGACTCACAGTCCTCTGGCTATGAAAGAAGTATCTCGAATACTGGTATGGGCGGAATCCAGCTCCTGTCTAGTTTCTGCGGTTCATATCCCAGGTATAGACAATTGGGAAGCGGATTATCTCAGTCGCCAAACGTTACATCCGGGCAAATGGTCTCTTCACCCAGAGGTATTTCTTCAAATTGTTCAAATGTGGGGACTTCCAGAAATAGATCTGATGGCTTCTCATCTAAACAAGAAACTTCCCAGGTATCTGTCCAGATCCAGGGATCCTCAAGCGGAAGCAGTGGATTCATTGTCACTTCCTTGGAAGTATCATCCTGCCTATATCTTTCCGCCTCTAGTTCTTCTTCCAAGAGTAATCTCCAAGATTCTGAAGGAATGCTCGTTTGTTATGCTGGTGGCTCCAGCATGGCCTCACAGGTTTTGGTATGCGGATCTTGTCCGGATGGCCTCTTGCCAACCTTGGACTCTTCCGTTAAGACCAGACCTTCTGTCGCAAGGTCCTTTTTTCCATCAGGATCTCAAATCCTTAAATTTAAAGGTATGGAGTTTAAACGCTTGATTCTTAGTCAAAGAGGTTTCTCTGACTCTGTGATTAATACTATGTTACAGGCTCGTAAATCTGTATCTAGGAAGATATATTATAGAGTCTGGAAGACTTACATTTCTTGGTGTCTTTCTCATCATTTTTCCTGGCATTCTTTTAGAATTCCGAGAATTTTACAGTTTCTTCAGGATGGTTTGGATAAGGGTTTGTCTGCAAGTTCCTTGAAAGGACAAATCTCTGCTCTTTCTGTTCTTTTTCACAGAAAGATTGCTAATCTTCCTGATATTCATTGTTTTGTACAAGCTTTGGTTCGTATAAAACCTGTCATTAAGTCAATTTCTCCTCCTTGGAGTTTGAATTTGGTTCTGGGGGCTCTTCAAGCTCCTCCGTTTGAACCTATGCATTCATTGGACATTAAATTACTTTCTTGGAAAGTTTTGTTTCTTTTGGCCATCTCTTCTGCTAGAAGTTTCTGAATTATCTGCTCTTTCTTGTGAGTCTCCTTTTCTGATTTTTCATCAGGATAAGGCGGTGTTGCGAACTTCTTTTAAATTTTTACCTAAGGTTGTGAATTCTAACAACATTAGTAGATAAATTGTGGTTCCTTCATTATGTCCTAATCCTAAGAATTCTAAGGAGAGATCATTGCATTCTTTGGATGTAGTTAGAGCTTTGAAATATTATGTTGAAGCTACTAAGAATTTCCGAAAGACTTCTAGTCTATTTGTTATCTTTTCCGGTTCTAGGAAAGGTCAGAAGGCCTCTGCCATTTCTTTGGCATCTTGGTTGAAATCTTTAATTCATCATGCTTATGTCGAGTCAGGTAAAACTCTGCCTCAAAGGATTACAGCTCATTCTACTAGGTCAGTTTCTACTTCCTGGGCGTTTAGGAATGAAGCTTCGGTTGATCAGATTTGCAAAGCAGCAACTTGGTCTTCTTTGCATACTTTTACTAAATTCTACCATTTTGATGTGTTTTCTTCTTCTGAAGCAGTTTTTGGTAGAAAAGTACTTCAGGCAGCTGTTTCAGTTTGATTCTTCTGCTTATAATTTCAGTTTTTTCATTATAAGATTTAAACTTTATTTTGGGTGTGGATTATTTTCAGCGGAATTGGCTGTCTTTATTTTATCCCTCCCTCTCTAGTGACTCTTGCGTGGAAGATCCACATCTTGGGTAGTCATTATCCCATACGTCACTAGCTCATGGACTCTTGCTAATTACATGAAAGAAAACATAATTTATGTAAGAACTTACCTGATAAATTCATTTCTTTCATATTAGCAAGAGTCCATGAGGCCCACCTTTTTTGTGGTGGTTATGATTTTTTTTTATAAAGCACAATTATTCCAATTCCCTATTTTTTATGCTTTCGCACTTTTTTCTTATCACCCCACTTCTTGGCTATGCGTTAAACTGATTTGTGGGTGTGGTGAGGGGTGTATTTATAGGCATTTTGAGGTTTGGGAAACTTTGCCCCTCCTGGTAGGAATGTATATCCCATACGTCACTAGCTCATGGACTCTTGCTAATATGAAAGAAATGAATTTATCAGGTAAGTTCTTACATAAATTATGTTTTATATATATATATATATATATATATATATATATATATATATATATATACACAGTGTGTGTGTATATGAATGTATGTGTGTGTTTGTGTATGTGTATATATATATATATATATATATATATACACAGTGTGTGTGTATATATGTATATATATTGTGTGTGTATATATATATATATATATATATATATATATATATATATATATATGTGTATATATATATATATATAATGTGTGTGTGTGTATATATATATATATGTGTGTGTGTGTGTGTGTATCTATATATATATATATATATATATATATATATATATATATATATATATATATATATATATATATATATACACACACATTAAATTATCTAGGATTCAACAGTAACAACTATGATTCAATCCTGTTCTAACACTATGGCAATAAAAATGAACAGTTTTATTTTACTAGTTTTCATCACACCTTTCTTATGCATAGTTATTTATGCAAAACATTTCTTTACACAGTTGATAATGTTGGGGGTAAAGATATATACATTGCATTTTTTTCTTCTTCTAAAGTAAGACCGGTTTGAGGTTGAGGCTAGACAGTTCAGGAATATTACATTTTTTAGGAAAAGGTTGGTTTTATGTTTACTTTTGGCTGCTAGATCTGCTGGTAAAGTATATGGTTTTTCAATTTTCTCTAAGTACTGTTTAACCCATTTATTAGGTAAAATGCTAAATCTAAATTGCCCCTCTCAGATTGACAGGTTATATGATTGGAAGAAGAGCCCAGAGACTGATGTAGCGGCCACATTAAAGAAACAAAAGAAGAATACTAAAGATGAGTTTGAGGAACGCACCAAGGCCATCATTGTAGAATTTGCCCAGCAGGTAATTGTCACTTTTCCATATAGCACCACTTTAAAGGCACAGTCTTCTTGAAAATGTTTGTTTAAAATATGGATAATCCCTTTATTACCCATTTCCCAGATTTGCACAACCAACACGGTTATATAAATACTTTTTACCTCTGTGATTAACTTGTATCTAAGTCTCTGCAGACTGCTCCCTTATCTCCGTTCTTTTGACAGACTTTCATTTTAGCCAATAAGTGCTAACTCATAAATAACTCCACGGGAGTCAGCACATTTATCTATATGGCACACATGAACTAGCAGTGTCTGTGGAAAAACTGTCAAAATGCACTGAGATAAGCACTAGCCTTCAACGGCTTATAAATAGGTTTGAGCCTACCTAGGAATACCAAGAATACAAAGCAAATTTGATGAACGTAAATTGGAAAGTTGTTTAAAATGTCATGCCCTATCTGAATCATGAAAGTTTACTTTTGACTTGACTGTCCTATTAATGTTCTTTTATTGTATTTTCAATGTGTGTCATCTGTTGACTAGCAAACATAATAAACATGATCCCACTGCTCTGTCTGTCCAACACTTATTTTGTGTGGAATCAAGACTGCTGTCAGTGAGGCTGGATGGTGGCTGAGAGCGAAGGCCAGGGCTTCTACCCTACCCCTTCTGATATTATACATTCTGCCACACCTTTACTGGATGTGGGGCTGTGTTTATATGTGCTGACACCTCATCCCCCTGAAGCAGTGTCTCATGTTCTCATGCTCCCTGCACTATACCCCATCCTTCATGTTTGTGAATATGCAAACATATTGCTTTCAACAGGCCACATGGTACCCAGTAGAGACTTGGGCCCTATGACATCCACCCCACATCTACACTTTCTCTAATAATTTAAATGTCCTCATATCACATGCAGCGTGCCCTGTCTATGCACACAGTGCCCAATGTTTTTGTGGTGATAGTTTATGAATATTGAAATTGTGCCATGTCCAGCAATTTGCCAATATGAGCCCACAGAGTGACATTCACATGTCCTTATTACAGAAAACCAATTCAAGTGCATCACATACAAAATAATCATTTCAAATTGCCCCAGTAAAAGAAAGCATGCGCAATTGCACTACTACTCAGCAGAAAATGGAATATTGAATGTCCCTACCTATAGAATAAATCATTACCGTAAATTGCATACAATTTTTTTTTTAAATAGCCCTGTTTTGTATGTGTATGTACATATATACTATATATGTGTATATTTTTATATTTCTTTCTTAACCCTTTAGGGCAGACCGATCTGTCCAAGTTCCGAACATAAAAAAAAAAAAAAATTAAGCACATGATTGTCATTGCAATCATGTGCTTCAAAAACATCCCTGATTGGCTCCTGGGGAACTGCCTGCGTTGCTAGGCACGTCCCCCCAGTCAGATCAGCCGCCCTTTATTTTCAGAATTTTCAGAGCAGGACGCCACAAAAGTTAGGACCTTCCATGCCGTCCGAAAGGCGTTTAAGATCATCACTTTTAGGATGGCATAGAACGTCCTAACGGCGTCAAGTGGTTAAGATAGTGAGAGTTCGCTAGTCCTTATTGTATGGAATTCAACACCTAGCAACTAGGAGGAGTCAAAGACACCTTACACCAAGAGCTTTTAATCCCTCCTACATCCCTCTACCTCCCACTTCTTTCTTTGCTTCTCCAGGAGAGGGTGAAGAATTGAGGTGCTTGGGATTCTTTCTGGAAAAGGGGGCCTTTGAACCCTGTTGTTCCTCTCATAAGGTGAAAGGTATAGGAGAAAACTTTGCTGTATAATGTAATCCTCGAGCAGGAGTCTTTCATCACTAGCCTGCCACAGGTGTCCATTGGACTGGTCTTTCAGCCTCCTCCTGTTTGGCCATACTGTTGTACTCTCAAGTTTAAATTCTCTGCTGTTTTATACAATACTGGATGGGCTCTCTGCTGTACACAGTTTGCTGCTGGATAAGCACAGTTGAGTAGGTGTCCTGTCAGGTAATCACCTTCACTCACCCAGCCCACAGGCTATCAGTAGGGACGTATACTTTGAGAATATCCTAACCAGAGGACATTAAATAGGTAACACAGATTGAGTGGTGTGGGTCCATACATTGACTATACATGTTAGTGTGTATGTCACTTCTGATTCTTGTAAGGGACAAGTTAGGCTGCTATACATTTTTATGTTATACTCCTGTTATGTGGGGTGGCAGCACAACAGCACTATGTTATTCATGTACTGAATTCATTCATTCACCAATAAAAATTAATTCATCCACCAATAAAAAAGTGCTGTCCAGAGTCTGAACCAAAAAAAAGCTTTCTTTTTCCAATAAAGATAGCAAGAGAACGCAGAAAAATTGATAATAGGAGTAAATTAGAAAGTTGCTTAAAATTGCATGCTCTATCTGAATCACGAAATAAAAAAATTAGGCTCAGTGTCCCTTTAATCCTTTTATGGGTAGTTTCCCTGCAAGCAAGGATTGGAGCTATGCTGTGTCCATGTCAATCTCTTTAGTAATGGTGGCTTTTAGCAGTTAGAAGACGGGAGGGTAGCCCTTGCTTACCTTCAAACATCTATGCTAACCCCTATATAGAAAACCAGGGTTGGTTACTCTGTTTTTCTTTTCTCATCCGTTCATCTGTTAGTTTGTCTGTGTCTGACATACCTAAGATGCTGCTCCTGCCCTGCACCTGAAGCTCCTAAGGTAAGTGTTTTTGTTCCTTCTAAGTGAGAGGGCCCAAGCACTTTAGGGGTTAATTCCCTACTTTTTCATAATGGAGCTGAACATAGTTAAAATCTCCTCATGGTTGGGATTTGTCGATGGGCAGTGAGTACTGGACTCTGTGCTGCTAAATATTTGTGCCAGTTGAACCATTGTGTGTGCGTTATATTTGTATGGGATGCATGGTGTCACAGATTTATAGGGGGTTTGCAGTCTCTCCCTTATCAATCTTATTAGAGTCCCTGCACTAGCGCTTTCCACAGGGAAGCTGGCAGTATAATCCCAAACCTGATAATTTTGGACGCCTTTTTGTCCGATCATTTGGGCTCTTATTTGTTTAATTTCTATGGGCATACACTTATATTAGAAATTTAATATTTTCTTTCATTACTTATGGTAAAATATTAACCTGGCCACCAGGAGGAGGCAAAGACCCACCAGCCAAAGGCTTAAATACTCCTCCCACTTCCCCTATCCCCCAGTCATTCAGCCGAGGAACAAGGAACAGTGGAAGAAGCATCAAGGTGAAAAGGTGCCAGAAGACGAAAAAACGACAACGCCTCAAAAACGTGCGGGGGGCTGTGGACTCTTTCCCACGGAAGAAAAGAAAATGATCAAGTAAGCATAATGTATGTTTTCTTCCTAATGGGAAAGAGTCCACAGCCGCATTCAATACTTATGGGAAATGTATACCCAAGCCAGAGGCAAAGACCCACCAGCCAAAGGCTTAAATACTCCTCCCACTTCCCCAATCATTCTTTGCCTTTAGTCCCAGGATGTTGGCAGAGAAGTGTCAGAAGTTTTAAATGATACTTTATTTTATATATATTTCGTCTCAAGGAGGGTGCTTCCCTTCAACATGGGAAGGGAGTTTTGAGTAGTCCTGTCAGCCTCTCGTGTGAGGGCCTGGACGAAAATGAGAGTCCAGCGATGCAGTGGGAGCTTCCTCTGCGACACCATCCCGACTCGTATTCACAGCTCCTTTTCAGCACTTGGCGTTGACTAACTTCGCTTCGCTACCTGCTGTCCTCTCTCAAGTCTATGGCGGAGGCGATGCTACTATCCGTTGCACTTGAAGGGCCGTGTTCCTGTTCCACGGCGTGGATTCTGATAAGATTGTTTCATTTTATTACGTTACTGTAATGTAATTTGACCGAGTGGCGATGGAGGAAAGAGTCTTCTCCGCTGAGGCCTGGTCATAGGAGGTGGTGAGTGCCCCAGCCATTGTCGGTGTCAAGTGCCATTTTTTTTTAAATTTGCGTTCTTATATTGAAGTCTTAGCCATAGAATATTCTAATACACAGACTATTTTGATATCTGATTCTGAATCGTCCTCAGATGAGGACTGTAATTTGGGCCTGTTATCGCAAGTCTGCCAATCTTGTCTTTTGTGCCTGCATGGTTTGCCAGTTACCTCGGGCTCGGGGGACCCTGAACCTTCTGAGCCATCGGCTCCTGGGGGCTCTGTTCCTCAGTAGGTGCCTTCCCAACTGCATACTCCTTTTACCTTTGCGAGTGACCCCGATTTTAATGTCTCATCCGCGTAGGGTTGATTTTTTTACCCCGGAAATGGTGGGACATTTTCGTTTTAATGGCGTTGATTCGCCTGCAGGACCCTGAGGTTTCGCTGCAGTTATGTGCTTGTCTACCTATTCCGGGTGTTCAGGCTGTGAATGGCATTATTGTGTTTCCCCCGGGGGTGATTATGCCCCCATGTTGTTCATTTCACTACAGGATTGTGCGGCTGATTTATTGGGTGATCCTTTACTGTATCATCAGGGATCTTCTCAGGGTTCTGTGTGGTAGGCTAATGGGGTACGTTTTTCCCGGTCAGTCTAATACGAGCTTTCCCAGTCGTTTTTTCTGAAGGTTGCGGTCTCTGTCTGTCAGGTACTACAGAGACATGGTTCCTTCTGGGCAGATGCCTGCGGGTGCCCTTGTTTGTTCTTTTATCCGGTCAGTATTATTTATTTCTAATTTTTCTTCCCTATGGGAATTTTGGGATTGCCCGACTTACTTTCTTCTACAGAAATTGTTCCCAGATTCTGTCTGGAGTTGTTGGTGTGTCTTCTTGCTTGTTAGTGACTCACGTTTTGCCTGGCTGGTCCGGCGGGAATTGCCGGTTCACTTGTTCAGCATTCGTTTTAAAAAGGAAAAAAAAAAAAAAAGACTACTAAATACTTAATTTAGACCTGTGGGTCTGGATGTCGGAAGCGCCTTGTGCTGGCCTGTGGCAGTTCTGCTTCGGACATAGGGCCGGTGGTGCCTCACTGTGTTCCTTTACAGCCCCGGTGGTTATGACGTTCAAGATGACCACGAGTCATTTCCACCGTTGCCACTTCTACCTCTAGTAGTGGCCCGCATCAAGCAGGAGCAAGCTTCGGCTCTTCTGATTGCTCAGTTGTGGCCGCGGAGGACCTGATTCGCGGATCTGGTGGGGATGTCCTAGTCTCCTCCATGGAGGTTACCTTGTCAAATCCTGATTCTCTGAGGCTGACTGCGTGGAGATTGAACGCTTAGTCCTAGCCAAGAGAGGGTTTTCTGAGAGAGTGATTGATACTCTCATTCAAGCCAGGAAACCGGTCTCTCGTCGCATCTATCATAAGGTGTGAAGGACCTACTTGTCCTGGTGTGAGGAACGTGGATATCCCTGGCATAAGGTTAGGGTATCCAGGATCCTGTCCTTCCTCCAGGATGGGTTGGAGAAGGGCCTTGCCGCCAGTTCCTTAAAGGGACAGATTTCGGCATTGTCTGTACTGTTGCACAAGAAGCTTGCGGAGCTTCCTGATATTCAGTCCTTTGCTCAGGCTCTGTCTAGAAATTCCGCTCCCCCTTGGAGCTTAAACTTGGTACTTAAGATTTTGCAGAGGGCTCCATTTGAGCCTATGCATTCACTTGACATTAAACTTCTTTCCTGGAAGGTTCTATTCCTACTGGCTATTGCATCGCACGCAGAGTCTCTGAGTTTGCAGCCTTGCAATGTGAGCCTCCTTACCTGGTTTTTCACGCTGATAAGGCTGTTCTTCGCACTGGGTTGGGATTTCTTCCCAAGTTTGTGTTTAATCATAACATCAATCAGGAAATAGTAGTTCCTTTCTTGTATCCTAACCCCCCTTCTTCAAAGAAAAGGTTGCTTCATAATTTGGATGTGGTTCGAGCCTTAAAGTTGTATCTTCAGGCCACGAAAGAATTCAGACAGACAATCTTTATTTGTTGTGTATTCGGGGAAGCGCAAGGGGCAGAGGGCCTCTTCCACTTCCCTATCTTTTTGGTTGAGAGCATTATCTGCTTGGCCTATGAGACACGGGACGTAAGCCTCCTCAGAAGATTACAACTCACTCAACTAGGGCAGTGGCCTCTTCATGGGCCTTTAAGAATGAGGCCTCTATGGAGCAGATTTGTAGCCGTGGACTCTCCTTCCACAGATGGAAATGAAATGATCAGGTAAGCATAATTTATGTTTTTCTGGTAAGAGGCAGATTGTTTCATTGAGTACAGCACCCTTGGGCTCAAAACATCATATCCCAGGGTTACAGAATAGGTTTTTGATCCAGGCCTCCTCTGGACGATTCAATCTGTCTCATGTCCCCAAAACTCCTGTGAAGGCAGCTGCCTTCATGCAATTTGGGAGTAATTATTCAAGTACCTGCTTCTCAGCAGGGACAAGGTTTTTACTCCAACCTCTTCATTGTCGTAAAGAAAGAAGAAACTTTCAGACCCATTTTGGACTTAAAACCTCCTACTTTCAAAATGGAAACAATTTGCACAATTTTACCCCTAATCTAACTGGGTCAATTCATGTCTACCATAAACCTCAAGGACGCATACCTTCATATTCTTATTCACAAGTATCATCTTCAGTTCCTAAGATTTGCCTTCCTCAACAAACACTATCGATTTGTTGCCCTTACTTTTGGTCTGGCCACAGCTCATCTTCACAAAGGTGTTGGGAGCATTATTGGTGATACTCAGAGCCCAGGGCATATCAATTGCCCCTTATCTGGGCGACATCCTAGCTTAGACTCCTCTGCCGCTAGCTATTGCACATACTCAAAAGCTCTTATCCTTTCTACAGGATAACGGGTGGTGTATAAATGTTTCAAAGAGCTCGTTGTCTCCAGCAACAAAGGTGTCCTTTCTGGGAGTCATTATAGACTCAATCGCTATGTGCCTTTATTTGACAGATTCTAGCTGACTCAAATGTTTTCTCCATTGTTCCCCTTCTCCAACTGTAGCCCAAAGCATGGAGGTAGTTGTTCTTATGGTAGCATCCTCAGATGCATTTCAGTTTACCTGCCTCTACTAAATGCCACTCCAGCTGTCTATGCTGAAGCAATAAACGAGGAATGATATGTTCTAGACTCTATTGGTGGATGTAAAGTCCATCTTTAGTTCTTGGGGCATCCTTTCTACAGCCTACATGGGCTATTGTGCCACAGACGCCAGTCTTTTGCATTGAGGTGCTGTCTGGTGGGGGGGTCTCAAAATGCGCAAGGAGTTTGGTTTGCTCTGGAGGTGAGGTTATCAATCAACATTGGATGCTCTTAAGTCCTGGACTTTTCTCAAGGGGGTAAAATACATCCGTTTTCAATCGGACAATGTAAAGGCTGTAGCATAAATAAATCAAGGACAGAAGAGCACCAATGCTCCCTGTCAGCTATTCATATTCATGGAGTTAGAGACACTAAACCCAAAAATTTTCTTTCATAATTCAGGTAAATAATAAAATGTTAAATAACATTCCAATTTACTTCTATTATCTAATTTGCTTCATTATTTAGATATCCTTTGTTGAAGAAATAGTAATGCACATGGGTGAGCCAATCACACAAGGCATCTATGTGCAGCAACCAATCAGGAGCTACTGAGCCTATCTAGATATGCTTTTCATCAAATTATATAAAAGAGAATGAAGCAAATTAGATAATAGAAGTAAATTAGAAAGCTGTTTAAAATCACATGCTCTTTCTAAATAACGAAAGAAAAAAAATGGGTTTCATGTCCCTTTAAGAACTGGGAAGCGGATTATCTCGGCCGTCTCTCCACCAGGAGATCTTTGATCAGATATTACCCAAGTAGGGTCTGCCAGATGTGGATCTTTTGGCAGTGTACTGTGCCAGATCTAGGAATCCAAGGGGTCAAACGATAGACGCCTTTGTGTGTCTGCGGAAATTTCGTCTAGCCTATCTGTTTCCTCCATTTGTTTTTCTTCCAAGGGTTATTGTCCGAATCAAGCAGAGGTCTGCATCAGTAATTCTGATTGCCGCAGCGTGGACCAGAGCAGAACATGGTATGCAGATCTAGTTAAGATATCTTCTCCTGCATAGCTTCTTCCTCAGAGGCAAGATCTTATCTCAAGGGCCTCTGTTCCATCCAAACCTCAAATCTCTAAGTTTAACGGCAAGGAAGTTGAACGCCCAGTCCTGAGACACAGAGGGTTTTCAGATTTGGTAAATTATACTTTGTTACAAGCTAGGAAACCTGTGACCCAAAAGATTTATCACAAGATTTGGAAGGTATACTTCGAATAGTGTTCTTCCAGAGAATTTTCCTGGCTTTCCTTTAGGATTCCTCAATCCTTCAATTTCTTGAAGATGGTCTTGCCAGCTCTTCAAAAAGGCCACATTTCTGCTCTATCAGTTCTCTTCCACAAAAGTTAGCCAAACTTCCTGATGATCAGACTTTTGTCTAGGAGTTGGTGAGACTTAGGCCATTTGTGAGACCTATCTCTCCACCTTGGAATTTGAATTTAGTCCTTTCAGTTATACAATGCCCTCCTTTTGAACCTATACACACACCAGTGTTTTCTTTCATGTAATTAGCAAGAGTCCATGAGCTAGTGACGTATGGGATATACATTCCTACCAGGAGGGGCAAAGTTTCCCAAACCTCAAAATGCCTATAAATACACCCCTCACCACACCCACAATTCAGTTTTACAAACTTTGCCTCCGATGGAGGTGGTGAAGTAAGTTTGTGCTAGATTCTACGTTGATATGCGCTCCGCAGCAAGTTGGAGCCCGGTTTTCCTCTCAGCGTGCAGTGAATGTCAGAGGGATGCGAGGAGAGTATTGCCTATTTGAATGCAGTGATCTCCTTCTACGGGGTCTATTTCATAGGTTCTCTGTTATCGGTCGTAGAGATTCATCTCTTACCTCCCTTTTCAGATCGACGATATACTCTTATATATACCATTACCTCTGCTGATTCTCGTTTCAGTACTGGTTTGGCTTTCTACAAACATGTAGATGAGTGTCCTGGGGTAAGTAAATCTTATTTTCTGTGACACTCTAAGCTATGGTTGGGCACTTTGTTTATAAAGTTCTAAATATATGTATTCAAAACATTTATTTGCCTTGACTCAGAATGTTCAGCTTTCCTTATTTTTCAGACAGTCAGTTTCATATTTGGGATTATGCATTTGAATTTTTCATTTTTTCTTACCTTCAAAAATTTGACTCTTTTTCCCTGTGGGCTGTTAGGCTCGCGGGGGCTGAAAATGCTTCATTTTATTGCGTCATTCTTGGCGCAGACTTTTTTGGCGCAAAAATTCTTTTCCGTTTCCGGCGTCATACGTGTCGCCGGAAGTTGCGTCATTTTTTGACGTTATTTTGCGCAAAAAATGTCGGCGTTCCGGATGTGGCGTCATTTTTGGCGCCAAAAGCATTTAGGCGCCAAATAATGTGGGCGTCTTATTTGGCGCTAAAAAAAATAAATAAAAAAAATATGGGCGTCGCTTTTTTCTCCACATTATTTAAGTCTCATTTCTTCTGTTAAGTGTGATCAGTCCACGGGTCATCATTACTTCTGGGATATTACTCCTCCCCAACAGGAAGTGCAAGAGGATTCACCCAGCAGAGCTGCATATAGCTCCTCCCCTCTACGTCACTCCCAGTCATTCTCTTGCACCCAACGACTAGATAGGATGTGTGAGAGGACTATGGTGATTATACTTAGTTTTATATCTTCAATCAAAAGTTTGTTATTTTAAAATAGCACCGGAGTGTGTTATTATCTCTCTGGCAGAGTTTGAAGAAGAATCTACCAGAGTTTTTGTTATGATTTTAGCCGGAGTAGTTAAGATCATATTGCTGTTTCTCGGCCATCTGAGGAGAGGTAAACTTCAGATCAGGGGACAGCGGGCAGATGAATCTGCATAGAGGTATGTAGCAGTTTTTATTTTCTGACAATGGAATTGATGAGAAAATCCTGCCATACCGATATAATGTCATGTATGTATACTTTACACTTCAGTATTCTGGGGAATGGTACTTCACTAGAATTACACTGTAAGAAATACATAAAGCTGTTTAATAACTAGAGATTATGTTTAACGTTTTTGCTGGAATGTAAAATCGTTTTCATTTGCTGAGGTACTGAGTGAATAAATGTTTGGGCACTATTTTTCCACTTGGCAGTTGCTTAATCTGTTTTCTGACAGCTTCTGTTCTCCCTCACTGCTGTGTGTGAGGGGGAGGGGCCGTTTTTTGGCGCTTTTACTATGCATCAAATATTTCAGTCAGCAACTCATTGTATTCCCTGCATGATCCGGTTCATCTCTACAGAGCTCAGGGGTCTTCAAAACTTATTTTGAGGGAGGTAATTTCTCTCAGCAGAGCTGTGAGAATTATAGTTTGACTGAGATAAAAAACGTTTATTCTGTAATTTGTTTCCTGCTTTCAGAATTTGTTATCTTTGCTAATGGGATTAAACCTTTGCTAAAGTTGTGTTGTTTACAAGGATTGAGGCTATAACTGTTTCAATTTATTAATTTTCAACTGTCATAGATCTTCTGTGCTTCTTAAAGGCACAGTACGTTTTAATAT
The DNA here is from genome assembly GCF_027579735.1 of Bombina bombina. Classification (NCBI taxonomy): domain Eukaryota; kingdom Metazoa; phylum Chordata; class Amphibia; order Anura; family Bombinatoridae; genus Bombina; species Bombina bombina. The sequence continues at coordinate 789,080,009 of NC_069501.1, read as the reverse complement.
TATTCTAATTGAATTGTATTTCCAAGTTGCAAGTTTATTTGCTAGTGTGTTAAACATGTCTGATTCAGAGGATGATACCTGTGTCATTTGTTGCAATGCCAAAGTGGAGCCCAATAGAAATTTATGTACTAACTGTATTGATGCTACTTTAAATAAAAATCAATCTGTACAAATTGAACAAATTTCACCAAACAACGAGGGGAGAGTTATGCCGACTAACTCGCCTCACGTGTCAGTACCTACATCTCCCGCTCAGAGGGAGGTGCGTGATATTGTAGTGCCGAGTACATCTGGGCGGCCATTACAAATCACATTACAGGATATGGCTACTGTTATGACTGAGGTTTTGGCTAAATTACCAGAACTAAGAGGTAAGCGTGATCACTCTGGGGTGAGAACAGAGTGCGCTGATAATATTAGGGCCATGTCAGACACTGCGTCACAGGTGGCAGAACATGAGGACGGAGAACTTCATTCTGTGGGTGACGGTTCTGATCCAAACAGACTGGATTCAGATATTTCAAATTTTAAATTTAAACTGGAAAACCTCCGTGTATTACTAGGGGAGGTGTTAGCGGCTCTGAATGATTGTAACACAGTTGCAATACCAGAGAAAATGTGTAGGTTGGATAAATATTTTGCGGTACCGACGAGTACTGAGGTTTTTCCTATACCTAAGAGACTTACTGAAATTGTTACTAAGGAGTGGGATAGACCCGGTGTGCCGTTCTCACCCCCTCCGATATTTAGAAAAATGTTTCCAATAGACGCCACCACAAGGGACTTATGGCAAATGGTCCCTAAGGTGGAGGGAGCAGTTTCTACCTTAGCTAAGCGTACCACTATCCCGGTGGAGGATAGCTGTGCTTTTTCAGATCCAATGGATAAAAAGTTAGAGGGTTACCTTAAGAAAATGTTTGTTCAACAAGGTTTTATATTGCAACCCCTTGCATGCATTGCGCCGATCACGGCTGCAGCGGCATTCTGGATTGAGTCTCTGGAAGAGAACATTGGTTCAGCTACTCTGGACGACATTACGGACAGGCTTAAACTAGCTAATTCATAAATTTCGGAGGCCGTAGTACATCTTACTAAACTTACGGCGAAGAATTCAGGATTCGCCATTCAGGCACGCAGGGCGCTGTGGCTAAAATCCTGGTCAGCTGATGTTACTTCTAAGTCTAAATTGCTTAATATACCTTTCTTTCATGTAATTAGCAAGAGTCCATGAGCTAGTGACGTATGGGATATACATTCCTACCAGGAGGGGCAAAGTTTCCCAAACCTTAAAATGCCTATAAATACACCCCTCACCACACCCACAATTCAGTTTTACAAACTTTGCCTCCGATGGAGGTGGTGAAGTAAGTTTGTGCTAGATTCTACGTTGATATGCGCTCCGCAGCAAGTTGGAGCCCGGTTTTCCTCTCAGCGTGCAGTGAATGTCAGAGGGATGTGAGGAGAGTATTGCCTATTTGAATGCAGTGATCTCCTTCTACGGGGTCTATTTCATAGGTTCTCTGTTATCGGTCGTAGAGATTCATCTCTTACCTCCCTTTTCAGATCGACGATATACTCTTATATATACCATTACCTCTGCTGATTCTCGTTTCAGTACTGGTTTGGCTATCTGCTATATGTAGATGAGTGTCCTGGGGTAAGTAAGTCTTATTTTCTGTGACACTCCAAGCTATGGTTGGGCACTTTGTTTATAAAGTTCTAAATATATGTATTCAAACATTTATTTGCCTTGACTCAGAATGTTCAACTTTCCTTATTTTTCAGACAGTCAGTTTCATATTTGGGATAATGCATTTTAATTTAACATATTTTACCTTAAAATTTGACTTTTTCCCTGTGGGCTGTTAGGCTCGCGGGGGCTGAAAATGCTTCATTTTATTGCGTCATTTTTGGCGCGGACTTTTTTGGCGCAAAAATTCTATTTCCGTTTCCGGCGTCATACGTGTCGCCGGAAGTTGCGTCATTCTTTGACGTTATTTTGCGCCAAAAATGTCGGCGTTCCGGATGTGGCGTCATTTTTGGCGCCAAAAGCATTTAGGCGCCAAATAATGTGGGCGTCTTTTTTGGCGCTAAAAAATTTGGGCGTCATTTTTGTCTCCACATTATTTAAGTCTCATTATTTATTGCTTCTGGTTGCTAGAAGCTTGTTCACTGGCATTTTTTTCCCATTCCTGAAACTGTCATTTAAGGAATTTGATCAATTTTGCTTTATATGTTGTTTTTTTCTTTTACATATTGCAAGATGTTCCACGTTGCAACTGAGTCAGAAGTTACTACAGGAAAATCACTGCACAGTGCTGGAGCTACCAAGCTAAGTCTGCTATAAACTTTTGGTATCTGTTTCTCCAGCTGTTATTTGTATTGCATGTCATGTCAAACTTATTAATGCAGATAAAATTTCCTTTAGTACTGTTACATTACCTGTTGCTGTTCCGTCAACATCTAATTTTCAGAGTGTTCCTGATAACATAAGAGATTTTATTTATTTTAAATCCATTAAGAAGGCTATGTCTGTTATTTCTCCTTCTAGTATACATAAAAGTCTTTTAAAACTTCTCTTTTTTTCAGATGAATTTTTAAAATGAACATCATCATTTTGATGCTGATAAATCTTTGTATTTGTCCAAGATGGAATTTATTCGTTCTTTACTTAAAGAAGTGTTATTTGCATTAGAAATAGAGGATTCTGGTCCTCTTGATACTAAATGTAAACGTTTAAATAAGGTAGTTATTCCAAAAGTGTTTTATCTCCCTGATGCTATTTCTGAAGTAATTTCCAGGGAATGGAATAATTTGGGTAATTTATTTACTCCTTCTAGACGTTTAAGCAAATTATATCCTGTGCCATCTGACAGATTAGAGTTTTTTGGGACAAAAATCCCTAAGGTTATGGGGCTGTCTCTACTCCTGCTAATGTACTACTATTCCTATGGCAGATAGTACTTCATTTAAGGATCCTTTAGATAGGAAAATTGAATCCTTTCTAAGAAAAGCTTACTTATGTTCAGGTAATCTTCTTATACCTGCTATATTTTTAGCGGATGTTGCTGCAGCTTCAACTTTTTGGTTAGAAGCTTTAGCGCAACAAGTAACAGATCATAATTTTATAGCATTATTATTATTCTATAACATGCTAATAATTTTATTGGTGATACCATCTTTTGATATCATTAGAGTTGATGTCAGGTATATGTCTCTAGCTATTTTAGCTAGAAAAGCTTTATGGATTAAACTTGGAATACTGACATGTCTTCTAAGTTAACTTTGCTTTCCCTTTCTTTCCAGGGTAAATAATCATTTCGTTCCTTTCCTCACAACAAGGAACAAAAGCCTGATCCTTCATCCTCAGGAGCGGTTTCAGTTTGGAAACTATTTCCAGTTTGGAATATATCCGAGCTTTATAGAAACCTATAGCCAGCTCCTAAGTACCTCTGAAGGTGCGGCCCTTATTCCAGCTCAGCTGGTATGGGGCAGATTACGTTTTCTTCAAAGAAATTTGGATCAATTCCGTTCTTAATCTCTGGTTTCAGAAACATTGTTTCAGAAAGGTACAGAATTGGCTTCAAGTTAAGGCCTCCTGCTAAGAGATTCTTTTCTTTCCCGTGTCCCAGTTAACACAGCAAGGCTCAGCATTTCTGAAATGTGTTTCAGATCTAGAGTTGGCTGGAGTATTTATGCCAGTTCCAGTTCTGGAACAGGGGCTGGGGTTTTATTTTATCTCTTCATTGTACCAAAGAAGGTCAATTCCTTCAGACCAGTTCTGGATCTATCATTATTGAATCGTTATGTTAGGATACCAACATTCAAGATGGTTACTGTAGGACTATCCTGCCTTTTGTTTAGCAAGGGCATTATATGTCTACAATAGATTTACAGGATGTGTATCTGCATATTCCGATTCATCCAGATTACTTTTAGTGTCTGAGATTCTCTTTTTAGACAAGCATTACCAGTTTTGTGGCTCTACCGTTTGGCCTAGCCTCAGTTCCAAGAATTTTTTTCAAAGGTTCTCGGTGCCCTTCTTTCTGTATTCAGAGAATAGGGTTTTGGTATTTCCTTATTTGGACGATATCTTGGTACTTGCTCAGTCTTCTCATTTTCGTAGAATCTCATACGAATCGACTTGTGTTGTTTCTTCAAGTTCATGGTTGGAGGATCAATTTACCAATCAGTTCATTGATTCCTCAGACAAGGGTAACCTTTTTAGGTTTCTAGATAAATTCAGTGTCTATGACTCTGTCCTTGTCAGTCAAGAGAAGTTTAACATTGATATCAGCTTGTCAAAACCTTCAGTCACAATCATTCCCTTTGGTAGCCTTATGCATGGAAATGTTGGGTCTTAGGACTGCCGCATCAGATGCGATCTCCTTTGCTCGTTTTCACATGCGACCTCTTCAGCTCTGTATGCTGAACCAATGGTGCAGGGATTACTCAAAGATATCTCAATTAATATCTTTAAACCGATTTTATGACACTCTCTGACATGGTGGACAGATCACCATCGTTTAGTTCAGGGGGCTTCTTTGTTCTTCCGACCTGGACTATAATCTCAACAGATGCTAGTTTTACAGGTTGGGGAGCTGTGTGGGGGTATCTGACGGCACAAGGGGTTTGGGAATCTCAGGAGGTGAGATTTCCGATCAATATTTTGGAACTCCGTGCAATTTTCAGAGCTCTTCAGTCTTGGCCTCTTCCGAAGAGAGAGTTGTTCATTTGTTTTCAGATAAGACAATGTCACATCTGTGGCATACATCAATCATCAAGGAGGGACTCACAGTCCTCTGGCTATGAAAGAAGTATCTCGAATTTTGGTTTGGGCGGAATCCAGCTCCTGTCTAATCTCTGCGGTTTATATCCCAGGTATGGACAATTGGAAAGCGGATTATCTCAGTCGCCAAACGTTGCATCCGGGCGAATGGTCTCTTCACCCAGAGGTATTTCTTCAGATTGTTCAAATGTGGGAACTTCCAGAAATAGATCTGATGGCTTCTCATCTAAACAAGAAACTTCCCAGGTATCTGTCCAGATCCCGGGATCCTCAGGCGGAGGCAGTGGATGCATTTTCACTTCCTTGGAAGTATCATCCTGCCTATATCTTTCCACCTCTAGTTCTTCTTCCAAGAGTAATCTCCAAGATTCTGAAGGAATGCTCGTTTGTTCTGCTGGTAGCTCCGGCATGGCCTCACAGGTTTTGGTATGAGGATCTTGTCCGGATGGCCTCTTGCCAACCGTGGACTCTTCCGTTAAGACCAGACCTTTTGTCTCAAGGTCCTTTTTTCCATCAGGATCTGAAATCCTTAAATTTAAAGGTATGGAGATTGAACGCTTGATTCTTGGTCAAAGAGGTTTCTCTGACTCTGTGATTAATACTATGTTACAGGCTCGTAAATCTGTATCCAGAGAGATATATTATAGAGTCTGGAAGACTTATATTTCTTGGTGTCTTTCTCATCATTTTTTTTGGCATTCTTTTAGAATACCGAGAATATTACAATTTCTTCAGGATGGTTTAGATAAGGGTTTGTCCGCAAGTTCCTTGAAAGGTCAAATCTCTGCTCTTTCTGTTCTTTTTCAACAGAAAGATTGCTATTCTTCCTGATATTCATTGTTTTGTACAAGCTTTGGTTCGTATAAAGCCTGTCATTAAGTCAATTTCTCCTCCTTGGAGTTTGAATTTGGTTCTGGGGGCTCTTCAAGCTCCTCCATTTGAACCTATGCATTCATTGGATATTACATTACTTTCTTGGAAAGTTTTGTTCCTTTTGGCCATCTCTTCTGCCAGAAGAGTTTCTGAATTATCTGCTCTTTCTTGTGAGTCTCCTTTTCTGATTTTTCATCAGAATAAGGCGGTGTTGCGAACTTCTTTTGAATTTTTACCTAAGTTGTGAATTCCAACAACATTAGTAGAGACATTGTGGTTCCTTCATTATGTCCTAATCCTAAGAATTCTAAGGAGAAATCGTTGCATTCTTTGGATGTTATTAGAGCTTTGAAATATTATGTTGAAGCTATTAAGTCTTTCCGAAAGACTTCTGGTTTATTTGTTATCTTTTCCGGTTTTAGAAAGGCCAGAAAACTTCTGCCATTTCTTTGGCATCTTGGTTGAAATCTTTATTTCATCTTGCCTATTTTGAGTCGGGTAAGACTCCGCCTCATAGGATTACAGCTCATTCTACTAGGTCAGTTTCTACTTCCTGGGCGTTTAGGAATGAAGCTTCGGTTGATCAGATTTGCAAAGTGGCAACTTGGTTCTCTTTGCATACTTTTACCAAATTCTACCATTTTGTTGTATTTTCTTCTTCTGAAGCAGTTTTTGGTAGAAAAGTACTTCAGGCAGCGGTTTCAGTTTGAATCTTCTGCTTATGTTTTTCATTAAACTTTATTTTGGGTGTGGATTATTTTCAGCAGGAATTGGCTGTCTTTATTTTATCCCTCCCTCTCTAGTGACTCTTGTGTGGAAAGATCCACATCTTGGGTAGTCATTATCCCATACGTCACTAGCTCATGGACTCTTGCTAATTACATGAAAGAAAACATAATTTATGTAAGAACTTACCTGATAAATTCATTTCTTTCATATTAGCAAGAGTCCATGAGGCCCGCCCTTTTTTGTGGTGGTTATGATTTTTTGTATAAAGCACAATTATTCCAATTCCTTATTTTATATGCTTTCGCACTTTTTTCTTATCACCCCACTTCTTGGCTATTCGTTAAACTGAATTGTGGGTGTGGTGAGGGGTGTATTTATAGGCATTTTAAGGTTTGGGAAACTTTGCCCCTCCTGGTAGGAATGTATATCCCATACGTCACTAGCTCATGGACTCTTGCTAATATGAAAGAAATGAATTTATCAGGTAAGTTCTTACATAAATTATGTTTTCAAAGGGCAGACCTTATTCGGGCCCGGGTTGAAAGAGATTATCGCTGACATTACAGGAGGTAAAGGCCATGCCCTGCCTCAGGACAAAGCCAAAGCCAAGACTAGACAGTCTAATTTTCGTTCCTTTCGTAATTTCAAAGCAGGAGCAGCATCAACTTCATCTGCACCAAAACAGGAAGGAGCTGTTGCTCGCTACAGACAAGGCTGGAAACCTAACCAGTCCTGGAACAAGGGCAAGCAGACTAGGAAACCTGCTGCTGCCTCTAAAACAGCATGAATTGAGGGCCCCCGATCCGGGATCGGATCTAGTGGGGGGCAGACTTTCTCTCTTCGCCCAGGCTTGGGCAAGAGATGTTCAGGATCCCTGGGCGCTAGAGATAATATCTCAGGGATACCTTCTGGACTTCAAATACTCTCCTCCAAGAGAGAGATTTCATCTGTCAAGATTGTCAACAATCCAGACAAAGAAAGAGGCGTTTCTACGCTGCGTACAAGAGCTCTTGTTAATGGGAGTAATCCATCCAGTTCCACGATCAGAACAGGGACAGGGGTTTTACTCAAATCTGTTTGTGGTTCCCAAAAAAGAGGGAACTTTCTCCAACATAGGTGTGTCCGGTCCACGGCGTCATCCTTACTTGTGGGATATTCTCTTCCCCAACAGGAAATGGCAAAGAGCCCAGCAAAGCTGGTCACATGATCCCTCCTAGGCTCCGCCTACCCCAGTCATTCTCTTTGCCGTTGTACAGGCAACATCTCCACGGAGATGGCTTAGAGTTTTTTAGTGTTTAACTGTAGTTTTTATTATTCAATCAAGAGTTTGTTATTTTGAAATAGTGCTGGTATGTACTATTTACTCAGAAACAGAAAAGAGATGAAGATTTCTGTTTGTATGAGGAAAATGATTTTAGCAACCGTCACTAAAATCCATGGCTGTTCCACACAGGACTGTTGAGAGCAATTAACTTCAGTTGGGGGAACAGTGAGCAGTCTCTTGCTGCTTGAGGTATGACACATTCTAACAAGACGATGTAATGCTGGAAGCTGTCATTTTCCCTATGGGATCCGGTAAGCCATGTTTATTAAGATCGTAAATAAGGGCTTCACAAGGGCTTTTTAAGACTGTAGACTTTTTCTGGGCTAAATCGATTCATTATTAACACATATTTAGCCTTGAGGAATCATTTATTCTGGGTATTTTGATATAATAATATCGGCAGGCACTGTTTTAGACACCTTATTCTTTAGGGGCTTTCCCAAATCATAGGCAGAGCCTCATTTTCGCGCCGGTGTTGCGCACTTGTTTTTGAGAGGCATGACATGCAGTCGCATGTGAGAGGAGCTCTGATACTTAGAAAAGACTTTCTGAAGGCGTCATTTGGTATCGTATTCCCCTTTGGGGCTTGGTTGGGTCTCAGCAAAGCAGATACCAGGGACTGTAAAGGGGTTAAAGTTAAAAACGGCTCCGGTTCCGTTATTTTAAGGGTTAAAGCTTCCAAATTTGGTGTGCAATACTTTTAAGGCTTTAAGACACTGTGGTGAAAATTTGGTGAATTTTGAACAATTCCTTCATGTTTTTTCGCAATTGCAGTAATAAAGTGTGTTCAGTTTAAAATTTAAAGTGACAGTAACGGTTTTATTTTAAAACGTTTTTTGTACTTTGTTATCAAGTTTATGCCTGTTTAACATGTCTGAACTACCAGATAGACTGTGTTCTGAATGTGGGGAAGCCAGAATTCCCATTCATTTAAATAAATGTGATTTATGTGACAATGACAATGATGCCCAAGATGATTCCTCAAGTGAGGGGAGTAAGCATGGTACTGCATCATTCCCTCCTTCGTCTACACGAGTCTTGCCCACTCAGGAGGCCCCTAGTACATCTAGCGCGCCAATACTCCTTACTATGCAACAATTAACGGCTGTAATGGATAATTCTGTCAAAAACATTTTAGCCAAAATGAACACTTATCAGCGTAAGCGCGACTGCTCTGTTTTAGATACTGAAGAGCATGACGACGCTGATAATAATGGTTCTGAAGGGCCCCTAACCCAGTCTGATGGGGCCAGGGAGGTTTTGTCTGAGGGAGAAATTACTGATTCAGGGAACATTTCTCAACAAGCTGAACCTGATGTGATTACGTTTAAATTTAAGTTGGAACATCTCCGCATTCTGCTTAAGGAGGTATTATCCACTCTGGATGATTGTGACAAGTTGGTCATCCCAGAGAAACTATGTAAAATGGACAAGTTCCTAGAGGTCCCGGGGCTCCCAGAAGCTTTTCCTATACCCAAGCGGGTGGCGGACATTGTTAATAAAGAATGGGAAAGGCCCGGTATTCCTTTCGTCCCTCCCCCCATATTTAAAAAATTGTTTCCTATGGTCGACCCCAGAAAGGACTTATGGCAGACAGTCCCCAAGGTCGAGGGAGCGGTTTCCACTTTAAACAAACGCACCACTATACCCATAGAGGATAGTTGTGCTTTCAAAGATCCTATGGATAAAAAATTAGAAGGTTTACTTAAAAAGATGTTTGTTCAGCAGGGTTACCTTCTACAACCAATTTCATGCATTGTCCCTGTAGCTACAGCCGCATGTTTCTGGTTCGATGAGCTGATAAAGGCGGTCGATAGTGATTCTCCTCCTTATGAGGAGATTATGGACAGAATCAGTGCTCTCAAATTGGCTAATTCTTTCACCCTAGACGCCACTTTGCAATTGGCTAGGTTAGCGGCTAAGAATTCTGGGTTTGCTATTGTGGCGCGCAGAGCGCTTTGGTTGAAATCTTGGTCAGCTGATGCGTCTTCCAAGAACAAGCTACTTAACATTCCTTTCAAGGGGAAAACGCTGTTTGGCCCTGACTTGAAAGAGATTATCTCTGATATCACTGGGGGTAAGGGCCACGCCCTTCCTCAGGATCGGCCTTTCAAGGCAAAAAATAAACCTAATTTTCGTCCCTTTCGTAGAAATGGACCAGCCCAAAGTGCTACGTCCTCTAAGCAAGAGGGTAATACTTCTCAAGCCAAGCCAGCTTGGAGACCAATGCAAGGCTGGAACAAGGGAAAGCAGGCCAAGAAACCTGCCACTGCTACCAAGACAGCATGAAATGTTGGCCCCCGATCCGGGACCGGATCTGGTGGGGGGCAGACTCTCTCTCTTCGCTCAGGCTTGGGCAAGAGATGTTCTGGATCCTTGGGCGCTAGAAATAGTCTCCCAAGGTTATCTTCTGGAATTCAAGGGGCTTCCCCCAAGGGGGAGGTTCCACAGGTCTCAGTTGTCTTCAGACCACATAAAAAGACAGGCATTCTTACATTGTGTAGAAGACCTGTTAAAAATGGGAGTGATTCATCCTGTTCCATTAAGAGAACAAGGGATGGGGTTCTACTCCAATCTGTTCATAGTTCCCAAAAAAGAGGGAACGTTCAGACCAATCTTAGATCTCAAGATCTTAAACAAGTTTCTCAAGGTTCCATCGTTCAAGATGGAAACCATTCGAACTATTCTTCCTTCCATCCAGGAAGGTCAATTCATGACCACAGTGGATTTAAAGGATGCGTATCTACATATTTCTATCCACAAGGAACATCATCGGTTCCTAAGGTTCGCATTCCTGGACAAGCATTACCAGTTCGTGGCGCTTCCTTTCGGATTAGCCACTGCTCCAAGGATTTTCACAAAGGTACTAGGGTCCCTTCTAGCTGTGCTAAGACCAAGGGGCATTGCTGTAGTACCTTACTTGGACGACATTCTGATTCAAGCGTCGTCCCTTCCTCAAGCAAAGGCTCACACGGACATTGTCCTGGCCTTTCTCAGATCTCACGGATGGAAAGTGAACGTGGAAAAGAGTTCTCTATCTCCGTCAACAAGGGTTCCCTTCTTGGGAACAATAATAGACTCCTTAGAAATGAGGATTTTTCTGACAGAGGCCAGAAAAACAAAACTTCTAGACTCTTGTCGGATACTTCATTCCGTTCCTCTTCCTTCCATAGCGCAGTGCATGGAAGTGATCGGTTTGATGGTAGCGGCAATGGACATAGTTCCTTTTGCGCGCATTCATCTAAGACCATTACAACTGTGCATGCTCAGTCAGTGGAATGGGGACTATACAGACTTGTCTCCGAAGATACAAGTAAATCAGAGGACCAGAGACTCACTCCGTTGGTGGCTGTCCCTGGACAACCTGTCACAAGGGATGACATTCCGCAGACCGGAGTGGGTCATCGTCACGACCGACGCCAGTCTGATGGGCTGGGGCGCGGTCTGGGGATCCCTGAAAGCTCAGGGTCTTTGGTCTCGGGAAGAATCTCTTCTACCGATAAATATTCTGGAACTGAGAGCGATATTCAATGCTCTCAAGGCTTGGCCTCAGCTAGCGAGGGCCAAGTTCATACGGTTTCAATCAGACAACATGACAACTGTTGCGTACATCAACCATCAGGGGGGAACAAGGAGTTCCCTAGCGATGGAAGAAGTGACCAAAATCATTCTATGGGCGGAGTCTCACTCCTGCCACCTGTCTGCTATCCACATCCCAGGAGTGGAAAATTGGGAAGCGGATTTTCTGAGTCGTCAGACATTGCATCCGGGGGAGTGGGAACTCCATCCGGAAATCTTTGCCCAAGTCACTCAGCTGTGGGGCATTCCAGACATGGATCTGATGGCCTCTCGTCAGAACTTCAAAGTTCCTTGCTACGGGTCCAGATCCAGGGATCCCAAGGCGGCTCTAGTGGATGCACTAGTAGCACCTTGGACCTTCAAACTAGCTTATGTGTTCCCGCCGTTTCCTCTCATCCCCAGGCTGGTAGCCAGGATCAATCAGGAGAGGGCGTCGGTGATCTTGATAGCTCCTGCGTGGCCACGCAGGACTTGGTATGCAGATCTGGTGAATATGTCATCGGCTCCACCTTGGAAGCTACCTTTGAGACGAGACCTTCTTGTTCAGGGTCCGTTCGAACATCCGAATCTGGTTTCACTCCAGCTGACTGCTTGGAGATTGAACGCTTGATCTTATCGAAGCGAGGGTTCTCAGATTCTGTTATCGATACTCTTGTTCAGGCCAGAAAGCCTGTAACTAGAAAGATTTACCACAAAATTTGGAAAAAATATATCTGTTGGTGTGAATCTAAAGGATTCCCTTGGGACAAGGTTAAGATTCCTAAGATTCTATCCTTCCTTCAAGAAGGATTGGAAAAAGGATTATCTGCTAGTTCCCTGAAGGGACAGATTTCTGCCTTGTCTGTGTTACTTCACAAAAAGCTGGCAGCTGTGCCAGATGTTCAAGCCTTTGTTCAGGCTCTGGTTAGAATTAAGCCTGTTTACAAACCTTTGACTCCTCCTTGGAGTCTCAACTTAGTTCTTTCAGTTCTTCAGGGGGTTCCGTTTGAACCCTTACATTCCGTTGATATTAAGTTATTATCTTGGAAAGTTTTGTTTTTAGTTGCTATTTCTTCTGCTAGAAGAGTTTCAGAATTATCTGCTCTGCAGTGTTCTCCTCCTTATCTGGTGTTCCATGCAGATAAGGTGGTTTTACGTACTAAACCTGGTTTTCTTCCAAAAGTTGTTTCTAACAAAAACATTAACCAGGAGATTATCGTACCTTCTCTGTGTCCGAAACCAGTTTCAAAGAAGGAACGTTTGTTGCACAATTTGGATGTTGTTCGCGCTCTAAAATTCTATTTAGATGCTACAAAGGATTTTAGACTAACATCTTCCTTGTTTGTTGTTTATTCCGGTAAAAGGAGAGGTCAAAAAGCAACTTCTACCTCTCTCTCTTTTTGGATTAAAAGCATCATCAGATTGGCTTACGAGACTGCCGGACGGCAGCCTCCCGAAAGAATCACGGCTCATTCCACTAGGGCTGTGGCTTCCACATGGGCCTTCAAGAACGAGGCTTCTGTTGATCAGATATGTAGGGCAGCGACTTGGTCTTCACTGCACACTTTTACCAAATTTTACAAGTTTGATACTTTTGCTTCTTCTGAGGCTATTTTTGGGAGAAAGGTTTTGCAAGCCGTGGTGCCTTCCATTTAGGTGACCTGATTTGCTCCCTCCCTTCATCCGTGTCCTAAAGCTTTGGTATTGGTTCCCACAAGTAAGGATGACGCCGTGGACCGGACACACCTATGTTGGAGAAAACAGAATTTATGTTTACCTGATAAATTACTTTCTCCAACGGTGTGTCCGGTCCACGGCCCGCCCTGGTTTTTTTAATCAGGTCTGATAATTTATTTTCTTTAACTACAGTCACCACGGTACCATATGGTTTCTCCTATGCAAATATTCCTCCTTAACGTCGGTCGAATGACTGGGGTAGGCGGAGCCTAGGAGGGATCATGTGACCAGCTTTGCTGGGCTCTTTGCCATTTCCTGTTGGGGAAGAGAATATCCCACAAGTAAGGATGACGCCGTGGACCGGACACACCGTTGGAGAAAGTAATTTATCAGGTAAACATAAATTCTGTTTTCAGACCAATTCTGGACTTAAAGATCCTAAACAAATTCCTAAGAGTTCCATCGTTCAAGATGGAGACTATTCGGACAATTTTACCTATGATCCAAGAAGGTCAGTACATGACCACTGTAGATTTAAAAGATGCTTACCTTCACATACCGATTCACAAAGATCATTATCGGTACCTAAGGTTTGCCTTCCTAGACAGGCATTACCAGTTTGTGGCTCTTCCATTCGGATTGGCTACAGCTCCAAGAATCTTCACAAAGGTTCTGGGTGCTCTTCTGGCGGTACTAAGACCGCGGGGAATCTCGGTAGCTCCATACCTAGACGACATTCTGATACAAGCTTCAAGCTTTCAAACTGCCAAGTCTCATACAGAGTTAGTGCTGGCATTTCTAAGGTCACATGGATGGAAGGTGAACGAAAAGAAAAGTTCACTCGTTCCACTCACAAGAGTTCCCTTCCTGGGGACTCTTATAGATTCTGTAGAAATGAAGATTTACCTGACAGAGGACAGGCTAACAAGACTTCAAAGTGCTTGCCGCACCCTTCATTCCATTCAACACCCGTCAGTGGCTCAATGCATGGAGGTAATCGGCTTAATGGTAGCGGCAATGGACATAGTACCCTTTGCACGCTTACACCTCAGACCACTGCAACTGTGCATGCTAAGTCAGTGGAATGGGGATTACTCAGACTTATCCCCTTCTCTGAATCTGGATCAAGAGACCAGAAATTCTCTTCTATGGTGGCTTTCTCGGCCACATCTGTCCAGGGGGATGCCATTCAGCAGACCAGACTGGACAATTGTAACAACAGACGCCAGCCTTCTAGGTTGGGGTGCCGTCTGGAATTCTCTGAAGGCTCAGGGACAATGGAGTCAGGAGGAGAGTCTCCTGCCAATAAACATTCTGGAATTGAGAGCAGTTCTCAATGCCCTCCTGGCTTGGCCCCAGTTGACAACTCGGGGGTTCATCAGGTTTCAGTCGGACAACATCACGACTGTAGCTTACATCAACCATCAGGGAGGGACAAGAAGCTCCCTAGCTATGATGGAAGTATCAAAGATAATTCGCTGGGCAGAGTCTCACTCTTGCCACCTGTCAGCAATCCACATCCCGGGAGTGGAGAACTGGGAGGCGGATTTCTTAAGTCGTCAGACTTTTCATCCGGGGGAGTGGGAACTTCATCCGGAGGTCTTTGCCCAAATACTTCGACGTTGGGGCAAACCAGAGATAGATCTCATGGCGTCTCGACAGAACGCCAAGCTTCCTCGTTACGGGTCCAGATCCAGGGATCCAGGAGCAGTCCTGATAGATGCTCTGACAGCACCTTGGGACTTCAGGATGGCTTACGTGTTTCCACCCTTCCCGTTGCTTCCTCGATTGATTGCCAGAATCAAACAAGAGAGAGCATCAGTGATTCTAATAGCACCTGCGTGGCCACGCAGGACTTGGTATGCAGACCTGGTGGACATGTCATCCTGTCCACCTTGGTCTCTACCTCTGAAACAGGACCTTCTGATACAGGGTCCCTTCAAACATCAAAATCTAACTTCTCTGAAGCTGACTGCTTGGAAATTGAACGCTTGATTTTATCAAGACGTGGGTTTTCTGAGTCAGTTATTGATACCTTAATACAGGCTAGGAAACCTGTTACCAGGAAGATTTACCATAAGATATGGCGTAAATACCTATATTGGTGTGAATCCAAAGGTTACTCTTGGAGTAAGGTTAGGATTCCTAGGATATTGTCCTTTCTACAAGAAGGTTTAGAAAAGGGTTTATCTGCTAGTTCTTTAAAGGGACAGATCTCAGCTCTGTCCATTCTGTTACACAAACGTCTGTCAGAAGTTCCTGACGTCCAGGCTTTTTGTCAGGCTTTGGCCAGGATTAAGCCTGTGTTTAAAACTGTTGCTCCACCATGGAGTTTAAACCTTGTTCTTAATGTTTTACAGGGCGTTCCGTTTGAACCCCTTCATTCCATTGATATAAAGTTGTTATCTTGGAAAGTTCTATTTTTAATGGCTATTTCCTCGGCTTGAAGAGTCTCTGAATTATCAGCCTTACATTGTGATTCTCCTTATTTGATTTTTCATTCGGATAAGGTAGTCCTGCGTACTAAACCTGGGTTCTTACCTAAGGTAGTTACTAACAGGAATATCAATCAAGAGATTGTTGTTCCTTCTTTATGCCCAAATCCTTCTTCAAAGAAGGAACGTCTACTGCACAACCTGGATGTAGTCCGTGCTCTAAAATTTTACTTACAGGCAACTAAGGAATTTCGACAAACGTCTTCTCTGTTTGTCATTTACTCTGGGCAGAGGAGAGGTCAAAAAGCTTCCGCTACCTCTCTTTCTTTTTGGCTTCGTAGCATAATTCGTTTAGCTTATGAGACTGCTGGACAGCAGCCTCCTGAAAGAATTACAGCTCATTCTACTAGAGCTGTGGCTTCCACTTGGGCCTTCAAGAATGAGGCCTCTGTTGAACAGATTTGCAAGGCTGCAACTTGGTCTTCGCTTCATACTTTTTCCAAATTTTACAAATTTGACACTTTTGCTTCATCGGAGGCTATTTTTGGGAGAAAGGTTCTTCAGGCAGTGGTTCCTTCTGTATAAAGAGCCTGCCTATCCCTCCCGTCATCCGTGTACTTTTGCTTTGCTATTGGTATCCCAGAAGTAATGATGACCCGTGGACTGATCACACTTAACAGAAGAAAACATAATTTATGCTTACCTGATAAATTCCTTTCTTCTGTAGTGTGATCAGTCCACGGCCCGCCCTGTTTTTAAGGCAGGTAAATATTTTTTAATTTATACTCCAGTCACCACTTCACCCTTGGCTTTTCCTTTCTCGTTGGTCCTTGGTCGAATGACTGGGAGTGACGTAGAGGGGAGGAGCTATATGCAGCTCTGCTGGGTGAATCCTCTTGCACTTCCTGTTGGGGAGGAGTAATATCCCAGAAGTAATGATGACCCGTGGACTGATCACACTACAGAAGAAAGGAATTTATCAGGTAAGCATAAATTATGTTTTTTCATTGCTTCTGGTTGCTAGAAGCTTGTTCTTTGGCATTTTTTCCCATTCCTGAAACTGTCATTTAAGGAATTTGATCAATTTTGCTTTATATGTTGTTTTTTCTCTTACATATTGCAAGATGTCTCACGTTGCATCTGAGTCAGAAGATACTACAGGAAAATCGCTGTCTAGTGCTGGATCTACCAAAGCTAAGTGTATCTGCTGTAAACTTTTGGTAGCTATTCCTCCGGCTGTTGTTTGTATTAATTGTCATGACAAACTTGTTAATGCAGATAATATTTCCTTTAGTAAAGTACCATTGTCTGTTGCAGTTCCTTCAACAACTAAGGTGCAGAATGTTCCTGATAACATAAGAGATTTTGTTTCTGAATCCATCAAGAAGGCTATGTCTGTTATTTCTCCTTCTAGTAAACGTAAAAAATCTTTTAAAACTTCTCTCCCTACAGATGAATTTTTAAATGAACATCATCATTCTGATTCTGATGACTCTTCTGGTTCAGAGGATTCTGTTTCAGAGATTGATGCTGATAAATCTTCATATTTATTTAAAATGGAATTTATTCGTTCTTTACTTAAAGAAGTATTAATTGCTTTAGAAATAGAGGATTCTGGTCCTCTTGATACTAATTCTAAACGTTTAGATAAGGTATTTAAATCTCCTGTGGTTATTCCAGAAGTTTTTCCTGTTCCTAATGCTATTTCTGCAGTAATTTCCAAAGAATGGGATAAATTGGGTAATTCATTTACTCCTTCTAAACGTTTTAAGCAATTATATCCTGTACCGTCTGACAGGTTAGAATTTTGGGACAAAATCCCTAAAGTTGATGGGGCTATTTCTACCCTTGCTAAACGTACTACCATTCCTACGTCAGATGGTACTTCGTTTAAAGATCCTTTAGATAGGAAAATTGAATCCTTTCTAAGAAAAGCTTATCTGTGTTCAGGTAATCTTCTTAGACCTGCTATATCATTGGCTGATGTTGCTGCAGCTTCAACTTTTTGGTTGGAAACTTTAGCGCAACAAGTAACAAATCATGATTCTCATGATATTATTATTCTTCTTCAGCATGCTAATAATTTTATCTGTGATGCCATTTTTGATATTATCAGAGTTGATGTCAGGTTTATGTCTCTAGCTATTTTAGCTAGAAGAGCTTTATGGCTTAAGACTTGGAATGCTGATATGGCTTCTAAATCAACTCTACTTTCTATTTCTTTCCAGGGTAACAAATTATTTGGTTCTCAGTTGGATTCTATTATTTCAACTGTTACTGGTGGGAAAGGAACTTTTTTACCACAGGATAAAAAATCTAAAGGTAAAAACAGGGCTAATAATCGTTTTCGTTCCTTTCGTTTCAACAAAGAACAAAAGCCTGATCCTTCATCCTCAGGAGCAGTTTCAGTTTGGAAACCATCTCCAGTCTGGAATAAATCCAAGCCTGCTAGAAAGGCAAAGCCTGCTTCTAAGTCCACATGAAGGTGCGGCCCTCATTCCAGCTCAGCTGGTAGGGGGCAGGTTACGTTTTTTCAAAGAAATTTGGATCAATTCTGTTCACAATCTTTGGATTCAGAACATTGTTTCAGAAGGGTACAGAATTGGTTTCAAGATGAGACCTCCTGCAAAGAGATTTTTTCTTTCCCGTGTCCCAGTAAATCCAGTGAAAGCTCAAGCATTTCTGAATTGTGTTTCAGATCTAGAGTTGGCTGGAGTAATTATGCCAGTTCCAGTTCCGGAACATGGGATGGGGTTTTATTCAAATCTCTTCATTGTACCAAAGAAGGAGAATTCCTTCAGACCAGTTCTGGATCTAAAAATATTGAATCGTTATGTAAGGATACCAACGTTCAAGATGGTAACTGTAAGGACTATCTTGCCTTTTGTTCAGCAAGGGAATTATATGTCCACAATAGATTTACAGGATGCATATCTGCATATTCCGATTCATCCAGATCATTATCAGTTCCTGAGATTCTCTTTTCTGGACAAACATTACCAGTTTGTGGCTCTACCGTTTGGCCTAGCTACAGCTCCAAGAATTTTTTCAAAGGTTCTCGGTGCCCTTCTGTCTGTATTCAGAGAACAGGGTATTGTGGTATTTCCTTATTTGGACGATATCTTGGTACTTGCTCAGTCTTTACATTTAGCAGAATCTCATACGAATCGACTTGTGTTGTTTCTTCAAGATCATGGTTGGAGGATCAATTTACCAAAAAGTTCATTGATTCCTCAGACAAGGGTAACCTTTCTGGGTTTCCAGATAGATTCAGTGTCCATGACTCTGTCTTTAACAGACAAGAGACGTCTAAAATTGATTGCAGCTTGTCGAAACCTTCAGTCACAATCATTCCCTTCGGTAGCCTTATGCATGGAAATTCTAGGTCTTATGACTGCTGCATCGGACGCGATCCCCTTTGCTCGTTTTCACATGCGACCTCTTCAGCTCTGTATGCTGAATCAATGGTGCAAGGATTACACGAAGATATCTCAATTAATATCTTTAAAACCGATTGTTCGACACTCTCTAACGTGGTGGACAGATCACCATCGTTTAATTCAGGGGGCTTCTTTTGTGCTTCCGACCTGGACTGTAATTTCAACAGATGCAAGTCTCACAGGTTGGGGAGCTGTGTGGGGGTCTCTGACGGCACAAGGAGTTTGGGAATCTCAGGAGGTGAGATTACCGATCAATATTTTGGAACTCCGTGCAATTTTCAGAGCTCTTCAGTTTTGGCCTCTTCTGAAGAGAGAATCGTTCATTTGTTTTCAGACAGACAATGTCACAACTGTGGCATACATCAATCATCAAGGAGGGACTCACAGTCCTCTGGCTATGAAAGAAGTATCTCGAATTTTGGTTTGGGCGGAATCCAGCTCCTGTCTAATCTCTGCGGTTCATATCCCAGGTATAGACAATTGGGAAGCGGATTATCTCAGTCGCCAAACGTTGCATCCGGGCGAATGGTCTCTTCACCCAGAGGTATTTCTTCAGATTGTTCAAATGTGGGAACTTCCAGAAATAGATCTGATGGCGTCTCATCTAAACAAGAAACTTCCCAGGTATCTGTCCAGAACCTGGGATCCTCAGGCGGAGGCAGTGGATGCATTATCACTTCCTTGGAAGTATCATCCTGCCTATATCTTTCCGCCTCTAGTTCTTCTTCCAAGAGTAATCTCCAAGATTCTGAAGGAATGCTCGTTTGTTCTGCTGGTAGCTCCGGCATGGCCTCACAGGTTTTGGTATGCGGATCTTGTCCGGATGGCCTCTTGCCAACCGTGGACTCTTCCGTTAAGACCAGACCTTCTGTCTCAAGGTCCTTTTTTCCATCAGGATCTGAAATCCTTAAATTTAAAGGTATGGAGATTGAACGCTTGATTCTTGGTCAAAGAGGTTTCTCTGACTCTGTGATTAATACTATGTTACAGGCTCGTAAATCTGTATCTAGAGAGATATATTATAGAGTCTGGAAGACTTATATTTCTTGGTGTCTTTCTCATCATTTTTCTTGGCATTCTTTTAGAATACCGAGAATATTACAGTTTCTTCAGGATGGTTTAGATAAGGGTTTGTCCGCAAGTTCCTTGAAAGGACAAATCTCTGCTCTTTCTGTTCTTTTTCACAGAAAGATTGCTATTCTTCCTGATATTCATTGTTTTGTACAAGCTTTGGTTCGTATAAAGCCTGTCATTAAGTCAATTTCTCCTCCTTGGAGTTTGAATTTGGTTCTGGGGGCTCTTCAAGCTCCTCCATTTGAACCTATGCATTCATTGGACATTAAATTACTTTCTTGGAAAGTTTTGTTCCTTTTGGCCATCTCTTCTGCCAGAAGAGTTTCTGAATTATCTGCTCTTTCTTGTGAGTCTCCTTTTCTGATTTTTCATCAGGATAAGGCGGTGTTGCGAACTTCTTTTGAATTTTTACCTAAAGTTGTGAATTCCAACAACATTAGTAGAGAAATTGTGGTTCCTTCATTATGTCCTAATCCTAAGAATTCTAAGGAGAAATCGTTGCATTCTTTGGATGTTGTTAGAGCTTTGAAATATTATGTTGAAGCTACTAAATCTTTCCGAAAGACTTCTAGTCTATTTGTTATCTTTTCCGGTTCTAGAAAAGGCCAGAAAGCTTCTGCCATTTCTTTGGCATCTTGGTTGAAATCTTTAATTCATCTTGCCTATGTTGAGTCGGGTAAAACTCCGCCTCAGAGGATTACAGCTCATTCTACTAGGTCAGTTTCTACTTCCTGGGCGTTTAGGAATGAAGCTTCGGTTGATCAGATTTGCAAAGCAGCAACTTGGTCCTCTTTGCATACTTTTACTAAATTCCACCATTTTGATGTGTTTTCTTCTTCTGAAGCAGTTTTTGGTAGAAAAGTACTTCAGGCAGCGGTTTCAGTTTGAATCTTCTGCTTATGTTTTTCATTAAACTTTATTTTGGGTGTGGATTATTTTCAGCAGGAATTGGCTGTCTTTATTTTATCCCTCCCTCTCTAGTGACTCTTGTGTGGAAAGATCCACATCTTGGGTAATCATTATCCCATACGTCACTAGCTCATGGACTCTTGCTAATTACATGAAAGAAAACATAATTTATGTAAGAACTTACCTGATAAATTCATTTCTTTCATATTAGCAAGAGTCCATGAGGCCCGCCCTTTTTTTGTGGTGGTTATGATTTTGTATTAAGCACAATTATTCCAATTCCTTATTTTATATGCTTTCGCACTTTTTTATCACCCCACTTCTTGGCTATTCGTTAAACTGAATTGTGGGTGTGGTGAGGGGTGTATTTATAGGCATTTTGAGGTTTGGGAAACTTTGCCCCTCCTGGTAGGAATGTATATCCCATACGTCACTAGCTCATGGACTCTTGCTAATATGAAAGAAATGAATTTATCAGGTAAGTTCTTACATAAATTATGTTTTTCAACCACGGTCCTCAAGTACCCCCCAACAGTCCAGGTTTTCATTATAGCGGAATCAGTGCACATGTGAAGTAATCAATTGATCACTAATACAATGTTACTAACCTGCTCTCACCTATAAGCTAATTATTTCATTTGTGCACTGGTTCAGCTATAATGAAAACCTGGCCTGTCTGTGGTACTTGAGGACTGTGGTTTAGAAACAATGCTATACAGAACTTGGATATCAAGGTATTTTCCTGGAAAGTGATGTTTATGCTAGCTATTTCTTCAGCTAGAAGAGTCTCTGAGTTATCTGCTTTATCTTGTGACTCTCCTTTTCTGGTTTTCCACAAGGATAAAGCAGTTCTTCGTACAAAGTATGATTTTCTTCCAGATGTTGTTTCCTCAGTAAATATAAACCCCTCAGTAAATATAAACCAGTTGTTCTTTAATTCTGTCAGGGTCATTCTAACTTTAAGGAACGGATTTTTCATAATTTTGATGTTGTTAGAGTGTTAGTTTTATCTTCAAGCTACTTAAGATTTCAGACAAAGTTCTGGTTTATTTTGTTCATAATTCTTGTTCCCGTAAAGGTCAGAAGGCTATGGCGGTAACCTTAGCTTCTTGGCTCAAACAGGTCATTCACAAAGCTTACATGGTGGCAGGAAAGTCTCAGCATAAGCACATTACAGCTCATTCTACCAAAGCAATTACTACTTCATGGACCTTCAAAAAAT
The DNA here is from genome assembly GCF_027579735.1 of Bombina bombina. Lineage (NCBI taxonomy): Eukaryota > Metazoa > Chordata > Amphibia > Anura > Bombinatoridae > Bombina > Bombina bombina. Next base: position 789,057,979 of record NC_069501.1, on the reverse strand, counting down.
TATGCATTCCTGGAGCAGATTTGCAAAGCTGCAACATGGTCTTCTCTCCACACATTCTACAAATTTTACTGTTTTGATGTTTTTGATTTACCTATCTGACTTCTTTCTCTGCTTGGCTATAAATTAAACTAATTGGGGAGGGGAGGTGGTAGGGATTAAAGCTTGTGTGTGTGTTTTTGGCCTCCTCACAGTGGCTGGATATATATCCCAAATGTTATGGATTCCTAAATTTTAGGGGTGTTTTGGGGGGTGATTGTAGACTCTGTTGCTATGTTTCTGTAGTTTACAGTGCAACACAAGCTCAAGCTTTAAACTTGTCCCTGACTCATCCTTCAGTGGCCTAATGTATGGAGGTATTGGATTTGATAGTTGTGGCCTCAGATGTCATCCCTTTTACTTGTTTTCAACTGTGTCCTCTTCAGTTCTGCATGTTGTGCCAATAGAATGGAATTGCAATCATCTCTCAGATAATTTGGGTGGATCCTTTAGTAAAGCAATCCCTATCTTGGTGGACATCTCACTAGGCTATCTCACATGGAATGTAATTTCTTCGTACAGTAACTCATTGGAAATAAGCACAGACACGTGTTTCTCAGGTTGGGGAGTGGGCTGGGGGTCTCGGAGATTGCAGGGAGTTTTGTCTCCTCAGGAGGCAAGATTACCAATCAATGTTATAGAACTTTGAGAGATTTTCCGAGCTCTCCGGGCCTGGTCTTCTCTCAGAGCGGTACTATATATTTGTTTTCAATCAGACAACATAACTGCGGTAGCCTGCATCAATCACTAAGGAGAGGTATTTGCAGTGTTCTAGCAATGAAAGAAGTATCTTTCGCATTTTATCATGAACAGAGTCCCATCAGTGTACAATTTCATCAATCCATATTCCAGAGGTCAACAATTGGGAGGTGGATTACTTGAGTCATCAAGCTCTGCATTCAGTGGTGTAGTCTCTCAATCAGGATCAGTTTGTTCAGCATTGGGGTCTGCTGGATATAGACTTGATGGCTTCCCAGGTATGGGGCAAGGTCCAGAGACCCTGAAGTCAAACTGAGAGATGCTTTATCAGTTCCTTGGTCGTTTCACCTAGTTTATTTATTTCCTCCAATTGAACTCCTTTTGAGAGTAATTGCTCATCTCAAGCAGGAACACACATCAGCCATTCTAATAGTTCCACCATGGCCACTCATAACTTTGTATGCAGGTCCGGTTCAAATGTCCAGTTTTTCACTATGGTGTCTTCTTCGATGTCCAGATCTGTTATCGTAAGGACACTTCTTTCATCAAAATACTCTATCTCTCACTTAGACTGCTTGGAGATTGAACAGTTAATTCTTTCTTAAAGGCTCGTAAACCTGTTACTAGGAAGGTTAATCCTAAAATATGGAAGATTTATCTTTCATACTGTGTTGAAAGAGTTTTTTTGTTGGCATTAGTTTAGAATTCCAAGAGTTCCTAAATTCCTTCTGGATGGTCTGGATAAGAGGTTGTCAGCTAGTACTTAGAAAGGTCACATTTCTGCTCTTTGTGATATTCCATAGTTCTTGGTTTCCAGATATTCAATCTTTTGTCCTGGTTTTATTCAGAATTAGACCGGTTATGAAACCAACTGCCTCCCCCCCATGATTTCAACTTGGTTTTGAGAGTTTTACACGCTCCTATGCATGAATTGGACATTCAATTATTGTCCTGGAAAGTATGATTTTTTTTGTCATTTACTCTACCAAGAAAGAATCGGAATTGTCTGCTCTCTTGTGAAGTATAAAACTACAGTAAAGCAGATCAAAAACTGTAACCTGAGTGCGCCAATAAATAACAAATAATTGGTGATGAACAAATTGATGATATAAATAATAATCTTAAATAAGTAATAAAAAGTATAATTGAGTGATGAATAAATTAATAGTGCAAGATAATAATTTCGTGATTGCTTACATCAACTATATAATCAGTGCAATGAAGGATTCGTGACTCAAAAATAAAAATAAATAAATTATAATATATACAGTGAGGATTCGTGACTCAAAAATGAGTTATAATATATAGAAAGTGATTTGTCTATGGTTTTCCTTGTAGTAGTCACAATATTTCAGTTGGTAGCTTGGAGTCAATTTCACAAAGAAACACAGTAGAAGGCAGCTCTCTTGTGAGATAGACGATAACAATAGATGCCAGTTCCTAAGAAAGGAAAAGAAAAGAGGCGCCCAATAGTGTGGTATCGTAGATGCAAGTGTGAAAAGACAAAAGTAGATATCAATTGTACTCACAAACCCAGGTGTACATCTAGTGTAATAATCAGCGGAACAAGGCTTCGGAGCCGCTCGGCTGACTCAGTCAACTAGAGTCGACCTGCAAAGGAACACGTCCTCAAAGGAATGTCAATCCAGGTAGAATCCGATAATCCAAACTAGAGCAGGGTGTGTTTGAATAAAAGTAGACTTTATTAAAATCAATTAAAATACAGGAAACACAACGCGTTTCTCTGCACATACGCTGTTTCATCAGGTTGTAATATTCCTTTACAACTCAGCTCTAGATATACTTACAGACAACCAATTACAAGTGTGAATCATGGCACCCCCCCCCCCCCCCCCAAAATAACACACCTTATTGGGCCATTGATCGGCATCTAAGTTATAAATCCACATCTGTGTTCGTTTAGTATATGCACAAGACCAATAAAAGATTGAGATAATACACTCACTAATGCACCGCATATGATTGGACACAGAGGCCGGTAAATGGACCAATCACACAAAAGTGTGTGTTGATATTATTATTCAGGTCCGAACATAAATGCAAAAGCTGATGCTTGATTTAAAAGATTATGATATTAAAAAGATTGATCCTACTGTGCCTCTGAGGGGGGATCCCACCGCCCCTTATATTAAAACTCTCACTAACCTGATTAATTTTGCATTTCAGGATGGGATTGTGTCTAAACAAGAAAAATAATTTTTGATTTCCAAGGAACCCAACTGTGCCTTCTATTACCACCTGCCCAAAATTCATAAGGATGTGTTGAATCCCCCGGGCAGGCAGATAATTGCGGGCATAAGGAGTCTATAACGGACAATGTCTCTGCATAGGTAGACTTATCTTCAGAAATATGTAGTGGGTTTAGATTCCTACATTAGAGATTCTTCGGATTTGTTGAAGAAATTGGGTAATATAGTGATATCTGGCAGTCCATTATGGATCACCTGTGATGTACAGGCACTTTATTCAAATATCCTTCATCATCTGGGGATAGAGGCTGTCTCCAGATTTTTGGAAGATGATTGGTATATTCCCCCTCTACAAAAACAGTTTATTCTCCAATTAATTTTGTTTATTTTGAAACACAATTATTTCCTATTTCAATATAATTTTTACTTACAAGTCAAAGGAACCGCCATGAGTACCAGGTTCGCCCCTAGTTTTGCGAACCTCTTTATGGGGTGTTTCGAACAGGATTATATTTATCATTCCAAGTTCGGGGCGAACCTGGTATTCTATGGTAGGTTCATTGACGACCTTATCTTTATTTGGGATGGCTCTAAAGAGTTAGCATGTGAATTTGTCGATCATTTAAATAAGAATGATAAAGGTTTAACCTTTACTAGTTCCACCCACCAACAAGACATAGTCTTTTTGGATTTACATCTGTGTTTTAATGGTCAGGGAGGAATTACTAGTGCCACACACTTCAAGACGGTTGATTGTAATAGTTACTTAGAATATTCAAGCAACCATTACCTTCCCTGGAAACGTAATGTCCCATACGGACAGTTTAAAAGAATAAGACAAAATTGTAGCTCCCTAGATCAATATGATGAACAAAGCCTTATCTTCAAACAGAGGTTTAAAGGAAAACATTATCCTACTGAAATTGAGAGGGGTTTTCTCCGGGCAAGAGCTGAAAATAGAGATGAATACTTTAGTAGTAGTACTAGAAAGAAATCCACTAACTCTATAAAACCTACTGTGAGATTTATTACCCAATACAACTCAAATCACACACTAATTCGTCAAGCTCTTGATAAACACTGGAGAATCCTTAAAAGAGACCCCATATTAAATGAATTAATTGGAGAGAAAGCTACTGTAGTATACAAGAGGGCACCTAATCTTAAGAACATCTTGGCACCTAGCAGAGTTGTTAAAAATATTTAAAATACTAATAATTCTAATAGGAATAATGATAACACTAATAATATAAATGATCAAACCACTCACTATTTTTGTTCAAGTGTATTAGGTAGAAATAACCCTAGATTCAAAAGACAAGTTTTAAACAACTCCTCCTGTAGATCCAGGAGAGGAATTTTAAACAACTCCTCCTGTAGATCCAGGAGAGGAGTCTTCAAATGCTGTGTTAAAAATTGTAAAATGTATCAACATATTGGCCATGGTCAGAATAGTTTTACGTCTTATATAACTAAGAAAAGCTATCCCATTAAGGATATACTAACATGTGCATCTCACTATGTGATTTATTTGTTAACCTGTAGCTGTGGGGTCCAATATATTAGCCGCACGATTAGACGGGTCAGCCACAGGTGGTCCGAACATTCATGTAGTGTCACCAAAAACAAAAAATCACAGTGTGATTAGACATTACCAATCTAAACACAATCCTAACTGCTATCAAATTATACCGATAGAACATGTGCAGCAGTCATATATGAGTAATAGATTTGTGAGACTCCGCCAGAGGGAGACATACTGGATACACAAACTGAAGACCCTTCATCCTTTTGGCCTTAATATAAATATCGATTTGGCGGCATTTTAAATTCTTCTGTTTGCGCGTCTTGCATGTGACCCTCCCTCTCTTTGGTGTGATTGGACTTCCAGATCCTTATCAATCTTTACTGTTGGGTGATTGGATATATCTAGTTAAGCTTCGAGTTAGATTCCCTCTAATGATGGAACTATTATCCCCATACATTTATATGGAAATGTTTATGATAGATTACAACCTATTGAATATATCCCTTGTTATAGTCTACTGGTTAGATATGGTAAAGACCTTCAGATAGGTCGATTATAGATATGTGATACTTTCCTAGGACCTTAGAGTTTGCTGTATTATATTGCAATGTTATGCTTTACAGTTAGGGGGTCTAATACATACCTGTTTAGATCTTAGCAATGTTTATACTAAGACTCAAATATGAACGATTTAGAATATGATATTTTCGTTTATATTATAACCTTTATCTATTAATAGGTTGTTTCAAATGATGTCTATAGTTCACTCTTGTGATCCGTGAATCTTTTTTTAGATATATATAAATAATTAACCTGTTAGTTGAATTTCTAATATCATTATTATTTATACTGTTGTTGTTTTGTCCTGTTATTCACGATTTGAGTTTATTTCTTCCTATTGGGTTCAATTTCATTGATCCTAGTGGGGACTGCTAATTATATTTTTATGTTGTGAAAGCCACAATTCATATTATAAAAGTCAGAATAATATTGCTTGTTCTGTCTTGAAAATAACGGCATAAGCAGGTGTTGTATTCTTTTTTTATTTTTCTCTTTTATCGGCTTGTCATACTGGCATTCTGAATTTATTAGACGGACCCACTGTTGTGGGTGTGTAATATCCTGAATTCCTATTGGATATGGTGACGCTCGTGCATCTCTTCAGATACGTGGTATTATTTTGGTCCCGATCTGATAGAATTAGCCGTTTTAGCACTTTTGATGATTAAATACCCTAATTAAATAACCTTTTTTAATATCATAATCTTTTAAATCAAGCATCAGCTTTTGCCTTTATGTTCGGACCTGAATAATAATATCAACACACACTTTTGTGTGATTGGCCCATTTACCGGCCTCTGTGTCCAATCGTATGCGATGCATTAGTGGGTGTATTATCATCTCAATCTTTTATTGTGCATATACTAAACGAACACAGATGTGGATTTATAACTTAGATGCCGATCAATGGCCCAATAAGGTGTGTTATTTTGGGGGTGTGCCATGATTCACACTTGTAATTGGTTGTCTGTAGGTATATCTAGAGCTGGGTTGTGAAGGAATATTACAACCTGATGAAACAGCGTATGTGCTGAGAAACTCGTTGTGTTTCCTGCATTTTAATTGATTTTAATAAAGTCTACTTTTATTCAAACACACCCTGCTCTAGTTTGGATTATCGGATTCTACATGGATTGACATTCCTTTGAGGACGTGTTCCTTTGCAGGTCGACACTAGTTGACTGAGTCAGCCGAGCGGCTCCGAAGCCTTGGTCCGCTTATTATTGCACTAGATGTGCATCTGGGTTTGTGAGTACAATTGATATCCTCTCTTGTGAAGTGCCATATCTTGTTTTCCATGACCATAAGGTGGTACTTTTACGCATTATAGTTTTTTGCCCAAAGAGAATATTAACCAGGAGATTGTAGTTCATTCATTATGTCTAAAACCAAAGAATTCAAAGGAATTGTTGTTGCATAATTTGGATTTGGTTAGAGATTTTAAATATTATCTGCAAGCTACTAGACGGTTTACACAATCCTTAAGTTTATTTGTACATCTCTTGGGAAAACGTGTCCGGAATCTATTGCTGCTTCGCTAGCCTCTTGGTTAAATAGTTTGATTCATAAATCTTACTTGGAGGCGGGACAATCTCCTCCTTTTAGTCATACAGCTCATTCTACTCAATCAGTTTCTACTTCCTGGGCATTTAAGAATGAGGCTTCAGTGTGTCAGATTTGCAAAGCAGCAACTTGCTCGTTCTTGCACACTTTTTTTGCTAAATTTTATTGTTTTGATTTGTTTGCCTCTGCTGAGGCCACCTTTGGCACAAAGGTTTTTCAGGCCTTAGTGTCTGGTAAATGGGTGCCTGCATTTATTTTTGTTCCACCCATTTTTTGTGGACTAAAAAAAAGTAAGGACTTGTGGACTCTCACCACCTTAAAAAAGAATTCATGCTTACCTAATAAATTTATTTCTTTCTTGGGGGTGAGAGTACACGAGAACCGCCCAAGTTTGTTTTGTTTCTTTCTAGTTGGTGGCAGTTCTAGTTTGCATCTTATTTACCCTACTTTGTCCTTCCTACTTTCTGTTTCTCTTTCTACTTGGCTATACAATAGTCTGGGAGGTACAGGGAAGTGGGAGTGGTGTAGGGTGTTGTTGCCTCCTACTGGTGGCCAGGTTTGGAATTTCCAACAGTAAGGACTTGTGGACTCTTGCCACCAAGAAACAAATTAATTTATTAGATAAGCATAAATTGTGATTATTTTTTATTTTATTTTTTTTTTAAATTTTTCTTCTTCTGGTAGAACATTTTTTTATAATCTGCTTTTAAATGCAGTAAAATGATTACAGTATCAAATATGCTAATTAAATATTTATTTGTATAGTAGTTTTGTAATATGTTTGTTGTTTTTCTTTCAAGGGCTTGAATGCTGCTTTATTCCATGAGAATAAGGACCCTCGTACATTTGTGTCTCTTGTTCCAACTTCTGCTCATACAGGAGATGGCATGGGTAATCTGATAGCTCTTCTTGTCGAGCTGACCCAGACAATGCTAAATAAAAGGTTAGCTCATTCTGATGAGCTAAGGGCCCAGGTTATGGAGGTAAGTGGTAGCTGGTTTGTAAATTTTAATTAACTGCCGCTTGCTAGGATTTTGTTTTCAATCTTTTGTTGTTTCTTCTAGGTAAAAGCCCTTCCAGGCATGGGTACTACAATTGATGTAATCTTGATCAATGGGCGTCTGAGGGAAGGTGATACTGTTCTAGTTGCAGGTGTGGAAGGTCCAATTGTAACACAGATCAGAGGCCTTTTGCTACCACCACCAATGAAAGAATTAAGAGTAAAGGTAAATCAATTTACAGTTTACTTTTTGCATTGTTACTGTTTGTTTATGCACTGTGGTATAAAATATATCTTAAATACTACCTAATATTTTATACTATGTTGTTAAAGCATGGGTTAAAGAAAGGAGTTGCTGTGGGGAAAAAAGGTTAATGTTAACACTTTGCTAAAATACCTATTGTTTTAGAATCAATATGAAAAACACAAAGAAGTATTAGCAGCACAGGGTGTGAAGATCCTTGGAAAGGACTTAGAGAAAGCTCTAGCTGGTTTGCCACTTCTCGTTGCTCACAAAGAAGATGAAATCCCTGTCCTTAGAGTAAGTAGATTTTTAAAAATGTTTAAAAGCTTTTCTAAGTCTATAAGCTCATCTATTGTTAACGTTTGTTTGTTTTATATTTGAAAGGATGAATTAATTCATGAATTAAAGCAAACACTGAATGCTATCAAATTAGAAGAGAAGGGCGTTTATGTACAAGCTTCGACATTGGGCTCCTTGGAGGCTTTACTTGAATTCTTGAAAACCTCAGAAGTGCCAGTAAGTTTAACCCTTTCTTTGTAGGGCATGTTTTTAGCCATGTTATTCATAGAAGTACATCAAACCATATTTTACTGTCAGCACACTACTGAATTTGTGTCCTATTGTTTTTATTCATCTGCTTTAATGTTTTTTTAGTTTTTTTATTAAAGGGATATGAAACACAATTTTTTCTTTCATGATTCAGATAGAGCATGCGATTTTAAGCAAATTGCTCATTTACTCCTATTTCTTCGTTCTCTTGGTATCTTTATTTTAAATTGACCTTTTACTACCAATCAGCAAGTGCTACCCAGGTGGTGAACCAAAAATGGGCTGGCTCCTAAGGTTACATACCTGTTTTTTTCAAATAAAGATACCAAGAGAATGAAGAACATTTTTTAATAGGAGTAAATTAGAAAGTTGCTTACAACTGCATGCTCTATCTGAATCCTGAAAGAAAAAAATTGGTTTCATATACCTTTTAATAATAATCCTTTTTTATTGCAATATTTATTTTTTTCTGTGTATTAATGGAGCTTTAATAATGTAGATTTATGGAGAATGTTTTGACTTTTTTGCAGAACATGTGTCTCCTGATTAAATATTATAAACCAATGTTTTCTTCAACAGTATGCTGGAATAAACATAGGTCCTGTTCACAGAAAAGATGTAATGAAAGCGTCAGTGATGTTGGAACATGATCCTCAGTAAGTTGTGTGTGTGTAGGGGGGGTGGGGGTTATGTTTTTTTTTTAAAAAATAAATAAAAAAAATATGTGTTATGAGTAATGTCAGAAATCGGGGTAATCCTAGGATTACTCAAGCAGCTCTGGGTAAAGCCCGATGTAGTGTAATTCACCATCTACCCTATTTTTATTTTTTTTTGCCTTCTGCCTAGGGGATTGTATTGTTTTACTTCATCATTTATTTTCTTTACAGGTATGCTGTGATCTTAGCTTTTGACGTAAGAATTGAACGAGATGCCCAGGACATGGCTGATAGTTTAGGAGTTCGTATTTTTAGTGCAGAAATCATCTACCATTTATTTGATGCCTTTACAAAGTACAGACAGGACTACAAGAAGCAAAAGCAAGAGGAGTTTAAGTAAGTGATGTGCCTACATCCAGGGTACAGTGCTGAAATAAATCAGATCTGTCATGTGTACAGGTATATCTTGGTTGTTGGTATGAGCAGGGAATAAGGTAAATATCACACAACATAGATATATTCAATACCTTTTTGTGCCACTTTATGCTTTTGAGTTGTTGAGAACTGGAAATCTCAATCCAAATTAGGTTATGTAAGAGGCAAGTCATCTTATTTTCACAGGTTAATCAAGCTATAATTAATTATTATTCAAATTTAGTATTTATTTTATTTCCTCAAGACTCTGTTGTGCTTGGAAGGTATACTGAGACCACACAGGTTTCTCATTGGTTTTGGTGAGGCATTGCACTTACTTATGAGAAAGTTATAAAGCATTCATAATTATCATTTTTTTTTTGTCTTGTCTTGTTTGTTTATTATTTTTTTGTATTTTTTTTTTTTAAATCATTGCTTTAATTTTCTTCTTAAAGACACGATGAGTCCATGGATCATCTTCATTACTTATGGGATATTCACTTCCTGGTCAGCAGGAAGCGGCAAAGAGCACCACAGCAGAGCTGTTAAATAGCTCCTCCCTTCCTTCCCACTCCAGTCATTCTCTTTGCCTACGTTAGTGATAGGAAGCAGGTAAAGTGAGGTGTTAGTTTAGATTCTTCAATAAAGAGTTTTCTTTCATGTAATTAGCAAGAGTCCATGAGCTAGTGACGTATGGGATATACATTCCTACCAGGAGGGGCAAAGTTTCCCAAACCTCAAAATGCCTATAAATACACCCCTCACCACACCCACAATTCAGTTTTTACAAACTTTGCCTCCTATGGAGGTGGTGAAGTAAGTTTGTGCTAGATTCTACGTTGATATGCGCTCCGCAGCAAGTTGGAGCCCGGTTTTCCTCTCAGCGTGCAGTGAATGTCAGAGGGATGTGAGGAGAGTATTGCCTATTTGAATGCAGTGATCTCCTTCTACGGGGTCTATTTCATAGGTTCTCTGTTATCGGTCGTAGAGATTCATCTCTTACCTCCCTTTTCAGATCGACGATATACTCTTATTTATATACCATTACCTCTGCTGATTCTCGTTTCAGTACTGGTTTGGCTTTCTACAAACATGTAGATGAGTGTCCTGGGGTAAGTATATCTTATTTTCTATGACACTCTAAGCTATGGTTGGGCACTTTGTTTATAAAGTTCTAAATATATGTATTCAAACATTTATTTGCCTTGACTCAGAATGTTCAACATTCCTTATTTTCAGACAGTCAGTTTCATATTTGGGATAATGCATTTGAATCAATCATTTTTTCTTACCTTAAAAAATTTGACTCTTTTTTCCCTGTGGGCTGTTAGGCTCGCGGGGGCTGAAAATGCTTCATTTTATTGCGTCATTCTTGGCGCGGACTTTTTTGGCGCAAAAAAATCTTTTCCGTTTCCGGCGTCATACGTGTCGCCGGAAGTTGCGTCATTTTTTGACGTTCTTTTGCGCCAAAAATGTCGGCGTTCCGGATGTGGCGTCATTTTTGGCGCCAAAAGCATTTAGGCGCCAAATAATGTGGGCGTCTTATTTGGCGCTAAAAAAATATGGGCGTCGCTTTTGTCTCCACATTATTTAAGTCTCATTTTTCATTGCTTCTGGTTGCTAGAAGCTTGTTCTTTGGCATTTTTTCCCATTCCTGAAACTGTCATTTAAGGAATTTGATCAATTTTGCTTTATATGTTGTTTTTTCTCTTACATATTGCAAGATGTCTCACGTTGCATCTGAGTCAGAAGATACTTCAGGAAAATCGCTGTCTAGTGCTGGAACTACCAAAGCTAAGTGTATCTGCTGTAAACTTTTGGTAGCTATTCCTCCGGCTGTTGTTTGTATTAATTGTCATGACAAACTTGTTAATGCAGATAATATTTCCTTTAGTAATGTACCATTGCCTGTTGCAGTTCCTTCAACATCTAAGGTGCAGAATGTTCCTGATAACATAAGAGATTTTGTTTCTGAATCCATCAAGAAGGCTATGTCTGTTATTTCTCCTTCTAGTAAACATAAAAAATCTTTTAAAACTTCTCTCTCTACAGATGAATTTTTAAATGAACATCATCATTCTGATTCTGATGACTCTTCTGGTTCAGAGGATTCTGTCTCAGAGATTGATGCTGATAAATCTTCATATTTATTTAAAATGGAATTTATTCGTTCTTTACTTAAAGAAGTACTAATTGCTTTAGAAATAGAGGATTCTGGTCCTCTTGATACTAATTCTAAACGTTTAGATAAGGTATTTAAATCTCCTGTGGTTATTCCAGAAGTTTTTCCTGTTCCTAATGCTATTTCTGAAGTAATTTCCAAAGAATGGGATAAATTGGGTAATTCATTTACTCCTTCTAAACGTTTTAAGCAATTATATCCTGTGCCGTCTGACAGATTAGAATTTTGGGACAAAATCCCTAGAGTTGATGGGGCTATTTCTACCCTTGCTAAACGTACTACTATTCCTACGTCAGATGGTACTTCGTTTAAGGATCCTTTAGATAGGAAAATTGAATCCTTTCTAAGAAAAGCTTATCTGTGTTCAGGTAATCTTCTTAGACCTGCTATATCATTGGCTGATGTTGCTGCAGCTTCAACTTTTTGGTTGGAAACTTTAGCGCAACAAGTAACAGATCATGATTCTCATAATATTATTATTCTTCTTCAGCATGCTAATAATTTTATCTGTGATGCCATTTTTGATATTATCAGAGTTGATGTCAGGTTTATGTCTCTAGCTATTTTAGCTAGAAGAGCTTTATGGCTTAAGACTTGGAATGCTGATATGGCTTCTAAATCAACTCTACTTTCCATTTCTTTCCAGGGTAACAAATTATTTCGTTCTCAGTTGGATTCTATTATCTCAACTGTTACTGGTGGGAAAGGAACTTTTTTACCACAGGATAAAAAATCTAAGGGTAAAAACAGGGCTAATAATCGTTTTCGTTCCTTTCGTTTCAACAAAGAACAAAAGCCTGATCCTTCATCCTCAGGAGCAGTTTCAGTTTGGAAACCATCTCCAGTCTGGAATAAATCCAAGCCTGCTAGAAAGGCAAAGCCTGCTTCTAAGTCCACATGAAGGTGCGGCCCTCATTCCAGCTCAGCTGGTAGGGGGCAGGTTACGTTTTTTCAAAGAAATTTGGATCAATTCTGTTCACAATCTTTGGATTCAGAACATTGTTTCAGAAGGGTACAGAATTGGTTTCAAGATGAGACCTCCTGCAAAGAGATTTTTTCTTTCCCGTGTCCCAGTAAATCCAGTGAAAGCTCAAGCATTTCTGAATTGTGTTTCAGATCTAGAGTTGGCTGGAGTAATTATGCCAGTTCCAGTTCCGGAACAGGGGATGGGGTTTTATTCAAATCTCTTCATTGTACCAAAGAAGGAGAATTCCTTCAGACCAGTTCTGGATCTAAAAATATTGAATCGTTATGTAAGGATACCAACGTTCAAAATGGTAACTGTAAGGACTATCTTGCCTTTTGTTCAGCAAGGGCATTATATGTCCACAATAGATTTACAGGATGCATATCTGCATATTCCGATTCATCCAGATCATTATAAGTTCCTGAGATTCTCTTTTCTGGACAAGCATTACCAGTTTGTGGCTCTGCCGTTTGGCCTAGCTACAGCTCCAAGAATTTTTACAAAGGTTCTCGGTGCCCTTCTGTCTGTAATCAGAGAACAGGGTATTGTGGTATTTCCTTATTTGGACGATATCTTGGTACTTGCTCAGTCTTTACATTTAGCAGAATCTCATACAAATCGACTTGTGTTGTTTCTTCAAGATCATGGTTGGAGGATCAATTTACCAAAAAGTTCATTGATTCCTCAGACAAGGGTAACCTTTCTGGGTTTCCAGATAGATTCAGTGTCCATGACTCTGTCTTTAACAGACAAGAGACGTCTAAAATTGATTTCAGCTTGTCGAAACCTTCAGTCACAATCATTCCCTTCGGTAGCCTTATGCATGGAAATTCTAGGTCTTATGACTGCTGCATCGGACGCGATCCCCTTTGCTCGTTTTCACATGCGACCTCTTCAGCTCTGTATGCTGAATCAATGGTGCAAGGATTACACAAAGATATCTCAATTAATATCTTTAAAACCGATTGTACGACACTCTCTAACGTGGTGGACAGATCACCATCATTTAATTCAGGGGGCTTCTTTTGTGCTTCCGACCTGGACTGTAATTTCAACAGATGCAAGTCTCACAGGTTGGGGAGCTGTGTGGGGATCTCTGACGGCACAAGGAGTTTGGGAATCTCAGGAGGTGAGATTACCGATCAATATTTTGGAACTCCGTGCAATTTTCAGAGCTCTTCAGTTTTGGCCTCTTCTGAAGAGAGAATCGTTCATTTGTTTTCAGACAGACAATGTCACAACTGTGGCATACATCAATCATCAAGGAGGGACTCACAGTCCTCTGGCTATGAAAGAAGTATCTCGAATTTTGGTTTGGGCGGAATCCAGCTCCTGTCTAATCTCTGCGGTTCATATACCAGGTATAGACAATTGGGAAGCGGATTATCTCAGTCGCCAAACGTTGCATCCGGGCGAATGGTCTCTTCACCCAGAGGTATTTCTTCAGATTGTTCAAATGTGGGAACTTCCAGAAATAGATCTGATGGCGTCTCATCTAAACAAGAAACTTCCCAGGTATCTGTCCAGATCCCGGGATCCTCAGGCAGAGGCAGTGGATGCATTATCACTTCCTTGGAAGTATCATCCTGCCTATATCTTTCCGCCTCTAGTTCTTCTTCCAAGAGTAATCTCCAAGATTCTGAAGGAATGCTCGTTTGTTCTGCTGGTAGCTCCGGCATGGCCTCACAGGTTTTGGTATGCGGATCTTGTCCGGATGGCCTCTTGCCAACCGTGGACTCTTCCGTTAAGACCAGACCTTCTGTCGCAAGGTCCTTTTTTCCATCAGGATCTGAAATCCTTAAATTTAAAGGTATGGAGATTGAACGCTTGATTCTTGGTCAAAGAGGTTTCTCTTACTCTGTGATTAATACTATGTTACAGGCGCGTAAATCTGTATCTAGAGAGATATATTATAGAGTCTGGAAGACTTATATTTCTTGGTGTCTTTCTCATCATTTTTCTTGGCATTCTTTTAGAATACCGAGAATTTTACAGTTTCTTCAGGATGGTTTAGATAAGGGTTTGTCCGCAAGTTCCTTGAAAGGTCAAATCTCTGCTCTTTCTGTTCTTTTTCACAGAAAGATTGCTATTCTTCCTGATATTCATTGTTTTGTACAAGCTTTGGTTCGTATAAAACCTGTCATTAAGTCAATTTCTCCTCCTTGGAGTTTGAATTTGGTTCTGGGGGCTCTTCAAGCTCCTCCGTTTGAACCTATGCATTCATTGGACATTAAATTACTTTCTTGGAAAGTTTTGTTCCTTTTGGCAATCTCTTCTGCCAGAAGAGTTTCTGAATTATCTGCTCTTTCTTGTGAGTCTCCTTTTCTGATTTTTCATCAGGATAAGGCGGTGTTGCGAACTTCTTTTGAATTTTTACCTAAAGTTGTGAATTCCAACAACATTAGTAGAGAAATTGTGGTTCCTTCATTATGTCCTAATCCTAAGAATTCTAAGGAGAAATCGTTGCATTCTTTGGATGTTGTTAGAGCTTTGAAATATTATGTTGAAGCTACTAAGTCTTTCCGAAAGACTTCTAGTTTATTTGTTATCTTTTCCGGTTCTAGAAAAGGCCAAGAAAGCTTCTGCCATTTCTTTGGCATCTTGGTTGAAATCTTTAATTCATCTTGCCTATGTTGAGTCGGGTAAAACTCCGCCTCAGAGGATTACAGCTCATTCTACTAGGTCAGTTTCTACTTCCTGGGCGTTTAGGAATGAAGCTTCGATTGATCAGATTTGCAAAGCAGCAACTTGGTCCTCTTTGCATACTTTTACTAAATTCTACCATTTTGATGTATTTTCTTCTTCTGAAGCAGTTTTTGGTAGAAAAGTACTTCAGGCAGCGGTTTCAGTTTGAATCTTCTGCTTATGTTTTTCATTAAACTTTATTTTGGGTGTGGATTATTTTCAGCAGGAATTGGCTGTCTTTATTTTATCCCTCCCTCTCTAGTGACTCTTGTGTGGAAAGATCCACATCTTGGGTAATCATTATCCCATACGTCACTAGCTCATGGACTCTTGCTAATTACATGAAAGAAAACATAATTTATGTAAGAACTTACCTGATAAATTCATTTCTTTCATATTAGCAAGAGTCCATGAGGCCCGCCCTTTTTTTGTGGTGGTTATGATTTTTGTATAAAGCACAATTATTCCAATTCCTTATTTTATATGCTTTCGCACTTTTTTATCACCCCACTTCTTGGCTATTCGTTAAACTGAATTGTGGGTGTGGTGAGGGGTGTATTTATAGGCATTTTGAGGTTTGGGAAACTTTGCCCCTCCTGGTAGGAATGTATATCCCATACGTCACTAGCTCATGGACTCTTGCTAATATGAAAGAAATTAATTTATCAGGTAAGTTCTTACATAAATTATGTTTTTTGTTTTATGAGTAGTGCCAGAGAGTGCTACTTTGTTCTGGGGTGTAGCCTAGTCCATATCAGTCTCTACAGTAGAGCTCTGGTGGCTTTAGAGCTATGGGAACTGGTGGGACATAATTCTTACTGCGCCTCCATTTTCAGCTGCCCCATATCCTTCAGCCTGAGATTATTACTGACTCAGCATTGCTTATCTCTCAGGCCAATGTGAGGGAGAGGACCTCTCAAGCTTGGGAACTGCCCTACTGCTTGGGTTGCCAGGTATCCGCTATTAGACCGGACTGTCCGGTATTTCAGGCTTTTGCCTGGTAATTTTATTTTTAAAATACCGGACATAGCCTTAGGTAGACATTGTAATTTTTCTTTAATTTTTTTTTACTAAACTCTGTCAGCCCATGCCAACTCAGGCTCTTCTCAGTTGTCCAGCTGATCGGATCATATTATCATCATCCTGACAGTGTGTAGAGCCGGAGTTGCGGTCGGACCCACTGCGCGCTGCCTGCCTGCCATCCATCTGTGAGATCTGTCTGTGTAACTTGTAACGGTCTTCTGACTGCGCTGTGTCGGACGCCGTCACGTGATCGCGTGGGTCATGTGACGTCACAACACACTATAGCAAGAAGACCCGCTCTCATCTCAGTCTGTATGCTGCAGGGACTGAGTACTGAGCTGACCGCTGTGCACAGTGCTGTCTGAGTCTGACTCTGAGCCAGCAAGAAATTAGATTAGTGTGTGCCTGTCCACTGCCCAGCCAAGGGAAGGGAATAGACAGTGTCCTTATCAACATAATCCATTGAAGCAGCCAGGGACTGAGAGTGAGACTCAGTTAACTGTTACATGATTAATACAACAATGAGGTATGTCTCAGTCACTCTCAGTCTTTTTAAATAAACGTTATTATATCATCACCATCACCCAATTATATACATATTTATTTATTTTATATATATCTATTCATACAATATATATTTATTATCTATATTATATATATATATTATATATTTATATATAATTTGTGTGCCTTTTTCTTTGCAACAAGACCCTACCACGCTTCGACTCCCCCACCTTAACATTTTGGCTGTCCAGTATTTTTTTGAAGGACAGCTGGCAACCCTACCTACTGCCAGGCAGTGTTTGAGGTAAGTGCTGCCTTTTTCTGGCATCTAAGGAGTCTCTGCGTTTGTTTCATTAGCACTGCGGTACATAAGGGGTTAATGGCAAACCTTATGTGGGAACAGTTTCAGACTTTCAGAAAATAAGTCTTACTTGGGCAGTGATTAGGTGCAGGCACTGGGGCTGGAGTTATGTTGCTAAGTTTATTTTCACTAAAATGGAGGGCTCTGGTGGTTTCACTTTAGTTTTTTCCCTGAGAGGGAAGCAGAGACTTGCAGCACACCCACAAAGGGCGGGACTTCCTGTTTCTTGGAGCCTCTACTTGTAGCACTATTTCCAAGCAGTTGCAGGTCTTCAGGTGTGCTGTACTGGGGTATATCTGGGCTAGAGCAGCATGTAGAACACTTTTCATGCGCTTTTAGCACAGATGCGATCCTAGTTCGTTTTTTTTGGCAGGTTGCAGTAACGGATCGTTTCTACAAGGGATCCGGTAGCATTGGTTAAGGTAGGAGCACCTCAGCAGGTTGCTGTGGAGCAGAGGTTTAATTATTGCTTAAATTTTCTAACAGTTTTGTAACTACAGCAACATTAGCAGTTTGTCAAAAGAGAGAAAAAAAGTTTAAATTTAAAGAGACAGTAACGGTTTTTGATTTTATTTTATTGTTATTCCCAGTATTTTTTCTGCTCAATACCAATATTTCTTCTGTTATGTGTGATCAGTCCACGGGTCATCATTACTTCTGGGATATAACTCCTCCCCAACAGGAAATGCAAGAGGATTCACCCAGCAGAGCTGCATATAGCTCCTCCCCTCTACGTCACTCCCAGTCATTCTCTTGCACCCAACGACTAGATAGGATGTGTGAGAGGACTATGGTGATTATACTTAGTTTTTATAACTTCAATCAAAAGTTTGTTATTTTACAATAGCACCGGAGCGTGTTATTGCCTCTCTGGCAGAGTTTGAAGAAGAATCTACCAGAGTTTTTACTATGATTTTAACCGGAGTAGTTAAGATCATATTGCTGTTTCTCGGCCATCTGAGGGAGGTAAAAGCTTCAGATCAGGGGACAGCGGGCAGATGAATCTGCATTGAGGTATGTAGCAGTTTTTATTTTCTGAATGGAATTGATGAGAAAATCCTGCCATACCGTTATAATGACATGTATGTATACTCTACACTTCAGTATTCTGGGGATGGTACTTCACTGGAATTACTCTGTAAAAAGTACATTAAACCTTTTAATAGGTATTTATTATGTTAAACGTTTTTGCTGGAATGTAGAATCGTTTGCATTTTCTGAGGTACTGAGTGAATAAATGTTTGGGCATTTTTTTTTCCACTTGGCAGTTGCTTGTTTTAATTCTGACAGTTTCGTTTCTCTCTCACTGCTGTGTGTGAGGGGGAGGGGCCGTTTTTGGCGCTCTTTGCTACGCATCAAAAATTTCCAGTCAGTTACTCTTGTATTTCCTGCATGATCCGGTTCATCTCTAACAGAACTCAGGGGTCTTCAAACTTCTTTGGAGGGAGGTAGATTCTCTCAGCAGAGCTGTGAGACTTATATATTGACTGTGATTAAAAACGTTGCTCTGTAATTTTTTACGTTTCAAATTTAATTAGTGTTACTTTACTAATGGGAACAAACCTTTGCTAAAAGTTGTGTTGTTTTCAAGGATTGATGCTATAACTGTTTTTCAGTTCATTATTTCAACTGTCATTTAATCGTTTAGTGCTTCTTTGAGGCACAGTACGTTTTTGTTAAATAAGATTGTAACCAAGTTGCAAGTTTATTTGCTAGTGTGTTAAACATGTCTGATTCAGAGGAAGATACCTGTGTCATTTGTTCCAATGCCAAGGTGGAGCCCAATAGAAATTTATGTACTAACTGTATTGATGCTACTTTAAATAAAAGCCAATCTGTACAAATTGAACAAATTTCACCAAACAGCGAGGGGAGAGTTATGCCGACTAACTCGCCTCACGTGTCAGTACCTGCATCTCCCGCCCGGGAGGTGCGTGATATTGTGGCGCCTAGTACATCTGGGCGGCCATTACAGATAACATTACAAGATATGGCTACTGTTATGACTGAAGTTTTGGCTAAATTACCAGAACTAAGAGGCAAGCGTGACCACTCTGGGGTGAGAACAGAGTGCGCTGATAATATTAGAGCCATGTCTGATACTGCGTCACAGCTTGCAGAGCATGAGGACGGAGAGCTTCATTCTGTGGGTGACGGTTCTGATCCAAACAGATTGGATTCAGATATTTTAAATTTAAATTGGAGAATGTTGCAATACCAGAGAAATTGTGTAGGTTGGATAAATATTTTGCGGTACCGGCGAGTACTGACGTTTTTCCTATTCCTAAGAGACTAACTGAAATTGTTACTAAGGAGTGGGATAGACCCGGTGTGCCGTTCTCACCCCCTCCAATATTTAGAAAGATGTTTCCAATAGACGCCACCACACAGGACTTATGGCAAACGGTCCCTAAGGTGGAGGGAGCAGTTTCTACTTTAGCTAAGCGTACCACTATCCCGGTGGAGGATAGCTGTGCTTTTTCAGATCCAATGGATAAAAAATTAGAGGGTTACCTTAAGAAAATGTTTGTTCAACAAGGTTTTATATTGCAACCCCTTGCATGCATCGCGCCGATTACGGCTGCGGCAGCATTTTGGATTGAGTCTCTGGAAGAGAACCTTAGTTCAGCTACGCTGGACGACATTACGGACAGGCTTAGAGTCCTTAAACTAGCTAATTCATTCATTTCGGAGGCCATAGTACATTTAACCAAACTTACGGCTAAGAACTCAGGATTCGCCATTCAGGCACGTAGGGCGCTGTGGCTAAAATCCTGGTCAGCTGATGTAACTTCCAAGTCCAAATTACTTAATATACCTTTCAAGGGGCAAACTTTATTTGGGCCCGGTTTGAAAGAAATTATCGCTGACATTACAGGAGGTAAGGGCCACGCCCTGCCTCAAGACAAAGCCAAAGCTAAGGCTAGACAGTCTAATTTTCGTCCCTTTCGGAATTTCAAAGCAGGAGCAGCACCAACTTCCACTGCACCAAAACAGGAAGGAGCTGTTGCTCGTTACAGACAAGGCTGGAAACCTAACCAGTCCTGGAACAAGGACAAGCAGGCCAGGAAACCTGCTGCTGCCCCTAAGACAGCATGAATCGAGGGCCCCCGATCCGGGACCGGATCTAGTGGGGGGCAGACTTTCTCTCTTCGCCCAGGCTTGGGCAAGAGATGTTCAGGATCCCTGGGCGCTAGAGATCATATCTCAGGGATACCTTCTAGACTTCAAATTCTCTCCCCCAAGAGGGAGATTTCATCTGTCAAGGTTGTCAACAAACCAGATAAAGAAAGAAGCGTTTCTACGCTGTGTACAAGATCTGTTATTAATGGGAGTGATCCATCCGGTTCCGCGGTCGGAACAAGGACAAGGGTTTTACTCAAACCTGTTTGTGGTTCCCAAAAAAGAGGGAACTTTCAGGCCAATCTTGGATTTAAAGATCCTAAACAAATTCCTAAGAGTTCCATCGTTCAAAATGGAAACTATTCGGACAATCTTACCCATGATCCAAAAGGGTCAGTACATGACCACAGTGGATTTAAAGGATGCTTACCTTCACATACCGATTCACAAAGATCATTACCGGTATCTAAGGTTTGCCTTCTTAGACAGGCATTACCAGTTTGTAGCTCTTCCATTCGGATTGGCTACGGCTCCAAGAATCTTCACAAAGGTTCTGGGTGCCCTTCTGGCGGTACTAAGACCGCGAGGAATTTCGGTAGCTCCGTACCTAGACGACATTCTGATACAAGCTTCAAGCTTTCAAACTGCCAAGTCTCATACAGAGTTAGTTCTGGCATTTCTAAGGTCGCATGGATGGAAAGTGAACGAAAAGAAGAGTTCTCTCTTTCCTCTCACAAGAGTTCCATTCTTGGGGACTCTTATAGATTCTGTAGAAATGAAGATTTATCTGACAGAAGACAGATTAACAAAGCTTCTAAATGCATGCCGTGTCCTTCATTCCATTCAACTCCCGTCAGTAGCTCAATGCATGGAGGTGATCGGCTTAATGGTAGCAGCAATGGACATAGTACCCTTTGCACGTCTACATCTCAGACCGCTGCAATTGTGCATGCTGAGTCAGTGGAATGGGGATTACTCAGACTTGTCCCCTACTCTGAATCTGGATCAAGAGACCAGAAACTCTCTTCTATGGTGGCTTTCTCGGCCACATCTGTCCAGGGGGATGCCATTCAGCAGGCCGGACTGGACAATTGTAACAACAGACGCCAGCCTACTAGGTTGGGGCGCTGTCTGGAATTCTCTGAAGGCTCAGGGACAATGGAATCAGGAGGAAAGTCTCCTGCCAATAAACATTCTGGAATTGAGAGCAGTTCTCAATGCCCTTCTGACTTGGCCCCAGTTAAAAACTCGGGGGTTCATCAGGTTTCAGTCGGACAACATCACGACTGTAGCTTACATCAACCATCAAGGAGGGACAAGAAGCTCCCTAGCAATGATGGAAGTATCAAAGATAATTCGCTGGGCAGAGTCTCACTCTTGCCACCTGTCAGCAATCCACATCCCGGAGAACTGGGAGGCTGATTTCTTGAGTCGCCAGACTTTTCATCCGGGGGAGTGGGAACTTCATCCGGAGGTCTTTGCCCAAATACTTCGACGTTGGGGCAAACCAGAGATAGATCTCATGGCGTCTCGCCAGAACGCCAAACTTCCTCGCTACGGGTCCAGATCCAGGGATCCGGGAGCGGTTCTGATAGATGCTTTGACAGCACCTTGGAACTTCGGGATGGCTTATGTGTTTCCACCCTTCCCGCTGCTTCCTCGATTGATTGCCAAAATCAAACAGGAGAGAGCATCAGTGATTCTAATAGCGCCTGCATGGCCACGCAGGACTTGGTATGCAGATCTAGTGGACATGTCATCCTGTCCGCCTTGGTCTCTACCTCTAAGACAGGACCTTCTGATACAGGGTCCATTCAAACATCAAAATCTAACTTCTCTGAAGCTGACTGCTTGGAAATTGAACGCTTGATTTTATCAAAACGTGGTTTTTCTGAGTCGGTTATTGATACCCTGATACAGGCTAGGAAGCCTGTTACCAGAAGGATTTACCATAAGATATGGCGTAAATACCTATACTGGTGCGAATCCAAAGGTTACTCCTGGAGTAAGGTTAGGATTCCTAGGATATTGTCCTTTCTACAAGAAGGTTTAGAAAAGGGTTTATCGGCTAGTTCATTAAAGGGACAGATCTCAGCTCTGTCCATCTTGTTGCACAGGCGTCTGTCAGAAAATCCAGACGTTCAGGCCTTTTGTCAGGCTTTAACTAGAATCAAGCCTGTGTTCAAAACTGTTGCTCCGCCATGGAGTTTAAACCTTGTTCTTAACGTTCTACAAGGAGTTCCGTTTGAACCCCTTCATTCCATTGATATAAAGTTGTTATCTTGGAAAGTGTTATTTTTAATGGCTATTTCTTCGGCTCGGAGAGTCTCTGAGTTATCAGCTTTACATTGTGATTCTCCTTATTTGATTTTTCATTCAGATAAGGTAGTTCTGCGTACTAAACCTGGGTTCTTACCTAAGGTAGTCACTAACAGGAACATCAATCAAGAGATTGTTGTTCCTTCCTTATGCCCAAATCCTTCTTCAAAGAAGGAACGTCTTCTACACAATCTGGATGTAGTTCGTGCCCTCAAGTTCTACTTGCAGGCAACTAAGGATTTTCGACAAACGTCTTCCCTGTTTGTCGTGTACTCTGGTCAGAGGAGAGGTCATAAGGCTTCGGCTACCTCTCTCTCCTTCTGGCTTCGTAGCATAATTCGTTTAGCCTATGAGACTGCTGGACAGCAGCCTCCTGAAAGAATTACAGCCCATTCTACTAGAGCTGTGGCTTCCACTTGGGCCTTTAAGAATGAGGCCTCTGTTGAACAGATTTGCAAGGCTGCAACTTGGTCTTCGCTTCATACTTTTTCCAAATTTTACAAATTTGACACTTTTGCTTCTTCGGAGGCTATTTTTGGGAGAAAGGTTCTTCAGGCAGTGGTTCCTTCTGTATAATGAGCCTGCCTATCCCTCCCGTCATCCGTGTACTTTTGCTTTGGTATTGGTATCCCAGAAGTAATGATGACCCGTGGACTGATCACACATAACAGAAGAAAACATAATTTATGCTTACCTGATAAATTCCTTTCTTCTGTTGTGTGATCAGTCCACGGCCCGCCCTGTTTTTTAAGGCAGGTAAATATCTTTTAAATTATACTCCAGTCACCACTTCACCCTTGGTTTCTCCTTTCTCGTTGATTCTTGGTCGAATGACTGGGAGTGACGTAGAGGGGAGGAGCTATATGCAGCTCTGCTGGGTGAATCCTCTTGCATTTCCTGTTGGGGAGGAGTTATATCCCAGAAGTAATGATGACCCGTGGACTGATCACACAACAGAAGAAAGGAATTTATCAGGTAAGCATAAATTATGTTTCTCCAACATAGGTGTGTCCGGTCCACGGCGTCATCCTTACTTGTGGGATATTCTCTTCCCCAACAGGAAATGGCAAAGAGCCCAGCAAAGCTGGTCACATGATCCCTCCTAGGCTCCGCCTACCCCAGTCATTCTCTTTGCCGTTGTACAGGCAACATCTCCACGGAGATGGCTTAGAGTTTTTTAGTGTTTAACTGTAGTTTTTATTATTCAATCAAGAGTTTGTTATTTTAAAATAGTGCTGGTATGTACTATTTACTCAGAAACAGAAAAGAGATGAAGATTTCTGTTTGTATGAGGAAAATGATTTTAGCACCGTAACTAAAATCCATGGCTGTTCCACACAGGACTGTTGAGAGCAATTAACTTCAGTTGGGGGAACAGTGTGCAGTCTCTTACTGCTTGAGGTATGACACATTCTAACAAGACGATGTAATGCTGGAAGCTGTCATTTTCCCTATGGGATCCGGTAAGCCATGTTTATTAAGATAGTAAATAAGGGCTTCACAAGGGCTTATTAAGACTGTAGACTTTTTCTGGGCTAAATCGATTCATTATTAACACATATTTAGCCTTGAGGAATCATTTATTCTGGGTATTTTGATATGATTATATCGGCAGGCACTGTTTTTGACACCTTATTCTTTAGGGGCTTTCCCTAATCATAGTCAGAGCCTCATTTTCGCGCCGGTATGGCGCACTTGTTTTTGAGGACAGCATGGCATGCAGCTGCATGTGTGTGGAGCTCTGATACATAGAAAAGTCTTTCTGAAGGCATCATTTGGTATCGTATTCCCCTTTGGGCTTGGTTGGGTCTCAGCAAAGCAGATTCCAGGGACTGTAAAGGGGTTAAATATAAAAACGGCTCCGGTTCCGTTATTTTAAGGGTTAAAGCTTCCAAATTTGGTGTGCAATACTTTTAAGGCTTTAAGACACTGTGGTGAAATTTTGGTGAATTTTGAACAATTCCTTCATACTTTTTCGCAATTGCAGTAATAAAGTGTGTTTAGTTTAAAATTTAAAGTGACAGTAACGGTTTTATTTTAAAACGTTTTTTGTGCTTTGTTATCAAGTTTATGCCTGTTTAACATGTCTGAACTACCAGATAGATTGTGTTCTGACTGTGGGGAAACCAAGGTTCCTTCTCATTTAACTATATGTATTTTATGTCATAAAAAAATTTAGTAAAAATGATGCCCAAGATGATTCCTCAAGTGAGGGGAGTAAGCATGGTACTGCATCATCCCCTCCTTCGTCTACACCAGTCTTGCCCATACAGGAGGCCCCTAGTACATCTAGTGCGCCAATACTCCTTACTATGCAACATTTAACGGCTGTAATGGATAATTCTATCAAAAACATTTTAGCCAATATGCCCACTTATCAGTGAAAGCGCGACTGCTCTGTTTTAGAAAATTCTGTAGAGCATGAGAACGCTGATGATATGGTTCTGAAGGGCCCCTACACCAGTCTGAGGGGGCCAGGGAGGTTTTGTCTGAGGGAGAAATTTCAGATTCAGGAAACATTTCTCAACAAGCTGAACCTGATGTGATTACTTTTAAATTTAAGTTGGAACATCTCCGCGCTCTGCTTAAGGAGGTGTTATCCAATTTGGATGATTGTGATTATCTGGTCATTCCAGAACCACTATGTAAAATGGAAAAGTTCTTAGAGGCCCCGGGGCCCCCCGAAGCTTTTCCTATATCCAAGCGGGTGGCGTACATTGTTAGTAAAGAATGGGACAGGCCCGGTATACCTTTAGTACCTCCCCCCATATTTATAAAATTGTTTTCCTATAGTCGACCCCAGAAAGGACTGATGGCAGACAGTCCCCAAGGTCGAGGGGGCGGTTTCTACTCTACACAAGCGCGCCACTATACCCATAGAAGATAGTTGTGCTTTCCAAGATCCTATGGATAAAAAATTAGAAGGTCTGCTAAAGATGTTTGTTCAGCAAGGTTCCCTTCTACAACCAATTGCATGCATTGTCCCTGTCACTGCAGCCGCGTGTTTCTAGTTTGATGAGCTAGGAAAGGCGATTATTAGTAATTCTTCTTCTTATGAGGAGATTATGGACAGAATTCGTGCTCTTAAATTGGCTAATTCTTTCACCCTAGACGCCACCTTGCAATTGGCTAGGTTAGCGGCGAAAAAATTCTGGGTTTGCTATTGTGGCGCAGAGCGCTTTGGTTAAAATCTTGGGCAGCGGATGCGTCTTCCAAGAACAAATTGCTTGACATTCCTTTCAAGGGGAAAACACTCTTTGGCCCTGACTTGAAAGAGATTATCTCTGATATCACTGGGGGCAAGGGCCACGCCCTTCCTCAGGATAGGTCTTTTCAAGACCAAAAATAAACCTAAGTTTCGTCCCTTTCGCAGAAACGGATCAGCCCCAAGGGCTACGTCCTCTAAGCAGGAAGGTAATACTTCTCAAGCCAATCCAGCCTGGAGACCTATGCAAGGCTGGAACAAAGGAAAGCAGGCCAGGAAACCTGCCACTGCTACCAAGACAGCATGAAATGCGGGCCCCCGATCCGGGACCGGATCTGGTGGGGGGCAGACTCTCTCTCTTCGCTCAGGCTGGGGCAAGAGATGTTCTGGATCCTTGGGCGCTAGAAATAGTCTCCCAAGGTTATTCTCTGGAGTTCAAGGGGCTTCCTCCAAGGGGGAGGTTCCACAGGTCTCAGTTGTCTTCAGACCACATAAGAAGACAGGCATTCTTACATTGGGTAGAAGACCTGCTAAAAATGGGAGTGATTCATCCTGTTCCATTAGGAGAACAAGGGATGGGGTTCTACTCCAATCTGTTCATAGTTCCCAAAAAAGAGGGAACGTTCAGACCAATCTTAGATCTCAAGATCTTGAACAAGTTTCTCAAGGCTCCATCGTTCAAGATGGAAACCATTCGAACACTCCTTCCTTCCATCCAGGAAGGTCAATTCATGACCAAGGTGGATTTCAAGGATGCGTATCTACATATTCCTATCCACAAGGAACATCATCGGTTCCTAAGGTTTGAATTCCTGGACAAGCATTTCCAGTTCGTGGCGTTTTCTTTCGGATTAGCCACTGCTCCTAGGATTTTCTCATAGGTACTAGGTTCCCTTCTGGCGGTGCTAAGACCAAGGGGCATTGCTGTAGTACCTTACTTGGACGACATTCTGATTCGAGCGTCGTCCCTTCCTCAAGTAAAGGCTCACACGGACATTGTCCTGGCCTTTCTCAGTTCTCACGGATGGAAAGTGAACGTGGAAAAGAGTTCTCTATCTCCGTCAACGAGGGTTCCCTTCTTGGGAACTATAATAGACTCCTTAGAAATGAGGATTTTTCTGACAGAAGCCAGAAAAACAAAACTTCTAGACTCTTGTCGGATACTTCATTCCGTTCCTCTTCCTTCCATAGCGCAGTGCATGGAAGTGATAGGTTTGATGGTAGCGGCAATGGACATAGTTCCTTTTGTGCGCATTCATCTAAGACCATTACAACTGTTCATGCTCAGTCAGTGGAATGGGGACTATTCAGACTTGTCTCCGAAGATACAAGTAAATCAGAGGACCAGAGACTCATTCCGTTGGTGGCTGTCCCTGGACAACCTGTCACAAGGGATGACCTTCCGCAGACCAGAGTGGGTCATTGTCACGACCGACGCCAGTCTGATGGGCTGGGGCGCGGTCTGGGGATCCCTGAAAGCTCAGGGTCTTTGGTCTCGGGTAGAATCTCTTCTACCGATAAATATTCTGGAACTGAGAGCGATATTCAATGCTCTCAAAGCTTGGCCTCAGCTAGCGAGGGCCAAGTTCATACATCAACCATCAGGGGGGAACAAGGAGTTCCCTAGCGATGGAAGAAGTGACCAAAATCATTCTATGGGCGGAGTCTCACTCCTGCCACCTGTCTGCTATCCACATCCCAGGAGTGGAAAATTGGGAAGCGGATTTTCTGAGTCGTCAGACATTGCATCCGGGGGAGTGGGAACTCCATCCGGAAATCTTTGCCCAAGTCACTCAACCGTGGGGCATTCCAGACATGGATCTGATGGCCTCTCGTCAGAACTTCAGAGTTCCTTACTACGGGTACAGATCCAGGGATCCCAAGGCGGCTCTAGTGGATGCACTAGTAGCACCTTGGACCTTCAAACTAGCTTATGTGTTCCCGCCGTTTCCTCTCATCCCCAGGCTGGTAGCCAGGATCAATCAGGAGAGGGCGTCGGTGATTTTGATAGCTCCTGCGTGGCCACGCAGGACTTGGTATGCAGATCTGGTGAATATGTCATCGGCTCCACCATGGAAGCTACCTTTGAGACGAGACCTTCTTGTTCTAGGTCCGTTCGACCCACTCCAGCTGACTGCTTGGAGATTGAACGCTTGATCTTATCAAAGCGAGGGTTCTCAGATTCTGTTATTAATACTCTTGTTCAGGCCTGAAAGCCTGTAACCAGAAAAATTACCACATAATTTGGTATATCTGTTGGTGTGAATCTGCAGGATTCCCTTGGGACAAGGTTAAGATTCCTAAGAGTCTATCCTTCCTTCGAGAAGGATTGGAAAAAGGATTATCTGCAAGTTCCTTGATGGGACAGATTTCTGCCTTGTCTGTGTTACTTCACAAAAAGCTGGCAGCTGTGCCAGATGTTCTAGCCTTTGTTCAGGCTCTGGTTAGAATCAAGCCTGTTTACAAAATTTTGACTCCTCCTTGGAGTCTCAACCTAGTTCTTTCAGTTCTTTAGGGGGTTCCGTTTGAACCCTTACATTCCGTTGATATTAAGTTATTATCTTGGAAAGTTTTGTGTTTGGTTGCAATTTCTTCTGCTAGAAGAGTTTCAGAATTATCTGCTCTGCAGTGTTCTTCTCTTTATCTGGTGTTCCATGCAGATAAGGTGGTTTTGCGTACTAAACCTGGTTTTCTTCCAAAAGTTGTTTCTAACAAAAACATTAACCAGGAGATAGTTGTGCCTTCTTTGTGTCCTAATCCAGTTTCAAAGAAGGAACGTTTGTTGCACAACTTGGATGTAGTTCGTGCTCTCAAATTTTACTTAGCAGCTACTAAGGATTTCAGACAAACTTTGTCTTTGTTTGTTGTTTATTCTGGTAAACGGAGAGGTCAAAAAGCAACTTCTACCTCTCTCTCCTTCTGGATTAAAAGCATTATCCGATTGGCTTATGAGACTGCCGGACGGCAGCCTCCTGAAAGAATCACAGCTCACTCCACTAGGGCTGTGGCTTCCACATGGGCCTTCAAGAACGAGGCTTCTGTTGATCAGATATGTAAGGCAGCGACTTGGTCTTCACTGCACACTTTTTCTAAATTTTACAAATTTGATACTTTTGCTTCTTCTGAGGCTATTTTTGGGAGAAAGGTTTTGCAAGCCGTGGTGCCTTCCATTTAGGTGACCTGATTTGCTCCCTCCCTTCATCCGTGTCCTAAAGCTTTGGTATTGGTTCCCACAAGTAAGGATGACGCCGTGGACCGGACACACCTATGTTGGAGAAAACAGAATTTATGTTTACCTGATAAATTACTTTCTCCAACGGTGTGTCCGGTCCACGGCCCGCCCTGGTTTTTTTAATCAGGTCTGATATTTATTTTCTTTAACTACAGTCACCACGGTAACATATGGTTTCTCCTATGCAAATATTCCTCCTTAACGTCGGTCGAATGACTGGGGTAGGCGGAGCCTAGGAGGGATCATGTGACCAGCTTTGCTGGGCTCTTTGCCATTTCCTGTTGGGGAAGAGAATATCCCACAAGTAAGGATGACGCCGTGGACCGGACACACCGTTGGAGAAAGTAATTTATCAGGTAAACATAAATTCTGTTTTTTATGTGAAAAAATGGACCAAGATTAGGTGCAAGCTGTTACATGTGATTTATGTCTTGATGCAAATGTGGAACCACCAATCCCTTACTGTCCTACATGTATTGAAAGGACTGTGAATTTTAGGGATAACATTTTTGCTGAGCCAATCTCCTCTCAGACAGATGTTGTCCAAGAGTCCTCTGATGAGGGTCAATTTCTGCAGCAACTTTCTCCCCAAGTGTCCCAAAATTATCGCCCTCACCAGCAGTGCCCTGCATGTCTACTGTAGTTCCTTCTAGAATTTCACTACAGGACATAGCTTCTCTTATGTCTACTACTATCTCTGATGCTCTGTCTGCCTTTCCAATGTTGCAGGGTAATCGCAAGAGAAAGTCCATTTCTGCAGTTAGCGAGGTTTCTGATGCTCTGGTAGCTATCTCAGAAGTCGCTTCTCACAGATCTGAGGAAGAGGTTCCTGCTCTGGCATCTGAAGGAGAAATCTCAGATTCGGAGGAGGTGTTACCTTTGACCGACTCAGAAGTGGTATCTTTCAGGTTTAAACTGGAACATCTTCATCTCTTAATTAGAGAGGTTTTAATTACCCTAGATGATAGTGACTCCACAGTGATGGTTATCCCCCCAAAGTCTAGCAAATTAGACAGATATTATGAGGTACCTTCCTTTACAGATGTTTTTCCAGTTCCTAAGAAGGCCTCTGAAATTATTAATAGAGAATGGGAGAGACCTGGTATTCCTTTCTCTCCTTCTCCTATTTTCAAGAAGATGTTTCCTATAGCTGACTCAGTTAAAGAGGTTTGGCAAACTGTTCCTAAGGTAGAAGGAACTGTTTCAACCTTGGCTAAGAGAACTACTATCCCTATAGAGGATAGCTGTGCTTTTATAGATCCGATGGACAAAAAATTAGAGGATCTACTCATGAAAATGTATGTTCACCAGTGTAGGCAGTGGCAACCGGCGGTCTGTATAACTACCGTCATGAGTGCGGCAGCCTACTGGTTTGATGCTCTGGCTGATGCCCTCAGGCGAGAAACTCCCTTGGACGAGATCCAGGACAGGATAAAGGCTCTTAAGCTAACTAATGCCTTTATCTCGGATGCCACCCTTCAAGTTATTAAGTTGGGGGCCAAAATGTCAAGCTTCTCTATATTGGCTCGCAAGGCCTTATGGCTGAAACCTTGGTCTGCGGACGTTTCATCTAAGTCAAAGCTTCCAGCTGTCCCTTACAAGGGGAAGACCCTGTTTGGTCCTGAGCTGAAAGAGATTATTTCTGACATTATGGGAGGTAAGGGTCAACTTCTCCCTCAGGACAAAAAGATTAGGCAGAAAGGAAGTAATTTTTGTTCCTTTTGCAACTTCAAGGGATTCTCTTCCTCTTCTCCCTCAACTAAGCAGGAACAAGCTAAATCTAATTGGAGACCCGCCCAATCTTGGAATAAGGGTAAGCAATCCAAGAAGGCGGCTAATGACTCCAAGACAGCATGAAGGTTTTGCCCCCGATCCGAGACAAATGGATCTGGTAGGGGGCAGACTTTCATTTTTCGCTCAAGCCTGGGTTCGGGACGTTCAGGATCCCTGGGCTATAGAAATAGTGTCTCAGGGATACAAGCTGGAGTTCAAAATTTGTCCTCCCAGGGGCAGGTTTCTAATTTCAAGGTTATCTGCAGACCAGACAAAAAGAGAGGCCTTCTTACATTGTGTAGAAGACCTCTTAGCTCTGGGAATGATCGTTCCTGTTCCACCTCAAGATCAAGGTATGGGATTCTATTCCAATCTGTTTGTAGTTCCCAAGAAGGAAGGAACCTTCAAACCAATTCTAGACCTCAAGAGTCTAAATAAGTTTCTCAGAGTGCCATCCTTCAGGATGGAAACTATACATTCCATCCTTCCCTTGATCCAGGAGGGTTAGTTTATGACAACAGTAGATTTAAAGGACGCGTACCTGCATGTTCCCATTCACAGGGATCATCACAGGTTCTTAAGGTTTGCCTTTCTAGACAAGCATTTCCAGTTTGTGGCTCTTCCTTTCGGTCTTGCCACGGCTCCCAGAATCTTCACAAAGTATCTGGGGTCTCTTCTTGCGGTGCTTCGTTCAAGAGGCATTGAGGTGGCGCCGTATCTGGACGATATCCTAGTTCAGGCGCTGTCCTTTCAGCTAGCAAAATCACACACGGACCTGGTAGTGGCTTTCCTAAGGTCACACGGGTGGAAGGTGAATCTAGAAATGAGCTCTTTAGTTCCTCATACAAGAGTGACCTTTCTAGGGACCATCATAGACTCTCTGTCTATGGAGATTTTTCTGACAGAAGTCAGGAAATTTAAAGATTATCGATACTTGTCGAACTCTGCAATCTTCTCCTCGTCCTTCTGTGGCCCAGTGCATGGAGTTAATAGGTTTGATGGTAGCTGCAATGGACATCGTCCTGTTTGCTCGCTTTCATCTCAGAGCTCTGCAGTTGGACATGCTCAAACAATGGAACGGAGCTTATTTGGACTTGTCCCTTCACTATTGGCACAGGAGACAAGGGAGTCTCTTCTTTGGTGATTGTCTCTAGATCATCTCTCCCAGGGAACATGTTTTCGCAGACCATCCTGGGAGATTGTGACAACAGATGCCAGCCTTCAGGGGTGGGGAGTAGTTTGGGGCTCCCTAAGGGCTCAGGGGATATGGTCTCAGACAGAGTCTCTTTTGCCCATAAACATTCTGGAACTGAGAGCGATCTACAATGCTCTCCTGACCTGGCCTCAGCTAGCTTCGGTTCAGTTTATCAGGTTCCAGACGGACAACATAACGTCAGTGGCCTGTATCAATCATCAGGGAGGAACAAGGAGTTCCTTGGCGATGACAGAGGTTTTCAAAATAATTCAGTGGGCGGAGGCCCATTTTTGTTGTCTGTCTGCAATCCACATCCCAGGGGTGGACAACTGGGAGGCGGATTTTCTGAGCAGACAGACCTTTCATCCGGACGTGTTTTCCAGTCTGATCTTCAAATAGGTTCAGCCGGAGTTGGATCTCATGGCATCCAGGCAGAATGCCAAACTTACCAGGTACGGGTAGAGATCCTCAGGTGGAGCTGATAGATGCTCTGGCAGGCCCCTTGGTCCTTCAATCTAACATATGTTTCCTCTGTTTGCTCTCCTTCCGCGAGTGATTGCCCGGATCAAACAGGAAAGGGCTTCAGTGATTCTCATAGCACCGGCCTGGCCTCGCAGGATCTGGTATGCAGACCTGGTGGAGATGTTGTCTCTACCTCCTTGGAGGCTTCCGCTTCAAAAGGACCTTCTGATTCAGGGACCCTTCCATTATCTAAATCTAGATTCTCTGAAGCTGACTGCTTGGAGATTGTACGGTTGATTCTAGCCAAGCGAGGTTTTTCTGACTCAGTCATAGACACTTTGATTCAGGCTCGTAAGCCTGCACTAGAAAGATTTATCACAAGACTTGGCGTAAATACCTTTATTGGTGTGAATCCAAGGGCTACTCCTGGAGTAGAGTTAGGATTCCTAGGATTTTATCTTTTCTCCAGGAAGGATTGGAGAGAGGATTATCTACAAGTTCTTTAATGGGTCAGATTTCAGCATTATCTATCCTGTTACACAAGCGTCTAGCTGATGTCCCTGATGTTCAGTCTTTTTGTCAGGCCTTAACCAGAATTAGGCCTGTGTTTAGACCAGTTACTCCTCCATGGAGTCTTAATTTAGTTCTCAAGGTTCTTCAAGGGGTTCCGTTTGAACCTATGCATTCCTTAGATATCAAGTTATCTTGAAAGGTTTTATTTTTGGTTGCAGTTTCTTCTGCTCATAGAGTGTCTGAGCTTTCAGCATTACAATGTGAGCCACCTTACCTTATTTTTCATGCGGATCAGGTTGTCTTACGTACAAAATTTGTATTTCTTCCCAAGGTTGTTTCTGATCGGAACATTAATCAGGAAATTGTTGTACCTTCCTTGTGTCCTAATCCTTCTAAGAAGGAGAGGCTCTTACACAATTTGGATGTAGTTCGTGCTTTAAAGTTTTATTTACAGGCGACTAAAGACTTTCGCCAGTTTTCCTCTTTGTTTGTGGTATTTTCAGGCAAACGTAGGGGACAGAAAGCTACGGCTGTTTCTCTTTCGTTTACGCTGAATAGTATTATACGTTTGGCTTACGAAACTGCTGGACAGCAGCCTCCTGAGAGGATTACAGCTCATTCCACTAGGGCTGTTGCTTCCTCATGGGCATTCAAAAATGAAGCTTCTGTGGAACAGATTTGCAAGGCTGCAACTTGGTCTTCTCTTCACACTTTTACAAAATTTTACAAATTTGATACTTTTGTCTCGGCTGAGGCGGCTTTTGGGAGAAAGGTTCTTCATGCAATGGTGCCTTCCGTTTAGGTATCCTGTCTTGTCCCTCCCGTATCATCCGTTTACTCTAGCTTGGGTATTGGATCCCATAAGTAATGAAGATGATCCGTGGACTCATCGTGTCTTTAAGAAGAAAAGAAAATTTATGCTTACCTGATAAATTTATTTCTTCTTAGACACGATGAGTCCACAGCCCACCCTGTCATTTTTAGACAGGATGTTTTTTATTGTAAACTTCAGTCACCTCTGCACCTTGGCTTTTACTTTCTCTTCCTAACTTCGGTCGAATGACTGGAGTGGGAGGGAAGGGAGGAGCTATTTAACAGCTCTGCTGTTGTGCTCTTTGCTGCTTCCTGCTGACCAGGAAGTGAATATCCCATGTAAATGGAGGGGAATTACAGAGCGCCAACTAAAACAGACCTCTAGCTCTGATGGATTGGCACCTAGTTGCCAATAGGGGGTTAACAATTCAAAGTGAAAATGTATCAAAGCGCCAAACAAAGTAGGCTGGGTCAAGGATCAGCACAACAAATACCAATGATAACAATAAGATGAGATAAAAGTACAGTTTAATACAATAAAATACAATCCTGATATAAATATTGTAAACAACTTGTTACAATTCGATTAAAACATGGTTACACTCAAATAAAAAACGCAATAATACATGGATCCATGTTGCTCGTAAAATTAAAAATATAAAAACATTTTATTATTATTATTATTATCGGTTATTTGTAGAGCGCCAAAAGATTCTGCAGCGCTAACATTTTCCTGAAAGAGCTTTCAGGTTGCGCAATACAGAGAATACGTGTATGCGGAGATCCTCTGTGCAGTTGTATATGTATTTTGTCAATTTATTGTGCTTTAAATGATTCCTACGTTTTTATCAGTGTGACCACTAACTTCACATTATTGTTTTTTGTCCAATATTGTAATTTGCGTTGTGATTTGTGTTTTAGCTTCACCCGTGCATCTATATATTTGAGTACACTCACCTTTAATAACCACCGTCACGTTCTTTTATCCACTACACACACGCTGATTTTATTTATTATTATTTGTTCACACTCTTTCCAGATATTTCTGTTACACCACTTGCTCACGTTCTTTATCCAAAGCACTCATCTAAGAAATCTTTGTTACGCTCCATATTAATCTAGGAGTTTTATCTGCATTATTAATACGTTTCTGGAAACTTAAACACATAAGTAAAACTTATGGTGTGAGCCGGGACTATTTTGTCCCCGTCACAAATAAACTCGTTTTTGCAGCATTTGCCTCACCTACCACTATGCATTATATATCACGCATCGCACACCTTAGTTAGACGAGAGATTGTCATTGTATGTAGATTTATCCGGCAATCTTATCCGTTTTTTTCCACTAGTCCGCCGCTCTATTGGAGCCATCACTAAGTGCCCCCCTTTTTAGTCACACAAGCTCCAAATCTTCCGCATACACTTATTCTCTGTATTGCGCAACCTGAAAGCTCTTTCAGGAACATGTTTTTATATTTTTAATTTTACGAGCAACATGGATCCATGTATTATTGCTGTTTTTATTTGAGTGTAACCACATTTTAATCGAATTGTAACAAGTTGTTTACAATATTTATATCATGATTGTATTTTATTGTATTAAACTGTACTTTTATTCACTTTTATCTCATCTTATTGGTATTTGTTGTGCTGATCCTTGACCCAGCCTACTTTGTTTGGTGCTTTGATACATTTTCACTTTGAATATCCCATGTAATGAAGATGATGCGTGGACTCATCGTGTCTAAGAAGAAATAAATTTATCACGTAAGCATAAATTTTCTTTTTTTGCCTCTGCTGAGACAGCTCTTGGGAAAAAAAGATTGTTGTTTAAGAAATAAAATGCTATTAGAAATAATGTCCTATTACCTGGATCAATGTTGATCCCATTTTTCTTGGCAGATCAATATACCCACCTATATGGGGATTTTCTTCTTAATACAGGGAGAGTCCACAGCGGCATTCATTACTTGTGGGAAATACAGAACCTGGCCACCAGAAGGAGGCAGACACACAAGCCAAAGGCTTAAATACCTCCCCCACTTCCCTCAGTCATTCTTTGCCTTTCATCACAGGAGGTTGGCAGAGAAGTGTCAGAAGATTTCGGAGTAGTTCCTTAGGAAGGGTATCTGCCCTCCGAGATGGGACTGAAGTTTTAAGTAGTCTTGTCAGCCTCTCAGTGAGAGCATTTATGAAAGTTAGAGTCTGGAGAAGCAGGGAGAGTCTTTCTGCAAAGCCATCCAGACTCATATTAACAGCTCCTTAAGCAATCAGCTGCCTGCTTTCTTCACTCAAGTCCATGTCAGAGGCGCTGCTAATATCTGTCAAACTTGAAGAACCGTGTTGCTCTTCCACGTCATAGATTCAGGTAAGATTGTTTCATTTTTACACACATGTTAACGATAGAAGACAGGGTCTCAGTGGTACTCCTTTATCTTTATGGAATCAAGGGTTAATATCTCCTGAGGGGGGTTATTGAACACTGGGGGTTTTTAATCATATTTGTTATGTGATTTCGACTGCTTATGTGTAAGAACGTTTGGGCTCATAGGCTGATACGGAACGTACAGGTTATTTTCTTCATAAATGGAAAGAGTCCACAGCTGCAATACCTGTAAATACCTCCCCCACTTCCCTCATCACCCAGTCATTCTTTGCCTTTCATCCCAGGAGGTTGGCAGAAAAGTGTCAGAAGTTTTCGATAGTCTCTTATTGAGGGTAGTACTCTTCGGCATGGGACTGGAGTTTTAAGTGGTCCTGTGAGCCCCTCAGTGAGAGCATGGGTGAAAGAGTCCGGAGATGCAGGGAGAGTCTTTCTGCGAAACCATTCCGACTCATATTAAAAGCTCCACAATCAATCAGCGTTGACGAGTTTCGCTGCCTGCTTTTTTCTCTCAAGTCCATGGCAGATGTGACGCTACTATCTGTCACACTTAAAGGGCCATGTTCCTGTTCCACGGCGTAGATTCCTGGTAAGATCGTTTCATTTTACTTTCATCATGGATGTACTGTAATTACAACTGTTTATCCGAGTGGGGCTACAACCTTTCAGGGATAACTTTAACATAGGGTCTCAGTGAGGCTCCTTTTTGTATCTAGAAATTAAGGGTTAATATCTCCTGAGGGGGGTTATTGAATAGGGGGTTATAATCATGTTTGTTATGTGATTCTCTCTGCTATTGTGAAGTGTTGCTTCAGCTCATGGCTGTTTTGGAACATAACGGCCTGTGTCTAGTGACGCGGCCTTTAAGGTCAGGCGCACTTTTGCATGGACTGCACAGTTTACCTTGCAACCCCATTTCCGCTTTACTGACCGTGTGGCGACGGAGAAATCCTGGTCCGCTGTTGTCTGGTTCTCTAGAGGTGGTGAGTGCCCCAGCCATTGGGGGTGTATGGTGCCGTTTAGATTTTTCTTATTGGTTCAATTTTTATTCAGTGTCCCAGTTATGGAGGATTCTAATTTTTTGGAGACGGATGTCTCTGATTCAGACTCTACTTCTTTTGAAGAATATGAATTGGCCCAGTTGATACAGGCCCATCATTTATGTTCCGAATGCTGTTTTAGAGTGCTCTGTTCCTCGGGATTGGGGAATCAGGTGCCCACTGAGCCATCCGTCTCTGGAGATTCTATTTCTCACGAGACGAGTTCCCTGCCACCAACTCTTAAAACGCATGCAGGTAACTCAAACGCTACTTATCCTTCTAGGGAGTGTGGCCTGTTCCCACCGGAGGTTACGACACGGTTCCGCATTGCCATATGTTTGGCGCTGGTGCATCTGCACCTCCCGGGAGTGTGCTTACGATATTGTCTGTGTTCTGTTAACTGGGGCTCGTCAGATGTGGGATTGCCTGGTCCAGTTCAGCACTCCAGAGGAGCGACTGCCCCTGAGGCCTCAGCGGGTCAACCTTCGGGGCCAGTGTTTTGTTTTGTCCCGGCGGAGGTATGTTGCACCTTTCATTATAGACTGGCATGCCTTCGTGTTCTACTAAGGCATGTTTTTGGCGTTGCTGCCAAATCCGAGTACCCGAAGGTATACTCTTAATGGGTCTGGGGATTCTCAGTCTCAATCTTCGACTGGCTTGCATGCATAGACATAAGTGGATGAAGTAATCTTATAGTCTTTGTTATTTGTGTATACTTTTCCAGTTCTGAGCTTGGAAGTCTCGGACCTCTGTTGGGCTGGTCCTGCGGGTCTGTCCGGTCTTCCTGAGCGATAACCTATGGGTTGCCTTATTTTTTATTTTTTATTTTTATCCGGCGAGGATGATTTTTATTTGGTCTAAAGCTCATGTTGTGGTGTGATGTTTCCTTCGGGAACTTTCTTCTCTGGAATTGATACTCGCGATTTTGTGGCTGCACTGTTTACAAAAGTCTGTTTGACTGTTCTTTTTCCCTCCATCTAGGGGGAGACTCTATGTGGCCTTGACAGTTCTGGGCCCCTTGTTTTTTTTCCGGGAGCTAGAGTGTTCCTTCCTGTTGTGAGTTTGGAGGCTTGGAGGATTTAGGTCCTTCATACCGCCGTTCTTACGGTTTTGCCTTTCATGGTCTTTTTGGAAGTGTCCTTTTGTTCCTTTTAGAAGTTCTCTTCCTTTGGGTCGAGACTTTCTGGACTTCGTCTGGTTTTTCTGGCGGTTTTGGCCGCTTAATTAGGAAGTAAAGGCCGTGAGGCTCTGTCTTCCTTCAGGAGTTAGTTGTCTCCATATCAGGGGCGATAGGAGGTATTGTCTCTTTTTCCAAGCTTTTTGCTTAGGGGATGTTTTTCTGCCTGACTTCGGGATGCTTTGCATTCTTCTCCCTTGGGTGTGGTTCTCTGGAACGTTAATCTGCAAGGATTATGGAGACTAGCCTTTCTTACTACTCTCTTTCGGGTGACTCTGTTCTCGTTCTCATTTCCCTTTAGTATTGCCCTTGGGGCCTTTGGGCTCTAGAGAAATTGCGGGACTTTGTTGT
The DNA here is from genome assembly GCF_027579735.1 of Bombina bombina. Taxonomy (NCBI): domain Eukaryota; kingdom Metazoa; phylum Chordata; class Amphibia; order Anura; family Bombinatoridae; genus Bombina; species Bombina bombina. The sequence goes on along the minus strand of NC_069501.1, from coordinate 789,019,211 downwards.
GGCCTAGCACCTTTTTAGGGGGGGTGTTGACCTCCGGCTTAGGGTGTTCTCTTCCTTTTGGGCTGGGAATTACGAGTGAGTCCTGTACCCGTTCTCCGGGTTTCCCGGTTTTCATCCCCTGTGCGTCTGATTGCTTCAAACGGGGTATCTTGTGTTCCCTGGGGGTGTCGTTTGTTCTAGGACGATTCTGGGTGCAGGGTTCTTGTCTTGGATCCTTCTTGGATGTCTGGAGACTTATGATCCTGTGAACTGGTTCCGGACAACCCAGTTTTTTCAGGGACCCTATGTTGCGACATAGGGGCTAGCTCATTGGGCTTGCAAGCAGGAAGGCCAGAGTTCACATCCACCTTCGGGTACTGGTTATAAACTTTAAGGTCTTTAACTTGTCCTTCGAACGGAGTGTGCTCCTCTTTATGGGGAGTTTTTTCTCTGTTGGGTCAACAGTGGTGTCTGGATAATTTTTTTTCATTCAGTCCGTGTTTTGATCATACTATGGCTTCATGTCTTGTGGACATGTACGCTGTTCTTATCTGTGCCCTTCCCTTTTGAGGGGATAGTTTGTCTTCCTTATGAGATGGGGTTTGCTCTACCTGGAGGGTCTTTGTCCTGCCCTGTGTGTAGGAGGTTGGATCAGGTGACTTTTTTCTGTATGGGGCAGCATCTGCTGCTCTGTGGGCTCTGTTCCACCTGTTGGAATTTGATCTCTCTATGTAAAGACTGTCTAAGAGAGCTGTGACAGATCTTCCTACGGATCTATTGCACTTTTCTCTGTTCTAGGTCCCAGGGGGTTCTCCTTTGGAGTGCCTTGTTTTGTAGGAGCGGATTGGGTTGGCACCCAGGCTCTGTTGGGGTTGGTGAGTCCCCCCTTTTTCTTTCCATTCCCTGGGGGCTTGTGTTTGGGGTCTTTCTGGCCCTTCTGTCTATCAGACATGTCTGTTGTTTGGGCTGATCCGGTGTTGAAGCAGGATCTGAAATCTGTTGCTCTGCTAAATTTGAGCATTTGAGCTACGGTAAGCCTCGAGGTTTCTCCTTTCTCCATGTTCAAGGTTTGTGGGAAGGACTGGCGGCTCTTAGATAGCCTGCAACGTTATCCGCTGGTTAGTGGATACTTAGCAATCTGAAGGATCCTATCTTCAGCTGCTTTCTGCTTGCCCTGCAAGTATTTAAGTTTCGGAGTCATTTTTACATGACTGCAGCGTGCAGTGTTTTTGCTTCAGGTGGTGTTTGTCAGACCTATCTGAGCTTGGTGCTCGAGGTTTTGTTTCTCAATACTTTGGTATTCTGAGCTACCGTTTTGCGACTTGGGGACCTTCGTCTTCAGTTGCTTTTTAGAGTGCGGTTTCACTGTGTTAGGGGAAGATCCTCTCTTTTTCAGACTCCAAGCCTTTTCCCGTGGTTTCTGTATTTCTGGGGTCTGTTGGTCTGGAGTTCCTTATGCTAGCTCAGCATACTAATGCCCTGTGGCTACGCTGCGCTGTTCGATCCCCGCCGAGGTCTACTCAGCCTTCCTCCTTTCGAGGTTGATAAGATGAGCAGCGCCTTGAGTCCCTTAAAGGGACACTGAACCCAAATTTTTTCTTTCGCGATTCAGATAAAACATAAAATTTTAAGCAACTTTCTAATTTCCTCCTATTGTCAAATTTTCTTTATTCTCGGTATCTCTATTTGAAATGCAAGAATGTAAGTTTAGATGCCGGACCATTTTTGGTGAACAACCTGGGTTGTCCTTGCTGATTGGTTGATAAATTCATCCTCCAATAAAAAAAGTGCTGACCAGAGCCTGAACCAAGAAAAAAGATGGCTTCTTTTTCAAATAAAGATAGCAAGAGAACAAAGAAAAAATTGATAATAGGAGTAAATTAGAAAGTTGCTTAAAATTGCATGCTCTATTGGAATCACAAAAGAATAATTTAGGTTCAGTGTCCCTTTTAGGGGGATTAGCCACGCTTTACAAGAACATTCATGTTTTCTCCAAGTCTTTTCTTCCTTGTGGAAGAATATGTTAGCTTGTGCCCTTTCTTTAGTAAGTGGTGTGTTATTTGGAGACAGTCTGCTGGGCGACAGTGTCTCCTGGAGGCTGACTCAGTCGAGTCTAGTTCCTGAGGTCTCTAGCAAGGCTTGAGGACTATCTGCGGTCAGGGTCCTTGGGCCTTTTCCTTTTCTTTTTCAAAGTTGTTCTCTGCTTCGGACGAAGCGGGATGTTGTTGGGTAGGGGTTTTCAGGCCTGGTGCCCTCAGAATGGGCCGCCTCTTGTACCCTCCCGTTTTTGCATTCAGTGTCCTCTATTGCTTGGGTATTGTTTTCCCAAAAGTAATGAATGCAGCTGTGGACTCTTTCCATTTATGAAGAAAAACTTAAATTATGCTTACCTGATGATAATTTTCTTTTCTTCAGATGGAAAGAGTCCACAGCTCCCCGCCCGTATTTTTCTGTGGGGCGTCTGTTATTTTTGTTTTTCTGGCACCTTTTCACCCTGATATTTCTTCTACTTTTCCTTGTTCCTTCGGCAGAATGACTGGGGGATGAGGGAAGTGGGGGAGGTATTTAAGGCTTTGGCTGGGGTGTCTTTGCCTCCTCCTGGTGGCCAGGTTCTGAATTCCCAAAAGTAATGAATGCAGCTGTGGACTCTTTCCATCTGAAGAAAAGAAAATGATCAGGTAAGCATAATTTAAGTTTTTTCATTTTGAGAGCTGTGCAGTTTTTTATTAAGCTGGCACGCCTTTTCTAGCAGGGGCAGTCCTGCATGAGCACCATGTGACCGGGAGTGGTCATGTTTATTTCCCGCTTCCGATTCCTGACTGGGTGTCTGCGGAGAGGAGCATCTTCTCTACATGTGTGGGTCATAGGAGGTGGTGAGTGCCCCAGCCATTGGGAGTATAAGGTTCCAGTTGTTTTTTCCTCTTTCGATAATTTAACTTAGAGAGTTATGGAGGATTCTGATATTTTGTAGGGGGATCCCTCCAAGACAGAATTTGATACCAGTATATATTGTGAGGAGGCCCAGGTATCCCAGCCCTCTCAATTGTGTTCTGTATGCCGCAATAGGGTGTTCTCATCAACCAATGTTAGAATGTCAGAGACCACTGAGCCATCCGTCATGTGTGTTCCCTAGATTCTTCTGTTCCTACATATGCAGTTTTCCCGATTTCCGCTCCCCCTTCGCCTTTTAGGGCTTTGTTTCCTCCAGAGGTTACTACACAGTTCCGCCTGGCCATCTCTACGGCCTTAGCGATGCTACCTCTTCCTGCTGCGTGCAAGGGAAGGGTTACTCCAGGTTCTTCTGACCAAGGACCGTCGTGTAAAATGACGATTGGGTCCGATAAGTCCTCTGGGGATGCGGTTTCCTCTGAGGCTTTAGAGGTAGAGCTTCAAGGGTCGGAGTCTACTGACTTGAATCCTCAAACTGCGGAGGGCTTAGCATTTAGATTGGCACTCCTGCATTTACTTCTGAGAGAGGTTTTAGTGATGTTAGAGGTTCCCGGTACTGATCCGTCAGTTGAATCTCTGTCCTCTAAATCAGATAACGATCTTGACTAGTGGAGAGGGATGGAGTTCCTATTCCTTATCATATTGATTTACATTTTGTTTTATTCTTTATTAGAATCCCAGTTCCGAGCTCTATGGGGGGTTTGTGTCGTGTGACAGGCTGGACCTGTTTTTTGTTTGCACACTCCCTTTTCAGCTATCATATTTGGGTGCTTGCCTATTTTCTTTTTGCCTTCTATTCCGAACCGGATAGTTTTCAGTTTTTAGAGCTCTGGGTTGTTATAAAAACTCTTAGAAAGACGTTTCATCACATGGGATTTTTGATACTATTGACTTAAATAGTCAAGATTGTTGTAGACTTCTGGTGGAAGCATCTAGATCTCTGTTCGGGGTCCCCCGATAATTTTGAGACAAAATTTAAGCCCCGGGGCTTATAATCTTTTAATTTGATTTTTCTCAGTTTTTCTAGCATTGCTAAAATTTAAGAATTTCTGTTTAGCTCTGGAGTGTTTTAGAAGATACATCGTATCCTAGATGACAGGCAGTACCTGTTTTGGGTACTAGTGTTAAGTCTGCTCCTTCCTTTTGCAAGAGAGGGAGTTTTTTTTTTCAGCTTCCGGTCCAGGCACATCGGGTTCCTCTATACTAGAGTACAGGCTGGACCTGTTTTAGGTATATCTTGGATGGGCGCTTGATACTGGATCATATGGATTTAGGGGTCCTAGAGGCCGGAGCTAGGCTTTGTTTTTTTGGGCCGTTTTCTCTTCTCTTGATTTTGTCTTTGGCAGAGAGAGGGAAGTTTTTCGGGTGACTTTTGGAGTCATTGTCTCGGTATCTATTGCACTGTGGGAATATTTTCTTCCCACTGTTGGTGTATGATCCAATAAGGGGGGGGGGATTCCCGTCCTAATTGGGTTCTATGACTGTTAAGAAGAGCTTATTAGTTCTCTTTTTTACCTGAGAATGTAAGGTTCTCTCTTCTTTTGTTCAGGTAGAAGGATGTCTTTCCTATTTCATCCTTTTGTGCAAATCCGGTTCTTAGGAACCGTTTCTTCCAGCAAACCTCATTTCTGGTCCTTTTTGGGATCTGGGGTTTAATGTAGCAGTATCCTGCTCCAGAATTTACAGTAGCTTCCGGGTCTTAGCTTTTTGGGTTTTCTTACCGTCGACTGTTAATAGACTTTTAGGGATTTTCTCGTCTCTTTTTGATCCTTAGAGTTGGATCTAGACTTGAGTTTCTGGTGTAGACACCAGGGTATATTATTGGATGCTGTTCTGTCTTACGGACAGGAAGTTTTTTCCTGAGATCTTGCGATATGCCCTCCAGTCCACCTTCTGGTCTTTGTTGGCACTGGAGTGGAGGTTGAGCTGGCCAGCCGAGGCAGTCTCTTCAGCATGGCGTTGTTTCTTTTCTAAATCTGTCTTAACAGACTTATAGGGAATACCAGTTGGGGGAATCAATCCCTTGTCTTCCGTTCAGATCTGTCTGTCTTGAGCGAGTTTCTCTTAGCTCTTCCGGGACGGTTTTGGCTTGTCGCTTCGCTGCCTGTGGGGAGCGAGTGTCCTATGGGGGTCCGTGGATCAGGAGTTCCTTCCGTTTTATTCCTATGGTTCCTCAGCCGAGCATTCTGCTTGAGGATTTAGTCTTCTGGGTTCGTACCAGTTGGGACCTTTCGATGGGTAGATCCCCTTTTGGAAATAGAGAGTTCCTACTGCATAGATGGGAGGGCCTCCTGTTTGGTGGTGGGCGGAGGCCCACTACGGCTGTTTGTCAGCAATCCATTATATGAGCGGGCTCTTCAGGAACGGATGTTCCCTATTATCTTGTCTTGCTTCAAGGGTCGGTATCTGATTGGGAAAGCCGATCAGGCATCCTTACCTATCCCTGGTTTCCTCTTGAGTTCTCAGAGAGATGTGGCATAGTGGTTAGCTCCACCGCTTCTGAAGCAGAAGGTTGGGCTTTGAACCAGGTCAGCTTCTGTTCTTTCTGCCAGAATGTGCTTCTGGTGTCGGATAGCATCCCTAAGAAGATTTTAATCAAGGATCTTCAGACTGAACTATTGGATCCCTCTTCTTTGTGGCCATGTTACTCTTAGTTGGGGATGGTTCAATACTAGCGAAAGCTAGCATCAAGTAAGACTGACTGCTCAATTTATGTCCGAGTTCGTATCTCGGTTAAGGGGGCTTCGACTCCATGGACCTTGTTGCAGGGATCTGCGGGGTCGGGATATTTTTACATCATGGAATCTTATTCCTCTGAGATGGATTGCGAGAGGTCGCTTGGTCTTAGCCTAGAGAGGGGTTTTTGAAAGGCTATGATCCTTTCCGTTGGAGCGTAGTTGGTCCCTCGTCATCTATCATAGGTGTGGAGGACCACCCTTGTAGGGAGGACCTAGATAGTTTTTTTTTTTTTAAGGAGTCTTCTTCATTTCCTCCAGGATGAGCTGGAGAAGGCCCTTCCTAGCGGGTTCTGGCTCGAGCAGTCCTTTTTTGGACAGATAGCTGTCATAACCTGATGGGTAACTTAGCTGCCTAGCATGCGGTAGGTTGCGGGTTGAATCCAGCAGCAGTCCTTACTCCTTGATTGTGGGCTTGCAAGCAGTTTTTCGATTCCATGATTGTTCTTCTGTTCCAGAGGTTCATTGAACTCTCAGGCGTTTCGTTCTTTTAGCTAGGGCACTGCGGTCAGGCCGGTATCTTTATTTGCTCCTTTTTGGAGCTTAGTCTTTATTTTCATGGGTTGCATTGGGTTACTTTTCTACCCGTGCAGGAGGTGGTCTTTAAATTCCTTCTTCAATGATCTCTTCTGTCTGTAGATTGTATTCTACATGCCATGGTCCCTATGTTGCAGTCTTACAATACGTACTCCTTAAAGGAGTTTCCTCTTTATTAAGGCTGTTTATGAGTTTTCTTAGGGTTTTCTCCCTAAGATTATTAGTTTATGTAATTTTCCTTTCTAAATGGAAGAGGGTTTTTCCCCTTTCAGGGAATCTTGCCTTTATGTTCTTTTGGACTATGGAGGCTTAGTTGCCTTCTTAATTGTTAGTGGAGGAGTGTGTTTTCGCTTGACCTAGGAGTCGGTGGGACACTAGCCTCCTCAGAGGTTATGGCTCAGTTCAAGAGCAGTGACGTCGTCTTGGGTCTGTGGCATGAAATCTCTATGGTTCTGATTGTTGGGCGGCTATCTGGTCCTCTTAACATTGTTTTTCTTTTTTTATTACTTCTGTTGAAGCAGCTTCGGGAGCATGGGTTTGTTGCAGGCTGTGGTGCCCTCAGATTTGGGACGCCTCTTCTTTTTCCCTCCCGTTAGCATTCAGTGTCCTGTAGCTTGGGTATAATTTCCCACAAGTAATGAATGCAGCTGTGGACTCTCCCTAAATTAAGAAGGAAAACATAAATTATGACTTACCAGATAATTTCCTTTATTTCGATACAGGGAGAGTCCACAGCTCCCGCCCGTGTTCTCTGATGGGCAGCCCTAAATTTAATTTTCACCCTGATATTTCTCCTACTGTTACCTTGTTCTCTTGGCAGAATGACTGGGGAATGAGGGAAGTGGGGGAGCTATTTAAGCCTTTGGCTGGGGTGTCTTTGCCTCCTCCTGGTGGCGAGGTTCTGTATTTCCCACAAGTAATGAATGCAGCTGTGGACTCTCCCTGTATCGAAGGAAAGGAAATTATCTGACAAGTCATAATTTATGTTTTGCTTTGTTACACACAATCTTTTACAATCCTCTCTAAACATTAAAAAAAATCCTATTATTTATGTGAATGAACATTATTTAAGGGCAGTAAATACTTTGTAATAAAAAATTGCATTGATAATAGAACATAGCATAGTCTGAATGTTATTAGAACAGATTAACACTTCGTTTGATGCAATTGTTTTCTGATGGGCAAACGCCACCCACCACATTCCTTATTTAAGAGTCCAGAAAAGTCAAAAACATTTCCATTGCTTGGCTTCAGCAGAGATAAGATAAACTGCAAATTAGGGACAGAATTTTCAGACTTTAAGTGATGGTAAACCCAAGCGTATAACAAACGCTAGGATTTGCCATCACTAAAAATAAACATCAGTTTAAGTCATTGTTTCGTAAAAAACTGTGTTAAACTCACCCTATCTTTAAGGAAAGTAGATTGCTAACTCCATGGCTTAGGCTGCCCACGGCACAGTGCTTTCTAGACCAATAGTCGTGCGTGTCAACTGACATCCTAGCACGGCTATTGGTCTAGAGGTGGAAACATCACCTCATTTGAAAGCCGCAGAGTTAGCAATCTACTTTCCTTATAGATAGGGTGAGTTTTTTTTAAGTGATGGTGAATCCTAGCGTTTGTTTTACGCTTGGATTTACCATCACTTTAAAGGATCACTCAATGCAGTAGAATTTCATAATTAACAAGTACATAATAAAAAGACAATGAAGTAACACTCTGAATTAAAATAAGTGGTATTTTTTTTTTCAATTTTTTATTTTTTCTCCCATTTTCCGGGCCCCTGTATCATGTGACAGACATCAGCCAATCACAGACTATTATGTATACCCTGTGAGCTTGTGCACATGCTCAGTAGGATCTTGTTCCCCAGAAAGTGTGAATATAAAGACTGTGCAACATTTGGTAATGGAAATAAATCGGAAAGTGTCTTAAAACTGCATGTTCTTTCTGAATAATAAACATTTATTTTGACTTTAGTGTCCCTTTTAAATTACAGGAAACAGTGGCAAAATAAATTATGCAAGTATTATTGCAAAGTTGCTTTATTGTGCATAATTAAGTTTTTGTATATTACAACTTCAAAGTGTTTGCTCTTCATCTAAACTTGGTAATTTTTTCCATGAAATGTTAAGTAGTTATTTTGTTGATCTTGAATGATTAGAAAGGGCATGCCAGTGTAGAACTATTACTCACTGGCAGTTAAGTAGAACTTTCACTGCTTTATTGGTGGGCACTGACGCACCTGAAAAGCAGAATACAGGAACCTGTTTTACAGAAAAAGAACCACAATTACTTGGGTGTACCATTAAATCAGGCTGGAGCTCCTTACTGTTAACATTATATGTGGTTGTTTGTCCCATGTGGCCTTATTTCCTTCCACTGTACTGCAACTTGGAGAAATGTTAAACTAATGTTTAAAGAAAGGTTGTATCGTCGATAGATGAGTATACAGGTTCTTCCTGTTCAAATAGGCATACAACTTTTATCTAACCATCAATATTCTTGTTTTCAATAAAATTATAACTTTTCTAGAATTGGTTGCTCAAAACTTGTCTGCATCTTCTGCATTATGTAGAATAGAGCTTTTATCATAGGGTTAATGCTTTTTTAAATGGTGTTTTTGCACAATTTTATATTTTTGTAATCTATTTTTCCCCCTGTATTTACCCAGGCATATAGCAGTATTTCCATGTAAATTTAGAATCCTTCCTCAATTTATTTTCAATTCACGGGACCCAATCGTTATGGGAGTGATGATGGAAGCCGGGCAACTCAAGCAAGGAACACCAATATGTGTACCTAGTAAAGGTGTAAGTAATTTTCCTAAACATTCAGGCTTTACATTTGTCAGTGATTATAACATATCCTGCATACCTTCTCTTCTAGTTGTAGCCTAAGGAATGTTGTGTAGAATTTATATTCCTTATAATTCATGCTGTACAAGTTTAGTCCTTAAATTAAAGGGACACTAAACCCATTTTTTTTTTTTCTTTCATGATTCAGATAGAGCATGCAATTTTAAGCAACATTCTAATTTACTCCTATTATCATATTTTCTTCATTCTCTTGCTATCTTTATTGGAAAAGCAAGAATGTAAATTTAGAAGCCGGCCCATATTTGGCTCTTAACCTGGGTTGTGCTTGCTGATTGGTGGCTAAATGCACCCACCATTAAACAAGTGCTGAAACAAAAATTGTCTGGCTCCTTAGCTTAGATGCCTTCTTTTTTAAATAAAGATAGCAAGAGAATGAAGAAAAATTGATAATAGGAGTAAATTAGAAAGTTGCTTTAAATTGCATGCTCTTTCTGAATCATGAAAGAAAAAAATTGTGTTTAGTGTCCCTTTAATTACATTGTGGAATAATTTCAATGTGACTAATTGCCCCATACATCTTTCATTATTCATTTGATGATGTATATCTTTTAAATAGTATGCGTGACCATTGCAATAATTCTGAAGTATAGTTAATTATATTTTTGCCTAGTCTTTTATTTAAACATTTAACTTTCCCCGCCATAACGGCATAATTTTCCGCCAATAATACAATTGTTACACCAATAAAGACTACTAGAGAGTGCCAAGACATGAGCAGCATCTCCTGGAAGGGAAATGTTCATTTACAGAAACCTTTCATATAGTACAATATCAATCAATTTTGTTTTTAGTTGGTAGTGTTACATAGTTTTATACTACATGTGACCGGGATGATGTGCACAGTACAGGAAGTGCAAAGGAGCATAAAGGGACATGAAACCCAAAATATTTCTTTTATGATTAAGATAGAGAATACAATTTTAAACAACGTTCTAATTTACATCTATTATCGAATTTGTTTAACTCTTTATATATCTTTTGTTGAAGAAATACCAATGCACATGGGTCAGCCAATCACACGAGGCATCTATGTGCAGCCACCAATCAGCAGCTACTGAGCCTAATTAGATATGCTTTTCAACAAAGGATATCAAGAGAATGAAGCAAATGTAGCTAATAGAAGTAAATTGGAATGTTGTTTAAAATTGCATGTTCCTTCTAAATCATGAAAGAAAAAATGTGGGTATCCTGTCCCTTTAAGTACTGTTATTTGTTCACAATCCGATTTAACATCAAATTAAAAATAAATAAGTTATACATAAAATTATGTATGAGTCCAAATCCCTAAAAAAGTGCGTTAGTGCCAGCACTGCAGTCCCAATGTGTTAGTCTAATCCTTCAGGACTATAGCCTGCAAAAATAACGTGTCCACTGTATTTAATAGCCTACTAAGCTTTTTCAAATTAACATACCAAGAGAATGAAGAAAAATTGATAGGAGTAAATTAGAAAGTTCCTTAAAACACTGAAGGTATATTCAACTCCTTTACTAAAAACAAATGTGTTGATTCATAAAATAAAACAGATTTTGCAAAGAACTTGAGCACAATTTCTCAGTGTAGCCACTGCCCTCAGGGAAATAAGAGAGCTGACATGTTGGCAACTTATGTTGCATTCTGCCTCTTCTGAGCATAGACAAACCTGACTCCCTATTTATAAAATCAGCTCATGTTACTCTAGTCATTTTATGATATCAAGCAAGCTATGCCTTCCTGTAATGACCCCAGCCTCCTTGTAGGGCTGTGACAGGAAGTAATGGACACTTCACAAATGAAGTTTAAAAACAAAAAAACAGTAAAATACATTTAAAATGATTAATAATACACATTGCAATGATTTCTATTAATCCCAAAATATTTCTTTCATTATTCAAAAAGAACATGTTATTTTAAACAACTTTGTAATTTACTAATATCAATTTTTCTTTTGTTCTCTTGGTATTTTTTTTTTTTAAAGCAGGGACATAAACTTATAAGCCAGTGCAATTCATGAGCACTATATGGCAGCAGTTTTGCAAGATTTTTTATCCATTTGCAAGAGCACTATTTCCTGCCATTTAGTGCTCCAGGTGCCTACCTAGGTATCTCTTCAACACAACATACCATGGAAATGAAGTAAATTTGATAATGGAAGAACATTTGATACGTTTTAAAATAATATGCTCTGTCTTAATCACAAAAGAACATTTTGTGGTTCATATCCCTTTGAGTATAAACCACTGCTTAATGTTTTTTTATTACAACAAAGCAGACTGTTTCATAGCCCTTTAAAAAAAAAAATAACAAAAATGACTCCTAAACACAGTAGTGTTACAGCCTTACCTATGCAGATTATAAAATGTCTGCCGTTTACCCTATGATATATTCTTCCTTTTGTTTTTTTGCTAGCTGTTGTACTCACAGAAAAGTACATTTTGAAAGGAAGGGTTTATGTTTTGATGGATGGTTATTGGCTAAGACAGTCCAACTAACACAACTTGCAGCAAGAAATGTTTATATTAAAAAAAATCCTTTATTTTTATTTATCATTCATTGTTGTTTTTTTCTGACAGTTTGTAGAGATTGGAATAGTTACCAGCATAGAAATTAACCACAAACAAGTGGATGTGGCAAAGAAAGGCCAGGAAGTGTGCATTAAAATAGAACCTATTCCAGGAGAGTCACCAAAGATGTATGGAAGGCACTTTGAAGCTACAGATATGCTTGTTAGCAAGGTAACTGTTTATCCAACACCTCCTCTCTAATATGAATCTGATATCTTTAGTTTTCATATAGATGTTAATACAACATTATGCTCAAATTATTACAGTAAAGCTGAAGAAGCTCCCTTTTATAAAATCTGTGAATGACCTTAGTATGGCAAGGCCTTACATTTTTAAACTTAGCAGAAGTTGTGGCTACTTCTGGTCAAGGCTTCTTTTTAAACAGAGGGCAAAATTAGAATTTTACTTTCAGAGCCACTGAGCAAGTTTTAGAAATTGTGTTAGTCCTGTTGTATGCACAATATTGGGCACGCCAACCAAATGACATATTTTGTTGAGGTTCTAAGTGAAAGGAAGTTAACTCTGCAGTGAACAAACTCACTCAGCAGATAAACAGTAACTGCATTAAAATGTACAGAAATATGTTGAATTTAACTGTTTGGATGCATGTGCAAATATTTGGGCACTTTTTAATGCGTAACAAAGGCATTCTAAAACCTTAATGTTTTGCTTTGTAGTTTGTGGAAGATTTTGAGGTGTATTTCAGATCATTGTCATGTTTAAAATTTCCAATCTGTTTTCAGCTTCAGGTGTTTTGCTGACTGTGGGAGATAAGCTTCCAGGATTAGTTGACACTTTATGCTTTATTCTCCTCTACCTTTACATTATTTCATGTGCCACTTGCAGCTACACAACTGCTACACATAATAGATCCACCTCCATTGGGAAGTTGTTCTTTTCTTCAAATGCTTCTCCTTTTTTTCAACAAACAACCCTTCTTTGTAATTTGAATGAAGAGCTATTTTTTACTTTCATTAGACCTCAGGACTTGTTTCCAAAATGCTTCTGACTCAACAGAGCCAGGAGCGGTGTTCTACAAATTTCTACTTTGGCATTAAAAAGCTTTCAAATACTTTGAAGTATAAAGTTGGCACTAAATTAATGTTATATAGTTCGGCACTATGTGCAGAATTATATAACATTGTTTAAGTTTACTGCCCCTTTAAAGGGACACTGAACCCAAATTTTTTCTTCCGTGATTCAGATAGAGATGGCAATTTTAATCAACTTTTTAATTTACTCCTATCATTTTCTTCGTTCTCTTGCTATCTTTATTTGAAAAAGAAGGCATCTAAGCTAAGGAGCCAGTCAATTTTTGGTTCAGGAACTGGACAGCACTTGTTTATTGGTGGGTGAATTTATCCACCAGTCGGCAAGAACAACCCAGGTTGTTAACTAAAAATGGACCGGCATCTAAACTTACATTTTTGATTTTCAAAAAAATATATACAAGGGGAGGAAGAAAATGTGACAATTGGGAGTAAATTTAGAGAGTTGCTTAAAATTGCATGCTCTATCTGAAACACGAAAGAAAAAATTTGGGGTCACTGTGTCCCTTTAAGCAATGCTGCCCAGTGGACCAGTGCACCACTACTCCAGTGCCAGCTAAATGTTCCTGCTGGTCCTTGGTCCTTTGCAGTGGAATGTTGTATTTTTTTGTTAAGTATTTTTCTCTTTCTTGACCAGTCTTTGAACGGATCTATTGAAGATTTTTCTTTATCTCCTGACGTTGATAAGGGAATAGTTTTTTAAAAAAATTTTTAAAATGCTTTATTTACTGTTTAATCTTGTTCACGGCAGAGGTTTGATTGATTTATAGTTTTATTTTTTTTGTCATCGGATGGTGAAAGTCCACGAGCCATCACATGAGACACCCTAACACACAAGAGCCTTCAATCCCTCCCAATTTCCATGTTCCTCAGTCATTTTCTTTAGGAACTACATTTCCCATGATGCTCAGCCAGCTTAAAGTAAAATCCCTTTAAATAGATAAATAATAATAAATATTGCAATGATTTCTATTAAAGGGATAGTAAACCCAATAATTCAGATCGAGCATGCAATTTTAAGCAACTTTATAATTTACTGCTATTATGAATTTTCCTTTGTTTTCTTGCTATCTTTATTTAAAATCCAAAAAGTTAGCAGCAATAAACCCAAAAACAGAAAAAATCCAAAAAGATAGCAGCACCAATCTGTAGTAAATATATAATTTATTGGAACATAACCAAAATGACACATTGTGGTGATGTTCCAATAAATTATATATTTACTACAGAGTGGTGCTGCTATCTTTTTATATTTTATCTGTTTTTGGGTTCATACAGGACCCTATAGTGCGCACCCACTAAACTTTAAAGGTGCTGGACACTGATTGTTTGTTTGGAATTGCAATATCTTTATTTAAAAAGCAGGAGTGTAAAGCTTAGGTGCCAGCCCATTTTTGGTTCAGAACCTGGTTTACGCTTGCTTATTGGTGGCTAAGTGTAGCCATCAATAAGCAAGCGCTATCCAGGGTGCTGAACCTACAATTCTTCGGCTCCTAAGCTTTTCATTCCTGCTTTTTTAAATAAAGATAGCAAGAGAACAAAGAAAATTTAATAGGAGTAAATTAGAGCATGCCTTTTTAAGCAACTTGTTTACTGATACTATGGAGCAAACTGATGCAGCTCAGGCCTCTGATCTGCCAGCTGATCATCTAGAAAGGAGATCCTCTATTTTTACCCCTTCCATTTTGTGTTGTCCTGTTCAGCTTTGTACCTCATGTGCTGAGTCTATTGCTTATCTTAAACAGGGTTTATACCATGTGAAAGCTGCTTCCAGGAGAGTTCATCTGAACTTTTTTCAAAGTTTAAGGATTATATGCACTCAGTGAGGTTTTAACTTGTTTACCTCCAGCTGATAAGCGTAGACGTTTGTAAGGATTTGAAGGTGGTCCTTCTTTAGCCCTTCAGGGATTTACTCCCTTAGGAGTAGCCACACTAATTTACCCATTTATAATGGTGGAGTTTCTGACTCTGAGGATTCTTTTTTCTGAGGATAGTGTCTCTGAGTCTCAGGACCCTGCTATCAATACAGGACGTTTTAATTGCTTTAGAGGAAGAGGAAAATCCTGTTAAAGTCAAGCAACCTGTTAAGAGGATTTATAATTTTTTTAAGGCAGCTCCAAAGCCGCAGTTTCTGAAATAATTCCTAAGGCAGGGCAGACGTCAGGTATTCTTTGTTCCATTCTCAAGTTTATATTTCCTGTCCCTTCTGTTAAAACAGAGATTTGGAAGACTGCTCCTAAGGTAGATGCAGCTATTTCTACTTTGGCCTGACGTACTACTATTCTTTTGGAGGATAGTTACTCTTTTAATGATTTTTTTTTAGATAGAAAACTTGAAGTTTTTCATAGGTGATCATTTCAACTTTCAATTTTTATGTTTAGGCCCGCAGTTAGTGTAGCCTGTGTCGCTGCTGCCACTTCTGTGTGGTGCGATAATGTCTCAGAACTTGTTTCTGGGGAACCCACTCAGAATGAGATTCAGGATCGTATTAATCTCTTGAGAACAGAAAATTCTTTTTATTTGTGAAGCAGCAGTGGAAATGATTTACATCAATGCTAAGAATTTTGCTTTTGATGTTTTTAGCTAGTTGTTTTGTGGCTTAAGTCTTTGTCTGCTGATATGGTTTCTAAACACATACTGCTTTCTTTCCCCTTCCAAGGTAAATCTCTGTTTCGGTCTAGATTGGATGCTATTATTGCCACAGTTACATGGGTTAAGGGAGCTTTTCAGCCCCAGGATAAAAAATATATGGGTAAGCTTAGATCTGCAGGGCGTTTTTGCACCTTTCGTCAATCTAAGTCTCGGAAAGATGCCTCCTCTTTTCAGAGATCTGACTACTCTAAATTATCCTGGAAGTCTAACACTTCTGGGTCAAAACAAACATTCCAAAAAGTCTGCTCCAGTTCCCAAGACCGCATGAAACTGCGGCCCCCATACCAGACCAGTCTCTTGTGGGGAAACAGATTGAGTCTCTTTCAGGAAGCGTAGGCGGTATCTGTTCAGGATCCTGCATCATCAGTTGGGCAGAATGCTATTAATGCAGTATTTCTGCCATACATATTCCAAATGTGGACAATTGGGAGGAAGACTTTCTAAGTCTCTTCACCCAGGGGATTGGTCTGTGAATCAGGAAGTGTTCAACTAAATTGTGAGACATTGATGTCTGCCAGAGAGAGAACTCATGGCCTCCATTTAAATCACAAACTGCCTCAGTATTGTTCGAGTTCTCGGGACTCCCTAGTGTCACCCGGTCGTTCGACCTGATTAACATGTTTCCTTCATTTGTGTTGCTATCCTGGGTGATCGCCACTATAAAGCAGGTACAATCCTCAGCAATTCTAATTGCTTCAGTGTGGACTCGCAGGATATGGTTTGCAGATCTGTTGCAGATGTCCTTGTGACCGCCTTGGAGGCTTCCTCTAAGTAAGGACTTTCTTTCTAATGACACGGTGAGTCCACGGATCATCTAGAATTACTATTGGAATATCACTCCTGGCCAGCAGGAGGAGGCAAAGAGCACCACAGCAAAGCTGTTAAGTATCCCCTCCCTTCCCTCCTAACCCCAGTCATTCTCTTTGCCTACGTTAAAAGCAAGGAGGTGGTAAAGTTTAGGCGTCTGAAAGAAGATTCTTCATTCAAGATTCTATTATTTTAAAGCAGAGCAAGATTGCCCTGCTTCTTCCTGAGGTTTAGCGGTAGCCCATGTCAGTCTCTTCAGTAGAGCAGTGGGGGCTTTTAAGCAATCGGGAACTTGTGGGGTATAATCCTCACTGCGCCTCCCAAGTAGTTGTTGCTGCCCTATCCTGAAAGCCTGATTAGGATTATTCAGTCATACCATGTGAGCTGCCCTGCTGCCGGGCAGATTGATCTTCAGGTAAGTGCCTATTTTTATTTTGTTTAATAGGACAAGAGGAGAATATGGCACTTTATCAGTTAAATACTGTTTTTTGGGACGTTAAACACTATAATCCTATTTGGGGTTAATAGGACTAATGTTGGCAGTATATGCTGGCACTGGGGACGTTAAAACTTTTGGAGAGGCTCAGATGTGTTTTATTTGTTCCGGTTTAATTCCGGACTTTGTCACAAGAGTCGGTGTGTTTTTTCTGTGTGGCAAGGCTCTGGCTTTGATGGATAATGGAGGCCGGTCCCTTTCTAGTTAGAAACGCCCACAAATGGGGCGGGCGGTTTCTCTGAGGCGGTAATTTAGTGTTGCGCGCCTTTCCGGATCATTTCCTGTTAATTCCGGGCCGGAGGGTTATTTACTACATCTCTGCTAGTAGAGGAGTTGTTTTCTCTCAGGAATCATCGCAGCTGTTTTGAACAGCTAGATTTTGAGTCCGGATCGTATTTAGTGTTTAATCCGGTTTCACAGGAGGACAGGTAGGCGCCTCAGCAAGCAGTGCTGAGGTGAGGAGGGGTGTCTAAGGTTTATAGTGAACTGCTGCTTAGCGGTAGTTACAGTCTAAAAGAAAATAGATTTTACTTTTAAAATGAATGTGACAGTAATGTTTTTTTGGTGTTATATTTTTTTTCTAAATAAATAAAGCAGTTGCGTTTGTTTTGTTTGAACATTGGGTAAAGATGGATCAAGAGACCCTGCAAAATGTTACATGCAGCTTATGTTTTGACTCTAATGTGGAACCCCCAATCCCTTTTTGTTCCTCATGTATTGAAAGAACATTAAATTACAGGGATAGACTTTTTGATTCTGAGCCATCATTAGCTAAGGCGGATGCTGTTCAGGGGTCCCCTGTTCAAGATATGCCGCAACTTTCTCCTCAAGTGTCACAAACTTTATCGTCTACACATGCAGTGCCCTGCGCTTCCTCTCTCACTCCGGTTGGAGTTACGTTGCAAGACATTGCTACCCACATATCTTCCGCGGTAAGTGGTGCGCTGTCTGCCTTCCCCATGCTGCAGGGAAAGCGGAAGAGGAAATCTAAGGAATCAGTAAATAAGGTTTCTGACACAGTTGTAGCTATCCCGGTTGTTCCTTCCCAGAAGTCTGAGGAGGCAGATACTTTGGTAGCATCTGAGGGTGAAGACTCAGACACTATAATACCTTCTGCTGATGCTGAAGTTGTATCCTTCAGGTTTAAGCTAGAACACCTCCGGTTGTTACTTAAGGAGGTTTTGGCCACCTTGGACAACTCCGACATGACTGTTGTAGTCAATCCTAAGAAGTCTAGTAAGTTAAACAAATACTTTGACGTTCCTTCCTCGGTGGAGGTTTTTCTGGTTCCAGAGCGGGCTACAGAGATTATTGCCCGGGAATGGGAGAGACCGGGTATCCCTTTTTCTCCATCCCCATTTAGAAGATGTTTCCAATAGCTGACTCTATCAAGGAGTCTTGGCAGACGGTCCCAAAAGTTGAAGGGGCAATTTCCACTTTGGCTAAGAGAACCACTATTCCCATAGAGGATAGCTGTTCGTTTAAGAATCCTATGGATAAGAAGTTGGAAGGGTTATTAAAAAAGATGTATGTACACCAGGGTTTACAATGGCAACCTGCGGTGTGTATTGCTACCATCACCAGCGCGGTGGCATACTGGTTTGATGCGTTGTCTGAATCTATTCAGACAGATACTCACCTTGAGGAGATCCAGGATAAGTTGGCCAATTCCTTTATTATGGATGCTTCCCTACAAGTTATTAAGTTGGGAGCAAAGATTTCTGGTTTTGCAGTCCTGTCCCGCAGTGCTTTATGGTTGAAATCATGGTCTGTGGATGTGTCGTCTAAGCTTTTTGCGATTCCCTACAAGGGTAAGACCTTGTTTGGGCCAGGCTTGGCTGAAATTATTTCAGATATTATGAGGAATAAGCAGAAGGGGCGTCAGAGTAATTTTCGTTCCTTTCGAAACTTCAAGGGTAAGACTTCCTCTGCCAAGCAAGAACAGTCCAAGCCTTCCTGGCGGTCCAACCAGTCTTGGAACAAGGGGAAGCAATCGAAGAAGCCTGTTAGTGACTCAAAGTCAGCATGAAGGGTCTGCCCCCAATTCGGGGCCAGATCTTGTGGGGGGCAGACTGTCTTTCTTTGCTCAGGCTTGGGTTTGGGATGTGCCGGATCCCTGGGCAGTGGACATTGTGTCCCAGGGATACAAACTAGAGTTCAAAACCTATCCTCCCAGGGGCATGTTTCTGTTCTCCAGATTATCTGTAGACCAGATAAAGAGAGGCGTTCTTACACTGTGTCTGGGACCTTTCCGACCTAGGAGTGATATTTCCTGTCCTATTGCAGGAACGGGGTCTGGGATTCTACTCCAATCTGTTCTTGGTTCCCAAAAAAGAGGGAACTTTCAGACCAATTTTAGATCCCAAGAGTCTAAACAAGTTCCTCAGGGTACCGTCCTTCAAGATGGAAACTATTCTTTCCATTCTTCCCTTGGTTCAAGAGGGGTCAATTCATGACAACGGTAGATTTAAAGGATGCGTACCTACATGTTCCCATCCACAAGGATCATCACAAGTTTCTTAGGTTTGCCTTTCTAGACAAACACTTCCAGTTTGTGGCTCTTCTATTCGGCCTTGCCACAGCTCCCAGAATTTTCTCAAAGGTCATTGGAGCCCTGTTGGCGGTACTCTGGTTGCGGGACATTGCAGTGGCGCCTTATCTGGACGACATTCTGGTCCAGGCGCTATCCTTTCATCAAGCAAGCTCCCACATGGAGATGTCATCTTTTCAGCGTTGCCATGGATGAAAGGTGAATTTGGGGAAGAGTTCCTTGATACCAGCTACAAGGGTAGTGTTCTTGGGAACCATAATTGATTCCTTATCAATGAAAATATTTCTGACAGAGGTCAGAAAGACAAAGCTCTTCTACTCTTGTCTTGCCCTTCAGTCCTCTCCTCGGCCGTCAGTGGCCCAATCTATGGAGGTAGTGGGTCTGATGGTAACTGCAATGGACATCATTCCCTTTGCCTGATTCCTTCTCAGACCTCTACAATTATGCATGCTCAAACAGTGGAACAGGGATTATGCGGATCTGTCTCTGCGTTTACATCTGGATCAGGCGACAAGAGATTCTCTTCCTTGGTGGTTATCTCAGGAACATCTCTCCCAGGGAACCTGCTTCCGCAGACCTTCCTGGGTGATTGTGACCATGGATGCCAGTCTGTTGGGATGGGGAGCAGTCTGGGGCTCACTAAAGTCTCAGGGGAAATGGACTCGGGAGGAGACTGTTCTCCCCATAAACATTCTAGAGCTGAGGGCAATTTTCAATGTGCTTCTAGCCTGGCCTCCGCTTCAGCCCGGTTTATCAAGTTCCAGTCGGACAACATAACTTCAGTGGCTTACATCAACCATCAGGGAGGAACTTGGAGTTCCTTGGACATGACAGAGGTTGCCAAGATTATCCAGTGGGCAGAGACCCACAACTGCTGTCTATCTGCGATCCGCATTCCAGGAGTGGACAACTGGGAAGCGGATTATCTGAGCAGACAGACCTTTCACCCGGGGGAGTGGGAACTCTATCCGGAGGTGTTTTCCAACTTGATTCTCAAATGAGGACAGCCGGAGCTGGATCTCATGGCATCTCGACAGAAAGCCAAGCTCTCGAGGTACGGGTCGAGGGATCCTCAGGCTGTACTGATAGATGCTGTGGTGGTCCCTTAGAATTTCAGTCTAGCATACCTATTTCCTCCATTTGCTCTCCTTCCTCGAGTCATTGCTCAAATCAAACAGGAGAGGGTGTTGGTGATCCTCATTGCACTGGTGTGGTCTTGCAGGATCTGGTATGCAGACCTAGTGAAGATGTAATCTCTTCCACCTTGGAGACTTCCATTGAGGAAGGACCTTCTACTTCAAGGGCCCTTCCTTCACCCAAATCTCGTTTCTTTGAAGCTGACTGTTTAGAGATTGAACGCTTAATTTTATCTAAGCGCGGTTTTTCTGAGTCGGTCATTGAGACCATGATTCAGGCTTGTAAACCTGTTACCAGAAAGATTTACTATAAGATTTGGCGTAGATATCTGTATTGGTGTGAATCCAGAGGTTTCTCTTTGAGTAGAGTTTGGATTCCTAGAATGTTGTCTTTTCTCCAGGAAGGTCTGGAGAAGGGATTATCTGCTAGTACCTTGAAGGGTCAAATATCCGCCTGGTCTATTTTCTTGCATAAACGTCTGGCAGATGTACCAGACGTACAATCTTTCTGTCAGGCCTGTGTTCAAACCTGTTACTCCGCCTTGGAGTCTTGACCTTGTTCTTAAAGTTCTTCAGCAGGCTCCGTTTGAGCCTATGCATTCCTTAGATATTAGGATGTTATCTTGAAAAGTTTTGTTTCTTGTTGCAATCTCTTCTGCTCTTGTTGCAGTCTCTTCTGCTCGTAGATTCTCAGAACTCTCGGCGTTAGTGTGAATCCCCTTACCTTATTTCTTCTTAAAGACACGATGAGTCCACGGATCATCTTCATTACTTATGGCATATTCACCTCCTGGTCAGCAGGAGGATGCAAAGAGCACCACAGCAGAGCTGTTAAATAGCTCCTCCCACTCCAGTCATTCTCTTTGCCTACGTTAGTGATAGAAAGAGGTAAAGTGAGGTGTTAGATTAGATTCTTCAATCAAGTGTTTATTATGTTTAAAGTAGTGCCAGAGAGTGCTACTTTGTTCTAGGGTGTAGCCGTAGTCCATATCAGTCTTTCAGTAGAGCTTTTGGTGGCTTTAGAGCAATGGGAACTGGTGGAACATAATTCTCACTGCGCCTCCCATACACTTATGCTGCCCTTATCCTTAAGATGACTGAGGCTTTATTTTTATCCACAGGGCTATGGGAGGGAGAGGACCTCCTAAACCTGCTGAGCTTCCCTGCTGTCGGGCAGAGTTCAAGGTAAGTGCTGACTTTTTTTATTCTGGGTCAATAAATGGATCTCAGAGAAGTGGAGCACTTTATTTATTTGGTAAGAATTCCTGCATGTAAAAGGGGCCTTCATGACAGCACCTTCTTAGCAGGGCCTAAAGGAGATTGACTTATTTGGGGGGATCACTTGGGCTGAGGGTGCATAGAACTCAGTGGGAGGTGAGATTGTTTAAACATTATTTTGCGGTCCTGTTTACAACTCTTTTACACGATTTGTACAACGATTTCTCAACTAAAAAGAGGGCATTGTACAAAGTTACTGTTCTACCTAAAGATCGATGTTATAATGTTCTAGTGTTATTGTCATACACAAACGGACTTTTATTCTAGAAGCTGGGATGGTTTATGTTTACCTTTATGCACTCAAAGAGCATAACGTTTTTGAACTGCTGGGCACCTCAGCAAGGTTTAGCTGAGGGGTAGTTGGGTGTTACAGTGACTATGTGACTATGTAGTTCTAGATTTGAAAATAGAGTTACATTTTAAATTTTAAGGAGACCGTAACGTTTCAATGTGTTAATTTTTATTATAAAATTTTTCACTTTTTCTGAGCCTATTATTTCTAAGACCCCTGCTGTTCAGGAACTAATTGACAAGTGGCCAGGCTGTGCCTCAATTTCTCCTACAGTATCCAAATTAAGGCCCACATGACTCTGCGCTTCTCTTCACACTTTTACAAAGTTTTACAAATTTTATACTTTTGCCTTGGCTGAGGTTACTTTTGGGAGAAAGGTTCTTCATGCAGTGGTGCCTTCCGTTTAGGTATCCTATCTTGTCCCTCCCGTATTATCCGTGTACTCTAACTTGGGTATTGGATCCCATAAATAATGAAGATGATCCGTGGACTCATTGTGTCTTTAAGAAGAAAAGAAAATTTATGCTTACCTGATAAATTTATTTTTTCTTAGACACGATGAGTCCACGGCCCGCCCTGTTCTTTTAAGACAGGATGTTTTTTATTGTAAACTTCAGTCACCTCTGCACCTTGACTTTTCCTTTCTCTTCCTAACTTCGGTCGATTGACTGGAGTGAGAGGTAAGGGAGGAGCTATTTAACAGCTCTGCTGTGGTGCTCTTTGCCTCCTCCTGCTTACCAGGAGGTGAATATCCCATAAGTAATGAAGATGATCCGTGGACTCATCGTGTCTAAGAAGAAATAAATTTATCAGGTAAGCATAAATTTTCTTTTTTCTTTTCGATAAGGTAGTTCTGTGTACTAAGTTAGGTTTCCTCCCTAAAGTGGTTTCAGATAGGAACATTAATCAAGAGATTGTTGTTCCTTCGTTGTGTCCTAACCCTTCTTCTCATAAAGAGTGTCTACTGCACAACCTAGATG
Source organism: Bombina bombina (assembly GCF_027579735.1). Lineage (NCBI taxonomy): Eukaryota > Metazoa > Chordata > Amphibia > Anura > Bombinatoridae > Bombina > Bombina bombina. Next base: position 788,996,350 of record NC_069501.1, on the reverse strand, counting down.
TGGTGCGTGCCTTGAAATATATTTACAGTATTTTCGCCAGTCTTCTGCTTTGTTTGTTGTTTTCTCTGGGAAACACAAGGGTCTGAAAGCTACGGCTATTTCTCTTTCTTTGTGGCTGAAGAGTATAATTTGTTTGGCCTATGAGACTGCTGGACAGCAACCTCCTGAGAGAATCACGGCTCATTCCTCGAGGGCTGTTTCCTCTTCCTGGGCATTCAAAAATGAAGCTTCTGTGGAACAGATTTGCAAGGCTGCAACTTGGTCCTCTCTACACACTTTTTCAAAATTCTATAAATTTGATACTTTTGCCTCAGCTGAGGCTTCTTTTGGGAGAAAGGTTCTTCAAGCAGTGGTGCCTTCCGTTTAGGTTCCTTGTCTTGTCCCTCCCTTATCTGTGTCCTCTAGCTTGGGTATTGATTCCCAATAGTAATTAGAGATGATCCGTGGACTCACCGTGTCATTAGAAAGAAAACGAAATGTATGCTTTCCTCATAAATTTATTTATTTCTTGACACGGTGAGTCCATGGCCCGCCCTGTTTATTTAAACAGTTTTTGTGTTGTAAACCTCAGGCACCTTTGCACCTTGTGTTACTTCCTTTCTCTCTTTTTCCTTTGGTCGAATGACTGGGGTTAGAGGGAAGGGAGGGGATACTTAACTGCTTTGCTGTGGTGCTCTTTGCCTCCTCCTGCTGGCCAGGAGTGATATTCCCAATTGTAATTAGAGATGATCCGTGGACTCACCCTGTCAAGAAATAAATACATTTATCAGGTAAGCATAAATTTAGTTCTTTCAAGGCCCTTTCTTTTGTCAAGATCTCAAAGCTCTAAATTTGGCAACATGGCAATTAAACACTTAAAGGGAAAGTATACACCAATTTCCATATAACTGCATGTAATACACTACTATAAAAAATAAGATGCACAGGTACTAATATAAAAATCCAGTATAAAACGGTTTAAAAACTTAGAAGCTCTCAGTTTAGCTCTGTTGAAAAGGTAGTTGGAAAGCCCACTGCAAGTGGGAAATAAGAAACTCCCCCTTCTTTTGCATACGAAAAGACCCTTTACACAAACAGGAGCAAGTTGGAGTAGAGGTATCTGTCGGTATTCTCCTAAAACTTTGGGGCTTGGTTAGGAATCTGAAAATCAGAGCAATGTTATTTAAAAATAAGCAAAACTATACATTTAAAAAAAAAAAAAAAAAAGGGCGGAGCCAACTCTGGTACCAGACGGACGCACTTCTCAGCAGCTCCAACTATACCATATAAAACAATCATTATTAGTGACCGTCTGGCTCCATCTACTTTTTTATTTCACCACTGAGGTTGGCCTGAAATCTCTGCCGTTCTTAATTTTGAGGAGAGCGGCACTTCATACATAAAACTCCACTACCCTGATGTGTTTACAACCAACTACGTGGTTTAAAGCAGCCATCTTGCGGCCTATCCAGCACCTTCAACTGTGAGTTACATTAACCAAGGGCTATTATATTCCACCCTTAAGAGCGGAGATTGGTACTCTAATTTATCATGGAGGACTCGGAACACATCATGGTACAGATGCATATGTTCCTTGATATATGTAAAGCTGCGCTCAAATGTCAATATGCACCGGAGTCTCAGCTGTCAGCAGCGGCGTTAACACTGCACACTGTTTATTTCCCTATGCCCGTTCAGGAGAACAGGAGAGCCGCGGGTCCACAAAGTACCATACCCGCGAAGCATCGGATGCAGGACCCGCTGAGAGCGAATCATATGGCAGCAGAATCCTGTGCGCTCGCGGCGGACATGAAAGACGAAACCTACAGGTCTGAAAGCCCACAGCTCTCTTACAGCGGCAGCTCAGCTTGCAATAAAACCGCCAAGCCCTCTCACATGAACAATCTACCTGCAGTAGGGGCTCATGAACTTGCGGACTCTCCAATTACTTTTGCCCTGACTAAGGACTTGTCTGTTTTGGGTGGGGAAGAACCCCCCTCACAGTGGATCCTGCACAAGAGGAGTGTAGCGTCTGTTCCATGGTGCTTTGAGATAGGCATGTTGGATAAGATCAAGGGACTACTGCAGCAAAACAAGCAGAGTACAAAAAAGACAGTAAGCCCCTTACTGATTTTAACGTACTTTGAGAACGGATAGGCACAAAAAATATGGGGCTCATAAATACACCAGTGTAACTATGGACCTTTTTAGACTAGCATGCAACATGGTTGTATCAATATGCCACCACCTCACACAGTATTTAATTCCTAGTTTGTATGTCGTATAAGATTTAATTATACTTGTATCTCACGTATACTAGTTTGCATTCAAGCTCTTCTAGATTGATCCCCTGGCTAGTCGTTTAGGAAACATTCATGCTCTTAGGTCTTGTCATTATGTACATGTGCAATACTTTAAAATGTTTATGCTAATACAGTTAAAGATCTCTCTTATATCTATAGGTCTGTCAAGATCAATATTTTACATGGCTTGTACTTGTTTCTAAGGGTGTTTGTAATTAATACTTAACAATTTGAGGTTCTACAGTTTAACATGTCACACCTATGTGTTTATTCACAGAGATTTTTCTGCCTTTACTGGGATTCCTTTTCTTTCTAAATTAAATACTTGCTATTATTTCAAGTGATGGACACCTATACATCTATACAACTGTTTACATTGTCTTATTCTCTTGACCTTAGTGGTACAGGCGTAGTCAGCGGCCGGGACTGCGCCTTCCCAATTAATATATCTGGAATATGGGTGTTCCATTACGTTTAATAGATTCATCCCTTTATGGTCAGGATGTTCCCCTAATATTGACATTTATATTATACAAAGTGTGTCATCTGCTCCCACGCTACTCCAAGTTATAAGACCTCTTACCACTTTATCAGCAGCCTTTTATAGATAGGTATGTTTTAAGTTATCATGGTTCTAGCTCAACCCACATAGCCCATTTTTTGCTTCTAATTATAGCTCTCCTATTTATGGTGACATTTGTTGCCCAGACTTACCAAACTTTATATGTTACCTACACAGTGTATCTAGAGACGAATTGCAGTGCTCATTATATCAGCTAACTTATTTCAGCTGGCATTTTTATTATTCTAAGGAGGTACAACCCTCTGGCTTATAGTCTTGCCTACTTAACTCATAAATATATTATTAATTGCTAAGAGGTTATGGCATGAGGTGTTGCGAGACTTTGCAGCTTAATACAGTGCTTCTCGGGCAGGCAGGTCCTGCATTATTACTTTTACCACTTATGCCCTTTTCATGCACTGAATCTTAGATAAGCCCTACAAATTTTGCCAACTATGCAAACATTGAACCTATGGCTCCGTTGATTTAAGTGCTCCCTTAACCTAGCTTGCACCCAACATATTAATAACCTGTTACTTTATAATGACCACCTCCCCCCCCCCCTCTCATTCTCAAATAATATACTTCCTAACTTAGGAGGGTTATCTGAGCGGTGTTTCTTTCTTGTACCGCACCCTGATTACTTTCATATCCATATATCCTGCAGTGCAATTCGACAATGACCATATTTTTCCTCCCCAGTTTTGCAGGTTTGTCTAGCATTTTTTCTTATTAATCATAAAAAATTACAAGAGTAAAACGAGGTTTCTCATCTGAGATCCAAGAGTGATCCCAATCTATTTAAATTTACCTACTATAACTATACCCACAATACATCATTATAAGATCCTAGAGTGGCCCGCCAAATTGTTCAGTGGGTTTAAAGTTTTAAAGGCAATTGTTGTGCATTTTAAGATTATGTTATGTCATGCAATGTAACTATACACTGTATTTGTACTTTTTCCACTGACATTTTTTGTATGTTTGCCTTATTTGAAACCTCAATAAAGAGTATTTTAAAAAAAGAAAGAAAGAAAAGGAAGTAAAAAAAAAAAAAACTTTATGGGCTATATACTGTAAATAGATCTGCAAAACATTTATGCAAAGAAAAAATGAGTGTATAATGTCCCTTTAATTCTGTCTCAGAGAAGGTTTTCTGACAATGTTGTTAATACCTTGATGTAGACTAGGAAACCTGTTACCAGATGTAATTATTATAAGGACTGGAAAACCTTTTTTTTTTTTTTTTTTTTTTTCCTCACAGAGATTATTGTTGGAATTATTTTAGAATTCCTAGAGTTCTTGCAGGAAGTCCTAGATAAAGGTTTATCAGCCAGTTCTTTGAAGGGTCAGATTTCTGTTCTTTCTGTTATAAAACAGGCCTTTGTTCAGGCTCCGAAAAGGATAAAACCAGTTTCTCCTCCTCTGAATCTGGTTTTAAGGGTTATTCACACTCCTCCTTTTGATCCTATGCATTGTTTGGACCTTCAGCTTTTATCTTTGAAGGTACTTTTTCGTCTAGCTATTTCTTCAGCTAGAAGAGTCTCAGAACTTTCAGCTTTTTCTTGCGAAACTGTCCTCACTAGCTATTCTTTTATTCCAAAAGTGGTATCTATAGATACTATCAATCAGTAAATTGTGGTTCCTTCTTTTTGTAGCCTCTTCTTCACAACTTGGATGTTGTGCGACCTCTTAAATATTATGTGGAAGCCACAAAAGATTTCAGATTTTCTTCTTTTTGTTCATTTTTCTGGGCCTCACAAGGGTCATAAAGCTACAGCTGTTACTTTAGCAGCTTGGCTTAAAGAGACATTAAACTGCTGAGTACATCTACAGTAGCATGGTTACTACTCACTATGCTGTTGCTGTCTTCAAAGTCATTCTATTGTTTTAACCCCTTACAGGTATTCGTTTGCTTCTTCACAGTGGGCTCCGCCATCTTGGAGCTTATATTTTTTATTTAAAGGGACACTAAACCCAAATTTTTTCTTTAATAATTCAGATAGAGCATGCTATTTTAAGCAACTTTCTAATTTACTCCTATTAACACATTTTCTTTAGTCTCTTGCAATTTATTTAAAAAGCAGGAATGTAAACCTTAAGAGCCGGCCCATTTTTGTTTCAGAACTTGGGTTATGCTTGCTTATTTGTTTGCTAAATGTAGCCACCAATAATCAAGCGCTATCCAGGGTGTTGAACCTAAAATAGACTGGTTGCGGGTAAAACTACCCCGAGCGTATTACGGCTCATTCCACTAGAGCAGAGGCTACTTCTTGGCCATTTCGTAATGAGGCTTCTATTGCCAAGAATTGTAAAGCAGCTGCTTGGTCTTCTTTGCACACACTTTTTCTAAGTTTATCACTTTTGATGTTTGATGATTCTTTCGAGGTTGCTTTTCGTAGGAAAGTTCTGTGGGCTGTAGTGCCTGAATAGTAACGTCCTGCCTATCCATGGTGGCCTCGGGGACTCCACAGCTCAGCTATTGATTTGTGGACTCTCACCCTCTGATGAAAGAAAACAAAATGTATGCTTACCTGATAAATTGTTCCCACTTTATTCTTTCCTGCTTTTTCTCTTTTTCCTCATCTACTTCGCTATATGTATGACTAATGATCTTGGGGAAATGGGTGGAATTTAAAGCTCTGGTGTGTTGGGTTGTCTTTTGCCTCCTCCCAATGATCAGGATGGGAATATTTTCACATATGACGGCTCATGGACTCTCACCATCATGAAAAAAAGAAATTTATCAGTTAAGCATAATTTAAAAATATATATATTTTTTAATTTCAACAATTAGTAACTGTCCACTAAAGCAGATGTGGTGGTTAACCTCTTCTCACTAAGAAAATCAACATAATGTTGTTTAGTCAGGGGTGCACAAATAACTGTTTATCATTAATAAATCTGGCTTCTTGATTGTTTTGTTTTATATTGAATATACAATCTAACCCCTGTTTGTACTAGTTGTTGCTTTCAAATTATGTTTTTTGTGTGAGAGTGTGTTAAACTTCCTTTTCTCTTGTTTCAGATTAATCGTCAGTCAATTGATGCTTTGAAAAACTGGTTTAGGGATGAAATGCAGAAGAGTGACTGGCAGCTCATAGTAGAACTGAAGAAGGTCTTTGAAATCATTTAATGTGGTTTTTTGGAGACATAGGCTGGAACTCATGCCATGCAAGTGAATGAATTTGTTCTTTGTAATGAAAGAAAGAAAGATACCAATGGAAGAGAGAAACTAAGAGACTGGACCCATGGTGGGATGAAAAAAAATACTATAAATTGTTTTCCATGAGAAACCAAGAAATTTACACTGGTTTGACAGTGCTCAATTTTACACATCCCCACAGTCCCATTGTGCCTGCTCCCCTACTTTCCACATCACCCTTGTTCTGGCTTCTGTTTTAAAAAATTGGCCCACCATTTTATTACAGATTTCTTTCAATTTTATACTTGTAAGATCTGCACTGCAGGTTTTGTTGTTCTGCAGGTTATTAACATTGGAACCCTTTGACGTAAAAATAAGAAATACTCTATGCAGACGACGTCTGCCTTTACCCCAATGGTTTTCAATTATTACTTTTGCTTGGTGCCTAAAACATTTTTTTAAAGAAAGAATGAAGTATTTAGTATCTCTCTGTAACTGCTTTGTATGAAACCATGATGTAAAATGTATTTGAGCAGCGTTTTAAAGATTGTACAGTTCATGACGCCAAGTTACAGTGTAATCATTACATCACAGAGCCAGAAATAAAGTAAATGGATTATATTATGTAGACCATTGACGTCTTTATTTTTCACCTGAAAAACATTATTATTTTTATTTTAGTGCATTACAGGCATCACGGGGATGCTGATGCAGAAACAGGAAGTAACAGGCAGTAAGGGAGCTGGATTGTGGGGTATGCAGAACCAGGAAAAGATGGGCAGTGAAGCAAACTGGATAGGGGGAGGTTGATCAAACCCCTCGATATCTGCTCCCTTACTTGTCACAGACCTCCAAGACTTCTCATTTGAAAGAGAATCATCTGCTCTTTCAACATGTTGGTGGTCTTGGAAAGCCAAAAACCACCAAACATTTAAAAAATGCTACACAGAGTTTTGCTGGGGAATTTTATAGTGGACAAATCCCTCTTTTAAATAAAAATGTGAATTTATACGGTAGTCAGGTGACCACCTTGCAAAAAAAAGGTGCTTTTACTTCTGCACTGACACACAGGCGCCCTCTAGTTATTATAACCCCCAAATGCCAATATGGTAAGGTGATCACAGTAACAATTGGTCATTTTAAATATTTTTTACTAAAACCTTAACAATATAAAAATAAAAAATAAATCTTTCATGTGGTGAGAGTCCACAAGCCATAACTTCTGGGATTCAACACCTGGCCACTAGGAAGAAGCAAAGATTCCTAAACATTCCAAGTGCTTTTAATGTTTCCCACCTCTCTGGCATCTCATTCTTTGCATTTCAAAGTAGAAGGTGAAGAATTGAGGTGCTCCAGATTCTTTGTTGAAAGGGGTTTTCAGACCTACTTGACACCTTTTTCTTTTGTATGATGGAGTCCACAAGGATACCTTGACATGTGGGATATAAGTCAAAGCACTAGGAGGAAGCCAAGAACCCACACAGGAGCTTTTAATCCCTCCTAACCCTACTCAGTTTTGTTCTTGGCATCGCAGGAGAGAGGTTGAAGATAGAGGTGTTCCACATACTTGCTTATTATTTTTTGGGAGCTTAGACCAATCTAAGACCCATTAACTCTGGGACATATCATTCAAGAAGAATCAAGCAATGGAATGCAAGCATTTTGAATGATATTGGGGTACAGGAATACCAGGTTATGAACACTGCGTCTCCCTATGGGATTTCAGCAATAACTACCCTTGGGTGTCGTGGGGACAAGTCCTTTAGCTTCCTCCTGTCGGATCAAAGTTATTTCCTATCATCTCCTCTGCTGTTACCTGGAGAGCCCTCTACTGGGTACAGGTTTAAATCTTGCTTGTAAGCTCAGTAGAGGGGTGCTTTTATTAGGTAGATGATTTTGGTACTATTACAGTCCATATTTGTAGATACACTCCCAGATTAAGCATAGCCAGTGGGGACTACCCACCTGCAAACACCACATTGAGTGAATTTTTAGGGGGGTCTGAAGGACAAGCTTTCCTTGATTCGGGCTCTATGGGACCTTTTTCATCCTCATTTCATCCTCCAGCAGCTTTATTTTAATTTTGTATATTTTTTTAAAATGATGTGTGGCCCTTTAAGAAACTGCTAACCGCGGTTAGCTGCAGTAGTGAGCAGTCAGTTAATTCTGAGTTTTAAGTTTAGTCATTTTTAGTTTACCAATTTGGGGACTTTTGCATCTTTCTTTTTAAAGACACGATGAGTCCACAGATTTCATCCTTACTTGTGGGATTGCGCCTCCTGGTCAGCAGGAGGAGGCAAAGAGCACCACAGCAGAGCTGTTATATAGCTCCTCCCTTCCCTCCCACTCCAGTCATTCTCTTTGCCTACGTTAGTGATAGGAAGAGGTAAAGTGAGGTGTTAGATTAGATTCTTCAATCAAGAGTTTATTATTTTTAAAGTGGTGCCAGAGAGTGCTGCTTTGTTCTAGGGTGTAGCCATAGTCCATATCAGTCTCTAGAGTAGAGCTATTGGTGGCTTTAGAGCAATGGGAACTGGTGGGACATAATTCTCACTGTGCCTCCCATACTGTGATGCTGCCCTTCTTGTGATGGCCTAAGCAAGAACTAACTCATGCACTATCTTTTTCCACAGGGCTATAGGATGGAAAGGACCTCTTAAACCAGTTGGAACTGTCCTGCTGTCAGACAGTATCAAGGTAAGTGCAGTCTTTATTATTCTGGGACACACAATGGACTCAGAGAGAACTCTGCACTTAATCATATATATATATATTCATTGGGAACATGGGCTCCTTAGGTGTAGAGGGCTCCCCTGCAAGACAGCATTGATACAGGCACTGGGCTACGCTTGGGGCTGCAAGACAGCATTGATACAGGCACTGGGCTACGCTTGGGGCTATGGGTTGTTTTTATTAAAGACTTAACCGAGAAGCTGTGTAAGATTTTGATGCCCACGAAGGGCGGGGCTAATTTTTGCGCGCTTCAGTCGGGTTTAGAGAAGCCGCGCAGTTGTTAGTCTATTCCGGAGTTCCGACATCCAGGATATCAGTCGGGCGTTACGCTAGAACCGCATGGTTGAATAAGCAAGCAGTTGATAGCGTTCTGAGACCCGACCTGACACTTGCTGGGAAGAACGGTCTGGAAACCGGGTGGCAGGTAGACGCCTCACCAGAGCTGTTGAGGCGAAGAGGTGTCAGTTTTTTTTTCTTGCAGGCAAATGAATTGTTAAAAAGATTTATCCAGCTCAGTAAAATAGTTGTTTTTTATTTTAAAAGGCACAGTATCCTGTTATTTTTCAGGATTTTTTAAAGGGCCAGTTTCTGGTATTAGTTTACACACTCTTGTTTTCTCAATACAGTAACAGAGTGGTGGGTTTAAAATTTAAAGGGCCAGTACAATTTAAAGGGCCAGTTTATATATTTTTTTCCTATATCATGGATTTAGAAGATGTCCAGAATGTTACCTGTGCCATGTGTTTGAATGCCTGTTCCTTTTTGTCCCTCATGCATTGAGAGGGCTCTAAGCTATAGAGAAAAAAAATTTCATGATAAAAAATTGTCTAAGGTGGATGTTTCTCAGGAGTCTAACGATGAGATGCAGAGTATGCCGCAGCATTCTCCCCAAGCGTCCCAACCCTTAACGCCTGCTCAAGCAGTGCCCTGTACTACTTCTCAAGTTTCTGCTGCAGTTATGTTAAAGGACATAGCTGCAGTCATGTCTTCTACACTTTCTGATGCGTTATCTGCCTTTCCTATACTTCAAGGCAAACGTAAAAGGAAGGACAACTACGTGGTCAATGAAGTTTCTGATGCTATGGTGGCAATCTCGGACGTACCCTCCCAGGGCTCTGAGTTGGAGGGTATGGAGGTTCTATCGGAGGGAGAAATTTCTGAGTTCCTTACCTTTGACTGATTCAGAAGTGGTTTCTTTCAGGTTTAAACTAAAACACCTCCGCCTGTTACTTAGGTAGGTTTTAGTAACTTTGGATGACTGTGACTCCACAGTAGTGGTCGTTCCTGAGAAATCGAGTAAGTTGGACAAATATTTCGAAGTTCCTTCTTACTCAGATGTTTTTCCAATTCCCAAGAGAACTTCAGAGATTATTTCTAAGGAATGGGAGAGACAAGGTATTCCTTTCTCTCCTCCCATTTTCAGGAAGATGTTCCCTATAGCTGACGCTGTCAGGGAAACTTGGCAGACGGTTCCTAAGGTGGAGGGGGCTATTTCCACCTTGGCTAAACGTACTACTATTCCTATTGAGGATAGTTGTGCTTTCAAAGACCCTATGGATAAGAAGTTGGAGGGTCTACTTAAAAAGATCTATGTTCACCAGGGTTTGCTATTGCAACCGGCTGCGTGCATCGCTACGGTCACTAGTGCGGCAGCTTATTAGTTTGATGCGCTTGCGGAGTCTCTTAAGACTGAGACTTCTTTGGAGGAAATCCAGGATCGGATTAAAGCTCTGAAATTAGCTAATTATTTTATTACAGATGCTTCTCTGCAGATTACTAAATTGGCTGCTAAGAGTTCAGGTTTTTCTATCCTAGCCCGCAGAGCCTTATGGTTGAAGCCTTGGTCTGCGGACATATCATCCAAGTCTAAGCTTCTGGCTATTCCATACAAGGGAAAGACCCTGTTTGGACCTGGCTTGAAGGAAATTATCTCTGACATCACGGGAGGCAAGGGTCATCTCCCTCAGGATAAAAGAACCAAGCAGAAGGGTCGACAAAGTAATTTTCGTTCCTTTCGAAATTTTAAGGGAAACTCCTTCTCTTCTTCCTCTAAACAAGAAGGAAACTATTCGCAATCCAAGTCTACTTGGAGACCCAACCAATCGTGGAACAAGGGTAAACAATCCAAGAAACCTGCTGCTGATTCCAAGTCAGCATGAAGGGTTTGCCCCCTGATCCGGGACCGGATCTGGTAGGGGGCAGACTTTCTTTCTTCATTCAGGCTTGGGTACGAGATGTTCAGGATCCCTGGGCTATAGAAATAGTGTCTCAGGGATACAAACTGGAGTTCAGAAATTCTTCCCCCCGAGGAAGATTTCTTCTTTCAAGATGATCTGCAGACCAGATAAAAAGAGAGGCGTTCTTACATTGTGTAAGAGACCTCTCTTCCATCGGAGTAATTTGTCCCGTTCCAAAACAGGGACAGGGTTTTTATTCAAATCTGTTTGTAGTTCCCAAAAAGGACGGAAACTTCAGACCTATCTTAGATCTCAAGAGTCTAAACAAGTTTCTCAGAGTTCCATCTTTCAAGATGGAAACTATTCGTACCATTCTTCCATTGACCCAGGAAGGTCAATTTATGACAACAGTGGATCTAAAGGATGCATATCTTCATGTTCCTATCCACAGAGATCATCACAAGTTCCTGAGGTTTGCCTTTCTGGACAAACATTTTCAGTTTGTGGCTCTTCCTTTCGGTCTGGCCATGGCACCCAGAATTTTCACAAAGGTCCTGGGGTCTCTTCTGGGGCATTGCGATGGCACCTTATCTGGACGATATTCTAATCCAGGCGTCATCTTATCAGCAAACAAGGTCCCATATCGACATTGTGCTATCCTTCCTGAGAACTCACGGGTGGAAGGTAAATCTGGAAAAGAGTTTAATTCCGCAGACAAGAGTACCCTTCTTGGGAACTCTCATCGACCCTATATCCATGAGAATTTTTCTGACAGAGGTCAGAAAGTCAAAGATTCTGAATACATGTCGAGCCCTTCAGTCCACTCTTCGGCCGTCAGTGGCTCAGTACATGGAGGTAATCGGATTGATGGTAGCGGCAAACGTTTGCTCGGTTTCACCTCAGGCCTTTGCCGTTAAGCATGCTCAGGCAGTGAAATGGAGATTATACGGATTTGTCTCCTCGAATAACCCTAGAACAGGAGACGAGGGACTCTCTTCAATGGTGGTTGTCTCTGGATCATCTGTCCCAGGGGACGTGCTTTCACAGACCTTCATGGGTGATCGTGACAATGGACGCCAGCCTTTTAGGATGGGGAGCAGTCGGGGGTTCTTTAAAGGCTCAGGGAGTATGGACTCGGGCAGAGTCTCTCCTTCCCATCAACATCCTAGAGCTGAGGGCGATCTTCAATGCTCTTCGGGCATGGTCTCAGTTGGCTTCAACTCAATTCATCAGATTTCAGTCGGACAACATAACAGTGGCTTACATCAATCATCAGGGAGGAACAAGGATTTCCTTAGCGATGACAAGTAGCCAAGATAATACAGTTGGCGGAGGCCCATTCTTGCCATCTGTCAGCGATCCACATTCCAGGGGTAGAAAACTGAGCAGGCAGACCTTTCATCCGGGAGAGTGGGAACTCCATCCGGAAATATTTTCCAATCTGATTCTCTCGGCCGGAATTGGATCTCATGGCATCTCGTCAGAATGCCAAGCTCCCGAGATACGGGTTCAGGTCCAGGGATCCCCAGGCCGAGCTTATAGATGCTTTGGCAGTTCCTTGGTCCTTCAACCTAGCATATCTATTCCCCCCGTTTGCTCTTCTTCCCCGGGTTATTGCTCGGATCAAACAGGAGAAGGCATCAGTTATTCTCATCGCTCCTGCGTGGCCTCGCAGGATTTGGTATGCCGATCTGGTGGACATGTCATCTCTGCCACTTTGGACACTTCCGTTGAGGAAGGACCTTCTCATTCAGGGACCCTTCCTTCACCTGAATCTAGTTTCTCTGAAGCTGACTGCTTGGAGATTGAACTCTTAATCCTATCCAAGCGAGGTTTCTCTGATTCGGTTATAGATACCTTAATTCAGGCACTAGCCTGTAACTAGGAAGATTTACCATAAGATATGGCGTAAATATCTTTATTGGTGTGAATCCAAGGGCTACTCATGGAGTAGAGTTAGGATTCCCAGGATTTTGTCTTTTCTCCAAGAAGGATTGGAGAAGGGTTTATCAGCGAGTTCCCTAAAGGGTCAGATCTCTGCTTTATCTATTTTGTTACACAAGCGTCTTGCAGACATCCCAGATGTTCAATCCTTTTGTCAGGCTTTCATTAGAATCAGGCCTGTGTTTAAACCAATTGCTCCTCCATGGAGTTTGAATTTAGTTCTTAAAGTTCTTCAAGGGGTTCCTTTTGAGCCTGTGCATTCCATAGATATTAAGTTATCTTGGAAAATTTTATTTCTTGTTGCCATTTTTTATCTGCTCGAAGAGTGTCTGAGCTTTCGGCATTACAATATAATTCGCCTTACCTTATTTTTCATTCGGATAGTGGATAGGTGGTGTTACGTACTGAACTTGGTTTTCTTCCTAAGGTTGTTTCAGACAAGAACATTAATCAGGAGATTGTTGTTCCTTCCTTGTGTCCTAATCCTTCTTCTCAGTAGGAGCGTCTTCTGCAAATTTGGACGTAGTCCGTGCTTTAAAATTTTACTTACAAGCGACTAAGGACTTTCGTCAATCGTCTTCTCTGTTTGTCTTTTTTCTGGAAAACGTAAGGGTAAGAAAGCTACAGCTACCTCTTTCTTTTAGGCTGAAGAGTATCATCCGTTTTGCATATGAGACTGCTGGACAGCAGCCTCCTGAAAGAGTTACTGCTCATTCCACCAGGGCTGTTGCTTCCTCATGGGCATTCAAAAATGATGCTTCAGTTGAGCAGATTTGCAAGACTGCAACTTGGTCTTCTCTTCACACTTTTTCTAAATTTTACAAATTTGATCCCTTTGCTTCGGCTGAGGCTGTTTTTGGGAGGAAAGTTCTTCAAGCAGTGGTGCCTTCCGTTTAGGTTCCCTGTCTTGTCCCTCCCTTATCATCCGTGTACTCTAGCTTAGGTATTGTATCCCACAAGTAATGATGAAATCCGTGGACTCATTGTGTCTTTAAAAAGAAAATAAAATGTATGCTTACCTGATAAATTTGTTTCTTTTTTTAGACACGATGAGTCCACGGCCCGCCTTGTTCTATGAGACAGGTTATTAGTTTTTGTAAACTTCAGACACCTCTGCACCTTGGCTTTTCCTTTCTCTTCCTAACTTCGTCGAATGACTGGAGTGGGAGGGAAGGGAGGAGCTATACAACAGCTCTGCTGTGGTGCTCTTTGCCTCCTCCTTCTGACCAGGAGGCGTAATCCCACAAGTAAGGATGAAATCTGTGGACTCATCGTGTCTAAAAAGAAACAAATTTATCAGGTAAGCATAAATTTTCTTTTTTATACTGTTGGGTCATCAGGAGGGCAGGGGCCATTTTCCCACCCTCACTTTGGCGCCCTTTCCTACTTCTCCTCAGAGAAAGCAGCCATTGCAGACAGAAGGCTTGCTCTCTGCTTCACAACATTATTTCATGTTCTGGAGGGGTTAAGTACCCTGGCAAGAGCTGCTTTAGGGTTAACTTCTAAGAACTTATATGTTTAATTATTTTTCTGGGACTGGTTTCCTCATTTGTTATTCACTCAGTATTTTAGTGTGGGTTGTTTCAGAAGTGCATTTGGGCTTATAATAGTTTTTTCTCTTACTGTTTCCTTTATCATTTTACATTTGGTTCACTATGCTACAAAACATAATTTATGTAAGAACTTGATAAATTCATTTCTTTCATATTTTCGAGTCCATGAGCTAGTGACGTATGAGATATACAATCCTACCAGGAGGGGCAAAGTTTCCCAAAACTCAAAATGCCTATAAATACACCCCTCACCACACCCACAATTCAGTTTAACGAATAGCCAAGTAGTGGGGTGATAAAGAAAGTAAAAAGCATCAACAAAGGAATTTGGAAATAATTGTGCTTTATACAAAAAATCATAATTAAGGAGTGGGTCTCATTGACTCTTGCCAATATGAAAGAAATGAATTTATCAGGTAAGTTCTTACATAAATTATGTTTCTTCTACAAGATACGATGAGTCCACGGATTTCATCCTTGTGGGATATTATTGTCCTGCTAACAGGAAGTGGCAAAGAGCACCACAGCAGAGCTGTATATAAAGCTCCTCCCTTCCCCTCCACCTCCGGTCATTCTCTTTGCCTGTGTTATACTAGGAAGAGGTAAAGTGAGGTGTTAGTTTCATTTTCTTCAATCAAGAAGTTTTTTATTTTAAATGGTACCGGTGTGTACTATTTTCCTCAGGGGGTTATAGAAGAAGATTTCTGCCCTGAGGCTGATGATCTTAGCAGCTGTAACTAAGATCCACGTTGGTTCCCACAAGACTTCTGAAGGTAACATAAGGACATCTTCAGTGTGGAGAACGTTTTCATGCTACAAGCAGCATTAAGGTATGTGCAGCCCTTTATTTCTGAAGAGACTTGACATATCAGAACTGGCTGGCATTTATGTCCCTGTAAGGGAATGGGGTAAGCAGTAGACCTGTTATACAGAGGGGTGTTACTGGAGTCCCTTGTTTTTATTTTCCTAAGTGACATTATAAGGGCATGATATGACACTCTGGGAGAGGCATAAAGGCAGTAAAACGATTGTGATAGTGTTTGTATTGTATAACCAGCATGACTTGTTGGGATGTGTTTGGGGTGTTTTAGTGTTCCACTTAGTTTGTGTGCAAAACCGCTTCTCCATGCGGTTGTGTTTGGGCCTACTCTGACATCGGCCATAAGGGGCAGGGCTTGTTTTTGCGCGCTCAGATGCACACTTCCTTCTGACTGAGAAGCAGCAAGCAGTAACTCCGGTTGCTCCTGGACAGTGGTTCTCTGGTCCGGAGTGTTGGCTAATCCTTTCAAAGTACCCTGGGGGCAGGTAGGCGGAGGTGCAGAGGGTATTTTTGTGTAAACTGATATTTTTTTCTGATCTTAGTCACCTTAGAGCCTTATTTCTCCCCTTACTCCTGGGGTGCAGTAATTTTTGGATAAACCTATAAGTTTAAGTTAATTTTTGAGACAAATTAACGTTATTTAGGCAGTTTTGGAAAAATTGTTCACTTTTTAATTCTTAAAGGTGCAGTACACGTTTTTCAAACATTTATTTAAAGCAATAAATGACTTCTGTGGTTATTACTAGTCTGTTCAACATGTCTGACATTGAGGAATCTCATTGTTCTATGTGTTTAGAAGCTATTGTGGAACCCCCTCTTACATTGTTTACCTCTTGTACTGAAAGGGCCTTACATTGTAAAGACCATATTTTAGGTCAAGAAAGTGTGCCTAAGGATGATTCTCAGTCTGAAGAGAATCAGGATATGTCATCCAATTCTCCCCAAGTGTCACAACCTTTAAAGCCCACACAAGCGACGCCAAGTACCTCTAGTGCGTCTAATTCCTTTACTCTGCAGGAAATGGCTGCAGTTATGTCAACTACCCTTACAGAGGTATTATCTAAATTACCAGTGTTACAGGGTAAACGCAGTAGGTCAGGTATTAATGTGAATACTGAATTCTCTGATGCTTTATTAGCTATTTCCGATGTACCCTCACAGTGTTCTGAGTTGGGGGTCAGGGAATTGCTGTCTGAGGGAGAGCTTTCAGACTCAGGGAATGTGTTACCTCAGACAGATTCGGACGTTACGTCCTTTAAATTTAAGCTTGAACACCTCCGCCTGTTACTTCGGGAGGCTTTAGCGACTCTGGATGATTGTGACCCTATTGTGATACCATCAGAGACATTGTGTATTATGGAGAGATATCTAGAGGTGCCTACTTACACTGATGTTTTTCCGGTTCCTAAAAGAATTTCGGATATTATAAAAAAGGAATGGGATAGACCAGGTATACCGTTTTCTCCCCCTCCTAATTTTAAGAAAATGTTTCCCATATCAGACACCATTCGGGACTCGTGGCAAATGGCCCCTAAGGTAGAGGGAGCTATATCTACCCTGGCTAAGCGTACAACTATACCCATCGAGGACAGTTGTGCTTTCAAAGACCCTATGGATAAAAAGTTAGAGGGTCTTCTAAAGAAATTATTTTTTAATCAGGATTTTCTTTTACAACGTACGGCCTGCATTGTTCCAGTAACTACTGCAGCAGCTTTTTGGTTTGAGGCTCTGGAAGAGTCTCTAAATGTTGAGACTCCGTTAGATGACATTTTGGATACAATTAAGGCTCTCAAGCTAGCTAATTCTTTCATTACTGATGCTGCTTTCTCCAACATTGGTGTGTCCGGTCCACGGCGTCATCCATTACTTGTGGGAATATTCTCTTCCCCAACAGGAAATGGCAAAGAGCACAGCAAAAGCTGTCCAAATAGCCCCTCCTCAGGCTCCGCCCCCCAGTCATTCTCTTTGCCGCTCTGAACAAGTAGCATCTCCACGGAGATGGTGATGAGTATGTGGTGTTTAATTGTAGTTTTTTATTCTGCTATCAAGAGTTTGTTATTTTAAAATAGTGCCGGTTTGTACTATTTACTCTAAAACAGAAAGGGATGAAGAGTTCTGTTTAAAAGAGGAGTATGATTTTAGCAGCAGTAACTAAAATCAATTGCTATTCCCACGCAGGACTGTTGAGCCCAGAGAACTTCAGTTGGGGGGAACAGTTAGCAGACTTTTCTGCTCAAGGTATGACTAGTCCATTTTCTAACAAGACTGTGTAATACTAGAAGACTGTCATTTTCCCTCTTGGGGATCGGTAAGCCATTTTCTTAGACTCCTAACAGAATGAAGGCTTATTATGGGCTATACACTGGTTGACACTCTTATGGGCTAAAACGATTGCTTTATTTAAGTTTTTTATGAAATCTAGAGGTGATTTATAAAACTTGTATTGTGAGGGAACGTTTTTAGACGCCAGGCAGTTGTTTAGACACCTTTCCAGTCAGGAAGGGCCTTTCACTATAGTAGGCAGAGCCTCATTTTCGCGCCATAATTGCGCAGTTTCTTTTGGATGCAGTGCATGCAGCTGCATGTGAGAGGGTCTGGTGATCATTGAAAACGTTCCTGGAAGGCTTAATTTGGTATCGTATAACTCCTAAGGACAGGTGAAGTCGCAGCAGACGCTGTGGCTGGGACTGTAGTGGGGTTAAAGATTGTTATTTGATTAAACGGCTCCGGTTTCCTCATTTAAGGGGTTAAAAGCTTGAAAATTGGGGTGCAATACTTTTAAGGCATTGAGACACTGTGGTGAAAATTTGGTAAAGATTGGATAATTCCTTCATAGTTTTTCACACATTCAGAAATAAAGTGTGCTCTGTTTAACATTTAAAGAGACAGTAACGGTTTTGTTTTAAAACTTTTTTTTGCATTATTAGCCTGTTTAAGCCTGTCTAACATGTCTGTACCTTCAGATAGAGCATGTTCTGTATGTATGGAGGCCAAGGTGGTCCCCCCTTCAAATGTATGTGATAATTGTGCCATAGCGTCCAGACAAAGTAAGGACAGTACTGTCACATTTAATAAGGTTGCCCAAGATGATTCCTCAAATGAAGGTAGTGGGGATAGTTCATCATCCTCTCCTCCTGTGTCAACACCAGTTATGCCCGCGCAGGCGACCCCTAGTACATCTAGCGCGCCAATGCTTGTTACTATGCAACATTTAACGGCAGTAATGGATAATTCCATAGCTAATATTTTATCCAAAATGCCAGCATTTCAGAGAAAGCGTGATTGCTCAGTTTTAAATACAGTGGAGCATGAAGGCGCTGACGATAGTTTATCTGTCATACCCTCACACCAGTCAGAAGTGGCAGTGAGGGAGGGTTTGTCGGAGGGAGAGCTTTCAGATTCAGGAAGAATCTCTCAACAGGCAGAACCTGATGTTGTGACGTTTAAATTTAAGTTAGAGCATCTCCGCGCATTACTTAAGGAGGTGCTATCTACTCTGGATGATTGTGACTCTTTGGTCATTCCAGAAAAATTGTGCAAGATGGACAAATTCTTAGAGGTCCCGGTGCACCCTGATGCCTTCCCGATCCCTAAAAGGGTGGCGGACATAGTGAATAAGGAGTGGGAGAGACCAGGCATACCCTTTGTCCCACCTCCTATATTTAAGAAATTGTTCCCCATGGTCGACCCAAGGAAGGACTCATGGCAAACAGTCCCTAAGGTTGAGGGGGCAGTTTCTACCCTAGCTAAGCGCACGACTATTCCTATTGAGGACAATTGTGCTTTCAAAGATCCTATGGATAAAAAATTGCAGGGTTTGCTTAAAAAGATTTTTGTTCAGCAAGGTTACCTCCTCCAACCAATTTCGTGCATTATTCCTGTCACTACGGCGACGTGTTTCTGGTTCGATGAACTAGAAAAGTCGCTTAATATGGAGACTCCATATGAGGAAGTCATGGACAGAATTCACGCACTTAAGTTAGCTAATTCCTTTATTTTAGATGCCGCTTTGCAGTTAGCGAGATTAGCGGCGAAAAATTCAGGGTTTGCAATTGTGGCACGCAGAGCGCTCTGGCTAAAGTCTTGGTCGGCGGATGTATCTTCCAAGACAAAATTGCTTAATATCCCTTTCAAAGGTAAGACCCTTTTTGGGCCAGAATTGAAAGAAATTATTTCAGACATCACTGGGGGAAAGGGCAATGCCCTCCCACAGCATAGGCCTTTCAAGGCTAAGAATAAGTCCAATTTTCGTTCCTTTCGCAATTTCAGGAACGGACCGGCTTCTAACTCGGCAGCCTCTATACAAGAGGGTAACGCTTCCCAGACTAAACCGGATACCGGATCTAGTAGGGGGCAGACTCTCTCTTCGCTCAGGCTTGGGCAAGAGATGTTCAGGATCCCTGGACACTAGAAATAGTCTCTCAGGGTTATCTTCTAGAATTCAAGGAACTACCCCCAAGGGGAAGGTTCCACATGTCTCACTTATCTTCAAACCAAATACATTGTGTAGATGACCTGTTAAAGATGGGAGTGATACACTCAGGGGTTTTACTCAAACCTGTTTGTAGTTCCCAAAAAAGAGGGAACTTTCAGACCAATTCTGGATTTAAAAATTCCAAACAAATTTCTCAGAGTTCCATCGTTCAAAATGGAAACCATTCGAACAATTTTACCTACAATCCAGGAGGGTCAATATATGACTACCGTGGATTTAAAGGATGCGTACCTACATATTCCTATCCACAAAGATCATCATCAGTTCCTAAGGTTCGCCTTTCTGGACAAACATTATCAGTTCGTGGCTCTTCCATTCGGACTAGCCACTGCTCCCAGAATTTTCACAAAAGTGCTTGGGTCCCTTCTGGCGGTTCTAAGACCAAGGGGCATTGCAGTGGCACCTTATCTGGACGACATTCTAATTCAAGCGTTGTCTCTTTCCAAGGCAAAGGCTCATACAGACATTGTTCTAGCCTTTCTCAGATCTCACGGGTGGAAGGTGAACGTAGAAAAGAGTTCCCTGTCTCCGTCCACAAAAGTTCCCTTTTTGGGAACAATAATAGATTCTTTAGAAATGAAGATCTTCCTGACAGAAGTCAGAAAGTCAAAGCTTCTAAATGCTTGTCAGGTTCTTCACTCTATTCTGCAGCCTTCCATAGCTCAGTGCATGGAAGTAGTAGGGTTGATGGTTGCAGCAATGGACATCGTTCCTTTTGCTCGAATTCATCTAAGACCATTACAACTGTGCATGCTCAATCAGTGGAATGGGGACTATGCAGACTTGTCTCCAAAGATTCAAGTAGACCAGATGACCAGAGACTCACTCCGTTGGTGGTTGTCCCAGGATCACCTGTCTCGGAATGAGTTTCCGCAGACCAGAGTGGGTCATTGTCACGACCGACGCCAGTCTATTAGGCTGGGGCGCGGTCTGGGATTCCCTGAAAGCTCAGGGTCTATGGTCTCGGGAAGAGTCTCTTCTCCCGATAAACATCCTGGAACTGAGAGCGATATTCAATGCTCTCCGGGCTTGGCCTCAACTAGCGAAGGCCGGATTCATAAGATTCCAGTCAGACAACATGACGACTGTAGCTTACATCAACCATCAGGGGGGAACAAGAGTTCCTTGGCGATGAGAGAGGTATCCAAGATCATCAAATGGGCGGAGGATCACTCCTGCCACCTATCTGCAATTCACATCCCAGGAGTAGACAACTGGGAGGCGGATTATCTGAGTCGTCAGACTTTCCATCCGGGGGAGTGGGAACTCCACCCGGAGGTTTTTGCCCAGTTGACTCAATTATGGGGCATTCCAGACATGGATCTGATGGCGTCTCGTCAGAACTTCAAGGTTCCCTGCTACGGGTCAAGATCCAGGGATCCCAAGGCGACTCTAGTGGATGCATTAGTGGCGCCTTGGTCGTTCAACCTAGCTTATGCATTTCCACCGTTCCCTCTCCTTCCCAGGCTTGTAGCCAGGATCAAACAGGAGAAGGCCTCGGTGATTCTGATAGCTCCTGCGTGGCCGCGCAGGACTTGGTATGCAGACCTGGTGAATATGTCATTGTCTCCACCATGGAAGCTACCTTTGAGACAGGATCTTCTAGTACAAGGTCCATTCGAACATCCAAATCTAGTTTCTCTGCAGCTGACTGCTTGGAAATTGAAAGCTTGATTTTATCCAAGCGTGGGTTTTCAGATTCAGTGATAGATACTCTGGTCCAAGCCAGAAAACCTGTGACTAGAAAGATTTACCATAAAATATGGAAAAAATATATCTGTTGGTGTGAATCCAAGGGATTCTCCTGGAGTAAGATTAAAATTCCTAAGATCCTCTCCTTTCTCCAAGAAGGTTTGGATAAGGGATTGTCAGCAAGTTCTCTAAAAGGACAAATTTCTGCTTTATCAAACGACTGGCAGCTGTGCCAGATGTGCAAGCCTTTGTACAGGCTTTGGTCAGAATCAAGCCTGTTTACAGACCCATGACTCCTCCTTGGAGTCTAAATTTAGTTCTTTCAGTTCTTCAAGGGGTTCCGTTTGAACCTTTACATTCCATAGATATCAAGTTACTATCTTGGTAAGTTCTGTTTTTGGTTGCTATTTCTTCTGCTAGAAGAGTTTCTGAATTATCTGCTTTGCAGTGTAATCCACCCTATCTGGTGTTCCATTCAGATAAGGTCGTTTTGCGTACTAAGCCTGGTTTTCTTCCGAAGGTTGTTTCCAACAGGAATATTAACCAGGAAATAGTTGTTCCTTCTCTGTGTCCGAATCCAGTTTCAAAGAAGTAACGTTTGTTACACAATTTAGATGTAGTTCGTGCTTTAAAGTTCTATTTAGAAGCAACAAAGGATTTTAGACAAACCTCATCTTTGTTTGTTGTTTACTCTGGTAAGAGGAGAGGACAAAAAGCTACTGCTACCTCTTTCTTTCTGGCTGAAAAGCATTATCCGATTGGCTTATGAGACTGCCGGACGGCAGCCTCCTGATCGAATCACAGCTCACTCTACTAGGGCTGTGGCTTCCACATGGGCCTTCAAGAACGAGGCTTCTGTTGATCAGATATGTAAGGCAGCGACTTGGTCTTCTCTGCACACTTTTGCCAAATTCTACAAATTTGATACTTATGCTTCTTCGGAGGCTGTTGTTGGGAGAAAGGTTTTGCAAGCCGTGGTGCCTTCCGTTTAGGTAACCTGATTTGCTCCCTCCCTTCATCCGTGTCCTAAAGCTTTGGTATTGGTTCCCACAAGTAATGGATGACGCCGTGGACCGGACACACCAATGTTGGAGAAAACAGAATTTATGCTTACCTGATAAATTACTTTCTCCAACGGTGTGTCCGGTCCACGGCCCGCCCTGGTTTTTTAATTAGGTTTGAAAAATTTCTTTCTCTATACACTACAGTCACCACGGCACCCTATAGTTTCTCCTTTTTTTCTCCTAACCGTCGGTCGAATGACTGGGGGGCGGAGCCTGAGGAGGGGCTTTATGGACAGCTTTTGCTGTGCTCTTTGCCATTTCCTGTTGGGGAAGAGAATATTCCCACAAGTAATGGATGACGCCGTGGACCGGACACACCGTTGGAGAAAGTAATTTATCAGGTAAGCATAAATTCTGTTTTTCAAATTGCTAAATTAGCGGTGAAAAATGCAGGATTTGCTATTCTAGCGCGTAGAGCGCTATGGCTTAAATCTTGGTCTGCTGATGTGTCATCAAAAACTAAGCTTTTAGCTATTCCCTTTAAAGGTAAGACCCTTTTCGGTCCTGAATTGAAGGAAATAATTTCTGACATTACTGGAGGCAAAGGCTATGCCCTACCTCAGGATAAGTCTGTTAAGATGAGGGGTAAACAAAATAATTTTCGCTCCTTTCGGAATTATAAAGGAGGACCCTCTGCTTCCTCTTCCTCCACAAAGCAGGAAGGGAATTTTGGCCAATCTAAGTCAGTCTGGAGACCCAACCAGACTTGGAATAAAGGTAAACAATCCAAGAAGCCCGCTGCTGCTACAAAGACAGCATGAAGGTGCGGCCCCCGATCCGGGACCGGATCTAGTAGGGGGCAGACTGTCTTTCTTTGCCCAGGCTTGGGCAAGAGATGTTCAGGACCCCTGGGCGCTGGAAATAGTGACCCACGGTTATCAATTGGAATTCAAGGATTTTCTCCCGAGAGGGAGATTTCATCTTTCAAGATTATCTGCAGACCAGATAAAAAGAGAAGCGTTCTTACGCTGTGTAAAAGACCTTTTTACCATGGGAGTAATTTGTCCCATTCCAAGATCGGAACAGATATAGGGGTTCTACTCAAATCTATTTGTGGTTCCCAAAAAGAGGGAACTTTCAGACTCATCTTAGACCTCAAGTGTCTAAACAAGTTTCTCAGAGTCCCTTCGTTCAAAATGGAGACTATAAGAACAATCTTACCAATGATCCAGGAGAGTCAATATATGACTACCGTGGACTTGAAGGATGCATACCTTCATATTCCTATCCACAAGGATCATCATCAGTTTCTAAGGTTTGCTTTTCTGGACAAACATCAGTTTGTGGCTCTTCCCTTCGGGTTGGCCACAGCACCCAGAATCTTCACAAAGGTTCTAGGGTCTCTTTTAGTGGTTCTCAGACCACGAGACATAGCAGTGGCGCCCTATCTGGATGATATTCTGATCCAAGCGTCAATGTATCAATTGACAAAATCTCACACGGACACAGTGTTGTCTTTCCTGAGAACTCACGGTTGAAAAGTGAACACAGAGAAAAGTTCACTAGTTCCACAGACAAGGGTTCCTTTCTTGGGAACTCTGATAGACTCGGTAGCCATGAAAATATTTCTGATGGAGGTCAGAAAGTCAAAGATCCTAAATACTTGCCGAGCACTTCAGTCCATTCCTCGGCCATCAGTGGCTCAGTGTATGGAGGTAATTGTATTAATGGTAGCAGCAATGGACATCATTCCGTTTGCTCGCTTTCATCTCAGACCGCTGAAGCTGTGCATGCTCGGACAATGGAATGGGGATTATGCGGATTTATCTCCTCAGATAAATCTAGATCAAGAGACTAGAGACTCTGTTCTTTGGTAGTTGTCGCCGGATCATCTGTCCCAGGGGACTTTTTTTTCCGCAGACCCTCGTGGGTAATAGTGACAACGGACGCCAGCCTTCTGGGCTGGGGTGCAGTTTGGAATTCCCTGAAGGCTCAGGGTGTTTGGACTCAGGTGGAGTCTCTACTCTATTCCAGTCAATATTCTGGAACTGAGAGCAATATTCAATGCGCTTCAGGCATGGCCTCAGTCGGACAACATCATGACTGTGGCCTATATCAATCATCAGATGGAACAAGGAGTTCCTTAGCGATGGGAGAAGTATCCAAGATAATCCGATGGGTGGAGGCCCACTCTTGTTATCTGTCAGTAATCTACATCCCAGGAGTAGAGAACTGGGAAGCGGATTTTCTAAGTCGACAGACCTTTCATCCGGGGGAGTGGGAACTCCACCCGGAGGTATTTGCCTCATTGATTAACCGATGGGGCAGACCGGAATTGGATCTGATGGCATCTCGACAGAATGCCAAGCTCCCAAGATACGGATCCAGGTCGAGGGATCCTCAGGCCGAACTTATAGATGCACTGGCAGTGTCTTGGTCGTTCAGCCTAGCTTATGTGTTTCCACCATTTCCTCTCCTTCCACGCGTGATTGCTCGAATCAAACAGGAGAGAGCTTCAGTAACCCTGATGGCGCCTGCGTGGCCACGCAGGACTTGGTATGCGGATCTAGTGCACATGTCCTCTCTGACACCGTGGAAACTTCCTTTCAGACAGGACCTTCTCATTCAGGGTCCTTTCCAACATCCAAATCGAATTTCTCTGCAGCTGACTGCGTGGAGATTGAACGCTTGATTTTATCGAAGTGAGGATTCTCTGATTCAGTCATCAATACTTTGATACAGGCTAGAAAGCCTGTCACTAGAAAAATCTATCATAAGATATGGCATAAATATCTTTATTGGTGTGAATCCTAGGGTTACTCATGGAGTAAGGTTAGGATTCTGTCTTTTCTCCAAGAAGGATTGGAGAAAGGGTTATCAGCAAGTTCCTTAAAGGGACACATTTCTGCTTTGTCTATTTTACTTCACAAATGATTGGCAGATGTGCCAGATGTTCAGTCTTTTTTGTTAGGCTCTATCTAGAATTAAGCCTGTATTTAGACCTATTACTCCTCCCTGGAGTTTGAATTTAGGTCTTCGTGTTCTTCAAGGGGTTCCGTTTGAACCCATGCATTCCATAGATATTAAATTATTATCTTGGAAAGTACTGTTTTTGGTTGCTATTTCTTCTGCTCGAACAGTTTCTGAGCTTTCAGCGTTAGTGTGATTCGCCTTATCTCATTTTTCATTCTGATAAGGTTTTACGTACCAAACCTGGATTTCTTCCTAAGGTGGTTTCAAATAAGAATATTAATCAGGAAATTGTTGTTCCTTCCTTATGTCCTAACCCTTCTTCTAAGAAGGAGCGTATGTTGCATAATTTGGACGTAGTCCGTGCCTTAAAGTTTTACTTACAGGCAACTAAGGATTTCCGTCAATCATCTTCATTATTCATTGTTTATTCTGGAAAGCGTAGGGGTCAGAAAGCTATGGCTACCTCTCTTTCTTTTTGGCTGAGAAGTATCATCCACCTGGCATATGAGACTGCTGGTAAGCAGCCTCCTGAAATAATTACGGCTCATTCTACTAGGGCTATGGGCCTTTAAAAATGATGCATCTGTTGAACAGATTTGTAAGGCTGCGACTTGGTCGTCCCTTCATACTTTTTCAAAATTTTACAAATTTGATACTTTTGCTTCTTCTGAGGCTGTTTTTGGGAGGAAAGTTCTTCAAGCAGTGGTGCCTTCCGTTTAGGTCTCTGTCTTGTCCCTCCCTTTCATTTGTGTCCTGTTGCTTTGGTATTGTATCCCACAAGTAAGGATGAAATCCATGGACTCGTCGTATCTTGTAGAAGAAAAGGAAATTTATGCTTACCTGATAAATTGATTTCTTCTACGATACGACGAGTCCACGGCCCTCCCTGTCAATTTAAGACAGATTATATTTTTTTATTATTTACAACTTCAGTCACCTCTGCACCTTTTAGCTTTACCTTTCTCTTCCTATAACTTTCGGTCGAATGACTGGAGGTGGAGGAAAAGGGAGGAGCTATATATACAGCTCTGCTGTGGTGCTCTTTGCCACTTCCTGTTAGCAGGAGGATAATATCCCACAAGTAAGGATGAAATCAGTGGACTCGTCGTATCGCAGAAGAAATCAATTTATCAGGTAAGCATAAATTTCCTTTTTCTTTCATGTAATTTGCAAAAGTCCATGAGCTAGTGACGTATGGGATAGCAATACCCAAGATGTGGAACTCCACGCAAGAGTCACAAGAGAGGGAGGGATACAAATAAAACAGCCATTTTTTTTTGCTGAAAAAAATCCACAACCCAAAATATAAATTTATTCTCATAAATAAAAAAAAAAACATAAGCAGAAGAATCAAACTGCCTGAAGAACTTTTCTACCAAAAACTGCTTCCGAAGAAGCAAATACATTGAAATGCTAGAATTTAGTAAATGTATGCAAAGAAGACCAAGTTGCTGCTTTGCAAATCTGATCAACTGAAGCTTCATTCTTAAAAGCCCACCAAGTGGAGACTGATTTAGTAGAATAAGCTGTAATTCTCTGAGGCGGGGCTTGACCCGACTCCAAATAAGCTTGAT
Source organism: Bombina bombina (assembly GCF_027579735.1). NCBI lineage: Eukaryota > Metazoa > Chordata > Amphibia > Anura > Bombinatoridae > Bombina > Bombina bombina. The sequence continues at coordinate 788,969,396 of NC_069501.1, read as the reverse complement.
GAATCAAAAGCTTTAACCACAAAGCCAAGGAAACAGAAGCCTTCTGACCTTTCCTAAAACCGGAAAATATAACAAATAGACTAGAAGTCTTCCTGAAATCTTTAGTAGCTTCAACATAATATTTCAAAGCTCTTACCACATCCAAAGAATGTAAGGATCTCTCCAAAGAATTCATAGGATTAGGACACAAGGAAGGGACAACAATTTCTCTATTAATATTGTTAGAATTCACAACCTTATGTAAGAATTTAAATGAAGTCCGCAAAACCGCATTATCCTGATGAAAAATCAGAAAAGGAGATTCACGAGAGAGATCGGATAATTCAGAAACTCTTCTAGCAGAAGAGATGGCCAAAAGAAACAATACTTTCCAAGAAAGTAGTTTAATGTCCAAAGAAATGCATAGGCTCAAACGGAGGAGCCTGTAAAGCCTTCAAAACTAAATTAAGACTCCAAGGAGGAGAGATTGACCTAATGACAGGCTTGATACGAACCAAAGCCTGCACAAAACAATGAATATCAGGAAGTTTAGCAATCTTTTTGTGAAATAAAACAGAAAGAGCAGAGATTTGTCCTTTCAAGTAACTTGCAGACAAACCTTTATCCAAACCATCCTGAAGAAACTGTAAAATTCTAGGAATTCTAAAAGAATGCCAAGAGAATTTATGAGAAGAACACCATGAAATGTAAGTCTTCCAAACTCGATAATCTTTCTAGAAACAGATTTATGAGCCTGCAACATAGTATTAATCACTGAGTCAGAGAAACCTCTATAACTAAGCGTTCAATTTCCATACCTTTAATGATTTGAGATCCTGATGGAAAAACCGACCTTGAGATAGAAGGTCTGGCCTTAGTGGAAGTGGCCAATGTTGGCAACTGGACATCTGAACAATATCCGCATACCAAAACCTGTGAGGCCATGCTGGAGCTACCAGCAGCACAAACGATTGCTCCATGAGGATTTTGGAGATCACTCTTGGAAGAAGAACTAGAGGCGGAAAAATATAAGCAGGTTGATAACACAAAGGAAGTGTCAATGCATCCACTGCTTCTGCCTGAGGATCCCTGGACCTGGACAGGTACCTGGGAAGTTTTTTGTTTAGATGAGATGCCATCAGATCTATTTCTGGAAGCCCCCACATCTGAACAATTTGAGAAAACACATCTGGGTGGAGAGACCATTCTCCCGGTAGTAAAGTCTGATGACTGAGGTAATCCGCTTCCCAATTGTCTATACCTGGGATATGAACTGCAGAAATTAGACAGAAGCTGGATTCCGCCCAAACAAGTATCCGAGATATTGTCTTTCTGAAAACAAATTAACTGTTCTCTCTTCAACACTGGCCAAAACTGAAGAGCCCTGAGAATCGCACGGAGTTCCAAAATATTGATTGGTAATCTCGCCTCTTGAGATTTCCAAACCCCTTGTGCTGTCAGAGATCCCCAAACAGCTCCTCAACCTGAAAGACTTGCATCTGTTGTGATTACAGTCCAGGTTGGACGGACGAAAGAGGCCCCTAAAATTATACGATGGTGATCTAACCACCAAGTCAGAGAAAGTCGAACATTGGGATTTAAGGATATTAATTGTGATATCCTTGTATACTTGTATAATCCCTGCCCCATTGGTTCAGCATACAAAGCTGGAGAGGTCTCATATGAAAACGAGCAAAGGGGATCGCGTCTGATGCTGCAGTCATGAGACCTAAAACTTCCATGCACATAGCTACTGAAGGGAATGACTGAGACTGAAGGTTCCGACAGGCTGCAACCAAGTCTCTTGTCTGTTAGAGACAAAGTCATGGACACTGAATCTATCTGGAAACCCAAAAAATGTTACCCTTGTCTGAGGAATCAAAGAACTTTTTGATAAATTGATCCTCCAACCATGTCTTTGAAGAAACAACACTAGTTGATTCGTGTGAGTTTCTGCAGAATGTAAAGACTGAGCGAGTACCAAGATATTGTCCAAATAAGGAAATACCGCAATACCCCGCTCTCTGATTACAGAGAGTAGGGCACTTAGAACCTTTGAAAAGATTCTTGGAGCTGTCGCTAGGCCAAAAGGAAGATCAACAAATTGGTAATGCTTGTTTAGAAAAGAGAATCTCAGGAACTGATAGTGATCTGGATGAATCGGAATATGAAGATATGCATCCTGTAAGTCTATTGTGGATATATAATGCCCTTGCTGAACAAAAGGAAGAATAGTCCTTATAGTCACCATTTTGAAACTTGGTACTCTTACATATCGATTCAAAATCTTTAGATCCAAAACTGGCTGAATACATTTTCTTTCTTTGGGACAATGAATAGATTTGAATAAAACCCCAGACCCTGTTCCTGAAACGGAACTGGCATGATTACCCCTGATAACTCCAGGTCTGAAACACACTTCAGAAAAGCCTTAGCCTTTACTGGGTTTACCGGAATACATGAGAGAAAAATTCTTCTCACAGGCGGTCTTACTCTGAATCCTATTCTGTACCCCTGAGATACAATACTCTGAATCCAATGATTTTGGACCGAATTGATCCAAATATCTTTGAAAAATGTTAATCTGCCCCCTACCAGCTGAGCTGGAATGAGGGCCGCACCTTCATGCGGACTTGGGGGCTGGTTTTGATCTCTTAAATGGCTTGAATTTATTCTAATTTGAAGAAGGCTTCCAATTGGAATCAGATTCCTTGGGGGAAGGATTAGGTTTCTGTTCCTTATTTTGTCGAAAGGAACGAAAACGGTAAGAAGCCTTAGAATTACCCTTAGGTTTTTTATCCTGAGGCAAAAAAACTCCCTTCCCCCCAGTAACAGTTGAAATTATTGAATCCAACTGAGAACCAAATAATTTATTACCTTGGAAAGAAAGAGATAGCAATCTGGTCTTAGAAGTCATATCAGCATTCCAAGATTTGAGCCACAAAGTTCTTCTAGCTAAAATAACTAAAGACATAGATTTAACATCAATTTTGATAATATCAAAAATGGCATCACAAATGAAATTATTAGCATGTTGAATCAACTTAATAATGCTAGACAAATCATGATCCGATACTTGTTGCGCTAAAGTATCCAACCAAAAAGTTGAAGCAGCCAAAGAAATTGCAGGCCTAAGAAGATGACCTGAATATAAATAATCTTTCCTTAGATAAGATTCAAGTTTCCCATCTAAAGGATCTTTAAAATAAGTACTATCTTCCAGAAGAATAGTAGTACGTTTAGCAAGAGTAGAGAGAGCCCCATCAACCTTGGGAATCTTTTCCCAAAACTCCAATCTAACTTCTGGCAAAGGATACAATTTGTTAAACCTTGAAGAAGGAATAAAAGAAGTACCAGGCTTATTCCATTCCTTAGAAATCATAACAGAAATAGCATCAGGAACAGGAATAACCACAGGAGGTTTATAAACAGAATTTAAACGCTTACTAGTTTTAATATCAAGAGGACTAGTTTCCTCCATATCCAATGTAATCAACACTTCTTTTAACAAAGAACAAATATACTCCAATTTAAATAAATAAGAGGATTTGTCAGTGTCAATATCTGAGGCAGGATCTTCTGAATCAAATAGATCCTCATCAGAGAAGGGGATAATTCAGTATGTTGCAGGTCATTTGAAATTTCATCAACCTTATGAGAAGTTTTAAAAGACCTTTTACGTTTATTAGAAGGCGGAATGGAAGACAAAGCCTTCTGAATAGAATCAGGAATAAATTATTTTAAATTTACAGGTATATCTTGTGCATTAGATGTTGAGGGAACAGCAACAGGTAATGAACTACTACTGATGGATACATTATCTGCATATAAAAGTTTATCATGACAACTATTACAAACCACAGCTGGAGGAATAACCTCCACAAGTTTACAACAAATGCACTTAGCTTTGGTAGAACTGTTATCAGGCCACAGGGTTCCAACAGTGATTTCTGAGACAGGATCAGATTGAGATATCTTGCAAATGTAAGAGAAAAAAACAACATATAAAGCAAAATTATCAATTTCCTATATGGCAGTTTCAGGAATGGGAAAAAATGCAAACAGCATAGCCCTCTGACATGGAAAAAGGCAGGAGGCAAAAAAGAATGGGGTCTTAAATAATGAAAATATTTGGCGCCAAGTATGACGCACAACAAACAGTCAACTAAGACGCCGGAAATGACAAATTTGCGTCAACAAACGTAACTTTGCACCAAAAAAATCTTGTGCCAAGAATGACGTAATAAACTTTAGCATTTTGCGCCCTCGCGAGCCTAATTCTGCCCGCGAATTTGAAAAATGACAGTCAATTGAAAAAAGACTACACCCCAGGTAAGAAATAAATTTTCCATAAAAAATGCATTTCCCAGATATGAAACTGGCAGTCTGCAAAAGGAAATATACTGAAACCTGAATCATGGCAAATATAAGTACAATACATATATTTAAAACTTTATATAAATACATAAAGTGCCAAACCATAGCTAAGAGTGTCTTAAGTAATTAAAACATACTTACCTGAAGACACCCATCCACATATAGCAGAATGCCAAACCAGTACTGAAACGGTTATCAGTAGAGGTAATGGAATAGGAGAGTATATCGTCGATCTGAAAAGGGAGGTAGGAGATTAATCTCTACAACCGATAACAGAGAACCTAGGAAATCAATTGCATTCAATAGGTGATACTCCCTTCACATCCCTCTGACATTCACTGTACTCTGAGAGGAAACGGGCTTCAAAAAAGCTGAGAAGCGCATATCAATGTAGAAATCTTAGCACAAACTTACTTCACCACCTCCATAGGAGGCAAAGGTTGTAAAACTGAATTGTGGGTGTAGTGAGGGGTGTGTTTATAGGCATTTTGAGGTTTGGGAAACTTTGCCCCCCCTGGTAGGATTGTATATCCCATACGTCACTAGCTCATGGACTCTTGCCAAGTACATGAAATAAATTGTTATTATTACAGTTTTATGTCACTACATTATCCTGTGCCTTATTCTGCCATGGAGTCTAATGTCCCCAATGTTATAATGTCAGACCCATTAGAGGGTAGATCTACTGATCATGCCTCTATTCAGTATCTCTGTGAAGTTTGCAAATCTGAACCAGTTTGTCAGGTTAATCAGCTATGCAATGCTTGTGTACCTTATTTTATGCATGTAAATCAGTCTGGGGCCATTATCTCTACTAAGGGCCTCTGTCCTGCTCTGGGGTAATATCATGCAAAGAGCTAATACTTATTTTACCCCTGAATTTAAGGCTAATATGCATAAAACGATGACAGAGTTTTGGCAGCTATCACCAAGCCAAGTAAGAGCAAATCTGGGGATTTGTCTACATTCTTGGATATGAATATGTAAGTCTCTTCACCTCATTCTCAGATCCATGAGTATTTCAGATGGGTAATTGTCATCTGAGTATCAGGATGCTGCTTTTAAAACTGAACTTTACTCATCTTTCAGGTTCAAGGTGGAACATATTAGTTTCTTATTGCATGATGTTCTTAAAACTTTAGGCATTTCTGAGTCAAAGCCTACTGAAAATAAAACTGTCAATCGGTTAAATGTTGTTTTCAAAGCTCCTCCAAAGACCCCAGAGGTGTTTCAGGTTCCTGACATGGTTTCAGATATTATAGGTGTTACAAACTGCTATTTGTAACTGGCCCTTTAAATAGAAAATTGCCCTGCTTCCCTGGATTTTGGAGAAGCCTATTTGCCAGCCTCCTTCCACATGACTATGGCCCCTGGAAGATTGTGCCCCTGAAAACATATTAACTTTTATTGGGTGTGTATGGCCCTTTAAGAACCGTCTGGGGACATATTGTGACTTTGGTGAACAATGCCCCTTTAAGACTATGTCCCCAGACCTGTGAAATGACTTGTCCCTGGCTTTCTCCCACTTGGTTCAGTTTCATTGTGTGCCATTAAGTGCTATGTGACAGACCCTTCGGTCAGAACTACAGAGATAACTTTGTTCAGCTTCAAGAAACATTCTAAATACAAGTTTGCTGGGATCAGCTCTAATTAAGTTTAGTGATAAAACATTCCCATTGTCTAATCAGACTTCTAGTAGTGATAAGGTGGACTGCATTGTTTTATTGTGTGTAAAATGTTATCTGCTGAAGTAATGTTGTGGCCTGTCAAAGGGAGTGTCTCTCTATCTAATATCAAATGTGTGATGGGGGATTTTATGCCTCCCCCTGAGAGTGTCCTGTTTGCATGTAACCTCGATAAAAACCAGGCTGTGTGCTCCAGCACTTCAGACCTATGTTGACCCTCTAACTTGAAGCTTTGACTCATGTTTGTAGGATACAGCTTATAATCACTACAGGGATTGCTATGCTCTTCATACTCCCTTAGCTACAGGGATTGCTACAGAAGGAAGAGGTTCACCTACAGGAGCCTGGTCATAGGTCCAGGGCGCAGAGCAGACGGCGAGATACCAGCCCAGCAGAGTCTGCATTACTTATGGTGGCTACGCAGCAGTTATAGAGTCTACGGTGCTGCTGCTCCTTTGGTGAGCGCAAGGAGCATCCTTTTCTACGGTCCAACTTCCAGCCAGCCTGGAGGCAACCGTAACATTTGGCGGCAGCGGTGGGATCGCGTCCTAGTGCAAGGAGCAGCACCACAACAGCACTGGTATCGTAGGAGAGTAATTGAGGGCAACGCTAGCCACTGCACAGCGTCCCTACCTACAGCAGTATGGAGCTGACAAGACACTGGTCAGAACCCTGTGAAGAGCACCTCAACCTGATCCGTCGCTATGAGGGCGCTGATTTCGTTCCAGAGGTAAAGAGGCGGCTAGTCCGATATGGTGCAGACCCTGCACAGGAGGTAGTCAGTCGCCTCATCCGGGAATTGGCTACTGAGAACGAAGTGGCACGAGCCTTTGAGCGCCAACTGTGGAGTTTGAGGGTATGGACACCTGGTCTCTCTCCCCAGCCGCAGCATGTTCCACAGGGAGAGGAGAGCAGCGACCTCCCTCCCCAGCGGCAGTATACTGTGCAGAGGGAAGAGACAACCGGTCTCCTTCCCCAACCCCAACCAGAGATACCAGAGGCAGCAGGCCTCATAGACTGGTCCTGGGAGGACCCCCAGCAGGCAGGTGGAGATGGGACCGCAGTCTCTCTACCGGCCCAACAGGGATGCTGGGCAGGCGGCCCAGATCCCCAGCGACAGACCCAGCTACAGGGAGGGGAGAGCATCGACCTCCCTCCCCAGCCGGAGTGTGACTTCCAGGGAGAGGAGACAACCGGTCTCTCTCCCCAGCCGCAGCATGTTCCACAGGAAGCGGAGAGCATCGACCTCCCTTCCCAACGGCCGCCGGAGTATCAGGAGGAGGAGGTAAGCCAATCTCCCCCTCCCCAGCTAACTCCTAACTTGGGCTCAGGGTTAACAGTGGAGATGTTAACCCCCACTGACCCCCACGTTCCCTTTGCCACCGGGCAGGACTATGCCCCAATTCCCCCAGCAGAAGAGCTGGCATCAGGACAGAGCGCTGCTGGCCTCTGCCCTACAGACCTTGTCCTTGTTACAGGACTGGCCTGCAAACCCCTCACCCCAGCAGAAGCTCTGGCACCAGGGCAGAGTGCCGCTGGCCTCTGCCCCCCAAGTACCATCAGCTATTTGCCCAGCTGCGCCAGGAAGGCCGAGGATGCTACACTTTCATCCTACAACCTGGAACTTACAGGCCAGTACTACGTATTGTGGGGGGGCTACTTTGCTGCTAACGATTATTTGTGGGTGGGTTGCGAGACTAACTTAGGCACTGACCGGCAGAAGGTCAGGTGCCTGGTTAGTCTCCCTCCAAAAGGGGAGATATGTTACAAACTGCTATTTGTAACTGGCCCTTTAAATGGAAAATTGCCCTGCTTCCCTGGATTTTGGAGAAGCCTATTTGCCAGCCTCCTTCCACATGACTATGGCCCCTGGAAGATTGTGCCCCTTAAAACATATTAACTTTTATTGGGTGTGTATGGCCCTTTAAGAACCGTCTGGGGACATATTGTGACTTTGGTGAACAATGCCCCTTTAAGACTATGTCCCCAGACCTGTGAAATGACTTGTCCCTGGCTTTCTCCCACTTGGTTCAGTTTCATTGTGTGCCATTAAGTGCTATGTGACAGACCCTTCGGTCAGAACTACAGAGATAACTTTGTTCAGCTTCAAGAAGCATTCTAAATACAAGTTTGCTGGGATCAGCTCTAATTAAGTTTAGTGATAAAACATTCCCATTGTCTAATCAGACTTCTAGTAGTGATAAGGTGGACTGCATTGTTTTATTGTTTGTAAAATGTTATCTGCTGAAGTAATGTTGTGGCCTGTCAAAGGGAGTGTCTCTCTATCTAATATCAAATGTGTGATGGGGGATTTTATGTCTCCCCCTGAGAGTGTCCTGTTTGCATGTAACCTCAATAAAAACCAGGCTGTGTGCTCCAGCACTTCAGACCTATGTTGACCCTCTAACTTGAAGCTTTGACTCATGTTTGTAGGATACAGTTTATAATCACTACAGGGATTGCTATGCTCTTCATACTCCCTTAGCTACAGGGATTGCTACAGAAGGAAGAGGTTCACCTACTGGAGCCTGGTCATAGGTCCAGGGCGCAGAGCAGACGGCGAGATACCAGCCCAGCAGCGGTGGTTCATAGAGTCTGCATTACTTATGGTGGCTACGCAGCAGTTATAGAGTCTACGGTGCTGCTGCTCCTTTGGTGAGCGCTAGGAGCATCCTTTTCTACGGTCCAACTTCCAGCCAGCCTGGAGGCAACCGTAACAATAGGCAATGAGTTGAAAATGCCTGGCAATCCCGTTTACCCCTTCTTCCAGATTTTAAAGGATTTATCCACTCCCAGAACAGTATGCAGAATTATGAGAAACTATTCCTAAAGTAGATGGAGCTATTTATACATTGGCAAAACATACCACCATTCCTCTAGAAGTAAAGAACTTATTTCAGTGTCCCCATGGACAGCAAATTAGAGTCTTTCCTAAGGAAGCTCTTCTTGCAATCTGGTCACCTGCTCAAACCAGTAGTGGCTATTACATGTGTTGCTGCTGCAGCAGCTCTATGGTACTATTCTTTATTACAGTTGACTACAAATCCATCTTCTGCTCAATATCTACAGAATTGCAAAGATGCTCTGGACTATAATCAAAAGAGTTAAAGGAAGGCAGCTTCTTTACCTCCAGTAAGAACTGGTTTTGCTCTTTTAGTTCCTCTAGAGTTTAGAATTCTTCCACTTCTCAGAAGTCAGAGTTCTTCCAACCTGCCTCGAAACCTGTTTTTTGTTGAGTCAAAAAATAAGGAGCACAATAACTCCACATCTGCATGAAGATGTGGCCCCCAAATCAGAATCTTTTCTGGTAGGTGGTAGATTGAGTCTTTTTCAGAAGGCCTGGTTTCAATCAGTTCAGGACCGTTGGGTACTAAACATAATCTCACAGGGTTACAGAATAGGTTTTTAATCCAGGCCTCCTCAAGGACATTTTTCATCTGTCTCATGTTCCCAAAAATCCTGTGAAGGCGGCTGCCTTCATACAATGTATTCAGGATCTGGAGAATATGGGAGTAATTGTTCCAGTACCTGTCTCTCAATAGGGGCAAGCTTTTTACTTCCAATCTCTTTATTGTCCAAAAGAATGAATGGACTTTCAGACCCATCCTGGACATGAAAACCCTAAACAGGTTTTTAAGGGTCCATACCTTCAAGATGGAAGCAATTTGCAGAATTTTACCCTTGATCCAACAGGGTCAATTTATGTCTACCATAGACCTCAAGGACATATAACTTCATATCCTTGTTCACAAAAATCATAATCAGTTTTTAAGGTTTGCCTTCCTCAACAAACATTTATCAGATTCAAACTTCAGAAGGCTTGCCATTCGCTTCAAGATTCTCCTCTTCCATCTGTAGTTCAATGCATGGAGTTAGTGGGCCTTATGGTAGTGGTTTCAGATGCAGTTCAGTGTGCTCGCCCTCATTTACAGTTCCCTCCATTTGTTCTTCTTACAAGAATAACCGAAACAAACAGGAGTCTGCATCAGTAATCCTGATAGCTCCAGCTATGGTATTCGGATCTGGTTCAGAAGTCCTCTTCTACTGCATGACTTCTTCCTCAGAGGCAAGATCTCTTGTCTCAAATGCCTCTATTTCAAACAGATTTCCAATCTGTAAATTTAATGGCGTAGAGATTAAAATGACTAATTCTGAAACATTGGGGTTTCACAGACTCAGTTATTGACTCACTTTTGCAAGCTGGAAAGCCTGTGACCCAAAAGATTTATCACAAGATTTGAAGGGTATACTTTGAATGGTGTTCTTCCAGAGGTTTTTCCTGGCATTCCTTTAGGATTCCTAGAATTCTTCAGTTTCTTCAGGATGGTGTTGACAAATGATTGTCTGCCAGCTCTTTAAAGGGTTAAATTTCTGCCTTAATTGTTCTTTTTCTTAAAAAATTAGCAAAGCTTCCTGATGTTCCTTCCGTCCAAGTGTTGGTGAGAATTAGTGCAGTTGTGAAACCTATTTCTCCACCCTGGAATTTGAATTTAGTCCTTTGGGTTCTCCAAGGTCCTCCTTTTAAACCTATGCACATTATAGATATGCTAAATCAATGATGCAAGGATTTCAATCAGTTTACTTAAAAGTTTAGCTTGGATTTAAAGGTAAAGCAGTCTATTTCTTGGTGAATCAATCTCCATTCCATTTCTCTAGGAGCGTATTTTCGCCCTTTCTGGGCAATAATTCCCACAAATCTTTTCAGTTGGAGTGCAGTTTGGGGATCCAGGAAAGCAGATGTGGTTTTGGTCTCCTCAGGTGGTGAGTTTACCAATCAATATAACTTTGTGCGATCTTCACTGCTTTCCAGACTCGGCCTCTTCAAGAGAGTGTTATCTCCGCTTAATGTTAGCCAAATCCAAAGCTGTGGTGTTGTATTATTGATCAAGGGGATCTTTAGTGATGAAATAGTTTTTAAGAATACTGACATGGGCAGAATGCATTGATTGTACAATTTCTGCAATCCTCATCCTAGGAGTGAACAGCTGTCTCTTCTTCATCTATCTATCTATTGGGTACTTATAAAACGCAAACTAATCACCCGTGAGGGTCTCAAGGCGCTCATCAGGAAGTTTGACCAGATTGTAAGGCACTGGGGTTTTCCAGAGATAAACCTAATGGCCTCTCATTTAAAACTCAAACTTCCTGTGTACTGTGTCAGATTCACAGATTAACAACTAGAATTTGTGAAAGTTTTAGCAGTTTATTGGTCTTTTCTTCCAGCATACATATTCTAGGTCTGTTCCTCTTTATCACAACCTTTTATCTCAATGTTCCCTTTTTCATCAGATTTTCCTCAGTTTAATGGCTTGCAGATTGAATGCCTGCTTTTTAAACCAAGTGGGGTTTTTTTCCCAGACGCAATAGCAGATACTTTCCGATTTACTTCTATTATCAATTTTTTCTTTGTTCTCTTGGTATTCTTTGTTAAAGAATAATCCTAGGTGAGCTCGGGACTGTGCACATGTCATTAGCCACCTGGCAGCAGTGTTTGCAACATTTATAGTTGTTGTACATAGTTGAAAACTCTGCTGCCATACATACAGTGTCTGTATTCTATGGCAAAATATGTTGTATGTATAATATTGCTATAAATGTTGCAAGCACTGCTGCCAGATGGCTAAAGACAAGTGCACACTCCCGATTTCACCTAGGATTACTCTTTAAACCCTTTGATGTGCATGAAGAGGCATTCACTCCGCTACCTGTAGGTGCAAAACGAGCCTTTCTCGCCATACAGTGGGTTTGCCGATCAAACATGGTTTTTGTTGATCCGTCTCACTACATTTCGGGGATTGTTAGTGGCCGGCACTTCCAGGCTTTATGGAACTGCTGGCGACATCACTATACATGTGGTGATGTCACAAAGAGGCTGAACAAGGAAGCAGCTGAAAGCTGCAAGGGTACTGGATGGGGAGATACACTTCAAACTCCTCTATCTCAGCTCCTGTAGCAGCTACAATCCTCCAAAACCCCTTATTTGAAAGAGAAATGCCTGCTCTCTTTCAAATGGTGGTGGTCTTGGAGGAGTAATAGAAAAGCAGAACTATTAAAAATAAAGTAAAAAAATACATGGGGATTTGCTTGGGGATGTTACATTATATGCACAATATAAAAAAGATATCTGGTATGTCTAGAGACCCCTAATAAATATTATTTTCTAGTAGACCAATTCCTCTCTAAAAAATAAATAAATATATATATAATTTTGTCTGGTGATCACTGTGGCAAGAAAAAAAAAGTGCTTTTATTTCTGTACTGCACAACTGGGCCTCTCTAATCCATATTGTAACCCCAAAAACTCAAGTGTGTCCCTATGTTGCATATGCTACCCATGATGACAATTTATTAAGCTGATCTAAGAAACAGCCGTAGTCACTGGGACATATATTGGCTCTTTCTGTTGTGTTACATAGAAAGTTGACACGTTTGCCTGATGGTTCAATCTTTTGTTCAAGCTATGGTCAAACCTATTGCTCCACCTTTGAGCCTTAACGTTGTTCCTAAGAGTTTTGCAGCATGCTCTATTTAAACCTATGTATTCCCTTGATATTAAGTTACTATCTTGCAAGATGTTATTTTTGTTTGCAATCTCCTCTGCATGTAGAGGCTCTGAATTGCTCTTCAGTGTGATCCCCCCTATCTAGTCTTTCACAAAGATAAGGCTGTTCTAAGGACAAAATCAGGTTTTCTACCTAAGGTAGTGTCGACAGACAATATAAATCAGGAAATTGTTGTATCGGCTTTTTCTCCTAACCCCCGTTCTTCTAAGGAGAGATAACACAACCCTGATGTGGTTAGGGCATTAAAGTTTTACCTTCACAATCATCTAGCCTGTTTGTACTTTTCTTTTTTAAGACACGATGAGTCCACGGATCATCTTAATTACTAACGGGATATTCACCTCCTGGTCAGCAGAAGGAGGCAAAGAGCACCACAGCAGAGCTGCTATATATAGCTCCTCCCTTCCCTCCCTTTCCAGTCATTCTCTTTGCCTACGTTATTGATAGGAAGAGGTAAAGTGAGTTGTTAGATTAGATTCTTCAATCAAGAGTTTATTATTTTTAAAGTAGTGCCAGAGAGTGCTACTTTGTCCAAGGGTGTAGTCGTAGTCCATATCAGTCTCTGCAGTAGAGCTTTGGTGGCTTTAGAGCAGTGGGAACTTGTGGACATAATTCTCACTGCGCCTTCCATGTAATTGTTTGCTGCCCTTACCAGGTCCATGTGAGGGAGAGGACCTCGCAAACCTGTGAACTGGCTTACTGTCTGGCAGGAGATAATGAGGTAAGTGCTAACTTTATTCTGGGGGTGAAGTAAGGAGACTCAGAAGAAAGTTGGGCACTTCATTTTTATTTATTCCTCATTGGATTTAGCTTTCTTATCAGAGGCTTACAGATAGATTCCCTCAGAGTTTTAGGGAACACTTTGGGACAGTTAAAAGCAGACACTGGGGCTGTATGGGAACATAGGCTTTCATTTCATAGCTAATGAGCTATACATCAGAAGGAGCTCAGTGTGAAGTGATAAATATTGCCATAACTGAGCCATCACTGAGGAGCTATACATCAGATGAGCGCAGTGTGAGGCAATACATGAGACTTGTGTTATTATCTCCCGTCGGTTAAATAATAGCCGACCGGGAGATCTCATATTACAACAATTGTTGATTTGCCATAATCGTTGAGCGGTATATCAGAATAAGCTCAGTGTGAGGCAATGCATGGGACTTACGTTCTTATCTCCCGGCGGTTTAAGAATAGCCGACCGTGAGATCTCTTATGGCCACAATTAATGAGCTTTGCTTGAGCGAGCTCAGTGTAGGTGATTCCACGTTGGTTTATTTTCTTTCATGTAATTAGCAAGAGTCCATGAGCTAGTGACGTATGGGATATACATTCCTACCAGGAGGGGCAAAGTTTCCCAAACCTCAAAATGCCTACAAATACACCCCTCACCACACCCACAAATCAGTTTTACAAACTTTGCCTCCCATGGAGGTGGTGAAGTAAGTTTGTGCTAGATTCTACGTTGATATGCGCTTCGCAGCAGGCTGGAGCCCGGTTTTCCTCTCAGTGTGCAGTGAATGTCAGAGGGATGTGAAGAGAGTATTGCCTATTTGAATTCAATGATCTCCTTCTACGGGGTCTATTTCATAGGTTCTCTGTTATCGGTCGTAGAGATTCATCTCTTACCTCCCTTTTCAGATCGACGATATACTCTTATATATACCATTTCCTCTACTGATTCTCGTTTCAGTACTGGTTTGGCTTTCTACTAAATGTAGATGAGTGTCCTGGGGTAAATAAGTCTTATTTTCTGTGACACTCTAAGCTATGGTTGGGCACTTTTAGATAAAGTTCTAAATATATGTGTTTAAACATTTATTTGCCTTGATTCAGGATGTTCAACGTTCCTTATTTCAGACAGTCAGTTTCATATTTGGGATAATGCATATGAATAAACCAATTTTTCTTACCTTAAAATTTGACTTTTTCCTGTGGGCTGTTAGGCTCGCTGGGGCTGAAAATGCTTCATTTTATTGCGTCATTCTTGGCGCGGACTGTTTTGGCGCAAAAATTTTCTTTGTCATTTCCGGCGTCATACTTGTCACCGGAAGTTGCGTCATTTTTTTACGTTTTTGCGCCAAAAGTGTAGGCGTTCCGGATGTGGCGTCTTTTTTGGCGCTAAAAAATATGGGCGTCATTATTGTCTCCACAATATTTAAGTCTCATTGTTTATTTGCTTCTGGTTGCTAGAAGCTGGTTCATTGGCATTTTTTTCCCATTCCTGAAACTGTCATTTAAGGAATTTGATCAATTTTGCTTTATATGTTGTTTTTTCTATTACATATTGCAAGATGTCTCAGATTCACCCTGAATCAGAAGCTACTTCTGGAAAATCGCTGCCTGATGCTGGATCTACCAAAGTTAAGTGTATTTGTTGTAAACTTGTGGTAACTGTTCCTCCGGCTGTTGTTTGTAATGAATGTCATGACAAACTTGTTAATGCAGATAATATTTCCTTTAGTAATGTTCCATTACCTGTTGCTGTTCCATCAACATCTAATATTCAGGGTGTTCCTGTTAGCATAAGAGATTTTGTTTCTAAATCTATTAAGAAGGCTATGTCTGTTATTCCTCCTTCCAGTAAACGTAAAAGGTCTTTTAAAACTTCTCATGTTTCAGATGACTTTTTAAACGAACATCATCATTCTGATTCTGTTTCTGATACTGATTGTTCTGGTTCAGAAAATTCTGTTTCAGAGATTGATACTGATAAATCTTCATATTTATTTAAAATGGAATTTATTCGTTCTTTACTTAAATAAGTATTAATTGCATTAGAAATAGAGGAATCTGGTCCTCTTGATACTAAATCTAAACGTTTGAATACGGTTTTTAAACCGCCTGTAGTTATTCCGGAGGTTTTTCCCGTCCCTGATGCTATTTCTGAAGTAATTTCCAGGGAATTGAATAATCTGGGTAATTCATTTACTCCTTCTAAACGGTTTAAGCAATTATATCCTGTACCATCTGACAGATTAGAGTTTTGGGACAAAATCCCTAAGGTTGATAGGGCTATCTCTACTCTTGCTAAACGTACTACCATTCCTACGGCAGATAGTACTTCCTTTAAGGATCCTTTAGATAGGAAAATTTAATCCTTTCTAAGAAAAGCTTACTTATGTTCAGGTAATCTTCTTAGACCTGCTATATCTTTGGCGGATGTTGCTGCAGCTTCAACTTTCTGGTTAGAAGCTTTAGCACAACAAGTAACAGATCATAATACTCATAGCATTGTTAATCTTCTTCAACATGCTAATAACTTTATTTGTGATGCCATCTTTGATATCATTAGGGTTGATGTCAGGTATATGTCTTTAGCTATTTTAGCTAGAAGAGCTTTATGGCTTAAAACTTGGAATGCTGATATGTCTTCTAAGTCAACTTTGCTTTCCCTTTCTTTCCAGGGTAATAAATTGTTTGGTTCACAGTTGGATTCTATTATTTCAACTGTTACTGGGGGGAAAGGAACTTTTTTACCACAGGATAAAAAATCTAAATGTAAATTTAGGTCCGCTAATCGTTTTCGTTCCTTTCGTCATAATAAGGAACAAAAGCCTGATCCTTCCCCTACAGGAACGGTATCAGTTTGGAAACCATCTCCAGTCTGGAATAAATCCAAGCCCTTTAGAAAGCCAAAGCCAGCTCCCAAGTCCACATGAAGGTGCGGCCCTCATTCCAGCCCAGCTGGTAGGGGGCAGATTACGTTTTTTCAAAGAAATTTGGATCAATTCGATTCACAATCTTTGGATTCAGAACATTGTTTCACAAGGGTACAGAATAGGCTTCAAGATAAGGCCTCCTGCAAGAACATTTTTTCTTTCCCGTGTCACAATAAATCCAGTGAAGGCTCAAGCATTTCTGAAATGTGTTTCAGATCTAGTGTTGGCTGGAGTAATTGTGCCAGTTCCAGTTCTGGAACAGGGGCTGGGGTTTTACTCAAATCTCTTCATTGTACCGAAGAAGGAGAATTCCTTCAGACCAGTTCTGGATTTAAAAATATTGAATCGTTATGTAAGGATACCAACATTCAAAATGGTAACTATAAGGACTATTCTGCCTTTTGTTCAGCAAGGGCATTATATGTCCACAATAGATTTACAAGATGCATATCTGCATATTCCGATTCATCCAGATCACTATCAGTTTCTGAGATTCTCTTTCCTAGACAAGCATTACCAGTTTGTAGCTCTGCCGTTTGGCCTAGCAACAGCTCCAAGGATTTTTACAAAGGTTCTCGGTGCCCTTCTATCTGTAATCAGAGAACAGGGTATTGTGGTATTTCCTTATTTGGACGATATCTTGGTACTTGCTCAGTCTTCACTTTTAGCAGAATCTCATACGAATCAACTTGTATCGTTTCTTCGAGAACATGGTTGGAGGATCAATTTACCAAAGAGTTCGTTGATTCCTCAGACAAAGGTAACCTTTTTAGGTTTCCAGATAGATTCAGTGTCCATGACTCTGTCGCTGACAGACAAAAGACGTCTGAAATTGGTTTCAGATTGTCGAAACCTTCAGTCTCAATCATTCCCTACGGTAGCCTTATGCATGGAAATTCTAGGTCTTATGACTGCTGCATCGGACGCGATCCCCTTTGCTCGTTTTCACATGCGACCTCTTCAGCTCTATATGCTGAACCAGTGGTGCAGGGATTATACAAAGATATCGCAATTAATATCTTTAAAACTGATTGTTCGACACTCTCTGACGTGGTGGACAGACCACCATCGTTTAGTTCAGGGGGCTTCTTTTGTTCTTCCGACCTGGACTGTGATCTCAACAGATGCAAGTCTGACAGGTTGGGGAGCTGTATGGGGGTCTCTGACAGCACAAGGGGTTTGGGAATCTCAGGAGGCGAGATTACCAATCAACATTTTGGAACTCCGTGCGATTTTCAGAGCTCTTCAGTCGTGGCCTCTTCTAAAGAGAGAGTCATTCATTTGTTTTCAGACGGACAATGTCACAACCGTGGCATATGTCAATCATCAAGGTGGGACTCACAGTCCTCTGGCTATGAAAGAAGTATCTTGAATACTTGTATGGGCGGAATCCAGCTCCTGTCTAATTTCTGCGGTTCACATCCCAGGTATAGACAATTGGGAAGCGGATTATCTCAGTCGCCAGACATTACATCCGGGCGAGTGGTCTCTTCACCCAGAGGTATTTCTTCAGATTGTTCAAATGTGGGGACTTCCAGAAATAGATCTGATGGCTTCTCATATAAACAAGAAGCTTCCCAGGTATCTGTCCAGATCCAGGGATCCTCAGGCGGAAGCAGTGGATGCATTGTCACTTCCTTGGAAGTATCATCCTGCCTATATCTTTCGGCCTCTAGTTCTTCGTCCAAGAGTGATTTCCAAGATTCTAAAGGAGCGTTCGTCTGTTCTGCTTGTGGCTCCAGCATGGCCTCACAGGTTTTGGTATGCGGATCTTGTCCGGATGGCTACTTGCCAACCGTGGACTCTTCCGTTAAGACCAGCTATCGCAAGGTCCTTTTTTCCATCAGGATCTCAAATCCTTAAATTTGAAGGTATGGAGATTGAACGCTTGATTCTCAGTCATAGAGGTTTCTCTGACTCCGTAATTAATACTATGTTACAGGCTCGTAAATCTGTATCTAGGAAGATATATTATCGAGTCTGGAAGACTTACATTTCTTGGTGTTCTTCTCATCATTTTTCTTGGCATTCTTTTAGAATTCCTAGAATTTTACAGTTTCTTCAGGATGGTTTGGATAAAGGTTTGTCTGCAAGTTCCTTGAAAGGACAAATCTCTGCTCTTTCTGTTCTTTTTCACAGAAAGATTGCTAATCTTCCTGATATTCATTGTTTTGTACAGGCTTTGGTTCGTATAAAACCTGTCATTAAGTCAATCTCTCCTCCTTGGAGTTTGAATTTGGTTCTAGGGGCTCTTCAAGCTCCTCCGTTTGAACCTATGCATTCGCTGGATATTAAATTACTTTCTTGGAAAGTTTTGTTTCTTTTGGCCATCTCTTCTGCTAGAAGAGTTTTCCGAAAGACTTCTAGTCTATTTGTTATCTTTTCTGGTTCTAGGAAAGGTCAGAAGGCTTCTGCCATTTCTTTGGCATCTTGGTTAAAGTCTTTGATTCATCATGCTTATGTTGAGTCGGGTAGAACTCCGCCTCAAAGGATTACAGCTCATTCGACTAGGTCAGTCTCTACTTCCTGGGCATTTAGGAATGAAGCTTCGGTTGATCAGATTTGCAAAGCAGCAACTTGGTCTTCTTTGCATACTTTTATTAAATTCTACCATTTTGATGTGTTTTCTTCTTCAGAAGCAGTCTTTGGTAGAAAAGTACTTCAGGCAGCTGTTTCAGTTTGATTCTTCTGCTTAGAATTTCAGTTTTTATCATTACTAGATTTAAACTTTGTTTTGGGTGTGGATTATTTTTCAGCGGAATTGGCTGTCTTTATTTTATCCCTCCCTCTCTAGTGACTCTTGCGTGGAAGATCCACATCTTGGGTATTCATTATCCCATACGTCACTAGCTCATGGACTCTTGCTAATTACATGAAAGGAAACATAATTTATGTAAGAACTTACCTGATAAATTCAATTCTTTCATATTAGCAAGAGTCCACGAGGCCCACCCTTTTTGTGGTGGTTATGATTTTTTTGTATAAAGCACAATTATTCCAATTCCTTATTTTTTATGCTTTCGCACTTTTTTCTTATCACCCCACTTCTTGGCTATTCGTGAAACTGATTTGTGGGTGTGGTGAGGGGTGTATTTGTAGGCATTTTGAGGTTTGGGAAACTTTGCCCCTCCTGGTAGGAATGTATATCCCATACGTCACTAGCTCATGGACTCTTGCTAATATGAAAGAAATGAATTTATCAGGTAAGTTCTTACATAAATTATGTTTTTCTCGGACTAGAAGTTGTTCAGTCCATTATTATACTCCCGAAGATCGTTTTACTAAGTAAGATATTATGGCGACCGGGAGAGGATTATGTTAACGTCCACAATGGGCGGAGTTATGTGTGTCGCCAATTTAGGTGCGCACCACTTTGTTTGTTCTTCCTGGTATTGGAAGATTTAGTGGAGAGTGTTTCTCTCGTTAAGATGACAGTATTGCACCGGAAAGTGTTTCAAAAAGGTTTAGTCCGCAATATCTAACCCATTTCTGCAAAAATAAAAAGTTGGAGTTTAAAATTAAGAGACAGCAACGTTTTTTAGGGGTTACTTTTATTAAAGGAATTTCAGCTGTTTATTGCTTAATTCATCCTTGTATCTTGGAATGGAACAAGAGAACACATAAAATAAAGTTACTTTTAAAATTTAAAGAGACAGTAACGTTTTTTATGTGTCAATTTTTATTAAAAAATGACACTCTTTTTCTGAAACCTCTCCTTTTAAGGCGTTTGCTGTTTAGGAGTCTGTTGACAATGGTCACTTTATGCCATCAATTTCTCCTATAGTGCCCACAAAATGTTATGGCCCACATGCAGTGCCCTGCGCTTCCTCTCACACTCCGTCCGGAGTTACTCTGCATCTCATGCATTATATGTTTTTCCCACGTGGAAGAAAACATTACTAAAGGACTTATTTTCAATCGTTTAAGGCGAAGGATTCAGTAGTTGCTATTCCGAATGGTTCTTCCCTGTTAGAGGAAGATACTTCGGCATTATATGAGAGAGAATTCTCAGTATCAGATAAATAATATCTTTAGTTGATCCTGAGGTTGTTTTACTTTAAGTTCTTTAGCTTTAACACCTCCATTTGGCACTATAGGAGGTTTTAGCTACCCTGGACGACTCCGACAATACTGGTGTAATCTATCCTAGTGCGTCCAGTAAGTTATAAGGAATGGAAAAGACCGCATTCCCTATATTTCAAAAGATGTTTCCCACAGCCGACTCCACTAAGGAGGCTGGGTAAACATTTCCTAGGGTGGAAGGGGTAGTTTCCAGCTTAGCTATGATAACTATTATACCCTTAGAGGTTAGTTGGGTTTTTCAAAGGTCCTATGGACAAAAATTAGAAAAGGATGTACACCAGGGCTTACAATGGCAACCAGCTGTGTACTTTGCTACCTTCACTAGTGTGACGGCATTTTGATTTGATGTGTTGTCTGATACTACTAAGTTAGAATCTCCCCTGGATAAAATCCAGGATAAGATAAAAGCTTTCAGATTGGCTAATTTCTTTATTTCAAAATCTTCCCTTCAAGTTTCAAACTGGTAGCATAGGTTTCAGTTTCTCTGTTCTAGCTCACAGAGCCTTATAGTTAGAGCCTTGCTATACGGAGGTATGCTCTAAGTCTAAGCTGTTAGTGATTCCGTACAAGGAGAAGTCCTTGTTGGGACCTGGCTTGATGGATATAATCTCTTTTGAAATTTCAAGACTTTAAAAAAAAAAAAAAAAAATCCAATAGCCTGCTGTTGAATCAAAGACAGCATGAAGGACATGCCCCCGATCAGGGATTGGATCTTGTAGGGGGCAGACTTTCCGTCTTCATTCAGGCTGGGGTTCGAGATGTTCAGGATCCCCGGAGGCCCATTCTTGCTGCCTGTCGGCAATACACATCCCAGGGGGGGTCCACTGGGAGGTGGATTTCCTGAAGCAGGCAGACTTTTCATCCGGGGGAGTGGGAACTCCATCCGGAAGTGTTCTCCAGCTTTTTCATCCGTTTGCTTTTCTTTTTCGGGTCATTGCTTGCATCAAGCAGGAGAGGGCATCGGTGATCCTCATAGCGCCGTCTGCGCCTCGCAGGATTTGGTATGCAGACCTGGTGGATATGTTATCTCCGCCACCTTGGAGACTTCCGTTGAGGGAGGACCTTCTAATTCAAGGGCTCCTCCATCCAATTCTGGTTTCTCTGCAAATGACTGCTTGGAGATTGAACGCTTAATATTATCCAAGCGGGTTTTCTGAATCGGTCATTGAGGCCATGATTCAGGCTTGTAAGCCTGCCCCTAGAAAGATTTATCATAAGATATGACGTAAGTGTCTCTATTGATGTGAATCCATGGGCTACTCATGGAGTAGAGTTAGGATTCCTAGAATTTTGTATTTTCTCCAAGAGGGGTTGGAGAAAGGTTTATCGTCAAGTCCCCTAAGGGGACAAATCTCTGTGTTTTGCTATTTTGTTAAACAGACATTTGGCAGATGTCCCAGATGTACAATCTTTTTGTCGGGCCTTGGTTGGGATCAGGCCTGTGTTCGAACCAGTTACTCTTCCATGGAGTCTCAGTTTAGATTTCAGAGTTCTTCAAGGGGCTCTGTTTGAGCCTATGCATTCCTCCTATATTAAGTTGTTATCTGGGAAAGTTTTATTTCTTGTTGCTCTCTGGTGTAGCTTTGTGGCTAGCACTCCTGGTTGAGAAGCAGAAGTTTGAGAGTTCAAATCTTCCCACGGGTACTGTTCATTTAATGGAGAGTATGAGAGCTCTCGGCATTTCAGTATGAGTCTCCTTATCTTATTTATTTTGCAAGATGTACCGAGTCCATGGATTCATCCTAACTTGTGGGATATTGTCCTTCCTGACAGGAAGTAGCAAAGAGAGCACCACAGCAGAGCTGTCTATATAGCTCCCCCCTTAACTCCACCCCCATTCTCATTCTCTTTGCTGGCTCTAAGCAGGAAGGGTAAAGAGAAGAGGTGTTAAACTGTTAGTTTTATTTTACCTTCAATCAAGTGTTTGTTATTTTTAAATGGTACCAGTGATGTACTATTTACTCTCAGGCAGGACATAGATGAAGATTTCTGCCTGGAGGATGATGATCTTAGCATTTGTAACTAAGGTCCACTGCTGTTCCCACAGAAGCTGAGGAGTACAGGAAAACTTCAGTGTGAGGAACGGTTTCTTGCTATACAGCAATGAGGTATGTTCAGTCATATTTTCTGCAGAGACTGTGTTAACTCAGAAAGGCTGACAGTGTCCCCATTAGGGGAAGGGGAAGCAGTAATCCTAGTGTCATCAGAGGTTTTTACTAGCTTGCATAAAGGGTTAATTTTTTGTGGGCACTCAGTTTGTTATGTGAATTTGGGACAAACGTTTTTGTGTCTGGGAGTAACGTTTTCTGTTTTATGGGTCATTTGCTTGAGGGTTCTTTGGGGTTGTTTATAACCCACATGGCTTTCCGGCAGGGTTTGTTAGTTTTGTGTAGGCCCCAGCAACATCGAGTGAGGTGGGCGGGGCCTACATTTACAAGCAGCAAGCAACTTCTCCTGAGGTCCTGATAGTCTTCTGAGGGACTAATTGAAGCTTTAAACCCAATATTTTCGCTTCCTAAGGGCAGGTAGGGCCACAGCAGAGCTGTGGCAAGGTGCTTTAGCGGTTTTTAACCAGTTTTAGACAATTATCAATCAGTTTTTTTCATTTGGGGGTCTATTGCTTTTTTACTTGTGGTGCAATCCTTCTAAAGCTTAGTGGGTACACTGTTAAAATTTCGGAATTTTTGAAGCAATTTTAACCTGTTTTGCAGTTTGTGTATGCCTTTTTTCTCTTAAAGGTACAGTACCATTTTTGCAAATTGTGTTTTTTTCATTAAAACAAGTGTTTTCAAGCTTGCTTGCTTCATTACTAGCCTGTTAAACATGTCTGACACTGAGGAAACTCATTGTTCAATTTGTTTAGAAGCCATTGTGGAACCCCCTCTAAGAATGTGTCCCAATTGTACTGATATGTCTATAAATTGCAAACAGCAAATTTTGACTTATAAGAATTTGGCATTAAATGATTCTCAGACAGAAGGAAATCAGGTTTCGCCATCTAGTTCTCCCCAAGTGTCACAACCAGTTACGCCCGCACAAGCGATGCCAAGTACTTCTAGTGCGTCTAATTCTTTCACCTTGCAAGATATGGCTTCAGTTATGAATACTACCCTCACAGAGGTTTTATCTAAATTGGCAGGGTTGCAAGGGAAGAGCAGTAGCTCTGGGTTAAGAACAAATGCTGAGCCTTCTGACGCTTTAGTAGCCGTATCCGATATTCCCTCACAATGTTCTGAGGTAGGGATGAGAGATTTTTGATTCAGGAAAGATGTTCCCTCAGACAGATTCAGATATGACAGCATTTAAATTTAAGCTAAAGCACCTCCGTTTATTGCTCAGGGAGGTTTTAGCTACTCTGGATGATTGTGACCCTATTGTCCAGAGAAATTGTGTAAAATAGACAAATATTTAGAGGTTCCTGTTTACACTGATGTTTTTCCGGTCCCTAAGAGGATTTCAGACATTGTTACTAAGGAGTGGGATAGACCAGGTATTCCATTGGTGATGGAGCAGCTTTCAGGACGCTTTCACTTTGCGGTCTGTAGTAACAGCTTGTTGAAGACCTTTTTACCATGGGAGTGATCTGCCCAGTTCAGAAAACAGAACAGGGGCACGGTTTCTACTCCAATCTGTTTGTGGTTCCTAAAGAAAGAGGGAACCTTCAGAACAATTCTAGATCTCAAGGTCCTAAGCCAATTCCTAAGAGTTCCATCCTTCAAGATGGAGAGTAGACCATTCTGACTATTTTACCAATGATCCAGGAGGGTCAATATATGACTACCGTGGATCTAAAGGATGCGTATCTACACATTCCTATCCACAAAGATCATCACCAGTTCCTCAGGTTTGCCTTTCTGGACAGGCATTACCAGTTTGTGGCTCTTCCCTTCGGGTTGGCCACGGCGCCAAGAATCTTCACAAAGGTGCTAGGGTCCCTTCTGGCGGTCCTAAGGCCGAGGGGCATAGCAGTGGCGCCTTATCTAGACGACATCTTAATTCAAGCGTCGACTTTCCAACTTGCCAAGTCTCACACGGACTTAGTGCTGGCCTTTCTAAGATCTCATGTGTGGAAGGTGAACGTGAAAAAGAGTTCTCTTATTCCTCTCACAAGAGTTCCATTCCTGGAAATATTTTCATGTCCACCAAATCTATCAGACAGAGGTCAGGAAATCAAAGATTTTAACCACCTGCCGAGCTCTTCATTCCATTCCTCGGCCATCAATGGCTCAGTGTATGGAGGTAATCAGACTTATGGTAGCGGCAATGGACATAGTTCCGTTTGCTCCCTTGAATCTCAGACCACTGCAACTATGCATGCTCAAACAGTGGAATGGGGATTATGCAGATTTATCTCCTCAGATAAATCTGGATCAAGAGACCAGAGACTCTCTTCTTTGGTGGTTGTCACAGGATCACCTGTCCAGGGGTATGTGTTTCCGCAGGCCAGCGTGGGTTATTGTGACGACGGACGCCAGCCTACTGGGCTGGGGTGCAGTCTGGAATTCCCTGAAAGCACAGGGTTTGTGGACTCAGGAGGAGGCCCTCCTACCGATAAATATTCTGGAATTAAGAGCGATATTCAATGCTCTTCAGGCGTGGCCTCAGCTGGCTTCAGCCGGATTCATCAGGTTTCAGTCGGACAACATCATGACTGTAGCTTATATCAATCATCAGGGGGGGAACAAGGAGTTCCTTGGCGATGATAGAAGTTTCCAGGATAATCCGATGGGCAGAGACTCACTCTTGCCATCTATCAGCGATCTATATCCCAGGGGTGGAGAACTGGAAGGCAGATTTCTTTCATGTAATTAACAAGAGTCCATGAGCTAGTGACGTATGGGATATACATTCCTACCAGGAGGGGCAAAGTTTCCCAAACCTTAAAATGCCTATAAATACACCCCTCACCACACCCACAAATCAGTTTTACAAACTTTGCCTCCAAGGGAGGTGGTGAAGTAAGTTTGTGCTAGATTCTACGTTGATATGCGCTCCGCAGCAAGTTGGAGCCCGGTTTTCCTCTCAGCGTGCAGTGAATGTCAGAGGGATGTGAAGAGAGTATTGCCTATTGAATGCAGTGATCTCCTTCTACGGGATCTATTTCATAAGGTTCTCTGTTATCGGTCGTAGAGATTCATCTCTTACCTCCCTTTTCAGATCGACGATATACTCTTATATTTACCATTACCTCTACTGATTCTCGTTTCAGTACTGGTTTGGCTTTCTACAAACATGTAGATGAGTGTCCTGGGGTAAGTAAGTCTTATTTTCTGTGACACTCTAAGCTATGGTTGGGCACTTTATTTATAAAGTTCTAAATATATGTATTCAAACATTTATTTGCCTTGACTCAGAATGTTCAACTTTCCTTATTTTCAGACAGTCAGTTTCATATTTGGGATTATGCATTGAATTATCATATTTTTCTTACCTCAAAAATTTGACTTTTTTCCCTGTGGGCTGTTAGGCTCGCGGGGGCTGAAAATGCTTCATTTTATTGCGTCATTCTTGGCGCGGACTTTTTTGGCGCAAAAATTCTTTTCCGTTTCCGGCGTCATACGTGTCGCCGGAAGTTACGTCATTTTTTGACGTTATTTTGCGCCAAAGATGTCGGCGTTCCGGATGTGGCGTCATTTTTGGCGCCAAAAGCATTTAGGCGCCAAATAATGTGGGCATCTTATTTGGCGCTAAAAAATATGGGCGTCGCTTTTGTCTCCACATTATTTCAGTCTCATTTTTCATTTGCTTCTGGTTGCTAGAAGCTTGATATTTGGCATTTTTTCCCATTCCTGAAACTGTCTTATAAGGAATTTGATCTATTTTGCTTTATATGTTGTTTTTTCTCTTACATATTGCAAGATGTCTCACGTTGCATCTGAGCCAGAAGATACTACAGGAAAATCACTGCCTGCTGGATCTACCAAAGCTAAGTGTATCTGCTGTAAATTTTTGGTAGCTATTCCTCCAGCTGTTGTTTGTAATAATTGTCATGACAAACTTGTTAAAGCAGATAATATTTCCTTTAGTAATGTACCATTGCCTGTTGCAGTTCCCTCAACATCTAAGGTGCAGAATGTTCCTGATAACATAAGAGATTTTGTTTCTGAATCCATAAAGAAGGCTTTGTCTGTTATTTCTCCTTCTAGTAAACGTAAAATGTCTTTTAAATCTTCTCTCTCTACAGATGAATTTTTAAATGAACACCATCATTCTGATTCTTTGGACTCTTCTGGTTCAGAGGATTCTATCTCAGAGATTGATGCTGATAAATCTTCATATTTATTTAAGATGGAATTTATTCGCTCTTTACTTAAAGAAGTACTAATTGCTTTAGAAATAGAGGATTCTAGTCCTCTTGATACTAATTCTATACGTTTGGATAAGGTTTTTAAAGCTCCTGCGGTTATTCCAGAAGTTTTTCCTGCTCCTAATGCTATTTCTGCAGTGATTTCCAAAGAATGGGATAAATTGGGTAATTCATTTACTCCTTCTAAACGTTTTAAGCAATTATATCCTGTTCCGCCTGACAGGTTAGAATTTTGGGACAAAATCCCTAAAGTTGATGGGGCTATTTATACCCTTGCTAAACGTACTACCATTCCTACGTCAGATGGTACCTCGTTTAAGGATCCTTTAGATAGAAAAATTGAATCCTTTCTAAGAAAAGCTTATCTGTGTTCAGGTAATCTTCTTAGACCTGCTATATCATTGGCTGATGTTGCTGCAGCTTCAACTTTTTGGTTGGAAACCCTAGCGCAACAAGTAGCAAATCGTGATTCTCATGATATTATTATTCTTCTTCAGCATGCTAATAATTTTATCTGTGATGCCATTTTTGATATTATTAGAGTTGATGTTAGGTTTATGTCTCTAGCTATCTTAGCCAGAAGAGCTTTATGGCTTAAAACTTGGAATGCTGATATGGCTTCTAAATCAACTCTACTTTCCATTTCTTTCCAGGGAAACAAATTATTTGGTTCTCAGTTGGATTCTATTATTTCAACTGTTACTGGTGGGAAAGGAACTTTTTTACCACAGGATAAAAAATCTAAAGGTAAAAACAGGGCTAACAATCGTTTTCGTTCCTTTCATTTCAACAAAGAACAAAAGCCTGATCCTTCGTCCTCAGGAGCAGTTTCAGTTTGGAAACCATCTCCAGTCTGGAATAAATCCAAGCCTGCTAGAAAGGCAAAGCCTGCTTCTAAGTTCACATGAAGGTACGGCCCTCATTCCAGTTCAGCTGGTAGGGGGCAGGTTACGTTTTTTCAAAGAAATTTGGATCAATTCTGTTCACAATCTTTGGATTCAGAGCATTGTTTCAGAAGGGTACAGAATTGGTTTCAAGATGAGACCTCCTGCAAAGAGATTTTTTCTTTCCCGTGTCCCAGTAAATCCAGTGAAAGCTCAAACATTTCTGAATTGTGTTTCAGATCTAGAGTTGGCTGGAGTAATTATGCCAGTTCCAGTTCCGGAACAGGGGATGGGGTTTTATTCAAATCTCTTCATTGTACCAAAGAAGGAGAATTCCTTCAGACCAGTTCTGGATCTAAAATTATTGAATCGTTATGTAAGGATACCAACGTTCAAGATGGTAACTGTAAGGACTATATTGCCTTTTGTTCAGCAAGGGAATTATATGTCCACAATAGATTTACAGGATGCATATCTGCATATTCCGATTCATCCAGATCATTTTCAGTTCCTGAGATTCTCTTTTCTAGACAAGCATTACCAATTTGTGGCTCTACCGTTTGGCCTTGCTACAGCTCCAAGAATTTTCACAAAGATTCTCGGTGCCCTTCTGTCTGTAATCAGAGAACAGGGTATTGTGGTATTTCCTTATTTGGACGATATCTTGGTACTTGCTCAGTCTTTACATTTAGCAGAGTCTCATACGAATCGACTTGTGTTGTTTCTTCAAGATCATGGTTGGAGGATCAATTTACCAAAAAGTTCTTTGATTCCTCAAACAAGGGTAACCTTTCTGGGTTTCCAGATAGATTCAGTGTCCATGACTCTGTCTTTAACAGACAAGAGACGTCTAAAATTGATTACAGCTTGTCGAAACCTTCAGTCACAATCATTCCCTTCGGTAGCCTTATGCATGGAAATTCTAGGTCTTATGACTGCTGCATCGGACGCGATCCCCTTTGCTCGTTTTCACATGCGACCTCTTCAGCTCTGTATGCTGAACCAATGGTGCAGGGATTACACGAAGATATCTCAATTAATATCTTTAAAACCGATTGTTCGACACTCTCTAGCGTGGTGGACAGATCACCATCGTTTAATTCAGGGGGCTTCTTTTGTTCTTCCGACCTGGACTGTAATTTCAACAGATGCAAGTCTCACAGGTTGGGGAGCTGTGTGGGGATCTCTGACGGCACAGGGAGTTTGGGAATCTCAGGAGGTGAGATTACCGATCAATATTTTGGAACTCCGTGCAATTTTCAGAGCTCTTCAGTTTTGGCCTCTTCTGAAGAGAGAATCGTTCATTTGTTTTCAGACAGACAATGTCACAACTGTGGCATACATCAATCATCAAGGAGGGACTCACAGTCCTCTGGCTATGAAAGAAGTATCTCGAATTTTGGTTTGGGCGGAATCCAGCTCCTGTCTAATCTCTGCGGTTCATATCCCAGGTGTAGACAATTGGGAAGCGGATTATCTCAGTCGCCAAACGTTGCATCCGGGCGAATGGTCTCTTCACCCAGAGGTATTTCTTCAGATTGTTCAAATGTGGGGGCTTCCAGAGATAGATCTGATGGCCTCTCATCTAAACAAGAAACTTCCCAGGTATCTGTCCAGATCCCGGGATCCTCAGGCGGAGGCAGTGGATGCATTATCACTTCCTTGGAAGTATCATCCTGCCTATATCTTTCCGCCTCTAGTTCTTCTTCCAAGAATAATCTCCAAGATTCTGAGGGAATGCTCGTTTGTTCTGCTAATAGCTCCGGCATGGCCTCACAGGTTTTGGTATGCGGATCTTGTCCGGATGGCATCTTGCCAACCATGGACTCTTCCGTTAAGACCAGACCTTCTGTCGCAAGGTCCTTTTTTCCATCCGGATCTGAAATCCTTAAATTTAAAGGTATGGAGATTGAACGCTTGATTCTTAGTCAAAGAGGTTTCTCTGACTCTGTGATTGATACTATGTTACAGGCTCGTAAATCTGTATCTAGAGAGATATATTATAGAGTCTGGAAGACTTATATTTCTTGGTGTCTTACTCATCATTTTTCTTGGTATTCTTTTAGAATTCCGAGAATATTACAATTTCTTCAGGATGGTTTAGATAAGGGTTTGTCCGCAAGTTCCTTGAAAGGACAAATCTCTGCTCTTTCTGTTCTTTTTCACAGAAAGATTGCTATTCTTCCTGGTATTCATTGTTTTGTACAAGCTTTGGTTCGTATAAAACCTGTCATTAAGTCAATTTCTCCTCCATGGAGTTTGAATTTGGTTCTGGGAGCTCTTCAAGCTCCTCCGTTTGAACCTATGCATTCATTGGACATTAAATTGCTTTCTTGGAAAGTTTTGTTCCTTTTGGCCATCTCTTCTGCCAGAAGAGTTTCTGAATTATCTGCTCTTTCTTGTGAGTCTCCTTTTCTGATTTTTCATCAGGATAAGGCGGTGTTGCGAACTTCTTTTCAATTTTTACCTAAGGTTGTGAATTCCAACAACATTAGTAGAGAAATCGTGGTTCCTTCATTATGTCCTAATCCTAAGAATTCTAAGGAGAAATCGTTACATTCTTTGGATGTTGTTAGAGCTTTGAAATATTATGTTGAAGCTACTAAATCTTTCCGAAAGACTTCTAGTCTATTTGTCATCTTTTCTGGTTCTAGAAAAGGCCAGAAAGCTTCTGCCATTTCTTTGGCATCCTGGTTGAAATCTTTAATTCATCTTGCCTATGTTAAATCGGGTAAGACTCCGCCTCAGAGGATTACAGCTCATTCTACTAGGTCAGTTTCTACTTCCTGGGCGTTTAGGAATGAAGCTTCAGTTGATCAGATTTGCAAAGCAGCGACTTGGTCCTCTTTGCATACTTTTACTAAATTCTACCATTTTGATGTATTCTCTTCTTCTGAAGCAGTTTTTGGTAGAAAGGTACTTCAGGCAGTGGTTTCGGTTTGAATCTTCTGCTTATGTTTTTCATTAAACTTTATTTTGGGTGTGGATTATTTTCAGCAGGAATTGGCTGTCTTTATTTTATCCCTCCCTCTCTAGTGACTCTTGTGTGGAAAGATCCACATCTTGGGTATTCATTATCCCATACGTCACTAGCTCATGGACTCTTGTTAATTACATGAAAGAAAACATAATTTATGTAAGAACTTACCTGATAAATTCATTTCTTTCATATTAACAAGAGTCCATGAGGCCCACCCTTTTTTGTGGTGGTTATGATTTTTTTGTATAAAGCACAATTATTCCAATTCCTTATTTTATATGCTTCGCACTTTTTTCTTATCACCCCACTTCTTGGCTATTCGTTAAACTGATTTTTGGGTGTGGTGAGGGGTGTATTTATAGGCATTTTAAGGTTTGGGAAACTTTGCCCCTCCTGGTAGGAATGTATATCCCATACGTCACTAGCTCATGGACTCTTGTTAATATGAAAGAAATGAATTTATCAGGTAAGTTCTTACATAAATTATGTTTTTCTAAGTCGTCAGACTTTTCGTCTGGGGGAGTGGGAGCTCCATCTGGAGGTGTTTGCTCAACTGGTTCAGCTATGGGGCACACCAGAATTGGATCTGATGGCGTCTCGTCAGAACGCCAAACTTCCTCGTTACGGATCCAGGTCAAGGGATCCTCAGGCAGTACTGATAGATGTTCTAGCAGTACCCTGGTCATTCAACCTGGCTTATGTGTTTCCACCATTCCCTCTCCTTCCGCATCTGATTGCCAGAATCAAACAGGAGAGAGCTTTAGTGATTTTGATAGCGCCTGCGTGGCCATGCAGGACTTGGTATGCAGACCTGGTGGACATGTCATCTCTGCCACCATGGACTCTGCCACTGAGACGGGACCTTTTGATTCAAGGTCCATTCAAGCATCCAAATCTAATTTCTCTGCAACTGACTGCTTGGAGATTGAACGCTTGATTTTATCAAAGCGGGGTTTCTCTGAGTCGGTCATAGATACCTTGATTCAGGCTCGAAAGCCTGTCACCAGGAAGATCTATCATAAGATATGGCGTAAATATCTTTTTTGGTGTGAATCCAAAGGCTACTCATGGAGTAAGATCAGGATTCCTAGGCTTTTGTCTTTTCTCCAAGAAGGATTGGAGAAAGGATTGTCCGCTAGTTCCTTAAAGGGACAGATATCGGCTTTGTCTATTCTGTTGCACAAGCGTCTGGCAGATGTCCCAAAAGTTCAGGCTTTTTGTCAGGCTTTATTTAGAATTAAGCCTGTGTTTAAACCTGTTGCTCCGCCATGGAGTCTCAATTTAGTTCTTAAAGTTCTTCAGGGGGTTCCGTTTGAACCCATGCATTCCATAGATATTAAACTTCTATCTTGGAAAGTTCTGTTTCTAGTTGCTATCTCTTCAGCTCGAAGAGTTTCTGAACTATCTGCATTACAATGTGACTCTCCTTATCTTGTTTTCCATGCTGATAAGGTGGTTTTGCGTACCAAACCTGGGTTCCTCCCTAAGGTTGTTTCTAACAGGAATATCAATCAGGAAATTGTTGTTTCTTCTCTGTGTCCTAATCCTTCTTCTAAGAAGGACCGTCTGTTGCACAACTTTGACGTGGTTCGTGCCTTGAAGTTTTATTTGCAGGCAACCAAAGATTTTCGCCAATCATCTTCTTTGTTTGTTGTCTATGCTGGAAAGCGTAGTGGTCAAAAGGCTACGGCTACCTCTCTTTCCTTTTGGCTGAAAAGCATCATCCGTTTGGCTTATGAGACTGCTGGACAGCAGCCTCCTGAAAGAATTACAGCTCACTCTACTAGAGCGGTGGCTTCCACATGGGCTTTTAAAAATGATGCTTCTGTTGAACAGATTTGTAAGGCTGCAACTTGGTCTTCGCTTCATACCTTTTCCAAATTTTACAAATTTGATACTTTTGCTTCTTCGGAGGCTATTTTTGGGAGAAAGGTTTTGCAGTGGTGCCTTCCATTTAGGTTCCTGTCTTGTCCCTCCCTTCATCCGTGTCCTAAAGCTTTGGTATTGGTATCCCACAAGTTAGGATGAATCCGAGGACTCGGTACATCTTGCAAAAGAAAACAGAATTTATGCTTACCTGATAAATTTCTTTCTTTTGCGATGTACCGAGTCCACGGCCCACCCTGTCTATTCAAGACAGATAGTATTTTTTATGTAAATTTCAGTCACCTCTGCACCTCATAGTTTCTCCTTTTCTTCCTTGGCCTTCGGTCGATTGACTGGGGGGTGGAGTTAAAGGGGGAGCTATATAGACAGCTCTGCTGTGGTGCTCTCTTTGCTACTTCCTGTCAGGAAGGACAATATCCCACAAGTTAGGATGAATCCGTGGACTCGGTACATCGCAAAAGAAAGAAATTTATCAGGTAAGCATAAATTCTGTTTTTCCATTCAGATAAGGTAGTTTTACGTACTAAATTGGGATTTCTTCCTAAGGTTGTTTCTGATCGGAACAATAATCAGGAGATTGTCTTTTCTTGTCTCCTAATCCTTCTTCTCAGAAGGAAAGACTTCTGCACAATTTGGAATTGGTCCGTGCTTTAAAGTTTTTCCTGCAGGCGACTAACGGACTATCGTCAGTCTTCTTCTTTGTTTGTGTTTTTTTTCAAGAAAACGCAAGTGCCAGAAAACTACGGCTACTTCTCTTTCTTTTTGGCTGAAAAGTATCATACATTTCTGTTGTTTCTTTATCTTTTTTGGATTAGAAGCCTTATTTGTATGGCTTTTTCAGAGGTAAGTCAATAGCCTCTGGGTCGAATTACAGCTCATTTATTTGGTTTCCTTGTCTTGGGCCTTTAAGAATAAGGCTTTGGTTGAACAGATCTGCAAGGCTGCTACTTGGTCATTACTACATACTTTCACAAAATGTTATCAGTTTGATGTTTTTGCCTCAGCTGAAGCATCTTTTTAGGAGAACCATTCTTCAAGTGGTGGTGTCTATCATCTAACTGACCTACCTTTTAAAGGGACAGTCAAGTCCCAAAAAAACTTTCATGATTCAAATAGGGCTTGTAATTTTAATCAACTTTCCAATTTACTTGTATCACCAATTTTGCTTTGTTCTCTTGCTATTCTTAGTTGAAAGCTAAACCTAGGAGGTTCATATGATAATTTTTTAGACCTTGAAGGCCGCCTCTAATCTAAATGCATTTTGACAGTTTTTCCCCACTAGATAGAGGGCGTTAGTTCATGTGTTTCATAGAGATAACATTGAGCTCATGCATGTGAATTTACCATGGAGTGAGCACTGATTGGCAAAATGCAAGTCTGTCAAAAGAACTGAAATAAGGGGACAGTTTGCAGGGGCTTAGATACAAGGTAATTACAGAGGTAAAACGTGTATTATAACTGTGTTGATTATGTCCTTTTAAATCCCTTCATATATCCTTTGTGGACTCCACAGCTTGGCTATAGATTCCCATATGTAAGAAATAGGATTTAGTGGACTCTCACTACCATTAGAAAGAAAATAACATTTATTCTTACCTGAAAAATTATTTTCTTTCTTGATAGCGAGAGTCTACTAACTTGCCCTGATTTTCTGGTGGTGGAGGTCATATTTGCAGCTTTTTAATCTCATGTTTCCCTGTCCTTGGTTATGAACTGCTGGGAGGGAAGGGGAAGTAAGAGGGATAGTTGAATGCTCTGGGATGTAAGAATAGGATTTTGTGGCCCCTCACTACCAAGAAAGAAAATAATTTATCAGGTAAGAATAAATTGTATATTTGTTTTTCTGTTCAGAGCAGTAGCTAGTGTAGAACCAGTAGGACCCATGCAACAAAACAAAGATTATGTGATATTGCCACAGTAGCACTTTTTAGAGTCGTATTTGTGAAGCTGTGTGTACACTCAATAGTTGACAAATAAGCTTCTGTAAGGGTGAGGTCTTAGGGGTAGATTTATCAAGTACTTTTGAATAAAATAACTGCACTAGGCAGTATTTTGGGGTAAAGTTGACAGGTGTGGGGTGTTAGAAAAGAGGGGGGAAAAAAAGCACTGATAAATTTCTTTCCTGGCATGGAGAGTCCACAAATCCATTCTAATTACTAGTGGGAATTCAACTCCAGGCTACCAGGAGGAGGCAAAAAAACTAAATTTATGCTTACCTGATAAATTGATTTCTTTTATGGTAAGACGAGTCCACGGATTCATCCATTACTTGTGGGATATTATCCTCCTGCTAACAGGAAGTGGCAAAGAGCACCACAGCAGAGCTGTCTATATAGCTCCTCCCTTAGCTCCACCCCCAGTCATTCGACCGAAGGTACCGGAAGGAAAAGGAGAAACTGCAAGGTGCAGAGGTGACTGAAGTGTAAATCAAAAAATATAATCTGTCTTAAAATGACAGGGCGGGCCGTAGACTCGTCTTACCATAGAAGAAATCAATTTATCAGGTAAGCATAAATGTAGTTTTCTTCTATAAAGGTAAGACAAGTCCACGGATTCATCCATTACTTGTAGGATACAATACCAAAGCTACAGGACACGGATGAACGGGAGGGACAAGACAGATGGTTAAACAGAAGGCACCACTGCTTGAAGAACTTTTCTCCCAAAAATAGCCTCCGAAGAACCAAAGGTATCAAATTTGTAAAATTTGGAAAAGGTATGAAGCGAAGACCAAGTCGCAGCCTTACAAATCTGTTCAACAGAAGCATCATTTTTAAAAGCCCATGTGGAAGCCACCGCTCTAGTAGAGTGAGCTGTAATTGTTTCAGGAGGCTGCTGTCCAGCAGTCTCGTATGCCAAATGGATGATGCTTTTCAGCCAAAAGGCAAGAGAGGTAGCCGTAGCTTTTTGACCTCTACGTTTTCCAGAATAGACAACAAACAAAGAAGATGTTTGATGGAAATCTTTGGTCGCTTGCAAGTAAAACTTTAAAGCACGAACCACGTCCAAGTTGTGCAATAGACGCTCCTTCTTAGAGGAAGGATTAGGACACAGAGAAGGAACAACAATTTCCTGATTAATATTCTTATTAGAAACAACCTTAGGAAGGAATCCAGGTTTGGTACGTAAAACCACTTTATCAGCATGGAAAACAAGATAAGGCGAGTCGCATTGCAATGCAGATAGTTCAGAAACTCTTCGAGCCGAAGAGATAGCAACTAATAACAGAACTTGAAGAACCCCTTGAAGAACCTTAAGAACTAAATTCAAACTCCATGGCGGAGCAACAGGTTTAAACACAGGCTTGATTCTAACTAAAGACTGACAGATTGACTGAACATCTGAAATATCTGCCAGACGTTTGTGCAGTAGAATTGATAAAGCACATATCTGTACCTTTAAGGAACTAGCTGATAGCCCCTTCTCCAATCCTTCTTGGAGAAAGGACAAAATCCTAGGAATCCTGATCTTACTCCATGAGTAGCCTTTGGATTCGCACCAATAAAGATATTTACGCCATATCTTATGATAAATTTTCCTGGTGACAGGCTTTCGAGCCTGAATCAAGGTATCTATGACCGACTCAGAGAACCCCCACTTGGATAAGATCAAGCGTTCAATCTCCAAGCAGTCAGTCGCAGAGAAGCTAGATTTGGATGCTGGAACGGACCTTGAATCAGAAGGTCCTGTCTCAGTGGAAGAGTCCATGGTGGAAGAGATAACATTTCCACCAGGTCTGCATACCAAGTCCTGCGTGGCCACGCAGGTGCTATCAAAATCACCTAAGCTCTCTCCTGTTTGATTCTGGCAATCAAACGAGGAAGGAGAGGAAATGGTGGAAACACATAAGCCAGGTTGAATAACCAGGGTACTGCTAGAGCATCTATCAGTACTGCCTGAGGATCCCTTGACCTGGACCCGTATCAAGGAAGTTTGGCATTCTAATGAGACGCCATCAGATCCAATTCTGGTGTGCCCCATTGCTGAATCAATTGTGCAAACACCTCCGGATGGAGTTCCCACTCCCCCGGATGAGAAGTCTGATGACTTAGAAAATCCGCTTCCCAGTTTTCCACTCCTGGGATATAATATAGATTGCTGATAGATGGCAAGAGTGAGTCTCTGCCCATTGAATTATCTTGGTAACCTCTATCATCACTAGAGAACTCTTTGTTCCCCCCTGATGATTGATATATGCTACAGTCGTGATATTATCCGACTGGAATTTTATGAATCTGGCCGACGCCAGCTGAGGCCACACCTGAAGCGCGTTGAATATCGCTCTCAGTTCTAGAATATTTATCGGGAGGAGAGCCTCCTCCTGAGTCCACAAACCGTGAGCTTTCAGGGAATTCTAGACTGCACCCCAGCCCAATAGGCTGGCGTCTGTCATCACTATGACCCACACTGGCCTGCGGAATCACATTCCCTTGGACAGATGATCCTGTGACAACCACCAAAGAAGAGAGTCTCTTGTCTCTTGGTCCAGATTTATCTGAGAAGATAAATCTCCATAATCCCCATTCCACTGTTTGAGCATGCATAGTTGTAGTGGTCTGAGATGCAAGCGAGCAAACGGAACTATGTCCATTGCCGCTACCATTAAGCGATTACCTCCATACGCTGAGCCACTGATGGGTGAGGAATGGAATGAAGAGCTCGGCAGATGGATAAAATTTTTGATTTCCTGACCTCCGTCAGAAAAATTTTCATATCCATCCAAGTGAGAGGGATAAGTAAACTCTTTTGTACGTTCACCTTCCACCCGTGAGATCTTAGAAAAGCCACCACGATGTCCGTGTGAGACTTGGCTAGTTGGAAAGTTGACGCCTGGATTGAGATATCATCCAGATAAGGTGCCACCGCTATGCCCCGCGGTCTTAGAACCGTCAGAAGGGACCCTAGCACCTTTGTGAAAATTCTGGGAGCTGTGGCCAACCCGAAGGGGAGAGCCACAAACTGGTAATGCTTGTCCAGAAAGGTGAACCTGAGGAACTGGTGATGATCTTTGTGGATAGGAATGTGTAGATACGCATCCTTTAAGTCCACGGTGGTCATATATTGACCCTCCTGGATCATTGGCAAAATAGTCTGAATGGTCTCCATCTTGAAGGATGGGACCCTAAGAAATTTGTTTAGGATCTTGAGATCCAAAATTGGCCTGAAGGTTCCCTCTTTTTTGGGAACCACAAACAGATTGGAGTAGAACCCCTGCCCCTGTTCTGTTTTTGGAACTGGGCAGATCACTCCCATGGTATATAGGTATTCTACACGCCTCTCTTTTTGTCTGGTTTACAGACGATTGAGAAAGATGGAATCTCCCCCTTGGGGGAAAATCTTTGAAATCCAAAAGATACCCCTGGGTTACTATTTCTAAAGCCCAGGAGTCCTGAACGTCTCTTGCCCAAGCCTGAGCGAAGAGAGAAAGTCTGCCCCTACTAGATCCGGTCCCGGATCGGGGGCTACCCCTTCATGCTGTCTTGGTGGCAGCAGCAGGCTTCTTGGCCTGTTTACCCTTGTTCTAAGTCTGGTTCGGTCTCCATACTGACTTGGACTGAGCAAAATTCCCCTCTTGCTTTGTGACAGGGGAAGAGGTAGAGGGACCACCTTTGAAGTTCCGAAAGGAACAAAAATTATTTTGTTTGGTCCTCATCTTATTCGTCTTATCCTGAGGAAGGGCATGGCCTTTCCCTCCAGTGATGTCTGAAATGATCTCTTTCAGTTCAGGCCCGAATAGGGTCTTACCCTTGAAAGGGATGGCTAAATGCTTAGCTTTTGATGACACATCAGCAGACCAGGACTTAAGCCATAACGTTCTACGCGCTAAAATGGCAAAACCTGAATTCTTTGCCGCTAATTTAGCCAATTGAAAAGCGGCATCTGTAATGAAAGAATTAGCTAGCTTGAGAGCCCTAATTCTATCCAGAATATCATCTAATGGGGTCTCAACCCGAAGAGCCTCTTCCAGAACCTCAAACCAAAAGGACACTGCAGTAGTTACAGGAACAATGCACGCTATAGGTTGGAGAAGAAAACCTTGGTGAACAAATATTTTCTTCAGAAGACCCTCTAATTTTTTATCCATAGGATCTTTGAAAGCACAACTGTCCTTGATAGGTATAGTTGTACGCTTAGCCAGGGTAGAAATAACTCCCTCCACCTTAGGGACCGTCTGCCACGAGTCCCGTACGGCATCAGATATGGGAAACATTTTCTTAAAAGTAGGAGGGGGAGCGAACGGAATACCTGGTCTATCCCACTCCTTAGTAACAATTTCCGAAATCCTCTTAGGGACCGGAAAAACATCAGTGTAGGCAGGAACCTCTAGGAATCTGTCCATTTTACACAATTTCTCTGGAACTACAATAGGGTCACAATCATCCAGAGTCGCTAAAACCTCCCTGAGCAATAAGCGGAGGTGTTCTAATTTAAATTTAAAAGCCGTCATATCTGAATCTGTCTGAGGGAACATATTTCCTGAATCAGAAATCTCTCCCTCAGCCAGCAAATCCCTCACTTCAGAACATTGTGAGGGTACATCGGATATGGCTAATAAAGCGTCAGAGGGCTCAGCGTTTTTTTCTCACACCACACCTACTGCGCTTCCCCTGCAACCCAGGCAGCTTAGATAAAACCTCTGTGAGGGTAGTATTCATAACTGTGGCAATATCTTGCAGGGTGAAAGAATTAGACGCACTAGAAGTACTTGGCGTCGCTTGTGCGGGCATTAACAGTTGTGACACGTGGGGAGAATTAGATGGTAAAACCTGATTCTCTTCGGACTGAGAATGATCCTGCGACATACTTTGAGTAGATAAAATATGTTCTTTACAATTTATTGACCTTTCAGTGCATGAGGGACACATTCGTGGAGGTTCCACAATGGCTTCTAAACATATTGAACATTGACTTTCCTCAATGTCAGACATGTTGAACAGGCTAGTAATGACTACAAACAAGCATGAAAACACTTTATTTAGTGAAAAAAATAACAATCTTAAAAAACAGTACTGCGCCTTTAAGAGAAAAAAAGCATACACGTTCTGCAAAACAGCCTAAACATGCACCAAATTTTTAAAATTTTTGTATGTAGACACAATATAGGTCCTAAGGGCGTGGTGTGTCCACTGAGTACACACCACTCTCTCCATACATACTACAATATAGGTAGTTAAGATTGCACAGCAAAAAATTTTAACAATTAACCCCTTAATTTGAAAACCGGATCGAAAATAGGCCCAGATCTGGAAAAAAAAACCTCAGCACCTACTTGCCCTCAGGGATCGAAAATTTGGGGTAAAAGCTTCGATTTGGCCCAAAACATACACCAGGGCCCACAGGAGTTAGAGCTTGCTGCTTGCTGATCAAACTAACTGTGCATCTGAGGCGCGAAAATAGGCCCCGCCCATCTCACTCGATGTCTCCATATCCTTACAGAAACGCACCAGAGCGGTTATATAACTAGCCATGTGTGTTCTAAGACCCAAAAGTTAAGCCATGTGTGCTCTTAATAAAGCTGCCCAAAACGTTATTGTCCATAAAAACGTTAAAGCTCTCCCAAGTCAAAAAACGTTTGCTCCCAAACAGTTGTAATTCAGTGTAAACCATATTAGTAATTGGCCCCATATGCAAGCTAAGTAATGCCCTTCTTTTAGCTCTTTTTTTAGGATTACTGCTTACCCTTACCCTCCTGGGTATAATGTCAGCTGTTCTGAAATACACAGTCTCTCCAGAAAAATATGACTGAACATACCTCATTGCTGCATAGCATGAAACCGTTCCTCACACTGAAGTTTCCTGTACTCCTCAGCCACTGTGGGAACAGCAATGGACCTTAGTTACAAATGCTAAGATCATCATCCTCCAGGCAGCAGTCTTCATCCATCTGCTGCCTGAAAGTAAATAGTACATACCGGTACCATTTAAAATAAACTCTTGCTTGAAGAAATTAAAAACTAATATTTTATCACCTCTTTCACTTTGCCCTTCCTAGTACTTAGAGTAGGCAAAGAGAATGACTGGAGGGTGGAGCTAAGGGAGGAGCTATATAGACAGCTCTGCTGTGGTGCTCTTTGCCACTTCCAGTTAGCAGGAGGATAATATCCCACAAGTAATGGATGAATCCGTGAACTCGTCTTACCTTTATAGAAGAAACACTCCAGCTGTTAAGCTGTTAAGTATCACTCCTACTTCCCATAAGCCCCCAGTCATTCACCCGAAGGAATATGGAGACAATGACACAAAGGTATAAAGGTGCCTGAGGTTATACAAAAAAAAAGCTGTCTCAAATCAAATTTAGGGGGCGGGTCCTGGACTCTCCATGCCAGGAAAGAAAGAAATTTATCAGGTAAGCATAAATTGTGTTTTCTTTCCAATGGCATGGAGAGTCAACGAATCCATTCTAATTACTAGTGGGAACCAATACCCAAGCTAGAGGACACAGAATGGAAGGGCAGGAGAACAAGACAGGCAGACCTAAACAGAATGCACCACTGCTTGAAGAATTTTTCTCAAAAGGAAGCCTCAGTGGAGGCAAAAGAATCGAATTTGGAAAATTTGGAAAAAGTATGCAACGAGGACCAGGTGGCCGCCTTGCAGATTTGTTCCACAGAAGCTTCTTTTTTGAAAGCCCAGGAAGAAGGAACAGCCTATTGGAATGACCCATAATTCTCTCAGGAGGCTGTTGTCCAGCTGTCTTATAAGCCAACCCGGATAACACTTCTCAACCAAAGAGAGTAGAAGAAGTGGCATTCAGGCCCTTACACTTACCAGAGAAAACAACGAACAGAGCAGTAGATTGTAAAATTTCAAAACACGCAAAACATCCAGGTTGTGCAACAAACGCTCCTTCTGAGAAGAAGGATTAGGACAAAAAAGAAGGGACAACAATTACCTGATTGATGTTGCAATCCGACACTACCTTGGGAAGAAATCCCAACCTAGTAAGGAGGACCGCCTTATCCGCATGAAAAATAAGGTAAGGGGAATCGCATTGCAGAGCCGAAAGTTGCAAAGATCTACGAGCAGGCGAAATGGCGAGGAAAAACAAAACTTTCCGAGATAACTATTAAATATCAACCTAATGCGTAGGCTCAAACGGAGCCTGCTGCAGAACTTTAAAAACAAGATTAAGGCTCCAAGGAGGAGCAACAGGTTTAAACACAGCCCTGATTCTGACCTGGACAAAAGATTGAACATCTGACAGATCTGCTAGACGTTTATGCAAAAGAATAGACAGAGCGGAGATCTGACCCTTCAGAGTGCTAACTGACAAGCCTTTCACCAGAACTATCCTCTGAGAGAGGTCCAAGTAGTCTCTGTTTCATTGTCTGAGCATGCATAACTGTAGAGGTCTCAGATGGAAACAAGCAAAAGGAATAATGTCCATGGAAGCAACCATTAAACCAATTACTTAAATACACTGAGCCACTGATGGACGGATAGAGGACTGAAGTGAATGACAAGAGACAAGAAGTTTGGATTTTCTGACATACGTCAGAAAAATCTTCATGGACAGAGAGTCTATGATCATTCCCAAAAAGCATACCCTGGTGTCTGGCACCAGGGAACCCTTTTCCAGATTTACTTTCCACCTGTGGGAACGTAGAATAGACAACAGAGTCTCTGTATAGGATTTTTCTAAATGAAAAGATGGCGCCTGAACCAAGATGTCATCCAGGTATGGCGCCATGATATCCCCTGAGATCTGACCACCACCAAAAGTGCCCCTAGAACCTTTGTAAAGATCTGAGGAGCCGTAGCAAGGCCTAAGGGAAGGGCAACAAATTGGAAGTGTTTGTCTAAAAAGAATTGGTGATATTCCCTGTGAATAGGAACATGAAGATACACATCCTTTAGGTCTATGGTAGTCATAAACTGACCCTCCTGAACCAAGGCTAGAATGGAACGTATAGTCTTCATTTTGAAGGACAGAACCCTGAGAAATTTGTCAAGACACTTGAGGTCTAATATGCGTCGGAAAGTTCCCTCTTTCTTGGGAACCACAAAAGGGTTTGAATAGAATCCTTGACCCTGTTCCGCCACAGGAACTGACACAATCACTCCCAGAGAAGATAGGTCCTTTACGCAATGTAAGAAGGCCTCTCTCTTTACCTGGTTTGCAGACAACCTTGACAGGACAAATCTACCCCTGGGGGGACAAGACTTGAACCCTATCCTGTATCACTAGGATACTACTTCCACAGCCCAAGGATCTTGGACATTGTGGATCCAAGCCTGCCGAAAGAAGGAAAGCCTGCCCCCTACTTGATCCAAGATTGGATCGGGGGCGGCCCCTTCATGCTGACTTAGACTCAGAGGAAGGTTTCTTGGATTGTTTCCCCTTATTCCAAGGTTGACTGGACCTCCATGAAGTTCTGGATTGCTCCGGCTTGGAAGAAGAGGATGAAGGCTTTTGTCCTTTGAAGTTGCGAAAGGAACGAAAATTAGAATTCTGGCGACCGTTAGGTCTACCCTTCTTGTCCTGAGGTAAGAAAGATCCCTTTTCACCAGTAACTTAGAAAATAAACTCAGCCAAACCAGGACCAAATAAAGTCTTATCCTTAAAAGGCAAAGACAGAAGTTTGGACTTGGATGTTACATCCGCAGACCAAAACTTTAGCCACAGAGCTCTGCAAGCTAGGACTGCGAAGCTAGAAATTTTAGCTCCCAGCCTAACAACTTGTGTGCTGGCGTCACAGATAAAAGGTATTAGCCAGTTTTAAAAATTTGATCCTATCCTGGATCTCATCTGTGGTAGTCTCCGCCGAAATTAAGGCAGACAAGGAATCACACCAATAAGAGGCTGCACCAGCAACTGTTGCAATACTGGCAACAGGTTGCCATTGCAAACCCTGATGAAGAAACATCTTTCTTAAGTAAGCCTCCAGGTTCTTATCCATAGGGTCCTTGAAAGAAGTACTATCCTCAATGGGAATAGTGGTTCTCTTAGCTAGAGTGGATATAGCGCACTCTACCTTAGGCACTGTGCGCCACAGGTCATGCACAGAGTCCGCAACAGGAAACATCTTTTCTTTCATGTAATTGGCAAGAGTCCATGAGCTAGTGACGTATGGGATATACATTCCTACCAGGAGGGGGCAAAGTTTCCCAAACCTCAAATGTCTAAAAATACACCCCTCACCCACAATTCAGTTTTACAAACTTTGCCTCCTATGGAGGTGGTGAAGTAAGTTTTTGTGCTTGTTTTTTATGATTTCTTCTATTATTAGCACTTCTAAGCATTCTGAAGCCCAATTCCTCTGAGTACAGTGTTTGTCAGAGGCATGTGAACAGAGTATCGCCTATTGGTTTTATGGTTTCCCTCGTGGGAAATCTTTTGAAGGGTTCTCTGTTATCAGATTCATCTCCTACCTCCCTTTTCAGATTGACAATATACTCTTATATACCATTACCTCTGCTGATAGCTTTCAGCTCTGGTTTGGCTATTTGCTATATGTGGATGGGTGTCTTTCGGTAAGTATGTATCTTTATTTAAGACACTCTCAGCTATGGTTTGGCGCTTTATGTATTAATATAAAGTTTTAAATATATGTATTTTACTTATATTTGCCATGAGTCAGGTCTATGTGTATTTCCCTTTTGCAGTCTAAACAGTTTCAGTATAGAAATCATGTTGGGAAGTTTATTTAAACTTTTTTCTTACCTGGGGGGTTCATTCTTTTTCTAATTTGACTTTCATTTTTTCGTGGGCAAATCTAGGCTCGCAAGGGGGCAAAATGTTGGTTTTTATTGCGTCATTCTTGGTACAATTTTTTTTGGCGCAATTTTCGTAATTTCCTGCGTCTTTGTTGACACTAGTTATTTTGGCGGGAAATCGTGTTTGTTATGACGCGAGTTGTGTCATTTCCTAGTGTCGGTTTTGCGCCAAAATTTGTAACTTCTTTTTGCGTAATGCGTCATTCTTGGTGCCAAATTTTAGTCATTTTACCCCTCTCCCTCTATTGCTCGCTGTTTTCAAGAACTTTGAAAGCTATTATGCCTGCTTTTGGTTTTCTTTACTGAAACTGGTACATTGTGGAAATTGAATGTTTTGCCTAATATTATTTTTCTTTTTCTGTTACATTTCGCGAGATGTCTCATTCTGATCCTGACTCTGATGTTACTGTAGAAACTATGATGCACTGCAACACAATTCTACAAAGCTAAGTGTGTTCTTTTCATTTTTTAAGCTGCGGTTATTTCTTCAACTCAATTATGTAGCATTTATTTATTATGGTTTATGCTAGCAATGTTTCTACATGTACAATATCATTTACTTTTTTTTACATATTCAGTTCATGTACTTGATTTCATCTGCAAACATCACAGGTTGTTGCTTATATCATAAAAGGTTATGACTGCTATTATGCCTTTAAGTAAACTTACCAGGTCTTTTCAAAAATTTTATTTTCTAATTAATTTTGTTCTGACCGACAGCATACTTAAGTTTATTCTACTGATGAAGGTTTCTTTGGTTTAAAGGATCCTGTATCAGACAGTTTGTTAAAAAATTCTCCTTATTTTTCAGTTGAAAAT
This sequence comes from Bombina bombina, assembly GCF_027579735.1. NCBI lineage: Eukaryota > Metazoa > Chordata > Amphibia > Anura > Bombinatoridae > Bombina > Bombina bombina. The sequence continues at coordinate 788,924,452 of NC_069501.1, read as the reverse complement.
TTTTTTGTTCTTTGTTAAGGAAATTTTTTCTGTTTATAGCTTTTAAGAGTCTAGTCCTCCTATTAACTATCGGCTAGATTACGAGTTGTGCGTTAAGGTAAAGAAGCAGCGTTAACAGGTCCTAACGCTGCTTTTTTACGCCCGCTGCTATTATGAGTCTTGCAGGTTTAGGGGCCCCGCACACTTTTTTGGCCTTACCGCAAACCGGCTTACGTAAACTTCGTAAACCCTTTTTTCTATGGGACTTCCATAGCACCGGTATTACGAGTCTGTCCTGGGAGGCCAAAAAGTAAGCGGTACAGCCTCTACCTCCAAGATCCGTAACGCATTCTAAAGTCAGTAATTATGAGTTTTACACTACAACGCTGTAGCATAAAACTCATAACTAAAGTGCTAAAAAGTACACTAACACCCATAAACTACCTATTAAGCCCTAAACCGAGGCCCTTCCGCATCGCAAACACTAAAATAAAATTTTTAACCCCTGATCTGCCGCTCCAGACATCACCGCCACTATAATAAACATATTAACCCCTAAACCGCCGCACTCCTGCCTCGCAAACACTATTTAAATATTATTAACCCCTAATCAGCCACCCCTAACATCGCCACCACCTACATTATATTTATTAACCACTAATCTGCCGCCCCCAACGCTGCCACCAGTATATTAAATGTATTAACCCCTAAACCTAAGTCTAACCCTAACCCTAACACCCCCTAACTTAAATATAATGAAAATAAATCTAAATAAAATTACTATCATTAACTAAATTATTCCTATTTAAAATTAAATACTTACCTATAAAATAAACCCTAAGCTAGCTACAATATAACTAATAGTTATATTGTATCTAGCTTAGGGTTTATTTTTATTTTACATGCAAGTTTGTATTTATTTTAACTAGGAGAATTGTTATTAAATAGCTATTAACTATTTACTAACTACCTAGCTAAAATAAATACAAATGTACCTGTAAAATAAAACCTAACCTAAGTTACAATAACACCTAACACTACACTATAATTAAATAAATTCCCTACATAAAAAAAGCCCCCCCCCAAATAAAAAAAAACCTAGCCTAAACTAAACTACCAATAGCCCTTAAAAGGCCCCCGAAGATTCACTTACCAGGAGAAGTCTTCATCCAAGTGGCAAGATGTCCTCAACGAACCCGGCAGAAGTGGTCCTCCAGACGGGCAGAAGTGGTCCTCCAGACGGGCAGAAGTGGTCCTCCAGACGGGCAGAAGTCTTCATCCAGACGGCATCTTCTATCTTCATCCTTCCGGCGCGGAGCAGGTCCATCTTCAAGACATCCGGCGTGGAGCATCCTCTTCTTCCGACGGCTTCTTTGTAATGAATATCACTTTAAGTGACGTCATCCAAAATTAGCCAATCGGAATTAAGGTAGAAAAAATCCTATTGGCTGATGCAATCAGCCAATAGGATTGAACTTCAATCCTATTGGCTGATCCAATCAGCCAATAGGATTGAGCTTGCATTGTATTGGCTGATTGGAACAGCCAATAGAATGCCAGCTCAATCCTATTGGCTGATTGCATCAGCCAATAGGATTTTGTCTACCTTAATTCCGATTGGCTGATAGAATTCTATCAGCCAATCGGAATCTAAGGGATGCCATCTTGGATAACGTCACTTAAAGTGATATTCATTACAAAGAAGCCGTCGGAAGAAGAGGATGCTCCGCGTCGGATGTCTTGAAGATGGACCCGCTCCGCGCCGGAAGGATGAAGATAGAAGATGCCGTCTGGATGAAGACTTCTGCCCATCTGGAGGACCACTTCCGCCGGCTTCGTTGAGGACATCTTGCCGCTTGGATGAAGACTTCTCCTGGTAAGTGAATCTTCAAGGGTTAGTGTTAGGATTTTTTTAAGGGTGTATTAGGTGCTTTTATTTTTTAGATTAGGGACTTTGGGCCACAATAGAGCTAAATGCCCTTTTCAGGGCAATGCCCATACAAAAGCCCTTTTCAGGGCAATGGGGAGCTTAGGTTTTTTAGTTAGTATTTTATTTGGGGGGTTGGTTGTGTGGGTGGTGGGTTTTACTGTTGGGGGGTGTTTGTATTTTTTTTTACATGAAAAAGAGCTGATTTCTTTGGGGCAATGCCCCACAAAAGGCCCTTTTAAGGGCTATTGGTAGTTTAGTTTAGTTTAGGCTAGGTTTTGTTTTTTGTTTTTTGATAGGGCTATTAGATTAGGTGTAGATAGTTTAAAGATCTGTAATTTGTTTTTTATTTTCTGTAATTTAGTGGGGGGGGGTTTGTGATTTAGCCAATTTCATTTATTTAATTGTATTTAATGTAGGGAATTTATTTAATTATAGTGTAGTATTAGATGTTATTGTAGATGTTATTGTAACTTAGGTTTATTTTACAGGTAAATTTGTATTTATTTTAGCTAGGTAGTTAGTAAATAGTTAATAACTATTTAATAACTATTCTACCTAGTTAAAATGAATACAAACTTGCCTGTAAAATAAAAATAAATCCTAAGATAGATACAACTATAGTTATATTGTAGCTAGCTTAGGGTTTATTTTATAGGTAAGTATTTAGTTTTAAATAGGACTAATTTAGTTAATGATAGGAATTTTATTTAGATTTATTTAAATTATATTTAAGTTAAGTGGTGTTAAGGCTAGGGTTAGACTTAGGTTTAGGGGTTAATAAATTTAATATAGTGGCGGTGACGTTGGGGGCGGCAGATTAGGGGTTAATAAGTGTAGGTAGGTTGCAGCGACATTGGGGGAGGGAGATTACTGGTTAATAAATATAATGTAGGTGTCAGCGATGTTGGGGCAGCAGATTAGGGGTTAATAAGTATAATGCAGGTGTCGGCGATGTCGGGGGTGGCAGATTAGGGGTTAATAAGTGTAAGATTAGGGGTGTTTAGACTCGGGGTTCATGTTAGGGTATTAGGTGTAAACATAAAATGTGTTTCCCCATAGGAATCAATGGGGCTACGTTACTGAGTTTTACGCTTTTTTGCTCTTTGTTAAGGAACTTTTTTCTCTTCATAGCTTTTTTTTTTTTTTTTTTTTTTTTTTTTTTAGTTTTCAAAGAAGCTTTATTGTGGTTTTTACAGGTTTACAATATTCATAACAGGATCTAGGTTCATAACAAGCTCTACAGTAAATACAGGAGTAACATAATGTGATTCGGTCCTGACTATACATTAAGAAGTCTATCTCTTTATTTATACAGTTCGAGACCAATGTCTTGGAATTCTTGGCCTCAAATATAAAATAGAAAGATAAAGGGAAAAGAGAACGTCATTCCTGGTAAACCTTCTATTTTTATATTTATGGTGTTTATAGTGCATGTGGGGAGACCCGCACCATTACCTTTGCCACATGTTCAGCTAGTAAGTGCTTGGAGTAATATGTGCAATAAATAAGATCCGTAAGAGCAGGAAAAGATATAGAGAAGAGAAGAAGGAAAGGAAGGGAGAGAGAGAGAGAGAGAGAGAGAGAGAGAGAGGGAGAGAAAAAAATAAATAAATAAATAATATAAGGGGAGGGAGGAGGGAGGAAGGGGAGCGGCATAGGTTCCTGAGGGGGCACCATCTAAATAGTACCCTTCCATATTGCCAGGATCAACTCGTGTATGTCGAGTTTATTTATCTTGAGGAAGTGGTATCTTTCTAGGGAAATTAGTTCCGAGACCTCCCTATTCCACTCATCTATTGTGGGGGTTATTTGGGATTTCCATCTTTTGGGTATGAGTTTCTTAGCCCCCGTGATCATTATTAGCAAAAGGGTCAGTTTGGCCGGTTCCTTAATTTTGGGAAGAGAACAGAATAGTATGCTTTCAGGGGTGTTTGGTATGTGAATGTGCAGCTTATTCGACATAGTGCCAAAGATGGTTTCCCAGTAGCATCCCAGCTTGGGACACGACCACCATATGTGCGATAGGGAACCCTCGCCTCCACAGCCCCTCCAGCAGGAGCTACTCAAGGAGGGGAAGATTCTGTGGAGCCTGACTGGTGTGAGATACCAGCGGCTCAGGAGTTTAAAATTTGTCTCTTGTATGTTAGCGGAGATTGATGACCGCTTTGTGAGCTCAAAGGCCTTAGTCCAGGCCTCTGCATCCTGTTCGTGGGATAATTCTTTGTTCCAGGCTAAAGTGTAGGAGGGGAGCGGAGCTTCCTTGTTGTTGGTTACAATTTTGTATAATATGGAAATAAGATGTCTGGGTGGACTCTGGAGAATACATAGACCCTCAAAAATTGTAGGGTCTCTCCCTAGGTCTTTCCTAGATTTGTGATGTGATATATAGTGGAGTAATCTATTATAGTTGAGCCAAGAGGTGAATATTTCTGTGTGTGTCTCCGCTATTTGGGCATGAGTTTTAAGTTGGTTATTCTCCCTAAGGTAGTACATTGACCCTATTCTGAGACTGTATGGTTGTTTGATTTGATAACCCTGTTTCCAGTATGGAAGTTCAGGGTTCTCAATAATTGGCATGAGAGGAGAGTTTTTGGATGAGATGTGAGTGCTTGTTGCTAGTGTTTTATCCCATTCTGATAGTGTTTCTGTAGTTATTAGGAATTTAGAGATACTTTTTGGTCTATGTGTCATTGGGATCCAAGCTAAAGTGCCCACATTGTTTAATTTAAATATCTGTCTATCCAGATGGATCCATGCCTTGTCCGTATTATTATGTGACCACTCCACCACTCTTTGTAGGAGTATCGCTCTCCTATATGTCATTAGATTGGGCAGCCCTAACCCCCCTCGTTCCCTGGGTAGATACATTGTCTTCTTTGGGATTCTTGGTTTGATGTTTACCCAAATGTATCGTTCTATAATGGATTGTAGTTGTTTTAAGTAACCTCCCTGTAGTGGAATTGGTAAAGCCTGTAGAAAATAAAGAATTCTAGGGAGGATATTCATTTTAAAAACTCCTATCCTCCCTAACCAGGAGATAGGCTTATTCTTCCAGCTCGACAAATCTCTAACAATTTCATCTTTTAAGGGTATATAGTTGTGTTAAAATAAATCTTCTATACTTGGTGTAAGATGTATCCCTAGATATTTAAGTTTATGTTTTGCTATAGGAATCGCGTATTTTTCTTGGAGGGTAACTATATGTTGCGGGGGGGTATTTATATTCATAAGTTCGGATTTGTTTAGATTGAGAAGGAAATTAGAAACCATTCCGTAAGATTCTAATTCTTTTAAGAGTTCTGGGATAGATGTTTATGCCTTGGTTAGGGTAAAAAGCACGTCGTCCGCATATAATGCTTGTTTAGTCTCTAAGTCTCCCACCCTTACGCCTGTGATTTTGTCATTAAGCCTAATTTTTTGAGCTAGAACCTCAATTGAAATAGCAAAGAGCAAGGGCGACAGGGGGCAACCCTGCCTCGTTCCATTGCTAATGTAAAAAGTGTCAGAGAGTGTCCCATTCACCCGGACCCTCGCATTCGGGGCCGAGTAAAGGGCCATGGACATATTTAAGAAGGTTGAAGGGATGTCCATCTCTTCCATCGCCTTTCGCAGGAAGGGCCAGCCTACCCTGTCGAAGGCCTTCTCTGCGTCTGTTGCAAATAATACTATTGGGGTATTGGAAACCTTTGCATAATTAATAAGTTGGATAACTTTAGTGATATTATCTCTCGCCTCTCTTCCCGGGATAAATCCTACTTGGTCCCTATCGATTAAATTTTGTTCAATCTATTAGCTAATATTTTGGCCAGGATTTTCATATCTACGTTAATCAGAGATATGGGTCTGAAGTTACCGGGAGAGGTAGCCTGTTTGCCTGGCTTGGCCAAAACCGTTATATGGGCCTCTAATAACATTCTAGATAATGTGGGTTCGTCTCTGAGTTTGTTAAACATTTGTAACATGTGTCCCGCTAGTACACCACAGCATTCTTTATAATATGTAGAAGTGAGACCGTCCGGTCCAGGGCTTTTCCCAGAGGGGATATCTTTTATGGCCTGCTGTAGTTCTTCTAAGGAAATTTCTGACCCCAGAGAGTCAGCAGACTGTTTATCTACTTTTGGTAGTTGTAGATTCTGGAAATATTGTTTTAGGTCCTCTTCTAAAGAGGGTTTATCTTGGGAAGTGTTACCTCCCAAGTTGTAGAGCTTGTTGTAATATGCCCGGAATGTTTCAGCTATCGTAACACTATCTTTAGCTATTTTTCCCTCTGCGGATCCTAATGAGTGTATATAAGTATTCAGTTGCTTCCTTTTCAAGTTTCTCGCTAAGATTTTCCCCGGCTTGTTACCTCCTTCATAGTAATACTGTTTGAGGAACATAGCCTTTCGTTGGTAAATCTCATTCAGATGTTGTTTGAGCTGGAGTCTAGTGTCTAGGAGTTCTTTAAGAATTTGTTCATTATTTGGGTTGTGTTTATGGGTAATTTCTAGTGTTGTGATTGTTTGTAATAGCTTAGAGTGTTTTTCCCTGGCTACGCGATTAAGTTTAGACTTTTGTTTGATTAGTAAGCCTCTTATCACCGTTTTGTGTGCTTCCCATTCTAACTGTCTAGATGAGGATGAGTGTGAATTTAGGGTAAAATATTCTGAAATTTCTTTTTGTACTGATTCAAGGAGTATCGGATCTTTCAAAAGCGAGTCGTCTAACCTCCAGATTTTGGGAGAAATTGGAATGTCAGGCCAAAGTATTCTGCACGTGACCGGGGCATGGTCAGACCAGGTGATAGGGCCAATATTGCAATCACCCGTGATGGAAAGACCTAGAGGGTCCGTGTATATATGATCGATTCTAGTATAACTATTATGTGGGTTTGAGTAAAAGGTATAATCCTTTTCTAGGGGATGCATAGTTCTCCATATGTCATGGAGTGTGAGGCTCTGCAAAATATGTTTGATTATTTTGATTTTCTTGGTAGCAACCTTGGAGGATCCTTTTGAGGAGTCCATGTGAGGCTCAAAGGAAAGATTAAAGTCTCCTGCTAAGAAGACAACACCTTGGGAGTGATCTAGAATGAGATTGGCAACTTTTCTAAAGAAACCAATTTGCGTCTGATTAGGGGCGTATATGTTAATCAAGGTTATTAGATGGCCATACAAGGAGCCCTTGATCAATATGTGTCTACCTGCTGGGTCTTTTTCTACCTGAAGTATTTGAATTGGTAATGATCTATGAAATAAGATTCCCACCCCCGCTTTTTTATTTGGCCCAGATGCAAAGTGTGCGACTGGGTATTGTTTATTATACCATTTAGGTTCTTTACCCTTTTGGAAGTGAGTTTCCTGTAACATTAGAATGTGACTATTAAGTTTATTAAGGTCCTGGAAAGCGATAGATCGTTTCCCTGGGTTGTTTAACCCTTTAGCATTAATAGTAGATATTTGTAAGGAGTGGTCCTGAAATTTGCTGACTTTAGGAATCATTTTGGATCAGTCGCTCAAGCCAGGGGAGGGGGAGAGGAAAAAAAAAAAAAAGTAGATCAGAGAATGAGGAGAGGTTAGAAAAAGGTTTAGAGATGAGATACAAGCTTAAAGAGAAGAGAGTACCAAGGTTATATACAACTTAAGCTTTAAATGAAGTGACAAATTTGGATGTGTCTCTGCAAAAACCTTGGTGAGAGGAAGAGAGAAAGTGGCAACCTTGCTATGTGCAAAGTCAATATAGGGGTAGTACTCCCAAGCACAGTAAATTATAACCATAAAGAAATCACTCTCCCAGAAAGGAGACGTCAATAGACTCTTGGCCGACGGTGGGGGGGGACAAAGGAACACAATACCAAAACAATTGCAGGCCAAACAAAGAGTGACTAAGAGAAACGATCATACCTTGAAACTGTAACCTTTAACTTTCTTAACGGGTACTTGCAATATCACTATATATCTCTGACAATGGGGTACGACTGGTATAAATTTAACCAATATGGTCGGTAGGGGTAAATAGGAGAGGGTGAGTGGAGAGGGGTGAGGAAGAAAGAAGGGGGGAGTCGTTAGATAAGGACAAGAATAAGGGGAAGATGAAGGAAGATAGCATGTGAGGGGTGAGGGAGGAGAGATAGAGAGGAATGAGGAGAGTGGGATAGAGGAGGTAGAAGAGAGAAGTGGAGGAGGTAGGGTTACTAGAGAGATATAAAGTTCACGTGTCGTATTGTTCTGAAATCTATTAACACATATCATTTTTAGACATTGCAAGAATACATTTATAAACATTAGAAAAACCAAACAACAAATTTAGCAAGTGTCCTAGTACCTGAAACCATAAGGATTTTGACCTGGTGTCCGCTGTATCATGGCGCACCTCCAGGATTGGGATAGTTATGAGGAAGGGAAAGCATGAAAAATTCACAAAACATATAACATAGTGAACTTATAACATAAGCATTTCGTTACCACTTAAAATGCCCTTATTTAGTCATTGCAAAGCATTTACCAAATATATCAGCTAGTCTTGTGCCTGTGACCTTAAATATTATGACCTAATGCTCATTGTAACTTATCACGTCTCCATTCAATGTGTTTATCTAGTATGTTAGAGTCTTAAAATAGTGTGTAATTAGAAGGGGGAGGAGGAGTATGTGAAAGGAAAGGGGAGAGGGTAGAGGTAAGTGGTGGGGTATGAGTGAAGGGTAAAGGAGGTGGCAGATGGATAAAGGATAATTAGGAGGTAGGAGTGGAGTGGGGAAAGAGTGCTTGGGGGGCAAGAGGGAAAATAGGGGGGAAGGGGGGGTTCCATAAAGGTGTAGGTATCACCTAGCAAACAATACTCCTATCTATTGTCATAATAAATTCTATACATTTATTGGTAAAACATTTTAGGGAAGTTGGGCATTGCAAAGTTCTAGAGGGCTGATATATCCAGACAACTCTTTCTTCTTGGTATAAACGAAAAAACTTAGTATGTCCCACTGGATACAAATAATGATAGGGGTGGAGATCAGTGGTGTATGTCCGCTGTTAATATAATTGGACTTAGAGAAAAGTGGATCACCATTATATGTAGTGACAATACAGAGGATAATTCTGTAAAATTACAGCCTCCTAAAAAGAAGAAACATAAATACAAGTCATATTAAACTGCCAGCAATTTTAACTACTCATCTGAGGGTGGTTCAGCTGTAGATGTAGAGGGTCCCGCTGTGTCATCCCTCCTTAGGTGGGGGGTATGTGCTCCCTGTTATCCAAAATGTTCAGGTCTCTATAGAACAGTTTTGGATCGGTTCCTGGTCTGTAGATGAGTGGTTTGTTATTGTGAATCACAATAATGGATACTGGGAACCCCCAACGATAAGGGATCTTGTGTCTCCTAAGATGTGTAGTTATGTGCGATAGTTCCCGTCTTTTCTGGAGGGTGACTGGGGATAAGTCAGAGAAAATTTGAATTTCCTCCCCTGCATGCGATATTGGTTGTTTGGATCTGGCGTTTTTAAGGATGTCCTCCTTGTCCTTGAAACTTAGAAATTTGACTATAATGTCTCTAGGAGGGGCCTTTAAGGGTGGTTTAGGCCTCAGAGCTCTGTGAGCCCTTTCTATTGGTATCTCCTGAGCAAAGGGATCCCCTTTTATTATCTTGAAAAGAGCTTGTAAGTAGCCTTCAATTGCAGGGGGGTGTACTGATTCAGAGATCCCCCTAAACCTAAGGTTGTTGCGCCTACATCTATTGTCCAAATCTTCCATTTTGTCTGTCAAATAGAAGATTTGTTCTGACTGGCTCTTCAGATCCTCATCTTGTTGCTTAGCTTTTTCTGTAATGGTGCCTTGATGCTCTTCCAGCTTCAGTACTCTATTGTCTAGAGCGCCCAGGTCTTTTCTTAGATCGCCAAATAAAGATCTAATTTCTAGCAAAACACCCTGAATATCTTCTTTAGAAGATAATTGCTGTATATCGTTTTTTGTAAGATATGGTGTCTGTGGGGCTTCTGTCTGTATCACCTGAGCTGTTGTAGTGGTTTGTTTGTTGGCCATATTCTCGTCAGGGGTTTCAGATTTAGAGTCAACAGGTTTTAAAAATTGGCTTAAAGGATTAGAGGGCCCAGAGTGTCCTGCTTTGTTTTGTTTTTTGCAAGGCATCCCCCAAGGCTCAGGCTTGTATGGGGGATGTCGCTGTAATAGATCTTTGTCTCTTGACTGTTTATTTTCTTCTTGTTATGTCTTTTTGTCCCCTTTTTTAAACCCCTTTTTTCTTTTTTTAATGTTTACTTTATCTCAGCGTCCTGGTTAAAGGGGGTGGTATAGTGTGGTGTGGAGCGCTCAAATTGTGTCCGCGGATCCCCACGTGGTTATTAGGCCTCAATAACTAATAACCTCTTAGATCAGGCACCTAAGTTTTAGGCTCTGTGAGATTAGTGTGCTTAAGGGTATTGTGTCCCGGATTGAGCAGTTTTGTATAGTACCTCCGTTAGGGCCCCCGTGCTTAGGTATTAACCCGTGACCCCCTCCGGTATTAACCGCTCTTGCAATCTCACCTCGCTGATGTGTGGTCGCGGTGGATCACGATGGGTCCTTTGTTTCCTGGGATGTTGTCGGCCCGCGATCGGGTCCCCTCTGGCGTCTCTGTTTATCGCTCGGTTCGAGCGTGGAAGGCGGTGTGAGTTACGGGAGTCTGAGGCCTTTCTTTTTGAGCGGCGTGTTCTTCCTTGCCGCGTCCTCAAGATGCATGAAGCTCTTACTCGTCCGTAATACTCCAAACTTTAAATATGTGCCGGTTGTCCCCCTTATCCACTGTCCATATTAGCTGCAAGTTTTAGGGAGAGTTGTGATGCATAAAAAATAGTTTTTACTGACTTGGGAGATGGGAGCCCTTTCAGTGTGCGACCATCTCCCTGCGTGGTCAGCCCCCGCCCCCCTCTTTATAGCTTTTAAGAGTCTAGTCCTCCTATTAACTATTGGCTAGATTACGAGTTGTGCGTTAAGGTAAAAAAGCAGCGTTAACAGGTCCTAATGCTGCTTTTTTACGCCCACTGCTATTACGAGTTTTGCAGGTTTAGGGGCCCCGCACACTTTTTTGGCCTTACCGCAAACCGGCTTACGTAAAATTCGTAAACCCTTTTTTCTATGGGACTTCCATAGCACCGGTATTACGAGTCTGTCCTGGGAGGCCAAAAAGTGAGCAGTACAGCCTCTACCTCCAAGATCCGTAACGCATTCTAAAGTCAGTAGTTATGAGTTTTACACTACAAAGCTGTAGCATAAAACTCATAACTAAAGTGCTAAAAAGTACACTAACACCCATAAACTACCTATTAACCCCTAAACCGAGGCCCTCCCGCATAGCAAACACTAAAATAAAATTAACCCCTGATCTGCCGCTACGGACATCACCGCCACTATAATAGACATATTAACCCCTAAACCGCCACACTCCCGCCTCGCAAACACTATTTAAATATTATTAACCCCTAATCTGCCACCCCTAACATCGCCACCACCTACATTATATTTATTAACCACTAATCTGCTGCCCCAACATCGCTGCCACCTACATTATATTTATTAACCCATAATTTACCGCCCCCAACGTTGCCGCCACTTTCTAACCCTAAACCCTTACACACCCTAACTTAAATAAATCTAAATAAAATTATGATCATTAACTAAATTATTCATATTTAAAACTAAATACTTACCTATAAAATAAACCCTAAGCTAGCTACAATATAACTAATAGTTACATTATATCTAGCTTAGGGTTTATTTTTATTTTACAGGCAAGTTTGTATTTATTTTAACTAGGAGAATAGTTATTAAATAGCTATTAACTATTTACTAACTACCTAGCTAAAATAAATACAAATTTACCTGTAAAATAAAACGTAACCTAAGTTACAATAACACCTAACACTACACTATAATTAAATAAATTCCCTACATTAAATACAATTAAATAAATTAAATTAGCTAAATCACAAAAAAACAAACACTAAATTACAAATAAAAAAACAAATTCCAGATCTTTAAACTAATTACACCTAATCTAATAGCCCTATCAAAATAAAAAAAGCCCCTCCAAAAAAAAAAAAAAACCCTAGCCTAAATTAAACTACCAATAGCCCTTAAAAACATAATTTATGTAAGAACTTACCTGATAAATTAATTTCTTTCATATTAGCAAGAGTCCATGAGCTAGTGACGTATGGGATATACATTCCTACCAGGAGGGGCAAAGTTTCCCAAACCTTAAAATGCCTATAAATACACCCCTCACCACACCCACAATTCAGTTTAACGAATAGCCAAGAAGTGGGGTGATAAGAAAGGAGCGAAAGCATCAAAAATAAGGAATTGGAATAATTGTGCTTTATACAAAAAAATCATAACCACCACAAAAAGGGTGGGCCTCATGGACTCTTGCTAATATGAAAGAAATGAATTTATCAGGTAAGTTCTTACATAAATTATGTTTTCTTTCATGTAATTAGCAAGAGTCCATGAGCTAGTGACGTATGGGATAGCAGATACCCAAGATGTGGAACTTCCACGCAAGAGTCACTAGAGAGGGAGGGATAAAATAAAGACAGCCAATTCCGCTGAAAAATTAATCCACAACCCAAATCAAGAGTTTCAATTTTTAAAATGAAAAAAACTGAAATTATAAGCAGAAGAATCAAACTGAAACAGCTGCCTCTTTAACCAAGATGCCAAAGAAATGGCAGAAGCCTTCTGACCTTTCCTAAAACCAGAAAAGATAACAAATAGACTAGAAGTCTGTCTGAAATCTGAATAGCTTCAACATAATATTTCAAAACTCTTACCACATCCAAAGAATGTAAGAATCTTACCAAAGAATTCTTAGGATTAAGACACAATGAAAAGACAATAATTCCTCCACTAATGTTGTTAGAATTCACAACTTTAGGTGAAAATTTAAATGAGGAAAAACCACCTTATCCTGATGAAAAATCAGAACAAGGAGATTCACAAGAAAGAACAGATAATTTAAAACTGTTCTAGTTGAAGAGATGTCTAAAAAGAACAATACTTTCCATAAAAGTAATTCATGTCCAAAGAAAGCATATGCTCAAACAGAAGAGCCTGTAAAGCCTTCAGAATCAAATTAAGACTCCAAAGAGGAGAAATTGACTTAATGACAGGCTTGATACGAACCAAAGCCTGAACAAAACAAAAATATTAGAAAGATTTAGCAATTCTTACTGTGAAACAGCACAGGAAAAGCAGAGATTTGTCCTTTCAAGGAACATGCAGACAAAACCTTATGAAGAGACTATAAAATCCTAGGAATTCTAAAAGAATGCCAAGAGAATTCATAAGAAGAGCATCAGATTCATGAGATGTAAATCTTCCAAACTCGATAATAAATCCTATTAGACACAGATTTATGAGCCTGCAACATAGTATTACTTACTGAGTCAGAGAAACTCCTTTGACTAAGTACTAAGCATTACATTTTCATGCCATCAAATTAATAATTTGAATTCCTGATGAAAAAAATGAAAGTTAAGATATAAGGTCTGGCTATAATGGAAGTAACCAAGATTGGCAACTGAACATTCGACCAAGAACTATATACCAAAACCTGTGTGGCCATGCTAAAGCCACCAGCCACACCAAAGATTGCTCTCTGATGATTTTGAAAATCACTTTTAAAAGAAGAACCAGAGATGAAAAAATATAGGCAGATTGATAATTCCAAAGAAGTGTCAATGCATACACTACTTCCGCCTGAGGATCCCCGAACCTGAATAGGCCCCTGGGAAGTTCCTTGTTTAGATGAGATGCCAACAGATCTAATACTGGAAGCCCTCACATCTGAAAAATTGAAAAACATATCTGGGTAAAAAGACCATTCTCCCGGATGTAAAGCTTGATTAACAGAGATAATCTGGTTCCCAATGTCTATACCTGGGAAAAAGACCACAGAAATTAGATAGGAGCTGAATTTAGCCCAAGCAAATATCCAAGATATTTCTGTAACAGCCTAAGAACTGATAGTCCCACCCTGATAATTGACATACGCCACAGTTGTGACAATGTCTGTCTGAAAACAATAAACGTCTCTTCTTCAAAAAGAAACCAAACTGAAGAACTCTGAGAATACACGGAGTTCCAAAAATATGAAATGGTAATCTCGCCTCCTGAGATTTCCAAACCCCTTGTGCTGACAGAGATCCTTAGACAGCCTCCCAACCTAAAAGACTCGCATCTGCAGATCATGGTCCAGGTTGAAAGAACTGAAGAGACCTATAGAACTAAATGATGGTGATCTTAACCACCGAATCAAAGATAGTTAAACATTAGGATTCAAAGATATAAAAAGTGATATCCTAGAATCCCTGCACCATTATTCAGCATAAGAAAACTGGAAAGGTTTCCTAAATGAGCAAAGGGAATCGAATCCAATGCTGCAGCCATGAAACCTAAAACTTTCATGCATATATAGCAACTTGAAGGAAATAATAGAGACTGAAGGTTCCAACAAAAGGAACCCAATAAACTTGTCACTTGTCTGTTAGAGACAAAAACATTGACACAATTAATCTGGAAACCTAAAAAAAGGTGACCCTTGTGTGAGAAATTAAGGAGCTTTTGATAAGAAGATCCTCTAACCATGTCTTGAAGAGACAACAAAGTTGAATCGTATGAGATTCCAAAGAATGAAAAGACTGAACCAGTACCACCATACCGTCCAAATAAGGAACACTGAGAACCTTAGAAAAGATTCTTAGAGCTGTTGCTAGACCAGAAGGAAAAGCAACAAATTGGTAATACTTGTCAAAAAAAGAGAATCTCAGAAAATAAAATAATCTGAATGAAAACAGAAAATGAAGATATGCATCTATTGTATCCATTGTAAACAAATAATGCCATCTCTGACCAAAAAGGCAGAATAGACCATATAAACTCCATTCTAAAAGATGGTACACTTATATGACAATTCAAAAAGATTTTTTATCTTTGGAACAATGAATAGTCTTGAATAAAACCCCAAAACCCAGTTCCCAGAGATGGAACTGGAATAAATACCCCAGAAGACTCCAGGTCTGAGCAGCGCTTGAGCCCCAACAGGAGACCAGCCGCGCTTCACCAGTACCCAAAACATATAGGTCTGAATAGACTTCAGGAAAGTGTTAGTCTTACTGAAATAGCTGGAATACGATAGAGAAAAAAGACTTCTCACAGATGGTTTTACTCTGAATCCTATTCTGTACCCAAAGTCTAAGAAGTTTGGACCGAATAGAACCAAACAAATTTCAAAAAAGTCTCAACCTGCCCCTTACCAGCCAAGCTGGAATAAGAACCGCACCTACATGCAAATTTGGGGAGCTGACTTAAAAAAGGCTTAATTGAATGATGAAAAAAAACTTCCAATTATAAACATGTTACTTGGGGAAGAATTCAGGACTCCATTCTTTAGTAAGAACAGAAAACTAATATAAGCTTAAAGTTTTAGTCTTAGAACTCAATCTTGAAGCCCATAGTAACAGTTAAAGAATTGAATCCAATTATGAACCAAATAATTGATTACCTTGGAAAAAAAGAAATATGGATTTAGAAATCAAATTAGCATTCCAAGATTGAAATCACAAAGTTCTTCTAGCTAAAATAGCTAAAGACATAGATTAAACCTCAGTTGCGAAAATATTTAATAAAATGACAACACAAATGAAATTATTAGCATGTTAATTGAGTTAAAGGACCAGTCAACACACTGGACTTGCACAACAAATGTAAGAAAACAAGACAATGCAATAGCACTTAGTCTGAACCTCAAATGAGTAGTAGATTTTGTCCTTTTAACAATGCTAAACAAATCATAATCCGATACTTGATCTTAAAGTATCCAACCAGAAAGATGAAGCAATTTGCAACATCAGCCAAATAAATTACAGGTCTAAGAAAAGTACCTGAAAATAATTTTCCTTAAATAAGATACAACCATCTGAAGGAAAAAAATGAATACTATTTGCTATAAGAATAATAGTATATTTAGCAGGAGTAGAGAGAGCCCCATTAACTTGGGAAATCTTTCCTCAAAACTAACTGCCAGCAAAGAATACAATTTAAAAACCTTAAAGAAGGACTAAAAGAAAATTCTCAGCCTATTCCGTTTCCTAGTATCAGGAACTGGAAAAAAACCTCTGAAGAAATCACAGAAGATAAATAAGCAGAATTTAAATGTTAGCTAGTCTTTAAAATCCAAAGAATTAGTTACTTAAATATCCAAAATAATCAACACCTTTTGAACAAAGAACAAATGTACTCTATTTAAAAAATAAAAAAGTAGATTTGTTAGTGTCAATATCTGATGAAGAAAAATTCTGAATGAGAAAAAAACACCATCAGAGAAGGATAATTCAATATGTTGTTGGTCATTTAAAACTTCATCAACTAAAAAAGAAGTTTGAAAAAGACCTAAAAATTTATTAGAAGGTGGGATGTCAGACAAAGCCTTTAAAATAGAATAAAAAAAAAATTCTTATAAATTTCTAAGTATATCTTGTACATGAGATGTAAAAAGAATAGCAATATATAAAGCATAAATACTAATGGATTCTGCATGTAAAAGTTTATCACGATAATTTATTACAAACCATAGCTAAAGATAAACATTCATAACATTTAAAATAAATGAACTTAGCTTTGGTAGGACTGATCTCAGTCAACAGGAATCCCTCAGCATGTTCTGATCCAGGAACAGTGAATGGAAAATCTTGCAATATGTAATAGAAAAAAACAACATATAAAGCAAAATTATCAAAATTCCATAAATGACAGTTTCAGGAATGGGAAAAAAATGCAAAACAAACAAGCGTCAACTACGGAGCCGGACTATGACAAAAAATTTTGCGCCAAAAAAGTTTGCGCCAAGAATGACGCAATAAATTGAAGCATTTTCTGCCCCCGCGAGCCTAACAGCCTGCAGGGAAAAATTTTCAAGGTGAGAAAAAAATATTAATTCATATGCATTATCCCAAATAATGAAACTGACAGTCTGAATGAAGGAATACTGATTATCCTGAATCATGGCAAATATAAGTTTAAACACATATATTTAGAACTTTACATATAAAGTGCCCAACCATAGCTTAGAGTGTCACAAAAAATAGGACTTACTTACCCCAGGACACTCATCTACATATAGTAGATAGCCAAACCAGTACTGAAACGAGAATCAGTAGAGGTAATGGTATATAAGAGTATATCGTCGATCTGAAAAGGGAGGTAGGAGAAGAAATCTCTACGACCGATAACAGAGAACCTATGAAATAGATCCCCTAGAGGAAGACCATTGTATTCAAATAGGCAATACTCTCTTCACATCCCTCTGACATTCACTGCACTCTGTGAGGTAAACCGGGCTCCAGCCTGCTGTGAAGCGCATATCAACGTAGAAATCTAGCACAAACTTACTTCACCACCTCCATGGGAGGCAAAGTTTGTAAAACTGAATTGTGGGTGTGGTGAAGGGTGTATTTATAGGCATTTTAAGGTTTGGGAAACTTTGCCCCTCCTGGTAGGAATGTATATCCCATACGTCACTAGCTCATGGACTCTTGCTAATTACATGAAAGAAAGGGCCTTTTTTGCGGGGGAATTGCCCCAAAGAAATCAGCTCTTTTACCTGTAAAAAAAGTACAAACACCCCCCCAACAGTAAAACCCACCACCCACACAACCAATCCCCCAAATAAAATACTAACTAAAAAAAACCTAAGCTCCCCATTGCCCTGAAAAGGGCATTTGTATGGGCATTGCCCTTAAAAGGGCATTTAGCTCTATTGCGGCCCAAAGTCCCTAATCTAAAAAATAAACCCACCCAATACACCCTTAAAAAAATCCTAACACTAACCCCCAAAGATTCACTTACTGGGAGAAGTCTTCAGCCAAGCGGCAAGATGTGCTCAACGAACCTGGCAGAAGTGGTCCTCCAGACGGGCAGAAGACTTCATCCAGACGGCATCTTCTATCTTCATCCTTCCGGTGCAGAGCAGGTCCATCTTCAAGACATCCGGCGTGGAGAATCCTCTTCTTCCGACGGCTTCTTTGTAATGAATATCACTAAGTGATGTCATCCAAGATCAGCCAATCGGAATTAAGGTAGAAAAATCCTATTGGCTGATGCAATCAGCCAATAGGATTGAGCTTGCATTCTATTGGCTGAATGGAACAGGATTTTGTCTACCTTAATTCCGATGGGCTTCTATCAGCCAATCGCAATCTAAGCGACGCCATCTTGGATTACGTAACAAAGTGAAATTCATTACGAAGAAGCCATCAGAAGAAGAGGATGCTCTGCGTCGGATGTCTTGAAGATGGACCTGCTCCGCGCCGGAAGGATGAAGATACTTTGGGCCGCAATAGAGCTAAATACCCTTTTAAGGGCAATGCCCATACAAATGCCCTTTTCAAGGCAATGGGGAGCTTAGGTTTATTTAGTTACTATTTTATTTGGGAGGTTGGTTGTATGGGTGGTGGGTTTTTACTGTTGTGGGGGTGTTTGTATTTTTTTTTAACAGGAAAAAGAGCTGATTTATTTGGGGCAATGCCCCGCAAAAGGCCTTTTTAAGGGCTATTGGTAGTTTAGTTTAGGCTAGGGATTTTTTTTTTATTTTGGGGGGCTTTTTTATTTTGATAGGGCTATTAGATTAGGTGTAGATAGTTTAAAGATCTGTAATTTGTTTTTTATTTTCTGTAATTTAGTGGGGGTTTTTTGTGATTTAGCTAATTTAATTTAATTTATTTAATGTAGGGAATTTATTTAATTATAGTGTAGTGTTAGATGTTATTGTAACTTAGGTTAGGTTTTATTTTACAGGTAAATTTGTATTTATTTTAGCTAGGTAGTTAGTAAATAGTTAATAACTATTTAATAACTATTGTACCTAGTTAAAATAAATACAAACTTGCCTGTAAAATAAAAATAAACCCTAAGTTAGATACAATGTAACTATTAGTTATATTGTAGCTATCTTAGGGTTTATTTTATAGGTAAGTATTTAGTTTTAAATAGGAATAATTTAGTTAATTGTAGTAATTTTATTTAGTTTTATTTAAATTATATTTAAGTTAGGGGGTGTTAGGGCTAGGGTTAGACTTAGGTTTAGGGGTTAATAAATTTAATATAGTGGCAGTGACGTTGGGGATGGCAGATTAGGGGTTAATAAGTGTAGGTAGGTTGCAGCGACATTGGGGGAGGGAGATTACGGGTTAATAAATATAATGTAGGTGTCAGCGATGTTGGGGCAGCAGATTAGGGGTTAATAAGTATAATGTAGGTGGTGGCGGTGTCCGGAGCGGCAGATTAGGGGTTAATAAATATAATGTAGATGTCGGGGGCGGCAGATTAGAGGTTAATAAGTGTAAGATTAGGGGTGTTTAGACTCAGGGTTCATGTTAGGTGTAAACATAAAATGTGTTTCCCCATAGGAATCAATGGGGCTGCGTTACCGAGTTTTACGCTGCTTTTTTGGCAGGTGTTAGACTTTTTCTCAGCCGGCTCTCCCCATTGATGTCTATGGGGAAATTGTGCACAAGCACGTACGACCAGCTCACCGCTGACTTAAGCAGCACTGGTATTGGAGTGAGCTAAGGAGCACAATTTTGCTCAACGCTCACTTCTTGCCTTTTAGGGCCGGGTTTGTAAAAACCTGTAATACCAGCGCTGTAGGTAAGTGAGCGGTGAGACAAAACTGCTCGTTAGCACCGCATAGCTCCTAACGCAAAACTCGTAATCTGTCCGAATGTTAATAATCCTTTTCAAATATGGATTTTAACATTTTTGCTTTGAGGTTTTTTCCTATACAATATACTATCTGTATTATATTCTAGAGCAGTGCTTTCCAAACTGTGTGTCGTGACACATTAGTGTGTCTGCGGCATTGTGTAGGTGTGTCCCTGCTTCAGCACAATTATTTTTTAATTAAAATGTTTTTTTTGGTTTCGACTTTCCGCCTACCGACTATGCATATCACATGGTTGACATGTGATTGATACCTAGTGGATCACAGATCATCTTAACCTATTGGCGCAGCTCATTGGGAACTGAAACTATTCCCTTTGGCGGCATATTGGCTCCTGACTGCCCGTGTAGTCTTCTCAATCGGCTCATGACTGCATGTGTAGTCAGTGAGTGCGACAGCAGTGTGTTTGCAGCATGGGCAGTAGTAAGTCGGACTTGCAGAGCTCTGAGGGCGGCAGCTTAAACACTGAACTGAAGTCAGAAGTCAGTGTTTTTTTTTATGCAGCTAGCTCCCAGTAGTACAGTGCTGCTCTTGCTCCTGATATATGGATAGGAAGTGGAAGCTTAACAATGCTTGATGATGAAATGCGAGTGTCTTTATCTAATATTCCACCAAATATTCCGAAACTGTGTTCATCCCATCAACCTCATACAACCCATTATAATAGTAAGTAGCTATTGGTGTTATTAAACTGTTTTTTAATTCTTGCACAATAACAAAGAAGAGAATAAATTGGCACTGAGATAAATGGTAAATCAGGAAATAAAGGGTTGGACTACCCTTGGTGCTATCCCTTTAATGATACATTAAACACAGGGAAGGTAAAGGAATTGAAAAAAAAGGGGTGAATAAGCACTCATTCCTAATAATAAGTTACAACAGTGCTGTAAAATAACAGCTTACTGGTGATGTAAATTGTAATGTATGCTGAATGACTTCAGCTATAGACTCAAAGAGTATATTGGAAAGGGTGCTGTATACGTATCAGCTGTGAACCATATATATATCACTAATATTAAAAACAACTTTTAATGATAAGTATTAAAAAAGAAATTAATGGCAACATCTGCCCACAGTAACCCCTATAATAATGTGTGAACACCATACAAACAACCCCCACACAGTGGTTAAAACAGCTGGGGGAACTTCCGGGTGGCAGCCATGACAGGCTGCATAATTCCATACTGCTCCTGCATTTTATCCATTTCTCACTGAAATAACTTTCCAAACAGCTCAATCATTAGGTATACTAATAGATCTTTATCTTACTAAACAACCTGCATTTGATGAGCCCAATATCGACGAGAAACCTGCAGTTTTGAGCTCCCGGAGCACAGTGGAAGGTTGAGGCCTTTTTTTTCTACACCCCCGGCGAGGCACAGTTGGGCCTTGTCGTTAGGAGGCATGAAGTGCCGATTACAAGATCTTACTGGATTTATTGTGTATCAATCGTCTGCCAAAGGAGCACCACCACATATACACTATGGAGATACCCTACTATTTATTAGGGGAGATACGCAACCTGATTGATGGTCACTACGCTGCTCTAGCAGACACGCTAAACAGCCTAACATTTGTTTGTGGCAGTGGCCCGGTCCCACAATTATTGCACCCTAAGCCTGCCGATATGGAAGGGGGGGGAGGTGGCGTTTTGGGGCCCCGGCGCCTACATCTCGCCCCCGGTACCACGACGGAAGAAGTGATCGCAGGGTCTACAGAGCTGGCAAATCGCTTTGGGAACTACACGGAGACCCCCCCTGCTCTACCCCCGACAAAGGAGGCTACAACCGTAAAACATGATTCAAATCTATCACAGCCTTGGAACACTTTTAAAGGGGATTCATATGCGATCCCCACTGATGGAACGGGACAAACAATTGCACCCTGGCAGACCCATGACATACTCCCTGCGGTAAGAACGGAGGACGGTATAATAGGCTCAAACCTTGCTGCACAACAGTTATCCGTAAAATATGATACCAAAGGGCCATTAGCAGGGAACTGTACTCAGACCAACAACCCCACACAATTGAAAGCAGCGCACACCTTACAAACCTCCTGCCTCTCAGGTGCCTGCTTTTACAAAGCTCTGCTGAGCCTAAATTGGGATCCCGGAGGGCAACACTTAATTGATCCCCAAGATGTTTGTGGCACAGGACTGCTCCTGGAGACTATTGCAGTACGAGTAGGGGAGACCCGATATCACTACCAGTACAGATTTACTAAGTCCATGCTGAGACTTTGGTATTCTCTTTCTCCTTACATATCGGACTGGTTATTGTAGCATAAACTCAGAGGATCTAGCGTCAGTATCAGCATGTGTCTGCTGGAGCCCAGCTGGAATATTTTGTCTGTCTCTCTATTTCCACACGATCCGCTCACAGATTGCTGATCCCCTACAATGTTTATGATCCATCTGATGTTTATCAATGTACTGTGTATTATCGCATTACCCTTTACTGTGTACATACAGATGCTAATTCTCACAACACTGTACCCTACTCTTTGTAAGTCATAGTCACAGCCCCATTTTAGCAATGCACATTTGTAACATACATATAGCCAATTAATGATCATTTGCTGAAGGTTTGCAGGTCCACTGCAATGTCTATTTGGGTATTATTTACTGCTCCATAATATGCACTTAGGTTCACCCTTCTCTTAAGAGTGTTTACACTAGCCCTTTTCCCTAGATGCCCATAGATAGCATACTCAGCCATCTCTGAACCTATTCCCTCAATAGTCCCATAGCCTTTATGCCTACCTTTACCTCCAATGGTGTAATATATGTCTAAAGGGGGGTCTTGTTGCCAGCGGCCGTGGCGGCGGGTATCCCACCTTCTTATTTGTTTACTTTCTTTTCATTTTTTATTAACTTCCATCAGCTTTTGTAAAGGTTTTGGTTGGCATATTGTTGTAAAATATACATTTGGTAATTGGGGACAGATCATCTTTTTCCCAATATGCTCTAATGGGATCTTCATTTATTATATGTGCATGCTATGTATTTGTGGATTGGGTCTAGGGAATTACCATATGGAGCAGCTCTTCTTGTTTTATATATAGCCTCCTTTTACCTACCTATCCTTGCAATATATCATTACATAGTTGTAATCCCTAAGTTCCAGAGTTGCTTTATATTTCCATTAGTATCTAAACAGCATATTTTGAGTTCGGGCAAGGTGGAGTCCTATCTACGTATTTTCTCACTGATATACCGTCCTACTACCCTGTTAAATGTTCACAAGTATTTACCTACTATCTCCCAACCCTTTTAATATATTAACGCATAGTGGTAATCTCCAAGTTTCAGTGTAGCCTAACATTTTACTCAGTATTTAGATGGTATGTCTTGGCTACATGTAAGGCAGAGCCCTATTTGTAACTCTTTTGAAGTTATACCACCTTGTTAACTTATTATCTCCCAACCTTTAAAAAATATATATATATATATATATATATATATATATATATATATATATACACATAGCTGTAATTTCCAAGTTATATGCAGTTTTATATTATCATTACAGAAAAAGAAAATTCAAAAACTGAGGTTATCAAAGTGAGATCCAAAAGTGGTCTCGCCAGTCCATTATGCCTTTCTTTAATTTCAGATATGTTCCTTTATTTTAGGTCCATGAGTGACCTTTCGAGTTGGTTATGGAAGGTTCCCTTATGTATAGGCACCATGTATCAGCCTTGATACCTATAACTGTTTACTAAGTTGTGTATAAGGCCTATTGTATATTATTGAACTGAGCTGGACTATACATCTCTTTAAGATATTGCATGACAATCTAATGCATGAAGTTGTGTATATGGCCTATTGTATATTATTAAACTGAGCTGGACTATACATTTTTTTTTAAGATATTGCATGACAATCTAATGCATGACTAGTTCTCTTGTATGTTTATACTGTTTGTAAGCCTAACCTGAAATACCTCAATAAAAAATCTATTAAAAAAAACAAAACAAAAAAAAACTAGATTAGCTGAAAGCTGCTCCCCTGTATTCCTGGCCAATAACAGGTACCGTCGGCGTCACGTGCCAGGAGCAGCTACAAACAGCTAACTAGATTAAAGGAAATTAAGGTAGTTTAAATAAAACTCCCTCCTGGAGGTATAGAACACACACAAACGCTTTTTCGGCTCTAATATGCGAGCCTTTCTCAATGTGATGCTTGGGTGTAAAGTTAGACAAGCCGAGTGTTACAATCCGCTCTCCCTTTTAAGTTGTATGGTTACGATATTCAGCCAACCCGGATGGCTCATCCACACACACCCCACTAGTGACCAATCATGCATTATGTTTACGCATGACGTGAGGGAAATCACTGCTTGTATTGGTACTAACTTGTTAAAACGTACCCTCCTTTGTTGTTTTATTACAGGCAGTGTAATAGCCACTAAGACGCCGGGTCCTTTCACAAGGTTGCATCATCTATGACGCGAGTGTGTCGTTTTCGGATGCTTTTGGCACCAAAAAATATTTTTCTGTTTGTTGTGCGTCATACTTGGCGCCAAATATTTTCATTATTTTAGACCCCATTCCTATTTGCCTCTTGCCTTTTTCTATGTCAGAGGGCTATTCTGTTTGCATTTTTTCCCATTCCTGAAACTGCCATATAAGGAAATTGATAATTTTGCTTTATATGTTTTTTTTGTTTTTTTTCTCTTACATTTGCAAGATGTCTCAATCTGATCCTGTCTCAAAATTCACTGTTGGATCCCTGCTGCCTGATAACAGTTCTACCAAAGCTAAGTGCATTTGTTGTAAACTTATGGAGATTATACCTCCAGCTGTGGTTTGTAATAGTTGTCATGATAAACTTTTACATGCAGAAAATGTATCCATCAGTAGTAGTTCATTACCTGTTGCTGTTCCCTTAACATCTAATGCACAAGATATACCTGTAAATTTCAAATAATTTATTTCTGATTCTATTCAGAAGGCTTTGTCTGCCATTCCGCCTTCTAATAAACATAAAAGGTCTTTTAAAACTTCTCATAAGGTTGATGAAATTTGACCAGCAACACACTGAATTATCCTTCTCTGATGAGGATCTATCTGATTCAGAAGATTCTGCCTCAGATATTGACAGTGACAAATCCTCTTATTTATTTAAATTGGAGTATATTCGTTCTTTGTTAAAAGAAGTGTTGATTACATTGGATATGGAGGAAACTAGTCCTCTTGATAAACTAGTAAACGTTTAAATTCTGTTTATAAACCTCTTGTGTTATTCCAGAGGTTTTTCCAGTTCCTGATGCTATTTCTGATATGATCTCTAAGGAATGGAATAAGCCTGGTACTTCTTTTATTCCTTCTTCAAGGTTTAAAAAATTGTATCCTTTGACAGAAGTTAGCTTGGAGTTTTGGAAAAGATCCCAAAAGTTGTTGAGGCTATCTCTACTCTTGCTAAACGTACTACTATTCCTACGGAAGATAGTACTTCTTTTACAGATCCTTTAGATAGGAAACTTGAATCTTATCTAAGGAAAGCTTATTTATATTCAGGTCATCTTCTTAGGCCTGCAATTTCTTTGGCTGATGTTGCAGCTGCTTCAACTTTTTGGTTGGATACTTTAGCGCAACAAGTATCGGATCATGATTTGTCTAGCATTGTTAAGTTGATTCAACATGCTAATAATTTCATTTGTGATGCCATTTTTTATATTATCAAAATTGATGTTAAATCTATGTCTTTAGCTATTTTAGCTAGAAGAGATTTGTGGCTCAAATCTTGGAATGCTGATATGACTTCTAAGTCCAGATTGCTATCTCTTTCTTGCCAAGGTAATAAATTATTTGGTTCTCAGTTGGATTCAATAATTTCAACTGTTACTGGGGGGAAAGGAGTTTTTTTGCCTCAGGATAAAAAACCTAAGGGTAAATCTAAAGCTTTTAACCGTTTTCATTCCTTTCGACAAAATAAGGAACAGAAACCTAATCCTTCCCCCCAAGGAATCTGCTTCCAATTGGAAGCCTTCTTCAAATTGGAATAAATCCAAGCCATTTAAGAGATCAAAACCAGCCCCCAAGTCCGCATGAAGGTGCGGCCCTCATTCCAGCTCAGCTGGTAGGGAGCAGATTAAAATTTTTCAAAGATGTTTGGATCAATTCGGTCCAAAATCATTGGATTCATAGTATTGTCTCTCAGGGGTACAGAATAGGATTCAGAGTAAGACCGCCTGTGAGAAGATTTTTTTCTCTCAAGCATTCCGGTTAACCCAGTAAAGGCTCAGGCTTTTCTGAAGTGTGTTTCAGACCTGTAGTTATCAGGGGTAATCATGCCAGTTCCGTTAAAGGAACAGGGTCTGGGGTTTTATTCAAATCTATTCATTGTCCCAAAGAAGAGAATTCATTCAGACCAGTTTTGGATCTAAAGATTTTGAATTGATATGTAAGAGTCAAAACAATAGGTGGCGCAAGTGAATGCTGTTCTGACTAATAATGGTTTAAAATGTATTTCAGATTCCTTATGTGTCTGATAATGTTCTCACCTTACATAGGCTGTATTGAAATTTCAAGTGTAAATGGTATCTCTCCAGGACAATAAAGCTTCTAGATTCAAATTCTATAGTTTAAATATATATATATTTATTGAATAAAAGATTCTTGTTTCTTAAATGAACGATTCTTATATATGAGATCAAAATAGTGATGATCTATTCACAAGTGATAATCAGTTGACAATTTAAAACATTTGGTAAAATATAAAATATGATAGTACAATATTAAAAACACCGGTGTTCTTCATAAACAAAAAACTATAAAAACTCAAATTGAGATAATATAAGCAAGCAGGTGTACTCAGAAGATAAAACCAGAAAATAAACAGAGGAGACTCATGTACCTCTAAGCGTATGACTATCAAAAAACATATATAAATGCATATATGAGTATATGAACCATATGTCTGGTATCCGTTAAACTAGCGTATATATATACTTCACAGATGTATAAGGGTTAAGCAAATATTATACAGTTCCTTATTGCTTAATGTTCTGGCAAAACATGGGGTGGTTATCCTTCCGTCAAAAATATATTTGAGCCAATATATATTGAAACAAAATGTGGCAAAATGTAGCCAGTAATATGTAGCAGCAGTGTTATTTCTTAGATTTCAGCGTCTCTGTTTTTTGATCAGAGGTAGGTTTACATACGGTTTTGAGCTTGGTGTAGCGATTCCTTCCTTAAAAACAGTGCACTGTTGACGTCTTCCCTCTGCTGTGCAGAAAAAGCCGGTGGAGTACTAAGTCCCTTAGCCTCCGTTTACCAGCTGTGTTGGTAGTTGTTTTCCTTAGATTCGTTGTTTACCCAGTAATGGGCCTTGATGGTATTCTTATGAGCTCCGGTCACAACTTGCTTCTTTCTTTGTGAGTGTATAACCCAGACCCGGTCTTTATTTTCACTGGTCTCCTTGCTGTTATCACAGCTGACAAAGTTCTCCTCTGGAGCTGAGTTGTTTTGGCTCACTTCTTAATTTCAAGTGATCAGGTTTCTACGCGTTTCGGCGTTCTGCCTTTCTCAAGATACCTGATTGAACCACCTGTAGCCTTTTTATCTGGATCTCCCATGTTCCATCTCTTCAGCTTAACCCTTAATGTTTCTGTTTCTTGTGGATTCGTTTTAGAGTTTTACTTTAATCTTAGTTCTTCCACTGTCCTTTGTAAAAGGTTTTCTTAAAATAATTATATTTTTTATTTAAATCCTCAGGTTCATTTTCTCCATATTAGACATCACATAAACAGTAATATTTGGTTCATATATTTCGAGTTCATATTTACAGATATTCTACATTCTTTTTTATATGCCTAATTCAACTTGATATATGAAAACTTACTATAAAAATATGTTGTTATAATATTATAGTAATGATAGTATATATATATATGTTCCAGAAGATTAATACAATTAATTTATAAAGTTTGTGTGAATATGTAAATGTTCAATTAGCTAATTTTTATGATTCTAAATCAGATATTAATTCTATATAGAGTATACTTATACAGTCCTGTATTCTTGTTATACTTGTGTAGTGGGGTATGTCATCATCTCATATATAGGTGTTATTTATACATAAGTGTTGTTTATCCAGGTTGTAGAAAAGATACTGGAAGTGCTTATGATACACAAATCTCTAATAGTTATCTAGAAACATATATTGTTTTGTTAGCATCCGTGGTCACCTATAATCAATGACTCTTGTTTTTATATTCCTGCCATATGTTGTCACCTCATTTCCTACTATATTCTTTACCTCGATATAAGTTATGTGTGTGTTTGTATCTTACTAATGGAGAGTTGTATTCGTATAGCGTATTACTTTATATACAAGGAAGTATTGATTGTATTATAAGTCTATATTATAGAATTAAGGTCTAGTTCACTATTTAATCCCTTAGGGAATAAGGTCCCCATTCTAAAGATAATTTCAGCTTCTTTATGGAGTAACTTTCTCTCCATGTTCCCTCCTCTATTGTCTTCTCTTACTAGTTTAATGCCCCAATATTTTAGTTCTTTTGGATTGCTATTATGATGTTCCTTAAAGTGTACATACAGTCTTGTATTTTCTTTGCCCTGCTCTATGCACCAAATGTGTTCTCTAATTCGCTCTCTGAGACTTCTGCTCGTTTGTCCCAGGTATTGTAATTTGCACGAACACTGTAATATGTATATGACATTATTGTCTGTGCATCTTATTATGTCATTTATTTTAAAATTCATGTTGTTACTTGTTGAAATTATTTGATTCGTTTTATGGCTAAATTGGCAAGACTTACAATCATAACAGGGAAAAAAACCTGTTAGTCGCTCCCCTTTTAGATTCACTATGTTGTTGGTAGTTTTACATTTATATTCACTTGGTGAAAGTATGTTCTTAAGGTTTGTTGCTTTTCTATATATTATATCTGGTGTTGGTTTAAGTTGTTTTCCAATAACTGGGTCACTTCTGGCCAAATGCCAGTGTTTCTTAATGATATTTTGTACTTGTTTATATTGTGCTGAATATGTTGTTATAAAGGGTATTTTTAACATGTTGAAGTCAGTCTCTTCGGTTTGATTTAGTTTTTTATCTTCTAGTAGTGTTTCTCTCTTTATTTCTCTAACTATGTTTTTTGTATTAATGATTTGTATTTCATTATATCCTTTTTCTACAAACCTGTCCTGTATAGTCAGTGCTTGTCTGTCAAAGTCTGCTATGTCGCTACAGTTACGTCTAATACGTGAAAACTGTCCTTTCGGTATGTTTTTTTTCCACTTTATGTGGTGACTACTGTTGCGTTCAATATAGTTGTTAGCATCGATTTTTTTAAAAAATGTAGTGGTGTTGATTTTATTATCAGTGATAGATACCTCAATGTCTAGAAAGCTGATGTGTTCCTTACTGCATTCATGGCTAAATAAAAGTCCCAAGTTATTACTGTTAAGATCTTCCATGAATAGTAAAAATAGTTCCTGGTCCCCCTCCCAGATGATAAAGACGTCATCTATAAAACGTTTAAAGAGCACGAGATTCGCACCCCAAGGAGTAGAGTTTATAAAATTCTCCTCAAATTTTCCCACGAATAGATTCGCATAGCTGGGTGCGAATCTCGTGCCCATTGCAGTGCCTCTTTGTTGGAGGTAATACTTTCCATCAAATTTAAAATAGTTATTCTGTAAAATAAAAGCCATACAATCTAAAATAAATTTTTGTTGAATGGGATTCATATCTTTATCTTGTTTTAGATACATTTCTGTAGCTTCTAGCCCATGTGTGTGTTCAATACAGGTGTAAAGTGAGCTTACATCGCACGTAGCCATTAAGTAATTGTCCTTCCATTTTATGTCTTTAATGATATTGAGAAAATGTTTGGTGTCTTTTAAATAAGAGGATATGTTCTTTACATGTTTCTGCAGAAAAAAGTCAACATACTGTGAGAGGTTGGAAGTTAACGAATCAATGCCCGATATGATGGGGCGTCCTGGTGGATTTGATATATCTTTATGTACTTTTGGCAAAAAATAGAACACAGGTGTTCTGGGGTATTCTGTGTTAAGGAATTTGAATTCTTGGGTGTTAATTATTCCTTTAGTTTTTGCCTCTATCAGCATGTTGTCGAGATTATTTTTCATTCTATTTATAGGGTTATTGACAAGTTTCTTATATGTCACTGTATCTCCTAATAGTCTATATGCTTCTGTCAGATATTTACTTGTATCCATAATTACGACCCCTCCCCCTTTGTCTGCTTGTTTTATAATGATGTTTTTATTCTCTTTAAGTCCTTTGAGGGTTTGTTTTTCTTTTTTGGTCATATTCCACTTCATGTCTTTATTAGTGTCTATTTTATCTATATCTTCTTTCACTTTCCTTTCAAACATCTCTATTGCGCTCCCTTTTTCATGAGTTGGAAAGAAGTTGGATTTTTGTTTTAAATTAGTATGTGTATATGTGGGGTCTTCATTAGCATAATTCATTATTGGATTTTTCATGAAATATTTTTTCAGGGTTAATTTCCTAGTTAGTTGGTTCACATTAATTAGAGTTTCAAACTTATTAAGTTTGTTTGCCGGAGCAAATGATAATCCTTTGCTTAATATGGATGTTTCTTCTTGACTTAATGTTATTTTACTCAGGTTGAAAATACCTCACTTTACACCTGTATTGAACACACACATGGGCTAGAAGCTACAGAAATGTATCTAAAACAAGATAAAGATATGAATCCCATTCAACAAAAATTTATTTTAGATTGTATGGCTTTTATTTTACAGAATAACTATTTTAAATTTGATGGAAAGTATTACCTCCAACAAAGAGGCACTGCAATGGGCACGAGATTCGCACCCAGCTATGCGAATCTATTCGTGGGAAAATTTGAGGAGAATTTTATAAACTCTACTCCTTGGGGTGCGAATCTCGTGCTCTTTAAACGTTTTATAGATGACGTCTTTATCATCTGGGAGGGGGACCAGGAACTATTTTTACTATTCATGGAAGATCTTAACAGTAATAACTTGGGACTTTTATTTAGCCATGAATGCAGTAAGGAACACATCAGCTTTCTAGACATTGAGGTATCTATCACTGATAATAAAATCAACACCACTACATTTTTTAAAAAAATCGATGCTAACAACTATATTGAACGCAACAGTAGTCACCACATAAAGTGGAAAAAAAACATACCGAAAGGACAGTTTTCACGTATTAGACGTAACTGTAGCGACATAGCAGACTTTGACAGACAAGCACTGACTATACAGGACAGGTTTGTAGAAAAAGGATATAATGAAATACAAATCATTAATACAAAAAACATAGTTAGAGAAATAAAGAGAGAAACACTACTAGAAGATAAAAAACTAAATCAAACCGAAGAGACTGACTTCAACATGTTAAAAATACCCTTTATAACAACATATTCAGCACAATATAAACAAGTACAAAATATCATTAAGAAACACTGGCATTTGGCCAGAAGTGACCCAGTTATTGGAAAACAACTTAAACCAACACCAGATATAATATATAGAAAAGCAACAAACCTTAAGAACATACTTTCACCAAGTGAATATAAATGTAAAACTACCAACAACATAGTGAATCTAAAAGGGGAGCGACTAACAGGTTTTTTTCCCTGTTATGATTGTAAGTCTTGCCAATTTAGCCATAAAACGAATCAAATAATTTCAACAAGTAACAACATGAATTTTAAAATAAATGACATAATAAGATGCACAGACAATAATGTCATATACATATTACAGTGTTCGTGCAAATTACAATACCTGGGACAAACGAGCAGAAGTCTCAGAGAGCGAATTAGAGAACACATTTGGTGCATAGAGCAGGGCAAAGAAAATACAAGACTGTATGTACACTTTAAGGAACATCATAATAGCAATCCAAAAGAACTAAAATATTGGGGCATTAAACTAGTAAGAGAAGACAATAGAGGAGGGAACATGGAGAGAAAGTTACTCCATAAAGAAGCTGAAATTATCTTTAGAATGGGGACCTTATTCCCTAAGGGATTAAATAGTGAACTAGACCTTAATTCTATAATATAGACTTATAATACAATCAATACTTCCTTGTATATAAAGTAATACGCTATACGAATACAACTCTCCATTAGTAAGATACAAACACACACATAACTTATATCGAGGTAAAGAATATAGTAGGAAATGAGGTGACAACATATGGCAGGAATATAAAAACAAGAGTCATTGATTATAGGTGACCACGGATGCTAACAAAACAATATATGTTTCTAGATAACTATTAGAGATTTGTGTATCATAAGCACTTCCAGTATCTTTTCTACAACCTGGATAAACAACACTTATGTATAAATAACACCTATATATGAGATGATGACATACCCCACTACACAAGTATAACAAGAATACAGGACTGTATAAGTATACTCTATATAGAATTAATATCTGATTTAGAATCATAAAAATTAGCTAATTGAACATTTACATATTCACACAAACTTTATAAATTAATTGTATTAATCTTCTGGAACATATATATATATACTATCATTACTATAATATTATAACAACATATTTTTATAGTAAGTTTTCATATATCAAGTTGAATTAGGCATATAAAAAAGAATGTAGAATATCTGTAAATATGAACTCGAAATATATGAACCAAATATTACTGTTTATGTGATGTCTAATATGGAGAAAATGAACCTGAGGATTTAAATAAAAAATATAATTATTTTAAGAAAACCTTTTACAAAGGACAGTGGAAGAACTAAGATTAAAGTAAAACTCTAAAACGAATCCACAAGAAACAGAAACATTAAGGGTTAAGCTGAAGAGATGGAACATGGGAGATCCAGATAAAAAGGCTACAGGTGGTTCAATCAGGTATCTTGAGAAAGGCAGAACGCCGAAACGCGTAGAAACCTGATCACTTGAAATTAAGAAGTGAGCCAAAACAACTCAGCTCCAGAGGAGAACTTTGTCAGCTGTGATAACAGCAAGGAGACCAGTGAAAATAAAGACCGGGTCTGGGTTATACACTCACAAAGAAAGAAGCAAGTTGTGACCGGAGCTCATAAGAATACCATCAAGGCCCATTACTGGGTAAACAACGAATCTAAGGAAAACAACTACCAACACAGCTGGTAAACGGAGGCTAAGGGACTTAGTACTCCACCGGCTTTTTCTGCACAGCAGAGGGAAGACGTCAACAGTGCACTGTTTTTAAGGAAGGAATCGCTACACCAAGCTCAAAACCGTATGTAAACCTACCTCTGATCAAAAAACAGAGACGCTGAAATCTAAGAAATAACACTGCTGCTACATATTACTGGCTACATTTTGCCACATTTTGTTTCAATATATATTGGCTCAAATATATTTTTGACGGAAGGATAACCACCCCATGTTTTGCCAGAACATTAAGCAATAAGGAACTGTATAATATTTGCTTAACCCTTATACATCTGTGAAGTATATATATACGCTAGTTTAACGGATACCAGACATATGGTTCATATACTCATATATGCATTTATATATGTTTTTTGATAGTCATACGCTTAGAGGTACATGAGTCTCCTCTGTTTATTTTCTGGTTTTATCTTCTGAGTACACCTGCTTGCTTATATTATCTCAATTTGAGTTTTTATAGTTTTTTGTTTATGAAGAACACCGGTGTTTTTAATATTGTACTATCATATTTTATATTTTACCAAATGTTTTAAATTGTCAACTGATTATCACTTGTGAATAGATCATCACTATTTTGATCTCATATATAAGAATCGTTCATTTAAGAAACAAGAATCTTTTATTCAATAAATATATATATATTTAAACTATAGAATTTGAATCTAGAAGCTTTATTGTCCTGGAGAGATACCATTTACACTTGAAATTTCAATACAGCCTATGTAAGGTGAGAACATTATCAGACACATAAGGAATCTGAAATACATTTTAAACCATTATTAGTCAGAACAGCATTCACTTGCGCCACCTATTGTTTTGACCTATTGTACACAAAACCGTTGGGATAGTTTTTTAAGGTGAGCATAGTTCTGCCCGACTGAATAGGCAATCACTATCATATACTGTTTGATATGTAAGAGTACCAACCTTCAAAATGGTGACTATAAGGACTATTCTGCCTTTTGTTGAGCAAAGGCATTATTTGTCCACAATAGACTTACAGGATGCATATCTTCATATTCCGATTTATTCAGATCACTATCAGTTCCTGAGATTCTCTTTTCTAGACAAGCATTACCAATTTGTTGCTCTTCCTTTTGGCCTAGCCACAGCTCCAAGAATCTTTTAAAAGGTTCTAGGTGCCCTACTCTCTGTAATCAGAGAGCGGGGTATTGCAGTATTTCCTTATTTGGACGATATCTTGGTACTCACTCAGTCTTTATGTTCTGCAGAATCTCACACAAATCAAATAGTGTTGTTTCTTCGAAGACATGGTTGGAGGATCAATTTACCAAAAAGTTATTTGATTCCTCAGACAAGGGTAACCTTTTTTAGGTTTCCAGATAGATTCAGTGTCCATGACTTTGTCTCTAACAGACAAGAGACGTTTGAAATTGGTTGCAGCCTGTCGGAACCTTCAGTCTCAGTCATTCCCTTCAGTAGCTATGTGCATGGTAGATTTAGGTCTCATGACTGCAGCATCGGATGCGATCCCCTTTGCTCGTTTTCATATGAGACCTCTCCAGCTTTGTATACTGAACCAATGATGCAGGGATTATACAAGGATATCACAATTAATATCCTTAAATCCCAATGTTCAACTTTCTCTGACTTGGTGGTTAGATCACCATTGTATAATTTTAGGGGCCTCTTTCGTCCGTCCAACCTGAACTGTGATCACAACAGATACGAGTCTTTCAGGTTGGGGAGCTGTTTGGGGATCTCTGACAGCACAAGGAGTTTGTAAATCTCAAGAGGCGAGATTACCAATCAATATTTTGGAACTCCGTGCGATTCTCAGGGCTCTTCAATTTTGGCCTTTGTTGAAGAGAGAACCGTTCATTTGTTTTCAGACAATGTCGCAACTGTGGCATATGTCAATCATCAGGGTGGGACTCACAGCCCTCAAGCTATGAAAGAAGAATCTCGGATACTTGTTTGGGCAGAATCCAGCTCCTGTCTAATTTCTGCGGTTCATATCTCAGGTATAGACAATTGGGAAGCGGATTACCTAAGTCGTCAGACTTTACATCCGGGAGAATGGTCTCTTTACCCAGATGTGTTTTCTCAAATTGTTCAGATGTGGGGGCTTCTAGAAATAGATCTGATGGCATCTCATCTAAACAAAAAACTTCCCAGGTACCTGTCCAGGTCCAGGGATCTTCAGGCGGAAGCAGTGGATGCATTGACACTTCCTTGGTGTTATCAACCTGCTTATATTTTCCCGCCTCGAGTTCTTCTTCCAAGAGTGATCTCCAAGATCATCATGGAGCAATCGTTTGTGCTGCTGGTAGCTCCAGCATGGCCTCACAGGTTTTGGTATGCGGATCTTGTTCGGATGTCCAGTTGCCAACCTTGGCCACTTCCACAAAGGCCAGACCTTCTATCTCAAGGTCCGTTTTTCCATCAGGATCTCAAATCATTAAATTTGAAGGTATGGAAATTGAACGCTTAATGCTTAGTCTCTGACTCAGTGATTAATACTATGTTGCAGGCTCGTAAATCTGTTTCTAGAAAGATTTATTATCGAGTTTGGAAGACTTACATTTCATGGTGTTCTTCTCATAAATTCTCTTGGCATTCTTTTAGAATTCCTAGAAGTTTACAGTTTCTTCAGGATGGTTTGGATAAAGGTTTGTCTGCAAGTTCCTTGAATGGACAAATCTCTGCTCTTTCTGTTTTATTTCACAGAAAGATTGCTAAACTTCCTGATATTCATTGTTTTGTGCAGGCTTTGGTTCGTATCAAGCCTGTCAATAAATCAATCTCTCCTCCTTGGAGTCTTAATTTAGTTTTGAAGGCTTTACAGGCTCCTCCATTTGAGCCTATGCATTCTTTGGGCATTAAACTACTTTCTTGGAAAGTGTTGTTTCTTTTGGCCATCTCTACTGCTAGAAGAATTTCTGAATTATCCGCTCTCTCTTGTGAATCTCCTTTTCTGATTTTTTTCATAAGGATAAGGCGTTTTTGCGGAATTCATTTAAATTCTTACCTAAGGTTGTGAATTCTAACAACATTAATAGAGAAATTGTTGTCCCTTCTTTGTGTCTTAATCCTAAGAGTTCTTTGGAGAGATCCTTACATTCTTTGGATGTGGTAAGAGCTTTGAAATATTATGTTGAAGCTACTAAAGATTTCAGGAAGACTTCTAGTCTATGTGTTATATTTTCTGGTTCTAGGAAAGGTCAGAAGGCTTCTGCTGTTTCCTTGGCTTCATGGTTAAAGTTTTTGATTCATCAAGCTTATTTGGAGTTGGGTCAAGCCCCGCCTCATAGATTTACAGCTCATTCTACTAGATCAGTCTCTACTTTGTGGGCTTTTAAGAATGAAGCTTCAGTTGATCAGATTTGCAAAGCAGCAACTTGGTCTTCTTTGCATACATTTACTAAATTCTACCATTTTTATGTTTTTGTTTCTTCAGAAGCAGTTTTTGGTAGAAAAGTTCTTCAGGCAGCTGTTTCAGTTTGATTCTTCTGCTTTTGATTTAAGTTTTTTCCTTTCATTTATGAGAATAAACTTATATTTTGGGTTGTGGATTAATTTTTTCAGCGGAAAATGGCTGTTTTTATTTTTATCCCTCCCTCTCTAGTGACTCTTGCGTGGAGTTCCACATCTTGGGTATTGCTATCCTATACGTCACTAGCTCATGGACTCTTGCCAATTACATGAAAGAAAACATAATTTATGTAAGAACTTACCTGATAAATTAATTTCTTTCATATTGGCAAGAGTCCATGAGGCCCACTTATGGTCGTTATGATTTTTTTGTATAAAGCACAATTATTTCCAAATTCCTTTGTTGATGCTTTTTACTCCTTTCTTTATCACCCCACTACTTGGCTATTCGTTAAACTGAATTGTGGGTGTGGCGAGGGGTGTATTTATAAGCATTTTGAGGTTTGGGAAACTTTGCCCCTCCTGGTAGGATTGTAATATCCCATACGTCACTAGCTCATGGACTCTTGCTATTATAAAATAAATTAATTTATCAGGTAAGTTCTTACATAAATTATTTTTTTGTTACTATATAATTTATGTATGTGTCCGTATCTCTTAAAACAAGTTAGTTTAACCTCCTATTTGCTAGTACAACTGAATTACTGTGTCGCGAAATGATGTAGGTCTAAAAAGTGTCACCGACATGAAAAGTTTGGAACGCTCTGTTCTAGAGAATGGTTATTCTGATTCCCTCTTGGGACTGTACTACTATTTTTATAGAAATTGGTACTTCTTTTCAGGTTTCTTTAGAATTTGAATATAACCTTAGTAGAGCATATTCATGTACTGTTTATATTTTTAGCTCAGCTTTATCTGTGGCTGACATTACTGTTCTCTCAGCCTTTGTTGAACAGTTAGCATAAGCAGTTTCAGATTCTCAAGTATATAACTCTGTTTATTTAATTTAGATGTATTCATTTAATTATGTTTACTATATCTATTATTATGATTTCAAATATATTTTATTATCTCTCTCGTTAGGATGATAATTTATTTGATTTTTATTATCTCCACTATATCTGGACATTTTTAGAGTTTTTTTTCTTCCCAACTTTTAGCCGGTGATATAGATCAGTTGGTGAATATCCTGACTACAAATGCTTGTTTTAGATTCATTTCCCGACAGTGTTAATACAGCCCTTTGGCCTTTGAGGTCAATTTATTGTGTACCATTTATTTGGGTAATAATAACTACTGTTTTTATCAGCTGCTAATTTGGTTAACTCCGAGTGTAAGCACTGAAGAAGCATTTTTTTGTATTCTCCTTGGAGAAAAACGCTTTATAATTACTAGTTATTAGACTGCATGAAGGTGCGGTTCTCAAACCAGTCCTTCTTCCTATGGGAAGAATCTTTCTTTCTCAGTACACTCTGTACATTTTTTCCAGGAGTGATTATGCCAGTTCTTTTTGCAGAAACAGGATTTGGGTTTCTATTCAATTCTATTCTTTGTCCCAAAGAAGAAAGGTTTATTCAGTCCATTCTTGGATCTGAAGACTTTTTATATTGTTTTGTTTGAGTCTCAACTTTTAAGTTGGCAATTATAAGGACTATTATGCCTTTTTGTTAAGGTCATTTCATGTCCACTCCATTTTTCAGGATGTTTATCCTGGTATTAGCTTAAACTTTTCTTTTATTAAAGCCGGACAGATAGCTCAGCATGCTAATGCACTGTGGCTAAGCTCTGTAGCAACCTTAGGGTTGCAGGTTTGATTTCCGGTGAAGTCCATTCAGCCTTTCATCCTTCCGAGGTCTTCAGTCCCTTACGGGTGATTAGACGCGCTTTACAAGTACCAATACATACATATGAAAGAGCAGTATTTAAATATATGGACTTTTCTTTTTGTGGAATCCTTCATGAATTAACTAAGTTTTGTTTCTTCAAGACATGGTTAGAGGATTTAATTTGAAGAACTCTCTAGTCACTATTAGCGATTGCAAAGTCTACCAGCACAGTTCACCAGTCAGTGTGCACTATTTCCAGTATTGTCTACCATCTTTAACAAACGATAGGAAAAAAATATAGTCACAATTTGTGACCACCAGGATCGTCTACATTTCCCCCAGGACTTCCTTTCCTGTTAAGGAATAGGGGTAACACAAATAAAATGAATCTATTTGTTTGCAACATTCTATCCTTAATAGGATTTTGTAGACACAAAGCTCCTCAGTTTGCTCTGGACGCCAAGATCCTATACATGACTTCAGAGGGGTCACGTGAAATCCTTATATAAAGCCACCATTCACTATCAGTCGGTAACACCACACTGCACACAAACGGAGAGCTTGACTTGCTAAGAACACGCTGTGTTTGTTCTCCTTACGATTGTAAGAACCACATTGATACTTTCAAATTGCCAAGATAATTTTCATAGCCTGAGTCCTAGACTATTTTCTCATCTGTTAAAAGCGCAAGTACTAACTTTTATTATTTGTACTAGGCTAATTAGAAGCCGTTATTTGTTCTAAGGGAGACATCCCTTCCATTTGTTTTAGATGTTATATTTGCATTTTATTAAATTGATATATTGTTTTTATTATAGTTGTCACACTTTGATACATTATTTACCTCTAATTTGATTTTCTCTACACTAGTTATATTAACCTAGCCTGATACATCTCCCAGGCACACTGATCACTCTGTGTTTTTAATATCATATACTACGCAACACAAATTTTTGCACTAAATATTCACACACCTATCAAATATATTATTTTTAACCCGTGCTTTTAGCGCTTAACTATCTTTCACTAGCTAGAGGATTTAATTTACCAAAGAGTTTTGTGATTCCTCAGACAAGGGTCACTTCTTTTTGGGTTTCTAGATGGATTCTGTGTTAATGTCTTTGTCTTTATTGGACATAAGTCAATTGTAAGTGGCGTTAGCCTGTCTATCTTACAGTCTAGAACATTTCTTTCAGTGGCTATGTGCATGAAAGTTTTAGGTCTCATAACTGCAGCATCGGGCATGGTTCCCTTTGGTGGTTTTTCTCTGAGATCTCTTTTTGCTATGCATACTGAATTAATAATACAGGGTTTATCTTTAGATATCACAGTTGATATTTTTAAATCCTAACACTCTACTATCTCTGTTTTGGCAATTGGTCTATCATCATTTTATTCAGGGGGCCTCCTTTTGCTTGTCCTTCCTGGACTGTATTCTTAATAGATGCAAGTCTTACAAGTTGGGGAGCTGTCTGAGAGGCTTTTGACAGCACAAGGGGTTTGGAAACTTTAAGAGGCGAGGTTTCCAATCGATATTTTAAAACTCTGTGCTATTTTTTCAGAGCTCTTTCCGGCTTGGCCTTTTTTAGGAGAGAACTTTTTCATTTTTTGCTTTCAGACAGACAATATTCACAACTGTGGCATATGTCAATCAACAATAGGGACTCATAGTTTCTTAGTAATTAAGAAGTATCTTGAATCTTTATCAAGGTTATTAGGATTTCAGAAGACTTCTAGTCTATTTGTTGGTTTTTCTGGTTTCAGAAAAGGTTAGAAAGCCTCTGCCATTTTTTGGCATCCTCGTTAAAGCTTTTGTTTTTCAAGGCTTATTGGAGGCTGGGTAGGTTCCGCCTCAGAGATTTATAGCTCATTCTGCTAAATTCAGTCACCATTTCTTGGACTTTTTCAGAGTGAAGCTTAAGATGATCAAATTTGCAAAGCAGTATTTTGTTATTTGCATACTTTTGTTTGTACCATTTTAATGTATTTTGCTTTTTCTAAAGCAGTCTTTGGTAAAAAAGTTATTCAGGCAGCTGTTTCAGTTTGATTCTACTGCTTTTGTTTTAATTTTTTTCAAGGAATACTTAATTATGTTGTGGATTTAATTTCTCAGTGGAAATAGCTGTGGCTCTTCTGTGGACTTCCACATCTTGGGTATTTCTATCCCATACGTCATTAGCTCATGGACTAGCTCATGCCAATTACATATTGGCCAGAGTCCATGAGGCCCACCCTTTTTATGGTGGTTATGCTTTTTTTTTTATAAAAGCACAATTATATTTCCAGTTCCTCTTTTTGTATGCTTTTCAGCTCCTTATTTTATCACCCCACTACTTGGCTATTCGTTAAACTGAATTGTGGGTGTGGTGAGTGGTGTATTTATAGGCATTTGAGCTTTGGGAAACTTTGCCCCCTCCTGATAGGAATGTATATCCCATACGTCACTAGCTCATGGACTCTTGCCAATATGAAAGAAATTAATTTATCAGGTAAGTTCTTACATAAATTAAGTTTTTAAAAAACAGGAGACAGGGAAAAAGCAATCCCTGGCTTTTCCTATTCCTGAGCTATAATGTCAGACATGCGATCTGGAATAGGAAATACCTCCACAGATGTATAACTGGATGTAGAGGACCCCAGTTTGTTTAATAATTCTGTTCTTTGGTTGACTCCATTAAACGTTATTGTCCTAGGGAACGACTACTTAAAGTGACAGTAGTCATTATTTGAAAAGTTCGTTTTTTTGCTCTATTAGGGGCACTTATTTGCACAGTTATGGTACAAGTTTACTTGTGATAAGTGTTTATGAGTTTAGAGGCACAAATTGTTTTGCATATTCTGCAGAAATTCTGTGCTGCATATTTATCTAAAACTCTTCAAAATAAAGATAAATTGTTTTCCCACTGAGCTCCATGTCTCTCAGGATGATGCTGCTCAATAAACAACAAAAATTAAGAGGGGAGAAACTAACAGGTTTCTTCCCCTGCCACAATTGTAAATCTTGTAAATATAGTACCAAGACAAATACAGTAAGATCTACTATTACAAACACAATGTTTAAAATGAATGACATTATCAGATGTACAGACAGCAATATAATTTATCTACTACAATGCTCGTGTAAACTGCAGTACTTGAGACAAACGAGTCTCAAAGATAGGATAAGGGAGCACATTAGAAGCATTAAACTGGAAAAAGATAACACCAGATTGTATACACATTTTAAGGAACACCACAAAGGAAATCCGAAAGAAATGGTCTTTTGGGGCATAAAAAAAGTAAAAGAAGATGGTAGAGGTGGAAATATGGAGAAAAAACTACTTCACCAAGAGGCAGAATTAATTTATAAAATGGGGACATTATTCCCTAGAGGACTTAAAGGAATAGTAAACCCAAAAAATGTATTTTATGATTCAGATAAAGCATACATTTTAAACAACTTTCCAATTTACTTCTATTATCAAATTTGCTTCATTCTCTTGTTATCCTTTGCTGAAGGAACAGCATTGCACTACTGGCAGCTAGCTGAACACATCTAGTTAGCCAATCACAAGAGACAAATGTGTACAGGCACCAATCAGCAGCAGCTCCCACTGGTGTATGATATTTTCTTTTCAAAAATGGATACTAAGAGAACGAAGCACATTTGAAAATAGAAGTGAATTTAAAAGTGTCTTAAAATTACATGCTCTATATAAATCAGGCAAGTTTAATTTTGACTTTCCTATCCCTTTAATAGTTAGCTAGATCTGTGTAAGGTTCCCAATAAGTTGAGTTAAGATCAGGATTCCCTTATAGTAGGTAAACACTTTTGCAAGATAATAACACTCTTTAATTAATAAGCTTCTAATTTTGGTGTTGTCACACAAGGGGGACCGAGGTATGAATAAAGGGTCACCCCTGTGAGCTTATTATGTGCCTTATTGTGTATGACAGATATATAACAAATTTGATCTAAGTCACTTACATGTGGCAGGTATAACAGGCAATGGCTGATCTATAGGTAATTAGTGTAATGAGCACAGTTCAGTACGGTAAATATAGCAGTGTTCAGTGCTGTGAATAATGCACACGATTTAGGCAAAAGTAAGTATGGGAACCGGAAGGCTCTCACCTAGTTCTTTAGAGCTAGTGTCCGGCTTCAGTGTGATCCGTGCTGCGGTGTCTGTGAGCAGCAATGCTGTGAGACTCAGAGTGAGCGAGGAGCAGGCGGCGATAGCTGATGACATGTCAGCTGCTGTGAACCATCTGATGTGCTCCGGAGTGAGACGGGGGAGTGACACTTCAGATAGCTTCCTGCTTAGGCTACAGATGAGCTGGAATCAAGGTGGTTACCTGATCAAAGGTTGCGGTAAGTCACCACAGAGACAATTAGCTGAGCTGTTTTCAGAAACAAGAATTTCTCAATAAACCAGCAATGAGGGCTGGGAGGAGACTGCATATAAAGGCAAGGCAATTAAGGAGACAGGAGCGTTATCCTATCACAGGCAGTTAACCCTTACAGAGCCCCCCACTTAAGGAACCACAGCGAGGGTCAAGGTCTGGACCGATCACTGTTACGCCTGTGAAATAGGGAGACCAACCTAGGAGCCGACAGATTCGAAGCAGGTTCCCAGGAGTCATCCTGATGACCGAAACCCTTCCAATGCACCAGATAGAAGAGGACTCCCCGGCGAAAGCGTGAAACCAGAATGCTGTGAACTTCGTACTGTTTATCTGGGTCAATCGGAACAGGAGAATCCAGTGAAATAGGAGCAGCAGGGGGTGAAGTGCAGAGTTTGACCAAGGAGATGTGGAACGTCGGATGTATACGGAAGGAGGAAGGGAGTTGCAAAGTAACGGTAGTCGGGGTCGGAACCCGGAGGATCCGGTAAGGCCCAATGAACAGTTTACCCAGTTTCCTGCAGGGGTATGGAACCTTAAGGTTTTTTGTGGAAAGCCATACATACTGACCCACTGTGTATTGAGGATTAGGTCTATGACGTAGGTTATAGAATTTCCTTTGGGATGCCTGAGCCAGGAGTATGTTCGCACATACAATGGAGAAAGAGGCTGAGATTTCATTCACTAGGTCATTAACCTGTGGACATGGCGTTTCAACCCTAGGTGTGAGAGAAGATGAAGGGTGTAACCCATAATTCACAAAAAATGGACTGCAGCCAGTAGTAGAGCTTTTGGTGTTATTATATGCGAACTCAGCAAGGGGTAAATAAGCAGCCCAGGAATCTTGTTGTTGAGAACAGTAGCAGCGCAAATAATGCTCAAGCCACTGATTTACCCTTTCCGTCTGCCCGTTGGTCTGAGGATGGTACGAGGTGCTGAGTTTCTGCTCGATATGAAGTGCCTTACAGAGATTTCTCCAGAATCTAGACGTGAACTGTAAACCTCGATCACTAATAAACACCTTAGGTACACCATGCAAATGCACAACGTTCTGGAGGATAAGGTCACAGGTTTGCTTTGAAGTAGGTAAAGATGAAATGGGAACAAAGTGTGCCATCTTTGAAAAAAGATCTACGACAACTAGAATAGCAGTGAAACCGTTTGATACTGGGAGGTCCACTATAAAATCCATGGAGACAACTTCCCAGGGGGCGTGGGGCACAGGAAGTGATTGTAAAAGCCCCATTAGAAGTTGTCTGGAATGTTTAGAGGTTGCACAAGTAGTGCAACGGGATATAAATTCTTTCAGGTCACCATACATAGCGGGCCACCAGTATGAACGCTTGAGGAGGTCAGTAGTCTTTTCCTTACCCATGTGTCCTGCGAGTGGCAAGTCATGTACAGTCTTGAGGATATGAGGTCTGTATGATGGGGGTATGTATAACTTCCCTTCCTTATAGAACAAGCCATCAGAGGCTCGAGTGACGACAGGTAAAGGTATTGATCTGTCGAAGGTTACTGCATGTCTGAATTCATGACTAACATCGGTAAGTAGACCTAAAATACGTTTTGGGATTATCGTAGTAGGCAAATTATCCGGAACCTTTTTCTGTCCTTGCCTTGAGAGGGCATCAGCCTTA
This sequence comes from Bombina bombina, assembly GCF_027579735.1. Taxonomy (NCBI): domain Eukaryota; kingdom Metazoa; phylum Chordata; class Amphibia; order Anura; family Bombinatoridae; genus Bombina; species Bombina bombina. The sequence continues at coordinate 788,880,347 of NC_069501.1, read as the reverse complement.
CCATTCTTGGTACCTGGCCTGTAGGTGATGACATACTGGAAACGGGAGAAGTATAGGCTCCAACACAATTGTCTTGAAGATAAGGTACGGTTAGACTGTAGATATTGTACGTTTTTGTAGTCCGTGTATATAACGATGGGGTGAGTTGAGCCTTCGAGTAAATGTCGCCAGTGGTCAAAGGAGCATTTGATTGCCAGCAATTCTTTTTCGCCAACTGGATAATTTAATTCTGCTGGCTGCATGAGTCTAGAAAAATATGCCACAGGATGTAGAGATTCCTTGATCGTCCTTTTTTGTTGTTGTTAATTCTCAATATATCTATAACAGAGTTTGTGATTCACTCAATTTTGGTGTTTAACATTTGTTGTATAAATGTAGTTTATCTTACGACTTTATTAGCTGTGTATATATATATATATATATATATATATATATATATATATAGTCAGATAATCAGTTTGCATCCTGCTTTAATGTTTAGTTGTGAGAGTATTTAGCAGAGTTTCTATTACCTCTGTCTGCGGATGCTAGTGGTAGTCCCTTTTATATTGGACCCCCCAAATTCTTTGTTATAGAATAGCTGCAATGGCAAAATCAGAAGCATCAACTTCCAGTATGAATTGTTTGTCCATGTCTGGATATTGCAAAATGGGTGCTGAGGTGAATTTAAGTTTCAAGAGATCAAACACAGACTGAGTCTGGGCTGTCCATTTGAAAGCATGATCCAATTTCGTGAGGTCAATCAGGGGTTTGGTGATAGCTGCAAATCCTGGTATAAACTTCCTGTAGAAATTCGAAAAACCCAAGAAGCGCTGTACTGCTTTCTTAGTGTGTGGCACGGGCCAATTTAGTATGGCTTGTACTTTATCGTTCTGCATCTTGATACCAAGAGGGGAAATCTGATACCCAAGAAATATTTCACTGGACTCGAATATACACTTCTCCAGTTTGGCATAGAGATTGTTTTTTCTCAACCTGGACAGGACCTCCCTCACATGTAGTCTGTGTTGCTCAAGATTTTGGGAATAAATCAGAATGTCATCTAAATAGACTACAAGGTACATGTCCAAGACATCCCTGAAAAGGTCATTGATAAGGCACTGGAATGTAGCTGGAGCATTGCATAAACCGAATGGCATCACTGTATACTCAAATAGGCCATATCTGGTCCGGAATGCAGTGAGCCATTAGTCTCCAGCCCTCATTCGTATTAGATTGTAAGCGCCCCGGAGATCCAATTTAGTGAAAACCGAGGCACCCCTTAATCGTTCTATCAACTCAGGGATGAGAGGAAGAGGGTATCTATTCTTACGTGTACGCTAGTTCAGCTCCCTATAGTCAATGATGGGCCTTAAGGACCCATCTTTGTTTGTCACAAAGAATATCCCTGCCCCTGCGGGTTAAGTGCTAGGTCTTATGAACCCCTTTCTTAGATTCTCATCTATATAGTTTTAATGGTGTTCTAACTCAGGCTTGGAAAGTGGGTATATGTGACCAAAAGGGATTGTAACCCCAGGGAGTAGATCAATTGGGCAATCATAGGCCCTGTGTGGTGGTAAGCATTCTGCGTCTTTCTTATTAAAGACATCGGAATATTCAGAGTAATGTGATGGTAAAACGGAATCATTGATATGCAGAACCTTACAATTGTTTGTATAATTACAAAGGGGTTGAGGGGTAGAGAAAATAAGACTACGATCAGCCCAATTTATATGTGGTTTATGTGTGCAAAGCCAGTTTATACCAAGTATGATGTTAAACATAGGTGATGACATTACATCAAAAGAGAGAGCTTCGGACATATGAGAGTTTAGTGTTACCTGGAGGGGTATGGTCTGATGAGTGACAGGCCTTGATGAGAGTATAGAGCCATCAATGACCTTGACAGAAACCGGGTTATCTTTGCACAAAAACAAAATTTATGCTTACCTGATAAATTTCTTTCTTTTGCGATGTACAGAGTCCACGGATTCATCCTAACTTGTGAGATATTGTCCTTGACAGGAAGTAGCAAAGAGAGTACCACAGCAGAGCTGCCTATATAGCTCCCCCCTTAACTCCACCCCCCAGTCATTAGACCGAAGGCCAAGGAAGAAAAAGAGAAACTATAAGGTGCAGAGGTGACTGAAGTTTACATAAAAAATACTATCTGTCTTGAATAGACAGGGTGGGCCGTGGACTCGGTACATCGCAAAAGAAAGAAATTTATCAGGTAAGCATAAATTCTGTTTTCTTTTGTAAGATGTACCGAGTCCACGGATTCATCCTAACTTGTGGGATACCAATACCAAAGCTTTAGGACACGGATGAAGGGAGGGACAAGACAGGAACCTAAACGGAAGGCATCACTGCTTGCAAAACCTCTCTCCCAAAAATAGCCTCCGAAGAAGCAAAAGTATCAAATTTGTAAAATTTGGAAAAGGTATGAAGCGAAGACCAAGTCGCAGCCTTACAAATCTGTTCAAAAGAAGCATCATTTTTAAAAGCCCATGTGGAAGACACCGCTCTAGTGGAGTGAGCTGTAATTCTTTCAGGAGGCTGCTGTCCAGCAGTCTCATAAGCCAAACGGATGATGCTTTTCAGCCAAAAGAAAAGAGAGGTAGCCGTAGCCTTTTGACCTCTACACTTTCCAGCATAGACAACAAATAAAGAAGATTGGCGAAAATCTTTGGTTGCCTGCAAATAAAACTTCAAGGCACGAACCACGTCCAAGTTGTGCAACAGACGTTCCTTCTTAGAAGAAGGATTAAGACACAGAGAAGGAACAACAATTTCCTGACTGATATTCCTGTTAGAAACAACCTTAGAGAGGAACCCAGGTTTGGAACGCAAAACCACCTTATCAGAATGGAAAACAAGATAAGGCGAGTCACATTGTAATGCATATAGTTCAGAAACTCTTCAAGCTGAAGAGATAGCAACTAGAAACAGAACTTTCCAAGATAGAAGCTTAATATCTATGGAATGCATGGGTTCAAACGGAACCCCTTGAAGAACTTTAAGAACTAAATTGAGACTCCATGGTGGAGCAACAGGTTTAAACACAGGCTTAATTCTAACTAAAGCCTGACAAAAAGCCTGAACGTCTGGGACATCTGCCAGACGCTTGTGCAACAGAATAGACAAAGCAGATATCTGTCTGAACTAGCGGACAAACTTTTTTCCAATCCTTCTTGGAGAAAAGACAAAATGCTAGGAATCCTGATCTTACTCCATGAGTAGCCTTTGAATTGACACCAAAAAAGATATTTATGCCATATCTTATGATAGATCTTCCTGGTGACAGGCTTTCAAGTCTGAATCAAGGTATCTATGACCGACTCCGAGAAACCCACGCTTTGATAAAATCAAGCATTCAATCTCCAAGCAGTCAGTTGCAGAGAAATTAGATTTGGATGCTTGAATGGACCTTGAATCAAAAGGTCCCGTCTCAGTGGCAGAGTCCATGGTGGCAGAGATGACATGTCCACCAGGTCTGCATACCAAGTCCTGCGTGGCCACGCAGGCGCTATCAAAATCACCGAAGCTCTCTCCTGTTTGATTCTGGCAATCAGACTCGGAAGGAGAGGGAATGGTGGAAACACATAAGCCAGGTTGAATGACTAGGGTACTGCTAGAGCATCTATCAGTACCGTCTGAGGATCCCTTGACCTGGATCCATAACGAGGAAGTTTGGCGTTCTGACGAGACGCCATCAGATCCAATTCTGGTGTGCCCCATAGCTGAACCAGTTGAGCAAACACCTCTGGATGGAGCTCCCACTCCCCCGGATGAAAAGTCTGACGACTTAGAAAATCTGCCTCCCAGTTCTCCACCCCTAGGATATAGATTGCTGATAGATGGCAAGAGTGAGTCTCTGCCCATCGGATTATCCTGGAAACTTCTATCATCGCCAAGGAACTCCTTGTTCCCCCCTGATGATTGATATAAGCTACAGTCGTGATGTTGTCCGACTGAAACCTGATGAATCCGGCCGAAGCCAGCTGAGGCCACGCCTGAAGAGCATTGAATATCGCTCTTAATTCCAGAATATTTATCGGTAGGAGGGCCTCCTCCTGAGTCCACAAACCCTGTGCTTTCAGGGAATTCCAGACTGCACCCCAGCCCTGTCCATTGCCGCTACCATTAGTCCGATTACCTCCATACACTGAGCCACTGAAGGCCGAGGAATGGAATGAAGAGCTCGGCAGGTGGTTATAATCTTTGATTTCCTGACCTCCGTCAGAAATATTTTCATGTCCACCGAATCTATCAGAGTTCCCAGGAATGGAACTCTTGTGAGAAGAATAAGAGAACTCTTTTTCACGTTCACCTTCCACCCATGAGATATTAGAAAGGCCAACACTAAGTCCTTGTGAGACTTGGCAAGTTGGAAAGTCGACGCTTGAATTAAGATGTCTAGATAAGACGCCACTGCTATGCCCCTCTGCCTTAGGACCGCTAGAAGGGACCCTAGCACCTTTGTGAAGATTCTTGGCACCGTGGCCAACCCGAAGGGAAGAGCCACAAACTGGTAATGCCTGTCCAGAAAGGCAAACCTGAGGAACTGGTGATGATCTTTGTGGATAGGAATGTGTAGATACGCATCCTTTAAATCCACGGTAGTCATCTATTGACCCTCCTGGATCATTGGTAAAATAGTCCGACTGGTCTCCATCTTGAATGATGGAACTCTTAGGAATTGGTTTAAGATCTTAAGATCTAGGATTGGACTGAAGGTTCCCTCTTTTTTGGGAACCACAAACAGATTGGAGTAGAAACCTTGCCCCTGTTCTGTTTTCGGAACTGGGCAGATCACTCCCATGGTAAAAAGGTCTGGTTTACAGACAATTGAGAAGGATGGAACCTCGCCCTTGGAGGAGAATCTTTGAAACCTAGGAGATACCCCTGGGTTACAATTTCTATGGCCCAGGGGTCCTGAACGTCTCTTGCCCAAGCCTGAGCAAAGAGAGAAAGTCTGCCCCCTACTTGATCCGGTCCCGGATCGGGGGCTACCCCTTCATGCTGTCTTAGTGGCAGCAGCAGGCTTTTTGGCCTGTTTACCCTTGTTCCAAGCCTGGTTAGATCTCCAGGTTGGCTTGGATTGAGCAAAGTTCCCCTCTTGCTTTGCAGCAGGGGAAGAGGAAGCGGGACCACCCTTGAAGTTTCGAAAGGAACGAAAATTATTTTGTTTGGTCCTTGTCTTATTTGACTTATCTTGAGGGAGGGCATGACCCTTCCCTCCAGTGATGTATGATATGATCTCTTTCAGTGCAGGCCCGAATAAGGGATGGTCAAAAGCTTAGATTTAGATGACACATCAGCTGACCAGGACTTAAGCCATAACGCTCTTCACGCTAAAATGGCAAAACCTGAATTCTTTGCCGCTAACTTAGCAAGATGAAAAGCGGTGTCTGTAATAAAAGAATTAGCCAACTTAAGGGCCTAAATTCTGTCCAAAATATCATCTAGTGGGGTCTCCATCTGAAGAGCCTCTTCTAGAGCCTCAAACCAAAAAGCAGCTGCAGTGGTTACCGGAACAATGCACGCCATAAGTTGAAGAAGAAAACCCTGATGAACAAAAATTTTCTTTAGGAGACCCTCTAACTTTTTATCCATAGGATCAATGAAAGCACAACTGTGTAAACAGGAACCTCTAAATATTTGTCCATTTTACACAATTTCTCTGGACAATAGGGTCACAATCATCCAGAGTAGCTAAAACCTCCCTGAGCAATAAACGGAGGTGCTTTAGCTTAAATTTAAATGCCGTCATATCTGAATCTGTCTGAGGGAACATCTTTCCTGAATCAGAAATCTCTCCCTCAGACAGCAAATCCCAAATCCCTACCTCAGAACATTGTGAGGGAATATCGGATACGGCTACTAAAGCGTCAGAAGCTCAGCATTAGTTCTTAACCCAGAGCTACTGCGCTTCCCTTGCAACCCTGGCAGTTTAGATAAAACCTCTGTGAGGGTAGTATTCATAACTGAAGCCATATCTTGCAAGGTGAAAGAAATAGACGCACTAGAAGTACTTGGCGTCGCTTGTGCGGGCGTAACAGGTTGTGACACTTGGGGAGAACTAGATGGTGAAACCTGATTTCCTTCTGTCTGAGAATCATCTAATGCCAAACTTTTTATAGACATATCAGTACATTTACTTTTTTATAGACATATCAGTACAATTGGGACACATTCTTAGAGGGGGTTCCACAATGGCTTCTAAACAAATTGAGCAATGAGTTTCCTCAGTGTTAGACATATTTAACAGGCTAGTAATGAAGCAAGCAAGCTTGGTAAACACTTTATTTAATGAAAAAAAAACACAATTTGCAAAAACGGTCCTGTGCCTTTAAGAGAAAAAAAGGCATACACAAACTGCAAAACAGGTTATAATTGCTTCAAAAATTCCGAAATTTTAACAGTGTACCCACTAAGCTTTAGAAGGATTACACCACAAGTAAAAAAGCAATAGACCCCCAACTGAAAAAAACGGATTGATAATTGTCTAAAACCGGTTAAAAACCCCTAAAGCACCTTGCCACAGCTCTGCTGTGGCCCTACCTGCCCTTAGGAATCAATAATATGGGGTTTAAAGCTTCAATTAGTCTCTCAGAAGACTATCAGGACCTCAGGAGAAGTTGCTTGTTGCTTGTAAATGTAAGCCCCGCCCACCTCACTCGATGTTGCTGGGGCTTACACAAAACTAACAAACCCTGCCTGAAAGCCATGTGGGTTATAAACAACCCCAAAGAACCCTCAAGCAAATGTCCCATAAAACAGAAAACGTTACTCCCAGACACAAAAACGTTTGTCCCGAATTCACATAACAAACTGAGTGCCCACAAAAAATTAACCCTTTATGCAAGCTAGTAAAAACCTCTGATAACACTAGGATTACTGCTTCCCCTTCCCCTAATGGGGACACTGTCAGCCTTTCTGAGTTAACACAGTCTCTGCACAAAATATGACTGAACATACCTCATTGCTGTATAGCAAGAACCGTTCCTCACACTGACGTTTTCCTGTACTCCTCAACTCATGTGGGAACAGCAGTGGACCTTAGTTACAAATGCTAAGATCATCATCCTCCAGGAAGAAATCTTCATCTATGTCCTGCCTGAGAGTAAATAGTACAACACCGGTACCATTTAAAAATAACAAACACTTGATTGAAGATAAAATAAAACTAACAATTTAACACCTCTTTTCTTTACCCTTCCTACTTAGAGCCAGCAAAGAGAATGACTGGGGGTGGAGTTAAGGGGGGAGCTATATAGGCAGCTCTGCTGTGGTGCTCTCTTTGCTAAATTCCTGTCAGGAAGAACAATATCCCACAAGTTAGGATGAATCTGTGGACTCGGTACATCTTGCAAAAGAAACAGGAATTTTATTTTTCTTCACAAAATCAAAATCAACAAAATTTCTACATGATCCGGTGTCTACAATTGCGTCAGTGGTGATCTTGAAGTGATCTCACTGCAAGACAAGAGGAATAGTTATGTAAGTTGTGCCAATAGATTTTGTTAATAGGCTTACTGAGGAGTTAAGTGACCTACCCTTCTTAGTTTTTGATAGGACAGTCCTTTACTTCATAGGTAGGGCAGGCGCAGTACATGCAGAGCCTTAATTGTTTCCTCCGGGACTTTTCCTGGGGAGTCAGAGGCCCTTTAAGGAATCCGATATCCATAGGTTGGGGGTTATCCTTTATCGGATAAGTATGTGCTGGGAGATAACTTTTTGATGAACTAGCCCGTTCTGTGCAACTCTCTCTAAGGCGTCTATCTATATTGATAGAGAGATTGAATAGATCCTCTAAAGAGGCAGAGATCCCTGTACGTGATAGTTCATCTCCTCAAACCCCAATCTGAACTGTGTTTTAAAAGAGACTTCATTCCATTCTGAGTCTCTAGCGAAGATTTTGAACTGGGTGATATAGGTTTCTACTGGATTTTTCCTCTGCTTTAATGACCGTAAAGCGTTTACTGCCGAAACCTGCCTAAATGGGTCATCGTATAAAGCTGACATTTGGGTAAAGAAGGCATTAAGAGAGCCCAAAATGGAATCTTCACTCTCATAGAAAGTGTCAGCCCAGGCCCTAGGCTCCCCCCTGAGATAAGAGATCACAGGGAGTACTCTAGATCTTTCTGAGGGATAAGTCCTAGGTTTCATCTCAAAAAGCAGCATACAGGAATTTTTTAACTCCCTGAATTGAGTACGGTCAACAGAGAACTTCTCAGGAGGGGATACTAAAGGCTCTGGATGAGCATCCACAGGTGGGGGTTTGGGAGTAAGCACTTTCCTCAAACAAGCTTTTAAAGCCTGATTTTCCACCTGTAATTCATGGAAATGTTTGAATGTTTGAATCCTATTACATAAAGCCTCCTGATCCATTATCACCTTGACTTAAATAAGAAATAAGAACAGTCTAAATAATGACAGTTGTTCCTAAGCTTTTTTGGCTGGTTTATTCTGTAAGGTTCCCAATAAGTTAAGTTAAGATCAGGATTCCCTTATAGTAGGTAAACACTTTTGCAAGATAATAACACCCTTTAATTAATAAGCTTCTAATTTTGGTGTTGTAACACAAGGGGGACCGAGGTATGAATAAAGGTCACCCCTGTGAGCTTATTATGTGCCTTATTGTGTATGACAGATATATAACAAATTTGATATAAGTCACTCACATGTGGCAGGTATAACAGGCAATGGCAGATCTATAGGTAATTAGTGTAATGAGCACAGTTCAGTATGGTAAATATAGCAGTGTTCAGTGCTGTGAATAATGCACACGATTTAGGCAAAAGTAAGTATGGGAAATGGAAGGCTCTCACCTAGTTCTTTAGAGCTAGTGTCCGGCTTCAGTGTGATCTGTGCTGCAGCGTCTGTGAGCAGCAATGCTGTGAGACTCAGAGTGAGCGAGGAGCAGGCGGCGATAGCTGATGACGTGTCAGCTGCTGTGAACCATCTGATGTGCTCCGGAGTGAGACGGGGAGTGACACTTCAGATAGCTTCCTGCTTAGGCTACAGATGAGCTGGAATCAGTGGATGGGAGTACAAGGTTGCGGTATGTCACCACAGAGACAATTGGCTGAGCTGTTTTCAGAAACAAGAATTTCTCAATAAACCAGCAATGAGGGCTGGGAGGAGACTGCCTATAAAGGCAAGGCAATTAAGGAGACAGGAGCGTTAGCCTATCACAGGCAGTTAACCCTTACAATCTGAACTCTATAATTTAGATATATGTATAAAGAAATTAACCCCCATTCTATCAAGAAGCTGAATCCTGAAAAATCCAGAAAATGTATTAAATAGATATACTAGTCCCCAGAGTATTAGGCCTACACCCTATAAATTGAATGTATGATAGAACATTTATTAACGTCAGAACTCTGAAAACCATTAAATATTAGATTTTGAATTGAGGTATATGGACAACTGTACATATATATATATATATATAGAGAGAGAGAATAGCAGATGTATATGAGCAACCACAGATACGTACATAAATATCAATCTAAAACTGGAGGGGATTTTTTTGGGGGGAAAAATGTTGAATTAGGGAAAATAAGTTTCACCAAATAAAACCTTATACCAATTTTAGATAGTGAAATAATTATCCATGATTTTCTCCACATTGTGCTTGGCTAATAAAATATAGGATTGTAGAAATACGCAAAGAACATAAATATATAAATGACCAATGGGAACACAATTAGGTATTTAATATCTAACAAAAGACGGCGTAAATAGAAGTTTTATTCTAGCTTATATGCATATTACCTACTGTAGCAGAATATATATATATATATATATATATATATATATATATATATATATATATATATATATATATATATACACACATTAAGCTCTAATAAAAATGGATCACAAAAGGGTATAATTCTGCCCCGGTATATGAAGTAGGCAAAAAATATTTGAGTCAATATATGGAAATATTTCTCTAATAAGCGTAATAATCACTATCATTTAATAATGTGTATAAATTATATTAGGCTTGAATGAAAACGAATAAGATGTATAAAAAGGATGCAATAGGACAATAAGAACCTCAATTGTAGTGTAATAATCTTAGTAAGTTATGTATAAGTACTTGAAGTGTTAAGTGATAAAATGAAAAAGCAAGTATCTTAAAATAAATAACTAATAATAACATCTTAATATATGGTAGAGGATTGTCTCAGAAAGAATCTCAGAAAAGCCCTTCAATAACAAACTATAAAAACATATGCTTCCAACTAAAACCAGAATAGAAATAGAATAGATATGGTGTTTTGTTAACGAAAGAGTTAACAAATGAGAAGGCGGTGTAGAAATGGCTTTAAAAGGCAACAGATTGATCAAATCAGGTATCTTGAGAAAGGCTGAATGCCAAAACCCGTAGAAACCTGATTCACACAAACTGACCACTGACACAGGAGGAGGAGGACAGTGACAGCCTGCTATTCAGAGGCTTTAAAGAGGATCATTATCGGTAAAAAGACCGGAGCAAAGGACATAAAGTACCTGACAAACTTTACCGGCGAAACTATCAGCCGAGCTGGAGCAGCTGAAAATTCCTCAAGTTGATAAAGAGTCCGAGCTTTCAAACACTCATAGCATGGACAACTTGGAGAGTTGAGAGATCACGAAAGGAACATCTGATCGGGTCTCTGTAATCAATGAGTGAAAACCACTTGAAGAGGAGATCTGCAGGATATCAGACTGTTCGGTAAATGGAGCCTGTACGCTACAGCGCTCTACCGGAATCACCTGTCTGCAAAGGGAGTACATCATAACAGTGCACTGTTCATCCGGAGGAGACCGAAAGAAACGACCAAAAGTCGCAAAAAAATGTATGTACATAATGTGAGCAAAAAAAAGCTACTTACAACTGTCTAGCTGAACTTTTTACAAAGACAATCAGATTCATTTAGGAAGTTTTACTTCCAACAGCCTAGCCGTGAACCGCAATTTTCATATTAAAGTGTTTTGTATAAATATGCTAAGAAAATACATAATAGAAGAATTATATTAAGGACTTGGAAGCACTAATTATTATCAACAGAGGGTAAACTATTTCTTTCATGTAATTAGCAAGACTCCATGAGCTAGTGACGTATGGGATATACAATCCTACCAGGAGGGGCAAAGTTTCCCAAACCTCAAAATGCCTATAAATTCACCCCTCACCACACCCACAATTCAGTTTTACAAACTTTGCCTCCTATGGAGGTGGTGAAGTAAGTTTGTGCTTAGATTTTACGTTGATATGTGCTTCTCAGCATTTTGAAGCCCGATTCCTCTCAGAGTACAGCGAATGTCAGAGGGTTGTGAAAGGGAGTATCACCTATTGAATGTAATGGTTTTCCTCATGGGAGATCTATTTCATAGGTTCTCTGTTATCGGTCGTAGAGATTTATCTCCTACCTCCCTTTTCAGATCGACGATATACTCTCATATACCTTTACCTCTACTGATAACTGTTTCAGTACTGGTTTGGCTATCTGCTATATGTGGATGGGTGTCTTTTGGTAAGTATGTTTTCATTACTTAAGACACTCTCAGCTATGGTTTGGCACTTTATGTATTAATATAAATTTCTAAATATATGTAGTGTACTTATATTTGCCATGAGTCAGGTTTATGTATATTTCCTTTTGCAGACTGTCAGTTTCATATTTGGGAAAAGTACAGTATATTTAGGAAAATATTTTTTCTTACCTGGGGTATAGTCTTTTTTCTATTGACTATTTTCTCTTTAAATTTTGCGGGCAAAATTAGGCTGGCGAGGGCGCAAAATGCTGAAGTTTATTGGGTCATTCTTGGTGCGAGAATTTTTTTGGCGCGAAGTTACGTCCGATGATGCAAATTCGTCATTTCTGGCGTCTTAGTTGACGCTGAGTTCCTTGCACAAGGTTGCGTCGTCAATGACGCAAGTGTGTCATTTCCGGATGTTGATAGCAGCAAAAAAAAATTTCACTTACGTTGTGCGTCATACTTGGCGCCAAATAATTTCATTATTTAAAACCCCATTCCTATGTGCCTCTTGCCTTTTTCTATGTTAGAGGGCTATGCTGTTTGCATTTTTGTCCCATTCCTGAAACTGCCATACAAGGAAATTGATAATTTTGCTTTATATGTTGTTTTTTCTCTAACGTTTGCAAGATGTCTCAATCTGATCCTGTCTCAGAAACCACTGTTGGAACCCTGCTGCCTGATAACAGTTCTACCAAAGCTAAGTGCATTTGTTGTAAATTTGTGGAGATTATATCTCCAGCTGTGGTATGTAATAGTTCTCATGATAAGCTTTTACATGCAGAGAATGTGTCCATCAGTAATAGTACTATACCTGTTGTTCCTTCAACATCTGTGAATATAAAAGATTTTATTGCTGATGCCATACAGAAGGCTTTGTCTGCCATCCCGCCTTCTAATAAACGTAAAAGGTCTTTTAAAACTTCTCATAAAGTTGATGAAATTTCTAATGACCGACAACATACTGAATTATCCTCATCTGACGAGGATCTATCTGATTCAGACGATCCTTCCTCAGATATTGACACTGACAAATCTACTTATTTATTTTAAATGGAGTATCTTCGTTCCTTGTTAAAAGAAGTGTTGATTACATTGGATATTAAGGAAACTAGTCCTCTTGATATTAAAACTAGTAAACGTTTAATGTCTGTTTATAAACCTCATGTGGTTACTCCAGAGGATTTTCTAGTTCTTGATGCTAGTTCTGATATGATTTCTAAGGAATGGAATAGGCCTGGTACTTCTTTTATTCCTTCTTCAAGGTTTAAAAAATCGTATCCTTTGCCAGCAGTTAGATTGAAGTTTTGGGAAAAGATCCCTAAAGTTGATGGAGCTATTTCTACTCTTGCTAAATGTACTACTATCCCTATGGAATATAGTACTTCTTTTAAAGACCCTTTAGATAGGAAACTTGAATCTTATCTAAGGAAAGCTTATTTATATTCTGGTCATCTCCTCAGGCCTGCCATTTATATGGCTGATGTTGCAGCTGCATCAACTTTTTGGTTGGAAAGTTTAGCGCAACAGGAAACAGATCCTGATTTTTCTAGCATTGTTCGCTTGCTTCAACATGCTAATCATTTTATTTGTGATGCCATTTTTTATATCATCAAAATTTATGTTAAATCTATGTCTTTGTGGCTTAAATATTGGAATGCTGACATGGTATCTAAGTCTAGATTACTATCTCTTTCTTTCCAAGGCAATAAGTTATTTAGTTCTCAGTTGGATTCGATTATTTCAACTGTCACTGGGGAGAAGGGAGTTTTTTGCCTCAGGGTAAAATACCTAAGGGTAAATCTATAGCTTCTAACTGCTTCCCCCAAAGAATCTGGTTCCAATTGGAAACCTTCTTCAAGTTGGAGTAAATCCAAACCATTTAAGAAACTAAAGTCAGCCCCCATGTCTGCATGAAGGTACGGCCCTCATTCCAGCTCAGCTGGTAGGGGGCAGATTAAGATTCTTCCAAAACATTTGGACAGATTCTGTCCAAAATCATTGGATTCAGATTATTGTCTCTCAAGGGTACCAAATAGGATTCAGAGTAAGACCTCCTGTGAGGTTTTTTTCTCTCACACATCCCAGTAAATCCAGTAAAGGCTCAAACTTTTCTGAAGTGTGTTTCAGACCTGGAGCTTTCAGGGGTAATCATACCAGTTCCGTTTCAGGAACAGGGTCTGGGGTTTTATTCGAATCTATTCATTGTCCCAAAGAAAGAAAATTCTTTCAGGACAGTTCTGGATCTGAAAATTTTGAATTGTTGTGTAAGAGTGCCAACTTTCAAAATGGTGACTATAAGGACTATTCTGCCTTTTGTTCAGCAAGGGCATTATATGTCCACAATAGACTTACAGGATGCTTATCTTCATATTCCGATTCATCCAGATCACTATCAGTTCCTGAGATTCTCTTTTCTAGACAAGCATTACCAATTTGTTGCTCTTCCTTTTGGCCAAGCGACAGCTCCAAGAATCTTTTCAAAGGTTCTCGGTTCCTACTCTCTGTAATCAGAGAGCAGGGTATTGCGCTGTTTCCTTATTTGGACGATATCTTGGTACTTGCTCAGTCTTTACGTTCTGCAGAATCTCACACAAATCAACTAGTGTTGTTTCTTCAAAGACATGGTTGGAGGATCAATTTACCAAAAAGTTTTTTGATTCCTCAGACAAGGGTAACCTTGTTAGGTTTCCAGATAGGGACATAGTCATGGACACTGAATCTAACAGACAAGAGACGATTTAAATTGGTTTCAGCTTGTCGGAACCTTCAGTCTCAATCATTCCCTTCAGTGGCTATGTGCATGGAAGTTTTAGGTCTCATAACTGCAGCATCGGACGCGATCCCCTTTGCTCGTTTTCATATGAGACCTCTCCAGCTTTGTATGCTGAACCAATGGTGCAGAGATTATACAAGGCTATCACAATTAATATCCTTAAATCCCAATGTTCGACTCTCTCTGACTTGGTGGTTAGATCACCATCGTATGATTCTAGGGGCCTCTTTCGTTAGTCCAACCTAGACTGTAATCACAACAGATGCAAGTCTTTCAGGTTGGGGGGCTGTTTGGGGATCTCTGATGCCACAAGGGGTTTGGAAATCTCAAGAGGCAAGATTACCAATGAATATTTTGGAACTCCGTGCGATTCTCAGAGCTCTTCAGTTTTGGCCTCTGTTGAAGAGAGAACCGTTCATTTGTTTTCAGACAATGTCACAACTGTGGCTTATGTCAATCATCAGGGTGGGACTCACAGTCCTCAAGCTATGAAAGAAGTACCTTGGATACTTGTTTGGGCGGAATCCAGCTCCTGTCTAATTTCCTGTCTAATTTCTGCAGTTCATATCCCAGGTATAGACAATTGGGAAGCGGATTACCTCAGTCGTCAGACTTTACATCCAGGGGAGTGGTCTCTCCACCCAGAGGTGTTTTCTCAAGTTATTCAGATGTGGGTATTCCAGAAATAGATCTGATGGCATCTCCAGGGATCCTAAGGCGGAAGCAGTGGATGCATTGACACTTCCTTGGTGTTATGATCCTGCTGATATTTTCCCTCCTCTAGTTCTTCTGCCAAGAGTAATCTCCAAAATCATCATGGAGCAATCGTTTGTGCTGCTGGTGGCTCCAGCATGGCCTCACAGGTTTTGGTATCCGGATCTTGTCCGGATGTCCAGTTGCCAACCTTGGCCACTTCCATTATGGCCAGACCTTCTATCTCAAGGTCCGTTTTTCCATCAGGATCTCAAATCATTAAATTTGAAGGTATGGAAATTGAATGCTTAGTCATAGAGGTTTTTCTGACTCCGTGATTAATACTATGTTACAAGTTCATAAATCTGTTTCTAGAAAGATTTATTATCGAATTTGGAAGACTTATATTTCATGGTGTTCTTTTCATAAATTTTCTTGGCATTCTTTTAGAATTCCTAGAATCTTACAGTTTCTTAAGGATGGTTTGAATAAAGGTTTGTCTGCAAGTTCCTTGAAAGGACAAATCTCTGTTCTTTCTGTTTTATTCCACAGAAAAAT
Organism: Bombina bombina; assembly: GCF_027579735.1. Lineage (NCBI taxonomy): Eukaryota > Metazoa > Chordata > Amphibia > Anura > Bombinatoridae > Bombina > Bombina bombina. The sequence continues at coordinate 788,864,797 of NC_069501.1, read as the reverse complement.
TGATTCCTGATATTCATTGTTTTGTACAGGCTTTGGTTCGTATCAAGCCTGTCATTAAATCAATCTCTCCTCCATGGAGTCTTGCTCCGCGTCGGATGTCTTGATGATGGACCCGCTCCGCGCCGGATGGATGAAGACTTCTGCTCGTCTGGAGGACCACTTTGCCCTGGCTTGGATGAAGACTTCTGCCCGTCTAGAGGACCACTTCTGCCCGGCTTGGATGAAGACGTCTTCCGCTAAGGTGATCTTCAGGGGGTTAGTGTTAGTTTTTTTTTATGGGTGTGTTTTATTTTTAGGTTAGGGTTTGGGCTGCAAAAGAGCTAACTGCCCTTTTAAGGGTAATGCCCATCCAAATGCCCTTTTTAGGGCAATGGGGAGCTTAGGTTTTTTTAGTTAGTTTTTTCTTTGGTGGGTTGGTTGTGTGGGTGGTGGGTTTTACTGCTGGGGGATTGCTTGTATTTTTTGTTTCAGGTAAAAGAGCTGATTACTTTGGGGCAATGCCCCGCAAAAGGCCCTTTTAAGGGCTATTGGTAGTTTAGTTTAGGCTAGGGTTTTTTTTTTTTTTTTTTTTTTTAAATTCTTTTTTATTAAGGACACAAGAAAAAGGACAAATATGGTCACAGTTTTACATCAAAGACGGCATACTCATTAGTAAATGAACATTTGTACAGTTAAGTACAGGTGGGTACATTGTCAGATATTGCCATGGAGCATTCTCTCATGTCCCATTTTTTGGTTTCCAGTTACAAATGAACAGGAACATATGTGTTTACAGTGTTACATCAAAAACAGCGTTATCCAGAGTAGGTGAACAATTGTACAGTTAAGTATAGGTAGATATAGTAACAGATAATACCATATAGCAATCTCTCATGTCCCAGTTCTTGATTTACAGTTATTCTTTCTTATCCTTTAATTGGTAATAACTTGTTTAAACTTTCCCTCTCCCATCCCCCCCCCCACTCCCCCCTCCCAAGATTCAAACATCACCTAACTACATTTTAAACTCACTAACCATATGATGCCGAATCCATCATCTTATAATATTAAAACTGCTCTAGATCATTCTTTGTGGTACATAGAGGAAGGAAGAGAAGCAGAAAAAAAAAAAAAAAAAAAAAAAAGGAAAAATAAATCTCTCCAGCTCCCTAGATAGAGATGTTTTCTCTCTCCTCCTCCCCACCCCCTCTCATCTGTTGCAGGAATCTCCATTCTCCCCTCAAAGAGGCTGTCAGCATGTATTCAGTATGGGCAAAGGGGAGCAATAATTGTTTTTGTGAGTCCATAGTTAGGGTTTCAATATATTTCCGCCATTTAGTTATAAAGTGTCTGAGTCGTCTGTCGGTGTCCATCTTAGTGTCTAGCTGTTCGGTAATCAGTTGTTTGTGTATGCTGTGTTTAAATGCACTAAAGGTAGGAGTAGGGTTTTTTTTTTATTTTGGTTTTTTTTTTATTTTGGTAGGGTTATTAGATTAGGTTTAATTAGTTTAAATTTCTGTAATTTGTTTATTATTTTCTGTAATTTAGTGGGCTTTAGATAATTTAATTTAGTTAATTGTATTTAATGTAGTTAATTTATTTAATTATAGTGTAGTGTTAGGCGTAATTGTAACTTAGGTTAGGTTTTATTCTACAGGTACTTTTGTATTTATTTTAGCTAGGTAGTTATTAAATAGTTAATAACTATTTAGTAACTATTGTACCTAGTTAAAATAAATACAAACTTACCTGTAAAATAAAAATAGGAATAATTTAGTTAATGATGGTAATTCTATTTATATTTATTTAAATTAGATTTAAGTTAGGGGGTGTTAGACTTAGATTAAGGGGTTAATAAATTTAATATAGTGGCGGCAGATTAGGGGTTAATAAGTATGATGTAGGTGGCGGCGGTGTAGGGGGGCAGATTAGGGGTTAATAAGTATAATGTAGGTGGCGGTGGGCTCCGGGAGTGGCAGGATAGGGGTTAATACATTTATTAGAGTGGCGGTGGGCTCCGGGAGTGGCAGTTTAGAGGTTAATAACTTTATTTAGTTGTGGCGGTATAGGGGGGTAAACAGTATACTATAGTGTGGGTGTTTAGTGACAGGGTACCAATAAAGCTGTGAAAAAGCAGAAGAGCAGCGAGATCGATGAATGTTAGTTAACAACAGTCCGCTGCTCATCACCCCGTACTTGGTGTGCAGCTTTTTGACAGCTTTTTTGGTAACTTTGGAGAACGTATTCAGGTCCACGGCAGCGATGTTAGGCGAACTTAGGGGAGCGTATTTGTGCCGTCGAATGCAAGTAAGTTGATGGCTTGATAAGTAGATACCTATGCATTCTTTAGACATTAAACTACTGCTAGAAGAGTTTCTGAATTGTCTGCTCTTTCTTGTGAATCTCCTTTTTCTGGTTTTCCATCAGAATAAGGCAGTTTTGTAGACTTCATTTAAATTCTTACCTAAGGTTGTGAATTCTAACAACATTAATAGAGAAATTGTTGTCCCTTCTTTGTGTCCTAATCCTAAGAATTTGTTGGAGAAATCCTTGCATTCTTTGGATGTGGTAAGAGCTTTGAAATATTATGTTGAAGATACTAAAGATTTCAGGAAGACTTCTAGTCTATTTGTTATCTTTTCTGGTTCTAGGAAAGGTCAGAAGGCTTCTGCCATTTCCTTGGCATCTTGGTTAAAGCTTTTGATTCATCAGGCTTATTTGGAGTCGGATCAGGCCCCGCCTCAGAGAATTACAGCTCATTCTACTAGGTCAGTCTCCACGTTGTAGGCTTTTAAGAATGAAGCTTCAGTTGATCAGATTTGCAAAGCAGCAACTTGGTCTTCTTTGCATACATGTACTAAATTCTACAGTTTTGATGTATTTGCTTCTTCGGAAGCAGTTTTTGGCAGAAAAGTTCTTCAGGCAGCTGTTTGATTTCTCTGCTTATGTTTTAAGTTTTTTTCTTTCATTTATGAGAAAAACTTATATTTTTGGTTGTGGATTTAATTTTCTCAGCGGAAAATGGCTATTATTATATCCCTCCCTCTCTAGAGACTCTTGTGTTGAGTTCCATATCTTGGGTATTTCTATCCTATACGTCACTAGCTCATGGACTCTTGCCAATTACATGAAAGAAAACATAATTTATGTAAGAACTTACCTGATAAATTAATCTTTCATATTGGCAAGAGTCCATGAGACCCACCCTTTTTATGGTGGTTATGATTTTTTTGTATAAAGCACAATTATTTAAAAATTCCTTTGTTGGATGCTTTTTACTCCTTTCTTTTTCACCCCACTATTTGGCTATTTGTTAAACTGAACTTGAGGTTTGGGAAATTTTGCCCCTCCTGGTAGGATTGTATATTCCATACGTCACTAGCTCATGAACTCTTGCCAATATGAAAGAAATTAATTTATCAGGTAAGTTCTTACAAAAATTATGTTTTATAATTGGCATAATATGGAAGAGACATCACTCGTATAGCTACATTGTATTGTATCGTATGTTAAAGAGGCTCAATTCTTCATAGAGGAACAAATGCATGTTATTGTGATTCATTTTATTTTATCTTTGTTTTACATTGATATCCTTAGTGATATTGAATTAGACACCGGTGTCTTTTTAGGAATTTTAGAGTTTCATACATAGGGCGCGATCCGATATACAGCGCAAGTTTTAGCGCAAGCATGGGAACCTGCGCCGCCCGTAATTTCACCTTGCACATCGGGGTATTACATATACCCCGCCGGCAGTTCCTAAAGTGCCGTAAGTCGGATAAATTGTCGATGTCCAGAAATAAGTGTAAATACAAATTTCTGGAGTCGCCAGTGACTTACGGCATTTTAGAAACTGCCGGCGCCTTAGAAAAGTAAAGGAAATATCAAATTTCCCATAAAAGTCTAACCTGCCTCCCAAAAATATCCAGACACATAAAACCCCTGTATCCGCAATCCCCCCTCTCACTACTACTAATAAATGTATTAACCCCTAGACCGACAACCCCCCACAACGCAATAAGCCTAATTATTAACCCCTAAACCACCATAGCCCACACCGCAGGTAATAACTAAATTATTAACCCCTAAACTGCCATAGCCCACAATGCAATTAACCTATTTAAGTATTAACCCCTAAACCGCCGTAGCCCACATAGCCTATTAAATGTATTCACCCCTAATCTGTCAACGTCGCCGCCACTATAATAAAGTTATTAACCCCTAAACCTAAGTCTAACCCTAGCACCCCCCTAACTTAAATATTATTTAAATAAATCTAAATAATATTACTATTATTAACTAAATTATTCCTATTTAAAACTAAATACTTACCTATAAAATAAACCCTAAGATAGCTACAATATAATTAATAATTACATTGTAGCTATTTTAGGATTTATTTTTATTTTACAGGCAACTTTGTATTTATTTTAACTAGGTACAATAGCTGTTAACTAGTTAATAACTATTTAATAGCTAGCTAGTTAAAATAATTACAAATTTACCTGTAAAACAAAACCTAACCTAAGTTACAATTACACCTAACACTACACTATCATTAAATTAACTACAATTACCTAAAATTAAATACAATTAAATAAAATAAACTATAGTACAACCCCCCCCACTAAATTACAGAAAATAAAAAATTACAAGAAGTTTAAACTAATTACACCTAATCTTAGCCCCCTAATAAAATAAAAAAGCCCCCAAAATAATAAAAACAGAATTTATGTTTACCTGATAAATTACTTTCTCCAACGGTGTGTCCGGTCCACGGCGTCATCCTTACTTGTGGGATATTCTCTTCCCCAACAGGAAATGGCAAAGAGCCCAGCAAAGCTGGTCACATGATCCCTCCTAGGCTCCGCCTACCCCAGTCATTCGACCGACGTTAAGGAGGAATATTTGCATAGGAGAAACCATATGGTACCGTGGTGACTGTAGTTAAAGAAAATAAATTATCAGACCTGATTAAAAAAACCAGGGCGGGCCGTGGACCGGACACACCGTTGGAGAAAGTAATTTATCAGGTAAACATAAATTCTGTTTTCTCCAACATAGGTGTGTCCGGTCCACGGCGTCATCCTTACTTGTGGGAACCAATACCAAAGCTTTAGGACACGGATGAAGGGAGGGAGCAAATCAGGTCACCTAAATGGAAGGCACCACGGCTTGCAAAACCTTTCTCCCAAAAATAGCCTCAGAAGAAGCAAAAGTATCAAACTTGTAAAATTTGGTAAAAGTGTGCAGTGAAGACCAAGTCGCTGCCCTACATATCTGATCAACAGAAGCCTCGTTCTTGAAGGCCCATGTGGAAGCCACAGCCCTAGTGGAATGAGCTGTGATTCTTTCGGGAGGCTGCCGTCCGGCAGTCTCGTAAGCCAATCTGATGATGCTTTTAATCCAAAAAGAGAGAGAGGTAGAAGTTGCTTTTTGACCTCTCCTTTTACCGGAATAAACAACAAACAAGGAAGATGTTTGTCTAAAATCCTTTGTAGCATCTAAATAGAATTTTAGAGCGCGAACAACATCCAAATTGTGCAACAAACGTTCCTTCTTTGAAACTGGTTTCGGACACAGAGAAGGTACGATAATCTCCTGGTTAATGTTTTTGTTAGAAACAACTTTTGGAAGAAAACCAGGTTTAGTATGTAAAACCACCTTATCTGCATGGAACACCAGATAAGGAGGAGAACACTGCAGAGCAGATAATTCTGAAACTCTTCTAGCAGAAGAAATTGCAACTAAAAACAAAGCTTTCCAAGATAATAACTTAATATCAACGGAATGCAAGGGTTCAAACGGAACCCCCTGAAGAACTGAAAGAACTAAATTGAGACTCCAAGGAGGAGTCAAAGGTTTGTAAACAGGCTTAATTCTAACCAGAGCCTGAACAAAGGCTTGAACATCTGGCACAGCGGCCAGCTTTTTGTGAAGTAACACAGACAAGGCAGAAATCTGTCCCTTCAGGGAACTTGCAGATAATCCTTTTTCCAATCCTTCTTGAAGGAAGGATAGAATCCTAGGAATCTTAACCTTGTCCCAAGGGAATCCTTTAGATTCACACTAACAGATATATTTTTTCCAAATTTTGTGGTAAATCTTTCTAGTTACAGGCTTTCTGGCCTGAACAAGAGTATCGATAACAGAATCTGAGAATCCTCGCTTCGATAAGATCAAGCGTTCAATCTCCAAGCAGTCAGCTGGAGTGAAACCAGATTCGGATGTTCGAACGGACCCTGAACAAGAAGGTCTCGTCTCAAAGGTAGCTTCCAAGGAGGAGCCGATGACATATTCACCAGATCTGCGTACCAAGTCCTGCATGGCCACGCAGGAGCTATCAAGATCACCGACGCCCTCTCCTGATTGATCCTGGCTACCAGCCTGGGGATGAGAGGAAACGGCGGGAACACATAAGCTAGTTTGAAGGTCCAAGGTGCTACTAGTGCATCCACTAGAGCCGCCTTGGGATCCCTGGATCTGGACCCGTAGCAAGGAACTTTGAAGTTCTGACGAGAGGCCATCAGATCCATGTCTGGAATGCCCCACAGCTGAGTGACTTGGGCAAAGATTTCCGGATGGAGTTCCCACTCCCCCGGATGCAATGTCTGACGACTCAGAAAATCCGCTTCCCAATTTTCCACTCCTGGGATGTGGATAGCAGACAGGTGGCAGGAGTGAGACTCCGCCCATAGAATGATTTTGGTCACTTCTTCCATCGCCAGGGAACTCCTTGTTCCCCCCTGATGGTTGATGTACGCAACAGTTGTCATGTTGTCTGATTGAAACCGTATGAACTTGGCCCTCGCTAGCTGAGGCCAAGCCTTGAGAGCATTGAATATCGCTCTCAGTTCCAGAATATTTATCGGTAGAAGAGATTCTTCCCGAGACCAAAGACCCTGAGCTTTCAGGGATCCCCAGACCGCGCCCCAGCCCATCAGACTGGCGTCGGTCGTGACAATGACCCACTCTGGTCTGCGGAATGTCATCCCTCGTGACAGGTTGTCCAGGGACAGCCACCAACGGAGTGAGTCTCTGGTCCTCTGATTTACTTGTATCTTCGGAGACAAGTCTGTATAGTCCCCATTCCACTGACTGAGCATGCACAGTTGTAATGGTCTTAGATGAATGCGTGCAAAAGGAACTATGTCCATTGCCGCTACCATCAACCCGATCACTTCCATGCACTGAGCTATGGAAGGAAGAGGAACGGAATGAAGTATCCGACAAGAGTCTAGAAGTTTTGTTTTTCTGGCCTCTGTCAGAAAAATCCTCATTTCTAAGGAGTCTATTATTGTTCCCAAGAAGGGAACCCTTGTTGACGGAGATAGAGAACTCTTTTCCACGTTCACTTTCCATCCGTGCGATCTGAGAAAGGCCAGGACAATGTCCGTGTGAGCCTTTGCTTGAGGAAGGGACGACGCTTGAATCAGAATGTCGTCCAAGTAAGGTACTACAGCAATGCCCCTTGGTCTTAGCACAGCTAGAAGGGACCCTAGTACCTTTGTGAAAATCCTTGGAGCAGTGGCTAATCCGAAAGGAAGCGCCACGAACTGGTAATGTTTGTCCAGGAATGCGAACCTCAGGAACCGATGATGTTCCTTGTGGATAGGAATATGTAGATACGCATCCTTTAAATCCACCGTGGTCATGAATTGACCTTCCTGGATGGAAGGAAGAATAGTTCGAATGGTTTCCATCTTGAACGATGGAACCTTGAGAAACTTGTTTAAGATCTTGAGATCTAAGATTGGTCTGAACGTTCCCTCTTTTTTGGGAACTATAAACAGATTGGAGTAGAACCCCATCCCTTGTTCTCTTAATGGAACGGGATGAATCACTCCCATTTTTAACAGGTCTTCTACACAATGTAAGAATGCCTGTCTTTTTATGTGGTCTGAAGACAACTGAGACCTGTGGAACCTCCCCCTTGGGGGAAGTCCCTTGAATTCCAGAAGATAACCTTGGGAGACTATTTCTAGCGCCCAAGGATCCAGAACATCTCTTGCCCAAGCCTGAGCGAAGAGAGAGAGTCTGCCCCCCACCAGATCCGGTCCCGGATCGGGGGCCAACATTTCATGCTGTCTTGGTAGCAGTGGCAGGTTTCTTGGCCTGCTTTCCCTTGTTCCAGCCTTGCATTGGTCTCCAAGCTGGCTTGGCTTGAGAAGTATTACCCTCTTGCTTAGAGGACGTAGCACTTTGGGCTGGTCCGTTTCTACGAAAGGGACGAAAATTAGGTTTATTCTTTGCCTTGAAAGGCCGATCCTGAGGAAGGGCGTGGCCCTTACCCCCAGTGATATCCGAGATAATCTCTTTCAAGTCAGGGCCAAACAGCGTTTTCCCCTTGAAAGGAATGTTAAGTAACTTGTTCTTGGAAGACGCATCAGCCGACCAAGATTTCAACCAAAGCGCTCTGCGCGCCACAAAAGCAAACCCAGAATTCTTAGCCGCTAACCTAGCCAATTGCAAAGTGGCGTCTAGGGTGAAAGAATTAGCCAATTTGAGAGCATTGATTCTGTCCATAATCTCCTCATAAGGAGGAGAATCACTGTCGACCGCCTTTATCAGCTCATCGAACCAGAAACATGCGGCTGTAGCGACAGGGACAATGCATGAAATTGGTTGTAGAAGGTAACCCTGCTGAACAAACATCTTTTTAAGCAAACCTTCTAATTTTTTATCCATAGGATCTTTGAAAGCACAACTATCCTCTATGGGTATAGTGGTGCGTTTGTTTAAAGTGGAAACCGCTCCCTCGACCTTGGGGACTGTCTGCCATAAGTCCTTTCTGGGGTCGACCATAGGAAACAATTTTTTAAATATGGGGGGAGGGACGAAAGGAATACCGGGCCTTTCCCATTCTTTATTAACAATGTCCGCCACCCGCTTGGGTATAGGAAAAGCTTCTGGGAGCCCCGGCATCTCTAGGAACTTGTCCATTTTACATAGTTTCTCTGGGATGACCAACTTGTCACAATCATCCAGAGTGGATAATACCTCCTTAAGCAGAATGCGGAGATGTTCCAACTTAAATTTAAATGCAATCACATCAGGTTCAGCTTGTTGAGAAATGTTCCCTGAATCAGTAATTTCTCCCTCAGACAAAACCTCCCTGGCCCCATCAGACTGAGTTAGGGGCCCTTCAGAAATATTAATATCAGCGTCGTCATGCTCTTCAGTATCTAAAACAGAGCAGTCGCGCTTACGCTGATAAGTGTTCATCTTGGCTAAAATGTTTTTGACAGAATTATCCATTACAGCCGTTAATTGTTGCATAGTAAGGAGTATTGGTGCGCTAGATGTACTAGGGGCCTCCTGAGTGGGCAAGACTCGTGTAGACGAAGGAGGGAATGATGCAGTACCATGCTTACTCCCCTCACTTGAGGAATCATCTTGGGCATCATTGTCATTGTCACATAAATCACATTTATTTAAATGAATAGGAATTCTGGCTTCCCCACATTCAGAACACAGTCTATCTGGTAGTTCAGACATGTTAAACAGGCATAAACTTGATAACAAGTACAAAAAACGTTTTAAAATAAAACCGTTACTGTCACTTTAAATTTTAAACTGAACACACTTTATTACTGCAAATGCGAAAAAACATGAAGGAATTGTTCAAAATTCACCAAATTTTCACCACAGTGTCTTAAAGCCTTAAAAGTATTGCACACCAAATTTGGAAGCTTTAACCCTTAAAATAACGGAACCGGAGCCGTTTTGAACTTTAACCCCTTACAGTCCCTGGTATCTGCTTTGCTGAGACCCAACCAAGCCCCAAGGGGAATACGATACCAAATGACGCCTTCAGAAAGTCTTTTCTAAGTATCAGAGCTCCTCTCACATGCGACTGCATGCCATGCCTCTCAAAAACAAGTGCGCAACACCGGCGCGAAAATGAGGCTCTGCCTATGCTTTGGGAAAGCCCCTAAAGAATAAGGTGTCTAAAACAGTGCCTGCCGATATTATTATATCAAAATACCCAGATAAAATGATTCCTCAAGGCTAAATATGTGTTAATAATCAATCGATTTAGCCCAAAAAAAGTCTACAGTCTTAATAAGCCCTTTTTGAAGCCCTTATTTACAATCGTAATAAACATGGCTTACCGGATCCCAGAGGGAAAATGACAGCTTCCAGCATTACATCGTCTTGTTAGAATGTGTCATACCTCAAGCAGCAAGAGACTGCTCACTGTTCCCCCAACTGAAGTTAATTGCTCTCAACAGTCCTGTGTGGAACAGCCATGGATTTTAGTGACGGTTGCTAAAATCATTTTCCTCATACAAACAGAAATCTTCATCTCTTTTCTGTTTCTGAGTAAATAGTACATACCAGCACTATTTCAAAATAACAAACTCTTGATTGAATAATAAAAACTACAGTTAAACACTAAAAAACTCTAAGCCATCTCCGTGGAGATGTTGCCTGTACAACGGCAAAGAGAATGACTGGGGTAGGCGGAGCCTAGGAGGGATCATGTGACCAGCTTTGCTGGGCTCTTTGCCATTTCCTGTTGGGGAAGAGAATATCCCACAAGTAAGGATGACGCCGTGGACCGGACACACCTATGTTGGAGAAATTCCCTACTCTATACTAAATTACAAATAGCCCTTATAAGGGCTTTTTGCAGGACATTGCCCCAAAGTAATCAGCTCTTTTACCTGTAAAAAAAGAAATACAACCCCCCCGAACATTAAAACCCACCACCCACACCCAACCTTACTCTAAAACCCACCCAATCCCCCCTTAAAAAAACACTACCCCATTGAAGATCACCCTACCTTGAGCCGTCTTCACCCAGCCGGGCAGAAGTCTTCATCCGATCCGGGCACAAGTGGTCCTCCAGCCGGGCAGAAGTCTTCATCCAAGTGGCATCTTCTATCTTCTTCCATCCGACGAGGAGTGACTCCATCTTGAAGACATCCGACGCGGAGCACCCTTCCTGGCCGACGGACTAACGATGAATGAAGGTTCCTTTAAATGACGTCATCCATTTTTACAGATTTTCACAGTTAGGCAGCGCTAGTTAATGTGTGATATAGATAACATTGTGCTCTGATTGAGATAAGTGGGCAGTCTGAAGAGGCTTAGATACAATGTAATCACAGAGGTAAAAAGTAACTAATTAATATAACAGTTTTGGTTATGCAAAACTGGGGAATCCTACAATATAAAATGTGTTTGTTTGAAGCTGTCATGCACAGTAGAGACTGCACGAGGACAAACACACCTGCCATTCAACAAACTGACGTGGGCTGGCTGCTGGCACCTAATCTGTGAAGGGGGCGGAGCTGACCAGCCGTGGAGCTGCGTCGTGAAGGGGTGAGTGTGACGGGGCGGGGCCGCCGTGGCTGTCTGAGTGTCTGGATGAGAGAGAGAGCAGCACAAGAGGGGTGAGAGAGAGCAAAAGAGAGGGGTGAGAGAGAGTAAAAGAGAAGGGTGAGAGAGAGCAAAAGAGAAGGGTGAGAGAGAGCAAAAGAGAAGGGTGAGAAAGAGCAAAAGAGAGGGGGAGACAGAGAGACAGCAAAAGAGAGGGGGGAGAGAGATCAAAAGGGGGGAGAGAGAGATCAAAAGGGGGGAGAGAGAGATCAAATGAGAGGGGGGAGAGAGAGATCAAAAGGGGGGAGAGAGAGATCAAAAGGGGGGAGAGAGAGAGAGATCAAAATTGAGGGGGGAGAGAGAGATCAAAAGAGAGGGGGGGAGAGAGAGAGATCAAAAGAGAGAGATCAAAAGAGAGGGGGGGAGGGAGAGCAAAAGAGAGGGGGAGAGAGAGCAAGCAAAAGGGTGGGTGAGAGAGAAAGCAAAAGAGATGGTGAGAGAGAGCAAGAGAGGGGGAAAAAGAGCAAAAGAGGGGGGGGGGAGAGCAAAAGAAAGGGGGAGAGAGCAAAAGAGAGCGCAAAAGAGGGGGGAGAGAGAGCGCAAAAGAGAGGGGGAGAGAGAGCGAGCAAAAGAGGTGGGAGAGAGAGCAAAAAAGAGGGGGAAAGAGAGAGAGCAAAAGAGAGGGGGGGAGAGAGAGCAAAAAAGAGGGGGGAGAGAGAGCGCAAAGGAGAGAGAGCAAAAGAGAGGGGGGAGAGAGAGAGAGTGCAAAAGAGAGGGGAGAGAGAGCAAAAGAGAGAGGGAGAGAGCAAAAAGAGAGGGGGAGGAGAGAGAGACAGCAAAAGAGAGGGGAGGAGAGAGCAAAAGAGAGGGGAGGAGAGAGAGAGCAAAAGAGAGGGGAGGGAGAGAGAGCAAAAGAGAGGGGAGGAGAGAGAGAGCAAAAGAGAGGGGAGGGAGAGAGAGCAAAAAAGAGGGAAGAGAGCAAAAAAAAAGGGGAGAAAGAGCAAAAAAAGGGTGAGAGAGCAAAAGAGGGGGAGAAAGAGCAAAAGAGAGGGGGAAAAAGAGCAAAAGAGGGGGCGAGAGAGAGCAAAAGAGGGGACGAGAGAGAGCAAAAGAGGGGGCGAGAGAGAGCAAAAGAGGGGGCGAGAGAGAGCAAAAGAGGGGGCGAGAGAGAGCAAAAGAGGGGGCGAGAGAGAGCAAAAGAGAGAGGGGAGAGAGAGCGCAAAAGAGAGGGGAGAGAGAGCAAAAGAGAGGGGAGGAGAGAGACTGCAAAAGAGAGGGGAGGAGAGAGAGAGCAAAAAAAAAGGGGGAGAAAGAGCAAAAGAGAGGGAGAGAGCAAAAGAGAGGGAGAGAGAGCAAAAGAGGGGGAGAGCGCAAAAGAGAGGGGGGAGAGAGCGCAAAAGAGAGGGGAGAGCGCAAAAGAGGGGAGAGAGCAAAAGAGGGGAGAGAGCAAAAGAGGGGAGAGAGAGTGCGCAAAAGAGAGGGGGAGAGAGAGAGCGAAAGAGAGGGGGGAGAGAGAGCAAAAAAGAGGGGGAGAGAGAGAGAGCAAAGGAGAGAGAGAGAGCAAAAGAGAGGGGGGAGAGAGAGCGCAAAAGAGAAGGGAGAGAGAACAAAAGAGAGGGGGGAGAGAGAGAGCAAAAGAGAGGGGGGAGAGAGAGAGCAAAAGAGAGGGGAGGAGAACAGAAGAGAGGGAGGAGAGAGATCTAAAGAGAGGGGGGAGAGAGGGGGAGAAAAAGCAAAAGAGGGGAAGAGAGAGAGCGCAAAAGAGAGGGGGTAGAGAGAGCGCAAAAGAGAGGGGGAGAGAGAGAGCAAAAGAGAGGGGGAGAGAGAGAACAAAAGAGAGGGGGGAGAGAGAGAGCAAAAGAGAGGGGGGAGAGAGAGAGCAAAAGAGAGGGGGGAGAGAACACAAAAGAGAGGGGGGAGAGAACACAAAAGAGAGGGGAGAGAACACAAAAGAGAGGGGAGAGCAAAAGACAGGGGGGAGAGAGCGAAAGAGAGGGGAGGAGAGAGAAAGCGCAAAAGAGAGGGGAGGAGAGAGAGAGCAAAAGAGAGGGGGGAAGAGAGAGCAAAATAGAGGGAGGAGACCGCTGTACTGCAAAAAATGGCCGGTGTACACGGCTTTAGGACTAGTAGGTTATAAAGGGATTATCTATCTTCTTAAAGAAACCTTTTCAAGAAGACTGTCCCTTTAATGCATCCTGGAGGGGAAAAATATGCATCTATGTGTATCATGTTATGATGATTTCTGAGTTTAATTATTTTGAGGTTTGAAAATTCCTTCTTATGCTTTCACCTCATCTATTTATTGGATTGAGTAAGAAAAACAGATACATGGTAATGATGAACAGAAAGAAAGTACAAAATATACTTATAGTTCTTTATTAAACAACTGTGAACACTTCACTGTAAAAATCCATAAAACTTTTATAAACAAACATTTTGTAAATAGAGCTATACTACAATAAAAGAATTTGCAACACAAATATTTACATGCAATACTGACAGATTTGGCACTTCCTGGAAAATGTACAAATTAAAAAATAAAATGATGGTTAAAACTGAGCATTTATATCATGCACTTTGCAAATACTCCACAAGCACTTATGGCACAGTTATCAGAAGATACCAGGCTCTTCTCCAATCTCATGTTTAAACAACCTTTAATGTGCTTCCATACGTTTGTTGCAAAACAACCTGAACATTATCAAGAATAAAGTCAAATGCCATGTTCCATACAGATTCCACAGACTGCTGCATTAATCTGAAAAAGAAAAACAAACCAAAAAAGTTTAGTAATTCAACATCATGCCAAGCTATACCCACAAGATGAAGTATCAAAACAAACTAAACTGATTATTTCACAAAATTAATCTGTCATCCATAGAGGTCTGGGTTAAATTGCCAGGAAGAATTAATGTATGTGATTTAAATCCCTCATATATGTTTGTTTTCATACAAGAAATTGTATGATTTAAAATAGATTATAACAGTAACATATTTCCATGTGCCTGTTTTAAAAAGACAAAGGGCCATTATAATAAAATTATTACATGCTCTAAGACACTAGGCTACTATAAAATACAGTAGAAATACTTTTTTGGGAGTCACAGCGCACTGCTATTCCTGGGCTAGTTCCACATCTGAGTTGAGATTCTTGACAAGACAGTATACTGCATGGTGTTTTAAACAGAATGTAAAAATCCTAAACAGTACAGCAAAATGAACTAAAGTTGTAGACTGTATATACAGCTAATAACCTGTGTTTTATTAATATGGAGGTGTTTATACTTTGGGGCCGATTTATCAAGCTCCGGCTTCAGGCTCGCCGGAAAGAGAAGTTATGAAGCAGCGGTCTAAAGACCGCTGCTCCATAACCTGTCCGTCTGCTCTGAGGTCGCGGACAGAAATCAACCCCATCGAATACAATCGGGTTGATTGACACCCCCTGCTAGCGGCCGCAAATCTGCAGGGAGCGGCATTGCACCAGCAGTTCACAAGAACTGCTGGTGCAAGTATAAATGCAGACAGCGTATGCTGTCTGCATTTATCGATGTGCGGCGGACATGATGCGCTACATTGTATCATGTCCGCTCACACTATGATAAATCTTCCGCTTTGTGTGCTTTTTATTTAACAATTGAAGTAGTACATTTTGATATTTAATCATAAAAAAGTGTTTATTTCCCTTTCTATTTTTGGTGAAATCCAGGTTAGTTTGTTTTCACAGCTTTTCTTTCTTTTTGAGATTAATTTATGATGCACCACAATAAGTGAAAAAAAAAGAATAATAAATTGACTTATTAGCCTGGAGGTATAATAAAAAATAGAAATAAACTCTTAAAAAAAAGTCTTAAGAATGTAGTTTATTTTACAATAGTAGGCAGGGAAACTGAGTGCACCTGTTTATTGTTTGGTAACTGCATAATGTAGGCATGTAGGATACTAATTTGTCACAAACTCCTTTTAGATCTTCTCATTTGCCGAACATGTAACAAAAAATCATATAGGACTATGGCAAAGGAGATATTAAATCAGCATATGGTAACCAGCTTATGCGGAGCAAAGGATACTATGGTTGTTCCCCCCTCCCCCCCAAAACTGTTGTCAGTAACTGATACATATAGCAATGTTCTGCCTCCAACTGTAAAGAAAAAGAAGGGTTGGGCTAGTACACTCTACCTACTAAATGTATTTAATGATGGTGAAGCATACATATTTATTTCTTCTATAAGACGGTGAGAGTCCACAAGGTCATCTTATACCTAAGTGATAAAGACCTCAAGACCACTGTGACTAAGTGGGGACAATACAGTTAAGGCAGGTATGTTACTGATCAGGACTGCGGACACAGTAGTCAAAAACAGCCTCTGAAGAGATATACACGTCAAAGTGATAACATTTTGTGAAAGTATGTAATGAAGACCAAGTAGCCGGATTGCATATCTGGTCTATGGCAGCTTCATTGTGGAAAGCACACAAAGTGGCAACTGCTCTAGTGGAATGAGCAATATTGTACTCAGGGGAAGTGTTCCCTGCAAGGTATGACTTACAACTTAATGGCTTAAACCAAGTGACTAAAGTAACTGCAGTTGTTTTATGACCCTTACAAGGTCCAGAGAAATAGACGAACAGGGAAGGAGAAATTCTAAAATCTTTAGTGTCTTTAACATAGTCTTCACTATTGCACCTTAGAATTTTTAGGAGCAGGATAAAAAAAAAAAAGGAGGAACCAAAATGTCTTGGTTGATAGTATCTGTAGATACTAAATTGGAAAGAAAGGAAGCAATTCCAAAGAAGCAAACACAACAAAATGGTAAAATGTAGTAAATGTATACAAAGAAGACTAAGACTAAGTTGCTGCTTTGCAAATTTGATCAACTGAAGCTTCATTCTTGAAAGCCCAAGATGTGGCGGCTAATCTAGTAGAATGAGCTGTAATACGCTGAGGCGGAGACTGCCCCGCCTCCAAATAGGCTTTGTGAATCAAAAGCTTCAACCAAGATGCCAAGGAAATGGCAGAGATTTTCTGACCTTTTCTGGAAACAGAAAAAATAACAAATAGACTAGAAGTCTTTCTGAAATCTTTAGTAGCCTCAACATAATATTTCAAAGTTCTTACCACATCCAAAGAATGTAAAGACCTTTCAAGAGTATTCTTAGGATTAGGACACAAGGAAGTAACAACAATTTCCCTATTGATGTTGTTAGAATTCACAACCTTTGGAAAAAATGTAAAAGTCTGCAAAACAACTTTATTTTGATAGAAAATCAGATTAGGAGACTCGCAAGAGAGAGCAGACAATTCAGAACCTCTTCTAGCAGAAGAGATAGCCAAAAGAAATAAAACTTTCCAAGAAAGTAGTTTAATATCCAAAGAATGCATAGGCTCAAAAGAATGAGCCTGCAAAATCTTTAAAACCAAATTACGACTCCAAGGAGGATAAATTGATTAAATAACAGACTAGATACGAATCAAAGCCTGAACAAAACAGTGAATATCAGGAAGCTTAGCAATCTTTCTATGAAATAAGACAGAAAGAGCAGAGATTTGTCCTTTCAAAGTATTTGCAGACAAACCTTTATCCAAACCATCCTGAAGAAACTGTAAAATCCTAGGAATTCTAAAAGAATGCCAAGAATAATCATGAGTGGAACACCAAGAAATATAGGTTTTCCAAATGCCTTCAAATTTAGAGATTTGAGATCCTGATGAAAAACTGGGCCTTGAGAAAGAAGGTCTTGTCTTATAGGAAGTGCCCAAGGCGGGCAACTAGACATATAGACAAGGTCCGCATACCAGAACCTGTGAGGCCATGCTGGTGCTATCAGAAACACATAAGATTGTTTCATTATGATCTGTGAGATCACTCCCAGAGGTGAAAAAATGTAAGCAGGTTGGTAAAACCATGGAACTGCTAGAGCATTAATCCCTGGACCTGGAGAGGTATCTGGGAAGTTTGTTGTTTAGACGACAGGCCATCAGATCTATGTCTGGAGGACCCCACATCTGCACAATCTGATAGAACACATCTGGATGGAGAGACTACTCCCCGAATGAAGAACGGATGAGATAATCAGCTTCCAAATTGTCTACATCTGGTATATGAATCACAGTGATTAGACAAGAATTGGATTCCGCCCAAGAAAGTATTAGAGATACTTATTTTATTGCTAGGTGAATGCGAGTCCCTCCTTGATGAATGACAAATGCCACTGTTGGGACATTGGCCCCTATTTAACAAAGGTCTGTCGGACCTGATCCGACAGTGCGGCTCAGGTCCAACAGACGTTGCTGAATGCGGAGAGCAATACACTCTCCGTATTCAGCATTGTACCAGCAGTTTTTGTGAGCTGCTGGTGCAAAGTCGCCCCCTGCAGATTTGCGACCAATCGGCCACCAGCAGGGGGTGTCAATCAAACCGATCGATCATACTCGATCGGGTTGAATTGCGGTGATGTCTGTCCGCCTGCTCAGAGCAGGTGGACAGGTTATGGAGCAGCAGTCTTTAGACCGCTGCTTCATAACTGGTGTTTCTGGCAAGCTTGCCAGAAACAGGGGCCTTCAAGCTTGATAAATGGGCCTCATTGTCTGTTTGAAACCGAATATACGATTCTCTCTTTAATAGTGGCAAAGCCTGAAGAGCTCTGAAAATAGCACAGAGTTTTAAGATATAGATTGGTAACCTCGCCTCTCGAGGATTCCAAACTCCTTGTGCTGTCAGAGACCTCCAACCTGAGAGACGTGCATCTGTTGTGATCACAGTCCAGGTAGGAAAAACAAAGGAGGCCCCTTAACCCCTTAATGACCGAGGACGTGCAGGGTACGTCCTCAAAAAAAAGGCAGTTAATGCCTGAGAACGTACCCTGCACGTCCTCGGTTTGGAAAGCAGCTGGAAGCGATCCTGCTCGCTTCCAGCTGCTTTCCGGTTATTGCAGTGATGCCTCGATATCGAGGCATCCTGCAATAACCATTTGTAGCCATCCGGTGCAGAGAGAGCCACTCTGTGGCCCTCTCTGCACCGGACATTAACGGCTACGTTCGTTGGTGGGTGGGAGCCGGTGTGGGAGGTGGGTGGCGGCCATCGATGGCCTTTGTGATGCGGAGGGGGGCGGGATCGGGGGCGACCGGGGGGACGCGCGCACGTGCACGGGGAGGCCGGGCGGGCGCGTGCACGGGGAGGGAGCGGGTGGGAACCACTACGCTACAGAATTTTTTTTTGTTAGAAGTGGGGATCAAAGGGGTTAATATGTTTATTTTGGTGATCGGTTTGGCTGGTGGGGTATTGGACTGTGGGGGGGAAGCTACACTACAGAAACAAATAGTAAAAAATTAAAAAAAAACATTTTTATTTGCAAACTGGGTACTGGCAGACAGCTGCCAGTACCCAAGATGGCCCCAATAAGGCAGAGGGGGAGGGTTAGGGAGCTATTTTGGGGGGATCAGGGAGGTTGGGGGCTAAGGGGGGACCCTACATAGCAGCATATGTAAATATGCTTAAAAAAATTTTTTTTTTTTTTTTTTTTTTAAACCTTTTATTTTAGTACTGGCAGACTTTCTGCCAGTACTTAAGATGGCGGGGACAATTGTGGGGTGGGGGAGGGAAGAGTGCTGTTTGGGAGGGATCAGGGGGTGGGATGTGTCAGGTGGGAGTCTGATCTCTACACTAAAGCTAAAATTAACCCTGCAAGCTCCCTACAAACTACCTAATTAACCCCTTCACTGCTGGCCATAATACACATGTGATGCGCAGCAGCATTTAGCGGCCTTATAATTACCAAAAAGCAACGCCAAAGCCATATATGTCTGCTATTTATGAACAAAGGGGATCCCAGAGAAGCATTTAAAACCATTTGTGCCATAATTGCACAAGCTGTTTGTAAATAATTTTAGTGAAAAACCTAAAGTTTGAAAAAGTGAACAATTTTTTTTTATTTGATTGCTTTTGGCGGTGAAATGGTGGCATGAAATATACCAAAATGGGCCTAGATCAATACTTGGGGTTGTCTACTACACTACACTAGAGCTAAAATTAACCCTAGAAGCTCCCTACATGCTCCCTAATTAACCCATTCACTGCTGGGCATAATACACGGTTGGTGCGCAGTGGCATTTAGCAGCCTTCTAATTACCAAAAAGCAAAGCCAAAGCCATATATGTCTGCTATTTATGAACAAAGGGGATCCCAGAGAAGCATTTACAACCATTTATTCCATAATTTCATGAGTTGTTTGTAAATAATTTCAGTGAGAAACCTAAAGTTTGTGAAAAAATTTGTGAAAAAGTAAAATAATTTTTTTATTTGATCGCATTCGGCGGTGAAATGGTGGCATGAAATATACCAAAATGGGCCTAGTCAAAACTTTGGGATGTCTTCTAAAAAAAAATATATACATGTCAATAGATATTCAGAGATTCCTGAAAGATATTAGTGTCCCAATGTAACTAGCGCTAATTTTGAAAAAAAGTGGTTTGGAAACGGCAAAGTGCTACTTGTATTTATGGCCCTATAACTTGCAAAAAAAGCAAAGAACATGTAAACATTGGGTATTTCTAAACTCAGGACAAAATTTAGAAACTATTTAGCATGGGTGTTTTTTGGTGGTTGTAGATGTGTAACAGATTTTGGGGGTCAAAGTTAGAAAAAGTGTGTTTTTTTCCATTTTATCCTCATATTTTATAATATTTTTTATAGTAAATTATAAGATATGATGAAAATAATGGTATATTTTGAAAGTCCATTTAATGGCGAGAAAAACGGTATATAATATGTGTGGGTACAGTAAATGAGTAAGAGGAAAATTACAGCTAAACACAAACACCACAAAAATGTAAAAATAGCCTTGGTCCCAAACGGACAGAAAATGGAAAAGTGCTGTGGTCATTAAGGGGTTAAACAATAAGGTGATGGTATAACCACCAAGTCAGAGAGAGTGGAGAGTTGGGATTTAAGTATATCAGTTGTGATAACTGAGTATAATCCCTGCACCATTGGTGCCACATGCAAAACTGTAGAGGTCTCATATGAAAACAAGAAAAAAGGATTGCGTCCGATACTGCAATCATGAGACCTAAAACTTCCATGCACATAGCCACTGAAGCAAATGATAAGAGACTGAAGGTTTAGACAAGCTAAAACCAATCTCAAACGTCTCTTTTCTATTAGGGACACAATCTATCTGGAAATCTATTGAGATAGTACCAAGATATCGTCAAAATAAGGAAACACTGCAATACCCTGCTCTCTAATTACAGATAGAAGGGCTCCTAAAACTATTAAGAATATTCTTGGTGCTGTTGCAAGGCCAAACGAAGGAGCGACAAATTGGTAATGCTTGTTTAGAAAAGAAAATCTCAGAAAACAATAGTGATCTGGATGAATCTGATTGTGAATGTAAGGGTCCTGTAAGTCTATTGTGGACATGAAGTGACCTTGCTGAACAAAAGGCAGAATAGTCCTTATAGTCACCATCTTGAAAGTTGGGACTCTTACAAAACCATTTAAAGTTTTCAGATCCAAAAATAGGTCTGAAAGAATTTTCCTTCACAAGTACAATGAATAGATTTGAATAAAACCCCCAATCATTGGGAAAAATTACTCCTGAAAGGTCTAGATCTGAAACACATTTCAGAAAGACTTGAGCTTTTACTGGGTTTTTGTTACATGGGTAAGAAAGAATCTTCCCAAAGGAAGTCTGTCCAAACTCTTTAAAATAGGTTTAGTCTGCCCCCTACCAGAAGAACTGGCTTGAGGGACGCACCTTGATATAGGTTTAGGAGCAGGATTTGGTTTCTTATAAGGCTTAGATTTATTCCAATTTGGAGATGGTCTCCAATTAGAGCCAGAGGAGGGAGGGAGAGGTTTTCTGTTCTCTATTCTGACGAAAGGAACGAAAATGACTGGGAGCTTTAAATTTACCCTTAGATTTCTTGTCATGGGGCAGAAAAACTCCCTTACCCTCAGTAACAGTGGAGATAATAGAATCCAATTGTGAACCAAAAAGATTGTTACCTTGAAAAGAGAGAGATAATAATCTAGTTTTATACACCATGTAAGGATTTCAAGATTTAAGCCATAACGCTCTTCTAGTTAGACTGGCTAAAGACATGGATTTGACATTGATCTTCCTAACATCAAATATAACATCACAAATAAAACGATTTCCATGTTGAAGTAAAACAATAATGTTAGATAATTCAGAATCTGAAGACAACTGCTGTGCTAAACTGTCCAACCAAAAAGTAGAAGCAGCAGCAACATCAGCCATAGATATAACAGGTCTAAGAATATATCCAGAATGTAAATAAGCCCTTCTTGGATAAGATTCAAGCTTCCTATATAAAGAATCCTTGACTACAGGTAAAGGATACAATTTCTTAAACCTAGAAGAAGGGTTAAAGGGACACTGAACCCAAAACATTTCTTTTGTGATTCAGATAGATCATGCAATTTTAAGCAACTTTCTAATTTACTCCTATTATCAAATTTTCTTCATTCTCTTGGTATCTTTATTTGAAATGCAAGAATGTAAGTTTAGATGCTGTCCCATTTTTGGTGAACAACCTGGGTTGTTCTTGCTGATTGGAGGATACATTCATCCACCAATAAAAAAGTGCTGTCCAGAGTCCTGAACCAAAAAAAGCTTATATGCCTTCTTTTTCAAATAAAGATAGCAAGAGAATGAAGAAAAAATTATAATAGGAGTAAATTAGAAAGTTGCTTAAAATTGCATGCTCTATCTGAATAATGAAATAAAACATTTGGGTTCAGTGTCCCTTTAAAAGAGGTACCAGGCTTAGACCATTCTTTAGCAATCACATTAGAGATAGCGTCAGGAATAGGAAATACTTCAGGAGTAATAACAGTAGTCTTAAATACAGAATTTAGACAATTACTAGCTTTATCATCAGGAGATTTAAAATCCTCAATACCCAAAGTAAACAAAACTTCCTTTTAATAGAGAACGAATATATTGTAACTTAAATAAAAAAGATTTTTCTATATCAGTCTCTGACGTGGCATCTTCTGAATCAGAGAACACCCCATCAGTAGAGGATATGTCAGTATGCTGAAGGTCAGAACTTAATTCACTAAGTTTAGAAAAATGTTGCAAAAACCTTTTACATTTATTTGAAGGCAAAATAGCAGTCATTGCCTTCTCTATAGCTGTAGGAATAAAATCTTACATTTCTGCAGTAATGCTATGTACATTTAGACTGAGTATTTGTACTCATAGATATATTTAACAATTTGTTAAACAAGAGCCACATAATAGAGCTGAATAATTTAGATCATACTTAGCTTTGTTGAATACCTGTTTAGGCAGCTCAAATCCTATGGTAACATCAGAGGCAGGTTCAGTTTGAGACACAATTGCAAAAAAACCAAATTAGAAAAAAATAAAAATAAAATAAAAATAAATTAATTCTGCAAATTTATATCCATGCTCATATATATATATATATATATATATATATATATATATATATATATATATATATATATATATATATATATATATATATATATATATATACATACTGTATACATACACAGTGGATATAAAAAGTCTACACACCCTTGTTAAAATGGCAGGTTTCTGTGATGTAAAAAAATGAGACAAAGATAAATCATTTCAGAAATTTTTCCACCTTTAATGTGACCTATAAACTATGCAACTCAATTGAAAAACAAACTGAAATCTTTTAGATGAAGGGAAGTAAAAATAAAAAAATAAAATATGGTTGCATAAGTGTGCACACCCTTAAACTAATTCTTTGTTGAAGCAACTTTTGATTTTATTACAGCACTCAGTCTATTTGGGTATGAGTCTATCAGCATGGCACATCTTGACTTGGCAAGATTTGCCCACTCTTCTTTGCAAAAACACTCCAAATCTGTCAGATTGCGAGGGCATCTCCTGTGCACAGCCCTCTTCAGATCACCCCACAGATTTTCGATTGGATTCAGGTCTGGGCTCTGGCTGGGCCATTCCAAAACTTTAATCTTCTTCTGGTGAAGCCATTCCTTTGTTGATTTGGATGTATGCTTTTGGGTCGTTGTCATGCTGAAAGATGAAATTCCTCTTCATGTTCAGCTTTCTAGCAGAAGCCTGAAGGTTTTGTGCCAATATTGACTGGTATTTGGAACTGTTCATAATTCCCTCTACCTTGAATAAGGCCCCAGTTCCAGCTGAACAAAAACAGCCCCAAAGCATGATGCGGCCACCACAATGCTTCACTGTGGGTATGGTGTTCTTTTGGTGATGTGCAGTGTTGTTTTTGCGCCAAACATATCTTTTGGAATTATTGCCAAAAAGTTCAACCTTGGTTTCATCAGACCATAAAACCTTTTCTCACATGTTTTTGGGAGACTTCAGATGTGTTTTTGCTTAATTTAGCTGGGCTTGGATGTTTTTCTTCGTAAGAAAAGGCTTCCGTCTTGCCGTCTACCCCAAAGCCCAAACATATGAAGAATACGGGAGATTGTCGTCACATGTACTACACAGCCAGTACTTGCCAGATATTCCTGCAGCTCCTTTAATGTTGCTATACGCCTCTTGGTAGCCTCCTAGACCAGTTTTCTTCTCGTCTTTTCATCAATTTTTGAGAGACATCCAGTTCTTGCTAATGTCACTGTTGTGCCATATGTTCTCCGCTTGATGATGACTGTCTTCACTGTGTTCCATGGTATATCTAATGCCTTGGAAATTCTTTTGTACCCTTCTTCTGGTGGATGAATGTATCCACCAATCAGCAAGAACAACCCAGGTTGTTCACCAAAAATGGGCCAGCATCTTAACTTACATTCTTGCATTTCAAATAAAGATACCAAGAGAATGAAGAAAATGTGATAATAGGAGTAAATTAGAAAGTTGCTTAAAATTGCATGATCTATCTGAATCACAAAATAAATTTTTTGGGTTCAGTGTCACTTTAACCCTTCGTCTAGGTTTAAGAAATTGTATCCTTTACCTGTAGTCAAGGATTCTTTATATAGGAAGCTTGAATCTTATCCAAGAAGGGCATATTTACATTCTGGATATATTCTTAGACCTGTTATATCTATGGCTGATGTTGCTGCTGCTTCTACTTTTTCGTTGGACAGTTTAGCACAGCAGTTGTCTTCAGATTCTGAATTATCTAACATTATTGATACCTTTTAACAATGAGATCCCTCTGATGCTTTGGAAGCTCTCTGCGGACTATGGTTTTTGTGTAGGATGCGACTAAGAAAATGTCAGGAAAGACCTACTAGAACAGCTGAACTTTATTAAGGGTTAATCAGAGGCACTTTAAATTATGGCAGGTGTGTGATGACTTATTTAACATGGTATAGAATGTGATTGCTTAATTCTGAACACAGCTACATAGGGTTGCCACCTTAGCCATGTTTTCCTGGACACTTATGAGTTATACATGCTGCAGGGTGTGCAGATAGGAACATGAATTTCAACCCAGGACAGCACACAAATACTGACACTGAACAGCACTATTCATGTTCCTCTCTGCACACCCTGCAGCATGTATAACACATAAGTGTCCAGGAAAACATGGCCGAGGTGGCAACCCTACAGCTACATCCCCAGTTATAAGAGGGTGTGCACACTTATGCAAACACATTATTTTAGTTTTTTTTGTTTACTTCCCTCCACCTTAAAGATTTCCGTTTGTTTTTCAATTGAGTTGTGTAGTTTATAGGTCACATTAAAGGTGGAAAAAGTTCTGGAATTATTTATCTTTGTCTCATTTTTTTACATCACAGAAACCTGACATTTTAACAGGGGTGTAAAGATTTTTTATATCCTATATATATAACACAGGCTTGAGAGAATGGGAAACAGAGCGAAGAAAATTATAAAAAATGAAAACTGATTCATAAAATGCTGCATGAAAACTCTCTAAGTGTTTACTGAGAACACTGAAAGAGCTGGGGGTGTAGCTTATGGCAATTTTGGCAGGAATTTTTTGGCGCCAAAAATATGGCACACAATGATGACACGTCCCACTATGACAAACATAGCATCATCACATGCGCCACATGCAAAGCTGTACAGGATTTCTAATACACCTATCACTCTAAAAAGCAGGTAAGAATTTTGATTGTATATACAAAAAAACAAAATGAACCAAAATAAAGCCTAATGGATACTTCTATTATAGCTGCATAAAATGCGATTATCAACATTCCATGAGGCTAACATAATACTTAGCCTCCAAATTTATAAATAAAGGACTAGCTCCAAAAAAAACCTGTATGTTTCAAGACTTTACCAACCTCGACAAATATTTAGCCACAAATAAAGTCGCTAAAAAAAGAGCACTGAATTACTGACTCAAGGCATGTATACAAACAATATATAACAACTTTACTTAAAAAGTGCCCAATCCATAGCTGAGAGTGTCTTATATAATAAAAGTATATACTTACCGTGTAAGACACCCATCCACATATAGCAGACAGCCAAACCAGTACTGAAATATATCAGCAGAGGTAATGGTAGAGGGGTATAATGTCAATCTGTAAAGGGAGGCAGCAGATAAATCCCTGCAACCGATTTACAGAGAGCCTTAGAATAGATTTACCATAGGTGAAAACATGGTGTCATCCGGCAATATTCCCTTCACATCCCTCAGACAAACACTGTACTTATAGAGGAACTGGGCTTCACTATGCTTAGAAGCGCCTTTCATAGAAGAAATCAAGCACATCATGCTTCACCACCTTCTAAGGAGGCAAAGTTTGTAAAACTGAGGTATAGTGTTAAAATAACATGCTCTAATCCGTTAGAGCATGTAACTTTAACATCTGTGTTGCTGTAATGCAATGTGCTTTAGCTCTTTGCTGGAGTTAAACACATTGCATTACAGCATGTTAAAGTCCTGAATTTTTCCCCTCAAAGCATGAACAACGCTGCTTATCCAATTAACAGAACTAGTCACATGACCCAGCTTTAACTATGAGATTAACCACCTTTGTGGTGGGTTAAACACATTACAGCATCCCTAGTGTTAAAATGACATGTTCTAACTGACCATGTGATCCTTGGACAAGGCACTATCCTCTATCAAAATGCTAGTTTGCCTAACAAGCATAGAGATGGCTCCATTCACTTTAGGAATAGTTTTTTCCATACTTCTAATTCTGCAAAAAGGAGAGCAAACATAGTTTTGAAATTGAAGGACTTAGTAACTAGATCAGAATGTCAGGCACAGGGAAGGCAGAAGGCTGCCTTAAATAATTAATCAATCATTTTAACATGTTGCTTATCCGAAGTAGGAGAATCATCCACTTCCAAGGTAATTAAAACCTTTGTAATAGAGCATGAATATGCTCAAGTCTGAATTTTTGGATTCTAATGTACCCCGTTTCTCAGTAGGGAATTGAGAAGGGTTGCTCCTTATGAGCTAAAGGGCTGTGAAGTACCACCTTTTGCCTCTTGCATGCATCTGCGTTTGCTGGAGGCATAACAGCCACCAGCACAGTAAAAGCCAAGTGGATATACTCCTTAAATTTAACAGAGTTCAGTAGAAACTCATGGGATATAGGCTTGAGAAACTGCAGACCCCTTGAACACTAACTGAAAGACAGCGCTGCAAAACCCTGTCTAGAATTAGACAAAGACTCAGCACGAGGTACATAAATGAGAGGGACACACTGGAATATCATTACAAAGTAAACAAAAGTTAGAAGGGGTTAAATGATTAGTAGATCACCCCTCCAAAGGATCAGCTGATGGTCCAGAGACTTGAGTTGCACTAATTTGTTCCATAAGAGTAGTAAAGAAATACAGTTAGGAAAAGTGGTTGTCATATCTGAGTTGATAGTAACTACAGATGCCGTATAAGGGCACACAGAACAGATGTTAACCCTTAAGGGAAATAATAAGGCACACTGTAAAACTGAGTAACCCCCTGTTAGCGTATACAGTGGGGTCCACTGAGGTATAAGTGCCTCTAACTGCAATTAACAATACCGACAAATAAAGAGTTAAATTAAATATACAAAAACTTTTTAAAAAGCTCTGACACGATCAGAAAGTGTCAACTCATACACCAGCACTGAAGAGCTTCTTCCAACATGACTAAGATAGATGCCGCACCTCAGAAGCAGGAAGAGTAGTAGTAGTAGTAGTAAGGGGCCCAAATAAGTTAACCCTTAGCTCTACCATTTGAGGGCTAAAGACAGATTCCCAGAGTCCAAAACTTCAGAGTTAGTACAGCTGAGTAACATGCCTTATGCAACAGTCTGTGTACTGTGAAACGCGTTGCATTAACAAGCCTTTTCTATTTGTTGTGTTTTGTAAGTGATTTATTGGCTCAATAAATAAAAAGAGAGAAGTGCACAACCTGGGGAATGAACAATAGCATAATAGCTTGTTCTATGGCTAGCCACCCTAGGAGCAGCCTCTTTTTGCTCAATATGTGCCTTTCACAGAGAAGAACGTTACTGTAGTATATCAATCTGATCCTCACTAAACAGTGCAGTCCAGTCCTGAAATACCAGGCAATCCCTCCCTGAACGAGAGAAATGGCAAAACCCCAGATGTTTGTTTCGGCCTAATGTGGGCCTCATCAGTGAGGTGCAGCCATATCCCTCTAGGCACACTGAGCAACGGGTCCATGTCTGGCTTCCCGCATCACCATTAGGGAGACTTCCCTCTGTCATAATTTGCATAAACAAAAAGAGAAGCACTCAGCTGCTCTGGACCGCCAAAAATGATAGACCCCCTAATTGGCGATCATTTGTCACCGTTTCACATACCTTGTCATTGTGGGAATCCCTAACAGTTAGATATTCCTTGATTCAGAAGGGTTCGAAGGCAACCCCCTTGGTAACATTATCAACTGATTATGAACAAGTCACGCAGGAGAAGTGGGCAAACAAAGGTCTATACCGCATTGCAGACGCTTTGATAGGTACTGAGCTGCTGTCCTTTCATCAATATGTGGAACTAAATAGGCAAGAGCGATCTAGTTGGTTCCATTATCTCCAGTTGAGGGCCAGAGTAAATACAGTTATGGGGGGTAGTGGGCCAATTACTAGCTCATATTTAGAGCGTATTTGTTTAGCTCCTGGGCGTACGAGAGGTGTTATTTCCAACCTATATATTCAGTTTAATGCTCCTCCTAAATTAAGTAAACTACCGTTTATGCTACAATGGGAATCTGATTTTAATTGGTCGGCTGAGAAATGGTGCAACACGCTGAGGACGGGCACTTCTGTCTCAATATGTGCCCACCTAAAGGAAATTTTTTATTATTTTCTGCAGTATTTGTTTCCTGTAGGAAGAAAAAGGAAATTTATGCTTACCTGATAAAATGATTTCTTCTAAGATACGACGAGTCCATGGATTCATCCTTAACTTGTGGGATATTATCCTCCTGCTAACAGGAAGTGGCAAAGAGCACCACAGCAGAGCTGTCTATATAGCTCCTCCCTTGACTCCACCCCCCAGTCATTCGACCGAAGGTATAGGAAGAAAAAGGAGAAACTAAAAGGTGCAGAGGTGACTGAAGTTTTAAACAAAAAAATATAATCTGTCTTAAATTGACAGGGAGGACTGTGGACTTGTCGTATCTTAGAAGAAATCAATTTATCAGGTAAGCATAAATTTCCTTTTCTTCTACAAGATACGACGAGTCCACGGATTCATCCTTAACTTGTGAGATACAATACCAAAGCTACAGGACACGGATGAACGGGAGGGACAAGACAGATACCAAAACAGAAGGCACCACTGCTTGAAGAACATTTCTCCCAAAAATAGCCTCAGAAGAAGCAAAGGTATCAAATTTGTAAAATTTGGAAAAGGTATGAAGGGAAGACCAAGTCGCAGCCTTACAAATCTGTTCAACAGAAGCATTGTTTTTAAAAGCCCATGTGGAAGCCACCACTCTAGTAGAATGAGCTGTAATTTTTTCAGGAGGCTGCTTTCCAGCAGTCTCGTATGCCAAATGGATGATGCTTTTCAGCCAAAAAGAAAGAGAGGTAGCCGTAGCTTTTTGACCCCTACGCTTTCCAGAATAGACAACAAATAGAGAAGATGTTTGACGGAAATCCTTGGTCGCTTGTAAGTAAAACATCAAGGCACAAACCACGTCCAAGTTATGTAACAGACGCTCCTTCTTAGAAGAAGGATTAGGACACAGAGAAGGAACAACAATTTCCTGATTAATATTCTTATTTGAAACAACCTTAGGAAGGAATCCAGGTTTAGTGCGCAAAACCACCTTATCAGAATGGAATATAAGATAAGGGGAGTCGCATTGTAACGCAGAAAGCTCAGAAACTCTTCGAGCAGAAGAGATAGCAACTAAAAATATAACTTTCCAAGATAGAAGCTTAATATCTATGGAATGCATGGGTTCAAACGGAACCCCTTGAAGAACATTTAGAACTAAATTCAAACTCCATGGTGGAGCAACAGGTTTAAACACAGGCTTGATTCTCACTAAAGCCTGACAAAACGACTGAACGTCTGGGACATCTGCCAGACGCTTGTGTAGTAAGATTGACAAAGCAGAAATCTGTCCCTTTAAGGAACTAGCTGATAATCCCTTCTCCAATCCTTCTTGGAGAAAGGACAAAATCCTAGGAATCCTGATCTTACTCCATGAGTAGCCCTTAGATTCGCACCAGTAAAGATATTTATGCCATATCTTATGGTACATTTTCCTAGTGACAGGCTTTCGAGCCTGAATCAAGGTATCAATGACCGACTCAAAGAATCCCCGCTTAGATAAAATCAAGAGTTCAATCTCCATGCAGTTAGCTGCAGAGGAATTAGATTTGGATGTTGGAACGGGCCTTGAATAAGAAGGTCCTGTTTCAGTGGCAGTTTCCATGGTGGCAGAGATGACATTTCCACCAGATCTGCATACCAAGTCCTGCGTGGCCACGCAGGCACTATCAAGATTACCGAAGCCCTCTCCTGCTTGATTCTTGCAATCAGACGAGGTAGGAGAGGAAAAGGAGGAAACACATAAGCCAGGTTGAATGACCAAGGTACTGCTAGAGCATCTACCAGTACTGCTTGAGGATCCCTTGATCTGGACCCGTAACAAGGAAGTTTGGCATTCTGACTAGATGCCATCAGATCAAATTCCGGTGTGCTCCATTGATGGATCAATGCCGCAAACACCTCCGGATGGAGCTCCCACTCCCCTGGATGAAAAGTCTGACGACTTAGAAAATCTGCTTCCCAGTTCTCCACTCCTGGGATATATATTGCTGATAGATGGCAAGAGTGAGTCTCTGCCCATCAAATTATTTTGGAAACCTCTATCATCACTAGAGAACTCTTTGTTCCCCCTTGATGATTGATATATGCTACAGTCGTGATATTGTCCGACTGGAATTTTATGAATTTGGCCGAAGCCAGCTGAGGCCACGCTTGAAGCACGTTGAATATCGCTCTCAGTTCCAGAATATTTATTGGTAGTAG
Organism: Bombina bombina; assembly: GCF_027579735.1. Taxonomy (NCBI): domain Eukaryota; kingdom Metazoa; phylum Chordata; class Amphibia; order Anura; family Bombinatoridae; genus Bombina; species Bombina bombina. The sequence goes on along the minus strand of NC_069501.1, from coordinate 788,834,047 downwards.
GGACTCCTCCTGAGTCCAAACACCCTGAGCCTTCAGGGAATTCCAGACTGCACCCCAGCCCAAGAGGCTGGCGTCCGTCGTCGCTATGACCCATGCTGGCCTGTGGAAGCACATTCCCTGGGACAGATGATCCTGTGACAACCACCAAAGAAGAGAATCTCTGGTCTCTTGATCCAGATTTATCCGCGGAGATAAATCTGCATAATCCCCATTCCACTGTTTGAGCATGCACAGCTGCAGTGGTCTGAGATATAGGCAAGCAAACAGAATTATGTCCATTGCCGCTACCATTAACCCAATGACCTCCATACACTGCGCCACTGATGGCTGAGGAATGGAGTGAAGTTTTCGGCAAGTATTTAGAATCTTTGATTTTCTGACCTCCGTCAGAAAGTTTCATGTCTACCAAGTCTATCAGAGTTCCTAGGAATGGAACTCTTGTCAGAGGAACTATCGAACTCTTTTTTATGTTCACCTTCCACCCGTGAGACCTTAGAAAAGCCAACACGATGTCCGTGTGAGATTTGGCTAGATGGTAAGTTGACGCCTGAATCAAAATATCGTCCAAATAGGGCGCCACTGCTATGCCCCGCGGCCTTAGAACCCCCAGAAGGGACCCTAGCACTCTTGTGAAGATTCTGGGAGCTGTGGCCAACCCGAAAGGAAGGGCCACAAACTGGTAATGTTTGTCTAGGAAGGCGAACCTGAGGAACTGGTGATGATCTTTGTGGATAGGAATGTGAAGATACGCATCCTTAAAATCCACGGTGGTCATATACTGACCCTCCTGGATCATTGGTAAAATTGTTCGTATAGTCTCCATCTTGAACAATGGGACTCTGAGAAATTTGTTTAGACTTTTGAGATCTAAAATCAGTCTGAAAGTTTCCTCCTTTTTGGGAACCACGAACAGATTGGAGTAAAACCCCTGCCCTTGTTCTACTTTTGGAACTCGACAGATTACACCCATGGTATGTAGGTCTTCTACACAGCGTAAGAACGCCTCTCTTTTTGTCTGGTTTACAGACAAACGTGAAAGATGAAATCTCCCTCTTGGGAGAGAATCCTTGAATTCTAACCGATACCCCTGGGAGACAATTTTTTATGCCCAGGAGTCCTGAATGTCTCTTGCCCAGGCCTGAGCGAAGAGAGAAAGTCTGCTCCCTACTAGATCCGGTCCCGGATCGGGGGCTGCCCCTTCATGCTGTCTCGGTAGCAGCAGCGGGCTTCTTGGCCTGTTTGCCTTTATTCCAGGTCTGGTTAGGTCTCAAGACTGACTTGGATTGTGCAAAGTTCCCCTCCTGCTTGGAGGCGGATGAGGAAGTAGAGGGACCGCCTTTCGAAAGGAACGAAAATTATTCTGTTTGGTCCTCATTTTAACCGTCTTGTCCTGAGGAAAGGCATGACCTTTACCTCCAGTAATGTCAGAAATGATCTCCTTTAGTTCAGGACCGAATAGGGTCTTACCCTTAAAGGGAATAGCTAAAAGCTTGGATTTAGATGACACATCAGCAGACCAAGACTTAAGCCAAAACGCTCTACGCACTAAAATGGCAAAGCCTGCATTCTTTGCCGCTAATTTAGCCATTTGGAAAGAGGCATCTATAATAAAAGAATTAGCTAGCTTGAGAGCCTTAATTCTATCCAAAATATCATCTAATGGGGTCTCAACCTTAAGAGACTCCTCTAGAGCCTCAAACTAAAAAGCTGCTGCAGTAGTTACTGGAACAATGCACGCTATAGGTTGTAGAAGAAAACCCTGATGAATAAACAATTTCTTTAGAAGCCCTTCTAATTTTTTATCCATAGGATCTTTGAAAGCACAACTATCCTCAATGGGTATAGTTGTACGCTTAGCCAGGGTAGAAATAGCTCCCTCCACCTTAGGGACCGTCTGCCACGAAATGGTGTAAGATATGGGAAACATTTTCTTAAAAGTAGGAGGGGGAGAGAACGGAATGCCTGGTCTATCCCATTCCTTAGTAACAATGTCAGAAATTCTTTTAGGGACTGGAAAAACATTAGTGTAAGTAGGGACCTCCAGATATTTATCCATTTTACACAGTTTCTCTGGTGGAATGACAATAGGGTCAGAATCATCCAGAGTCGTTAAGACCTCCCTGAGTAACAAGCGGAGGTGTTCAAGCTTAAACTTAAAGGCCGTCACATTGGAGTCTGTTTGAGGGAACATCTTTCCTGAATCAGAAAGCTCTCCCTCAGACAACAATTCCCCCACCCCCAAATCAGAATACTGTGAGGGTACATCGGAGATGGCCAATAACGGGTCAGAGGGCTCAGCATTTACTCCAATACCTGACCTGCTGCGCTTACCTGTAAACCTCGCAGTTTAGATAGTACCTCTGTAAGGTTAGTAGATATAACTGCAGCCATATCTTGCAGGGTGAAAGAATTAGACGCACTAGAAGTACTTGGCGTCGCTTGGGCGGGCGCTAAAGGTTGTGACACTTGGGGAGAAGCAGATGGCATGACCTGATTCTCTTCTGACTGAGAATCATCCTAAGACATACTTTTATCAGCTAAAATATGTTCTTTGCAATGTAAGGCCCTTTCAGTACATGAGGGACACATTTGAAGTGGGGGTTCCACAATGGCTTCTAAACACATGGAAAATTGGCTTTCCTCAATGTCAGACATGTTAAAACAGGCTAGTAAGGACCACAAACAGGCTTGAAAACACTTTATTTAGTGAAAAAAATTATCTGAAAAAACGGTACTGCGCCTTTAAGAGAAAAAAAGCATACCATTTTTCCAAAACTGCTTTAATATTATAAAAGTATCTCAATTTTATTATATATGTATCCTAACTTGCCAGCTAAGATTGCACCACAAGAAAAGGACTACTTAACCCTTATGTACAAAAACGTTATACAAAAATACGTTATGATTAACCAAAAAGCCCCCTGCAAAATCAGTTTAACACTTCGATTAGGCCCAAACCTTCCAGAAAGGCCAACCGGACCTGGAGCTTGCTGCTTGCATGGGGAATATAACTGCGCAACTGAGGCGCAAAAATAGGCCTCGCCCATCTACCCCGATGTCTCACAGCCTTGCAAAAGAACCGCTACAAAGCGGTCTAAAAACCTAGCCATGTGGGTTCATATACCCAGGTCTAACAGAGGCCATGTGTATCCTGCCATCATAAATAAAAACGTCTGTCACACAAAACGTTAATTTACCTCCAAACATAGAATCGTTTGGTCACAAACATTATGTCATCAGTGTCAACCATTTTTAAAGCCCAACATACAGGTCCAGTAATACCCTTCTCTTTCACATTAGGATTACTGCTTACCCCTTCCCTCATGGGGATACTGTCAGACAATTCTGAAACAACACAGTCTCTACCGGAAAAAAATGACTGAACATACCTCAATGCTTGTAGCATGAAAAACGTTCCTCACACTGAAGTTTCTTAAGTACTCCTCAGTCATTCTGTGGGATCTTAGTAACAACTGCTAAGATCATCAGTTTCCAGGCAGAAATCTTCATCCATCTGCTGCCTGGGAAAAAATAGCACTCACCGGTACCATTTAAAATAAAAAAGTCTTGCTTGAAGAAAATAAAAACTAACATTTTATCACCTCTTTCACTTTACCCTTCCTATTCCTTAGTATAGGCAAATATATAATTGTGCTTTTATACAAAAATCATAACCACCATAAGAAAAGGATGGGCCTAATGGACTCTTGTCAATATGAAAGAAATGGCTGATTAGGGAAAGTACTAAATTATATGCCATACTTTTTAAAAAGTTTTTGTATATTTTTTCAGTTAAAAAGAGAAGCACTCAACCTGGGAACGAAGAATAGCATAATAGCTTGTTTTATGGCTAGTTACCACCCAAGGAGCAGCCTCTTTTTGCTCAACATGTGCCTTTCACAGAGAAGAACGTTCCTGTAGTATATCAATCTGATCCTCACTAAGCAGTGCAGTCCAGAAATACCAGACAATCCCTCTCTGAACAAGAGAAACAGCAAAACCCCAGACGTACGTATTGGCCTAGTGTGACCCTCATCAGTGAGGTGCAGCCATATCACTCTAGGCACACTGAGCAACAGGTCTACGTCTGGCTTCCCGCATCACCCTTAGGTGAGACTTCCCTCAGGGTCATAATTTGTATAAATAAAAAGAGATAAGCACTGAACCTGGAAACGAAGAATAGCATAATAGCTTGTTCTATGGTTAGTTACCACCCAAGGAGCAGCCTCTTTATGCTCAACATGTGCCTTTCACTGAGCTAAAATAAGCTGCTCCTAGGTGGTAACTCTCCATAGAACAAGCTACTGAGCTGCTGTTCATTTCTGATAGTACGCTTCTCTTTGTATGAATTTGTATTATGACCCTGGGGAGGTCTCCCTAAGGGTGATGGGGAAACCAGAGGTGGACTCCTTGCCCAATGTGCTTAGAGTAATATGGCTGCACCTTACTGACGAGGCCCACAGAAGGCCAAAACTATCGTCTGGGGTTGTCATGTTCCTTGTTCAGAGAAGAATTGCCTGGTATTTTGGGGCTGGACTGACATTACTCGGCGGCATCAGACTAATATACTTCAGGAAAGTTTACCTCTGTGAAAATCACAACTGGGCTTAAATAGGCTGCTCCTAGGTGGTAAATCGCCAGAGAACAAGCTACTGAGTTGTTCGTTCCTGGTAGATCGCTTCTCTCTTTGTATCGATTTATTTGTTCCCCTCGACCATTATTTAGTGAGAATATCACTTATACAGTTGTTACTATTATTAAGATGTTAGAAAACTTGAGTATATTTTTTGGTTTGATTCTGTACACATCTTCCCAGACCATATTATACTATTGGGGCACCCTCTTATGTTATATTTTCAGAGTAACAGAGCTGCATTATAGTCTCTGGTAACACCAAAGAGCACTAAAGCCAGTCCTGCTAAATTTAAAGAGAAAGTAACCTCATTTTTTAAGTGCCTGAGAAGTGCCCATAACTGCTATAGGAGATATGTAGTGTGTGTATATATGTCTCAAGGCTATGTAAATCATGTATACATATTCATGTGGGTTGTGAAGGTGTGATGCACTTACCTGTCAGCATAACATTGTTGCTAGTGTTAAAATGACATGCTCTAATGATTAGAGCATGTCATTTTAACACTATAATAACCCTTTAATAAGGTAATGCAATTTTAACAACAAAAATTTAAGGATAATAATTGGAAGGATAACAGGGAATATGTTAGACTGTAAACATTATTCTGCTACCTCACATCTAACTACATTTTAAAAGCTCACATTTAACTAAATGCAACAAATAAATAACTTACCTTTTCATGTATTTAATGACCAAATCTAGTTTTTCCAAATCCTTTTCTTCTATTAAATCTGTGCAGTATTTCACAACTTGCAATATGTCTTCTTCCATGGGATCTGGTTACGCACGAAAAGAACACAATTCTACATTACTATCTAAACTGTAAAAGCAAGTACAATTTAAGCACAAATTCACAATCAAATATGTATTACATTGCAACTATCATTATAGGTTGAAACTCTGTTATTAAGTTAAAAAAAACCTGTTATTTGTAAGAATGTTCAGACTTCTTGTATGCTTATAGGCAGGGGCGTAACTTTCATTGGTGCAGCAGGTGCAGTGGCACTAGTGCGCAAGTGCTGGGGTGGCATAGCAGCCAATCTATATATATGTGTGTGCAGAATGTGTATAATTCTAATGCAGGGGAGCCTTTATTAGTGCAGGTTGCAGGTCCAACTATTTATCCTCAAAATCATTATACAGAGCAGCATGTATATTACTATTGCTTACTACTGAGTTACCTTTGTACCAGTGCTCTCTGTTGAGTAGGTCTTCTACTTCCTATAGGTTTAATGGATTAAATACTTTACAGCTCACTCATTAAAGGGGCAGTAAACCTACAAAATAATGTTATATAATTCTGCACATCGTGCAGAATTATATAACATTATCTTAGCGCTAACTTTATTCAACATAATATTGCAGCTGATATTTTATTATAAAGGAGGATTTCTCAGACTGCCTCTCTTTGCTCTACTGAGTGGGTCTGGTTTTTTCACTGAGCGCCTCTTACACTCAATGTACATTACACTCAATGTATCTCGCTCCCACTATCAGACCAGAGCAGGAGTGAGTTACATTAAGTGTAATGGCGCAATTGGGCCGAGCTGTGACTAGACAGCTGCCCAGATGCGCTCAGTGAAAAAAACATAATTTATGCTTACCTGATAAATTTATTTCTCTTGTAGTGTATCCAGTCCACGGATCATCCATTACTTATGGAATATATTCTCCTTCCCAACAGGAAGTTGCAAGAGTCCACCCACAGCAAAGCTGCTATATAGCTCCTCCCCTAACTGCCATATTCAGTCATTCGACCGAAAACATGCAGAGAAAGGAAAAACCATAGGGTGCAGTGGTGACTGTAGTTCAAATGAAAAAAATTACCTGCCTTAAAGTGACAGGGCGGGCCGTGGACTGGATACACTACAAGAGAAATAAATTTATCAGGTAAGCATAAATTATGTTTTCTCTTGTTAAGTGTATCCAGTCCACGGATCATCCATTACTTATGGAATACCAATACCAAAGCTAAAGTACACGGATGATGGGAGGGACAAGGAAGGTACTCAAACGGAAGTTACCACTGCCTGTAAAAAAAAAAAAACCCTTTCTCCCAAAAATAGCCTCCGAAGAAGCAAGGTATCAAATTTGTTAAATTTGAAAAAGTATGAAGCGCAGACCAAGTCTTGTAAATCTGTTCAACAGAAGCCACATTTAAAAAAGGCCCAAGTGAAAACCACAGCTCTAGTAGAATGAGCTGCAATCCCTTCAGGAGGCTGCTGTCCAGCAGTCTCATAAGCTAAATGAATTATGCTTTTTAACCAAAAAGACAGAGAGGCTGCTGAAGTCTTTTGACCTCTACTCTGTCCAGAATAGACAACAAACAAGGTGAACGTTTGATGAAAACTGTAGTAGCTTGTAAGTAAAACTTTAAAGCACAAACCATGTCCAATATTGTGTAATAGACGTTCCTTCTTTGAGGAAGGATTAGGATACAAGCATGGAACAACTATCTCTTGAGTGATGTTCTTGTTAGATACCACCTTAGGAAAAAACCCAGGTTGGTACGCAGGACTACCTTATCCGTACGAAGGACCAGATAAGGAGAAACACATTGTAACACAGATAACTTGGAGACTCTACGAGTCGAGGAAATAGCTACCCAAAAGGAACTTTCCAAGATAAAGATTGATATCTATGGAACAAAAAAGGTTAAAACGGAACTTCTTGAAGAGCCTTAAGAACCAGGTTTAAGCTCCATGGTGGAGCAACAGTTTTAAACACAGGCTTGGATCTAACCAAAGCCTGACCAAATGTCTGAACGTCTAGAATACCTGCCAGAAGCTGGTGCAAAAAAATAGACAGAGTAAAAATCTGTCCTTTTAAGGAATTAGCTGACAACCCTTTTCTCAAAAACATCTTGGAGAAAAGATAATATCCTGGGAATCCAGGCTTTACTCCATGAGTAACCCTTGGATTCATAACAATCAGATATTTACACCATATCTATGTTCAATTTTCCTAGAGACAGGCTTTCATGTCTGTATTAAGGTATCAATGACTGACTCAGAGAAGCCATGCTTTGATAACATCAAGCGTTCAGTCTCCAGGCAGTCCATCTCAGATTGATTCTATTTAGATGGTTGAAAGGACCCTGAGGTAGAGGGACCTGTCTCAGAAGCAGAGACCGTGATGGAAAGGATGACATGTCCACCAGATCTGCATACCAGGTCCTGCGTGGCTACGCAGGCGCTGTCAAAAACACCAAAGCCCTCTCCTGCTTGGTCTTGACCTCCGAAGGAAATCCCACTCCCCCGGGAAAGAAAAGTCTGACGACTTAGAAAATCCACCTCCCAGTTCTCAACACCTGGGATATGGATAGCTGATAGACAAGAGTGAGTCTCTGTCCAGTGAATTATTGTAAGACTTCTAACATCACTAGGGAACTTCTGTTCCCCCTTGATGGCTGATGTAAGCCACAGTCGTGTATATTGTCCGACTGAGTATGATGTACCGCAGAGTTGCTAACTGAGGCCAAGTCTGAAGAGCATGGAATATCACTCCCAGAATATTTATTAGAAGGAGGGTCTCCTCCTAAGTCCACTATCCCTGAGCCTTCAGGGAGTTCCAGACTGCATCCCAACCTAAAAGGCTGGCATCCATTGTAAAAATTGTCCCATCTGACCTGCGGAAGGTCATACCCTTGGACAGATGGACCCGACATAGTCACCAGAGAAGAGAATCTCTGGTCTCTTGGTCCAGGTTCAACAGGGGGACAAATCTGTGTAATCCCCGTTCCTCTGACTGAGCATGCATAGTTGCAGCGGTCTGAAATGTAGACGTGCAAACGGTACTATGTCCCTTGCCGCTACCTATTAAACCGATTTCATTCATGTACTGAGCCACCGAAGGGCGCGGATGGGATGAAAAACACGGCAGAAATTTAGAAACTTTGACAACCTGGACTCCGTCAGGTAAATTTTCATTTCTACAGAATCTATCAGAGTCCCTAGGAGGGAAACCCTTGAGATTGGGGATAGAGAACTCTTCCTTGTTCACTTTCCACCCATGTGATCTCAGAAATGCCAGTACTACGTCCGTATGAGACTTGGCAATTTGGATGTTTGACGCCTGTATCAGGATGTCGTCTAACTAAGGGGCCACTTCTATGCCCCACGGCCTAAGGACCGCCAAAGCGACCCCAGAACCTCCATAAAGATCCTTGGGGCTGTAGATATCCCAAAGGAAAGAGCTACAAACTGGTAATGCCTGTCTAGAAAGGCAAACCTGAAAAACGAAGGTGATCTTTATGCATCACAATGTGAGGATAAGCATCCTTCAAATCCATTGTAGTCCTCTATTGACTCTCCTGGATCATAGTTAAGATGGTACGAATAGTTTCCATCTTAAATGACGGAATTCTGAGGAATTTGTTTAAGATCTTTAGATCCAAAATAGGTCTGAAGGTTCCCTCACCTTGGGAACCACAAACAGATTTGAGTAAAAACTCTGTCCCTGTTCCTCTCTTGGAACTGGATGGATCTCGTACACAATGTAAGAATGCCTCCTTCTTTATCTGGTTTGCAGATAATTGTGAAAGGAGAAATCTCCCCTTTTTTGGGGGGGGGAATCTTTGAAATCCAGAAGATATCTCTGGGATATAAATTCCAATGCCTAGGGATCCTGGGCATCTCTTGCCCACGCCCGGGCAAAGAATGAAAGTCTGCCCCCTATAGGATCCGTTACCGGATAGGGGTCCGTTCCTTCATGCTGCCTTAGAGGCAGCAGCAGGCTCCTTGGCCTGCTTATCTTTGAGCAAAAATTCCCTCTTCTTTTGCCTTAGAGGAAGTGGATGCCACACCTGTCCTGAAGTTTTAAAAGGCACGAAAATTAGACCTTTTTTGGCCCTTGATTCCAATCCTGAGGAAGGGCATGTCCTTTTCCTCCAGTGATATAAGCAATAATCTCCTTCACACCAGGCCCGAATAGGGTCTGCCCCTTGAAGGGAAGTTAAGTAGCTTATTTATTAAAGTCACGACAGCTGACCATGATATAAGCCATAGCGCTCTGGGCACCAGTATAGTAAAAAACAGAATTCTTAGCCGTTAGTCTAGTCAAATGAACAAAGGCATCAGAAAACAAAGGAATTGGCTAGCATAAGCTTGTCAAATATATTCATACAATGGAGTCGCTAACTGTAAAGCCTCATCAAGAGACTCAACCCAGAACGCCGCAGCAGCAGTGACAGAAGCAATGTATGCAAGGGGCTGCAGGATAAAACCCTGTTGAATAAACATTTTTTATCCATTGGATCTAAAAAGCACAACTGTCCTCGCCAGAGGTAGTGGTACGCTAAGCTTAGAAACTCTTCTCTCCACCTTAGAAAACATTCTTCTAAAAAATAGGAGGGGAAGAGAACGGCACACCTGGTCTATCCCATTCCTTATTAAAAAATTTTTTTTTTAGTAAACCTCTTTAGGTATTGGAAAAACATCAGTACACACCGGCACTGCATATTATTTATCCAGTCTACACAATTTCTCTGGCCCTGCGATTGTACACATTCATTCAGAGCAGCCAAAGCCTCCCTGAGCAACAAGTGGAGGTTCTCAAGCATAAATTTTAAATGTAGAAATATCAGAATCAGGTTAAATCATCTTCCCTGAGTCAAAAAAATCACCCACAGACTAAGCATATTGTGAGGTAGTATCATACATGGTTCTTAAAGCGTCTGTATGCTCTGTATTTACCCCCAGAGCTATCTGTTTTCCTTTAATTTCAGGTAGTCTGACTAATACTGCTGCCAGAGTATTATTCACCACCTTTGCCATGTCTTGTAAAATAAACGCTATGGACGCCCTTGATGTACTTGGCGCCATTTGAGCGTGAGTCCCTGAAGCGGGAGTCGAAGGGTCTGACACGTGGGGAGAGTTAATCGGCATAACTTTCCCCTCGACAGAATCCCCTGGTAAAATAAACGCTATGGGTGCCCTTGATGTACTTGGCGCCATTTGAGCGTGAGTCCCTAAAGCGGGAGTCAAAAGGTCTGACACGTGGGGAGAGTTAGTCGGCATAACTACCCCCACGACAGAATCCTCTGGTGATAATGTTTTTAAAGACAAAAAATGATCTTTATTGTTTAACATGAAATCAGTACATCTGGTACACATTCTAAGATGGGGTTCCACCATGGCTTTAAAATATAATGAACACAGAGCTTCCTCTATGTCAGACATGTTAGAACAGACTAATAATGAGACTAATAAGCTTGGAAAACACTTTAAATCAAGTTAACAAGCAAATATATAAAACGTTACTGTGCCTTTAAGAGAAACAAATTTTGTCAAAATTTGAAAAAACAGTGAAAAAAGGCAGTAAAACAAACGACATTTTTACAGTACATGTAATAAGGTAACAGAGAATTGCACCCACTTGCAAATGGATGATTAACCCCTTAATGCAAAAAACAGATCAAAAAAAACGACATAGACGTTTTTAAAAACAGACACAACAAAACTGCCACAGCAGAGCTGTGGATTACCTTCCCTATAAACGATTTTTGGAAGTCTTTTTAGCCCTTTAGAAATGTCCTGTAGTATTCATGGGACTGCTGAGGGAATCTGGATAATTCATTTTGTAATTTTAACTGCGCAAAAAAGCTCTAAATTAGGCCCCTCCCACTCATATTACAACAGTGGGAAGCTTCAGTTAAAGGATTACTTTCTGTTATACTTTTTAAGCTAAACAACTAACATATTAAAGTTATAAACATTAATTAAAACCTACTGACCTATACTTACTCCAAAACGAAGTTTCATAATGTTCTAAAAGTTATATCTTTTATTTGCCGATGATGTCACGTTATCCTGCCCACTATTTTCAGCACTGCATGTTCAAAATACTTAAACCAATAACTTTGTGTATAAAGCTCCATTTTGAAACCTAGGTATTGTAAACGGATTGGTACAGAGCAAAGGATACCCACGGAGTGGGTTTGGAAAACAATTACATTTGCAGACAAGATTTCTGATATACGGTAGAGATATGTTAATGAAATGCTATTGATAAAAAGCGTATTTGGGGTAGTTAGTTAGTAACAGGCATAGAAAAATATTTACTTACAGTGGCCCTTTAACTGTTTCTATGCAAAATTTAAGCCAGCCATGTGGAAAAAAACTTAGGAAAAAAATAAGTTTTATCACCAAAACATATGTTAAAAACGATTAAACATGCCAGCAAACGTTTTAAAACACATTTTTACAAGAGTATGTATCTCTATTAATAAGCCTGATACAAGTCGCTTTTACTGCATTTAAGGCTATACCAACATTACAGTGTTATCACCAATGTACGTTAAAAAACGATTAAACATGCCAGCAAACGTTTTAAAACACATTTTTAGAAGAGTATGTATCTCTATTAATAAGCCTGATACCAGTCGCTATCGCTGCATTTAAGGCTTTACTTACATTACTTCGGTATCAGCAGTATTTTCTTAGTCAATTCCATTCCTAGAAAAATATTTTACTGCACATACCTTATCTGCAGGAAAACCTGTACGCCATTCCCCCTCTGAAGTACCTCACTCCTCAGAATGTGTGAGAACAGCAAATGGATCTCAGTTACGTCTGCTAAGATCATAGAAAAAACGCAGGCAGATTCTTCTTCCAAATACTGCCTGAGAAAAACAGCACACTCCGGTGCCATTTAAAAATAACAAACTTTTGATTGAAGAATAAACTAAGTATAAATCACCACAGACTCTCACGACCTCCTATCTATGTTGAGGCTTGCAAGAGAATGACTGAATATGGCAGTTAGGGGAGGAGCTATATAGCAGCTTTGCTGTAGGTGGACTCTTGCAACTTCCTGTTGGAAGGAGAATATATTCCATAAGTAATGGATTGATCCGTGGACTGGATTCACTTAACAAGAGAAACCAGACCCGCTCAGTAGAGCAAGGAGCGGCGGTCTGAGAAATCCTCCTTTATAATAAAATATGAGCTGCAATATTATGTTAAATAAAGTTAGCGCTAAGATAATGTTATATAATTCTGCACTATGTGCAGAATTATATAACATTATTTGTAGGTTTACTGCCCCTTTAATATATTTTATACCTCTTTGTTCATTAATCATATAAACACAAGAATATAAAAGGTAAAAACTGTATTAAACAAGAAAAAGGTGTAATTATAAGAAGGCACAGGATATCATCCTCTTCTACACCCTTACTGCCTATATAATATTCCTGGTCATTTAAACAACTCCTGGAGTGGCAGTTTAAATCCTTAAAGGAATGTTACACAGTAAATACACATTAGACATAATAATGTATTCAAAGATTGCCCTTAGAATAATATGTAGATGTGCTTTTTACAATATATTATTTGTATAAATATTGAAAACATACATGTAAAGGCTTGTTTTCTATAAAGTAGCAGGCGCCCTGTTTGAAACTAAACTTCTATTTATGTCTTTTTGTGCAAACAAGGCTGTGCAGAAACCTTTATAAGATAATCTTTATGTTCCACACAGTCTTATGTGGACAGTCTCTCTTATTGCTTGTTTCACATATATCCCTAATTGTCTTCAAAGGGAGAAAGAGATAAGAGGCAAATTAAGTTAAAACATGGCAGCACCCCTAACTTTATAGAAACTCAGTGGAATTTAGAAAACCAACAATTTTTGGTTAAATTACAAGAAAAGGGGACGAAATAAATAAATTATATTTCTTCTTTTAACGAATAATAGCATAACTAAACCTGTTGTATTACAATCTCATATTGTTTAATATCTCTTTAAATTAAATGAGAATCTGATAACCATTCTACACATCTGATTACAGATTCAACTAATTCACTTAGCAATAGTTCTTATTGCTAAAACTGCAGCCTTGTGCAAAAGAAAACCTGTAGACCTAAGACCAGTCAGCTTGTTGTGGGTAATATGGGTCACCTATTAGTTGGGTATGTGCAAGTACAAATCCTGAATAAATATTTTGAAGCAGGAGTGCAAAGCTTTATTGAAGAAGCCAATAATAAGCGTAAATTTTGACCTTTAGAGAGATCCTGCAAAGGCCATTGTCAAAGCTAGCTTGAAGAAAATCCAGGATTTGAAGAATGGAAAGTGACTCCCATAAAGAACACAAAATGGAATTCCAAGTGTTCAAACTAAGCTTATAACTTAAAATAGCATTTACACCAAGATGTGTGCAAGTGTATTCTGCAACAATGTGTATCCAAAAGAAATGTAGCATTTTCTTCCCCTTCTGTTCTTGAGAGTAACCTACTGTATTTTTGCTTCCTCTCCTTATAACAGAATTTATGTTTACCTGATAAATTACTTTCTCCAACGGTGTGTCCGGTCCACGGCGTCATCCTTACTTGTGGGATATTCTCTTCCCCAACAGGAAATGGCAAAGAGCCCAGCAAAGCTGGTCACATGATCCCTCCTAGGCTCCGCCTACCCCAGTCATTCGACCGACGTTAAGGAGAATATTTGCATAGGAGAAACCATATGATACCGTGGTGACTGTAGTTAAAGAAAATAAATTATCAGACCTGATTAAAAAACCAGGGCGGGCCGTGGACCGGACACACCGTTGGAGAAAGTAATTTATCAGGTAAACATAAATTCTGTTTTCTCCCAACATAGGTGTGTCCGGTCCACGGCGTCATCCTTACTTGTGGGAACCAATACCAAAGCTTTAGGACACGGATGATGGGAGGGAGCAAATCAGGTCACCTAGATGGAAGGCACCACGGCTTGCAAAACCTTTCTCCCAAAAATAGCCTCAGAAGAAGCAAAAGTATCAAACTTGTAAAATTTGGTAAAAGTGTGCAGTGAAGACCAAGTCGCTGCCCTACATATCTGATCAACAGAAGCCTCGTTCTTGAAGGCCCATGTGGAAGCCACAGCCCTAGTGGAATGAGCTGTGATTCTTTCGGGAGGCTGCCGTCCGGCAGTCTCGTAAGCCAATCTGATGATGCTTTTAATCCAAAAAGAAGAGAGAGGTAGAAGTTGCTTTTTGACCTCTCCTTTTACCGGAATAAACAACAAACAAGGAACATGTTTGTCTAAAATCCTTTGTAGCATCTAAATAGAATTTTAGAGCGGCGAACAACATCCAAATTGTGCAACAACGTTCCTTCTTCGAAACTGGTTTCGGACACAGAGAAGTACGATAATCTCCGGTTAATGTTTTTGTTAGAAACAACTTTTGGAAGAAAACCAGGGTTTAGTACGTAAAACCACCTTTATCTGCATGGAACACCAGATAAGGAGGAGAACACTGCAGAGCAGATAATTCTGAAACTCTTCTAGCAGAAGAAATTGCCACCAAAAACAAAACTTTCCAAGATAATAACTTAATATCAACGAATGTAAGGGTTCAAACGGAACCCCCTGAAGAACTGAAAGAACTAAGTTGAGACTCCAAGGAGGAGTCAAAGGTTTGTAAACAGGCTTGATCCTACCAGAGCCTGACAAAGGCTTGACATCTGGCACAGCTGCCAGCTTTTTGTGAAGTAACGACCGACAAGGCAGGAAATCTGTCCTTCAGGGAACTGCAGATAATCCTTTTTCCAATCCTTCTTGAAGGAAGGAGTAGAATCTTAAGGAATCTTAACCTTGTCCGCAAGGGAATCCTTTAGATCACACCAACAGATATGATTTTTTCCAAATTTTGTGGTAATTTTTCTAGTTAAGCTTTCTGGCTCTGACAAGAGTATCAATAACAGATGCGAGAGAACCCTCGCTTCGATATAGATCAAGCGTTCAATCTCCTGAATGCAGTCAGCTGGATGTGAGACCAGATCGGATTTCGAAAACGGACCCTTGAACAAGAAGGTCTCGTCTCAAATGTGTATGCTTCCATGGTGAGCCGATGACATATTCACCAGATCTGCATACCAAGTCCTGCGTGGCCACGCAGGAGCTATCAAGATCACCGACGCCCTCTCCTGATTGATCCTGGCTACCAGCCTGGGGATGAGAGGAAACGGCGGGGAATACATAAGCTAGTTTGAAGGTCCAAGGTGCTACTAGTGCATCTACTAGAGTCGCCTTGGGATCCCTGGATCTGGGACCCGTAGCAAGGAACTTTGAAGTTCTGACGAGAGGCCATCAGATCCATGTCTGGAATGCCCCACAGTTGAGTGATTTGGGCAAAGATTTCCGGATGGAGTTCCCACTCCCCCGGATGCAATGTCTGACGACTCAGAAAACTCCGCTTCCCAATTTTCCACTCCTGGGATGTGGATTGCAGACAGGTGGCAGGAGTGAGTCTCCGCCCATGAATGATTTTGGTCACTTCTTCCATCGCCAGGGAACTCCTTGTTCCCCCCCTGATGGTTGATGTACGCAACAGTCGTCATGTTGTCTGATTGAAAACCGTATGAACTTGGCCCTCGCTAGCTGAGGCCAAGCCTGAGAGCATTGAAATCGCCTCCTCAGTTCCAGAATATTATCGGTAGAAGAGATTCTTCCCGAGACCAAAGACCCTGAGCTTTCAGGGATCCCCAGACCGCGCCCCAGCCCATCAGACTGGCGTCGGTCGTGACAATGACCCACTCTGGTCTGCGGAAGGTCATCCTTGTGACAGGTTGTCAGAGGGACAGCCACCAACGGAGTGAGTCTCTGGTCCTCTGATTTACTTGTATCTTCGGAGACAAGTCTGTATAGTCCCCATTCCACTGACTGAGCATGCACAGTTGTAATGGTCTTAGATGAATGCGCGCAAAAGGAACTATGTCCATTGCCGCTACCATCAAACCTATCACTTCCATGCACTGCGCTATGGAAGGAAGAGGAACGGAATGAAGTATCCGACAAGAGTTTAGAAGTTTTGTTTTTCTGGCCCTCTGTCAGAAAAATCCCTCATTTCTAAGGAGGTCTATTATTGTTCCCAAGAAGGGAACCCTTGTCGACGGAGATAGAGAACTCTTTTCCACGTTCACTTTCCATCCGTGAGATCTGAGAAAGGCCAGGACGATGTCCGTGTGAGCCTTTGCTTGAGGAAGGGACGACGCTTGAATCAGAATGTCGTCCAAGTAAGGTACTACAGCAATGCCCCTTGGTCTTAGCACCGCTAGAAGGGACCCTAGTACCTTTGTGAAAATCCTTGGAGCAGTGGCTAATCCGAAAGGAAGCGCCACGAACTGGTAATGCTTGTCCAGGAATGCGAACCTTAGGAACCGATGATGTTCCTTGTGGATAGGAATATGTAGATACGCATCCTTTAGATCCACCGTGGTCATGAATTGACCTTCCTGGATGGAAGGAAGAATTGTTCGAATGGTTTCCATTTTGAACGATGGAACCTTGAGAAACTTGTTTAAGATCTTCAGATCTAAGATTGGTCTGAACGTTCCCTCTTTTTTGGGAACTATGAACAGATTGGAGTAGAACCCCATCCCTTGTTCTCCTAATGGAACAGGATGAATCACTCCCATTTTTAACAGGTCTTCTACACAACTGTAAGAATGCCTGTCTTTTTATGTGGTCTGAAGACAACTGAGACCTGTGGAACCTCCCCCTTGGGGGAAGTCCCTTGAATTCCAGAAGATAACCTTGGGAGACTATTTCTAGTGCCCAAGGATCCAGAACATCTCTTGCCCAAGCCTGAGCGAAAGAGAGAGAGTCTGCCCCCCACCAGATCCGGTCCCGGATCGGGGGCCAACATTTCATGCTGTCTTGGTAGCAGTGGCAGGTTTCTTGGCCTGCTTTCCCTTGTTCCAGCCTTGCATTGGTCTCCAAGCTTGCTTGGCTTGAGAAGTATTACCCTCTTGCTTAGAGGACGTAGCACTTTGGGCTGGTCCGTTTCTACGAAGGGACGAAAATTAGGTTTATTTTTGGCCTTGAAAGGCCGATCCTGAGGAAGGGGCGTGGCCCTTACCCCCAGTGATATCAGAGATAATCTCTTTCAAGTCAGGAACAAACAGCGTTTTCCCCTTGAAAGGAATGTTAAGTAGCTTGTTCTTGGAAGACGCATCAGCTGACCAAGATTTCAACCAAAGCGCTCTGCGCGCCACAATAGCAAACCCAGAATTCTTAGCCGCTAACCTAGCCAATTGCAAAGTGGCGTCTAGGGTGAAAGAATTAGCCAATTTGAGAGCACTGATTCTGTCCATAATCTCCTCATAAGGAGGAGAATCACTATCGACCGCCTTTACTAGCTCATCGAACCAGAAACACGCGGCTGTAGTGACAGGGACATGCATGAAATTGGTTGTAGAAGGTAACCTGCTGAACAAACATCTTTTTAAGTAAACCTTCTAATTTTTTATCCATAGGATCTTTGAAAGCACAACTATCTTCTATGGGTATAGTGGTGCGTTTGTTTAAAGTGGAACCGCTCCCTCGACCTTGGGGACTGTCTGCCATAAGTCCTTTCTGGGGTCGACCATAGGAAACAATTTTTTAAATATGGGGGGAGGGACGAAAGGTATACCGGGCCTTCCCATTCTTTATTTACAATGTCCGCCCACCCGCTTGGGTATAGGAAAAGCTTCTGGGAGCCCCGGGACCTCTAGGAACTTGTCCATTTTACATAGTTTCTCTGGGATGACCAAATTCTCACAATCATCCAGAGTGGATAATACCTCCTTAAGCAGAGCACGGAGATGTTCCAACTTAAATTTAAATGTAATCACATCGGGTTCAGCTTGTTGAGAAATTTTCCCTGAATCTGAAATTTCTCCCTCAGACAAAACCTCCCTGGCCCCATCAGACTGGTGTAGGGGCCTTTCAGAACCATTATCATCAGCGTCGTCATGCTCTTCAGTATCTAAAACAGAGCAGTCGCGCTTACGCTGATAAGTGGCATTTTGGCTAAAATGTTTTTGATAGAATTATCCATTACAGCCGTTAATTGTTGCATAGTAAGGAGTATTGGCGCGCTAGATGTACTAGGGGCCTCCTGAGTGGGCAAGACCTCGTGTAGACGAAGGAGGGAATGATGCAGTACCATGCTTACTCCCCTCACTTGAGGAATCATCTTGGGCATCATTGTCATTGTCACATAAATCACATTTATTTAAATGAGAAGGAACTCTGGCTTCCCCACATTCAGAACACAGTCTATCTGGTAGTTCAGACATGTTAAACAGGCATAAACTTGATAACAAAGTACAAAAAACGTTTTAAAATAAAACCGTTACTGTCACTTTAAATTTTAAACTGAACACACTTTATTACTGCAATTGCGAAAAAATATGAAGGAATTGTTCAAAATTCACCAAAATTTCACCACAGTGTCTTAAAGCCTTAAAAGTATTGCACACCAAATTTGGAAGCTTTAACCCTTAAAATAACGGGAACCGGAGCCGTTTTTTAACTTTACCCCCCTTTACCAGTCCCTGGTATCTGCTTTGCTGAGACCCAACCAAGGCCCAAAGGGGAATACGATACCAAATGACGCCTTCAGAAGTCCTTTTCTATGTATCAGAGCTCCTCACACATGCGACTGCATGTCATGCCTCTCAAAAACAAGTGCGCAACACCGGCGCGAAAATGAGGCTCTGCCTATGAATTGGGAAAGCCCCTAAAGAGAAAGGTGTCTAAAACAGTGCCTGCCGATATAATCTTATCAAAATACCCAGATTAAATGATTCCTCAAGGCTAAATATGTGTAATATATGAATCGATTTAGCCCAGAAAAAGTCTACAGTCTTAATAAGCCCTTGTGAAGACCCTTATTTACTATCTTAATAAACATGGCTTACCGGATCCCATAGGGAAAATGACAGCTTCCAGCATTACATCGTCTTGTTAGAATGTGTCATACCTCAAGCAGCAAGAGACTGCTCACTGTTCCCCCAACTGAAGTTAATTCCTCTCAACAGTCCTGTGTGGAACAGCCATGGATTTTAGTAACGGTTGCTAAATCATTTTCCTCATACAAACAGAAATCTTCATCTCTTTTCTGTTTCAGAGTAAATAGTACATACCAGCACTATTTTAAAATAACAAACTCTTGATTGAATAATAAAAACTACAGTTAAACACTAAAAAAACTCTAAGCCATCTCCGTGGAGATGTTGCCTGTACAACGGCAAAGAGAATGACTGGGGTAGGCGGAGCCTAGGAGGGATCATGTGACCAGCTTTGCTGGGCTCTTTGCCATTTCCTGTTGGGGAAGAGAATATCCCACAAGTAAGGATGACGCCGTGGACCGGACACACCTATGTTGGAGAAATATATGTCCCACTCATCACTATTCTTCTTCCACAAAATCCACCTGAGTTGGGTGGGTATCCTTAGGGTCTACATTAACCCCATAACGGCATTGCGTCTTACAGGGTACGTCTTGCACAAACTGGTCTTTAAAGACCAGCGACGTCCCTGTACGACGTTTGGGGGTTTAAAGCGGCTGGAATCGATCTGATCGCTTTGAGACGCTTTCCGGTTATTACAGTGATGCCCTCGATATCGAGGCATCCTTGCAATAACATTTTTTCCCCATCCGATGCAGAGAGAGCCACTCTGTGGGCCCTCTCTGCACCGGGCATCAGATGGCCGCAAATCGTTGGTGGGTGGGAGCCAACGTGGGAGGCGGGTGGGCGGCCATCGATGGATGACTGAAGAGTGAGGGGCGGGGTTGTCAGGGGCGTGCATGGACAAGCACGCGTGCGTGCACGGGGGGCGGTGGGCAATGCACGGGGGAGGGAGCGGGTGGGAACCGCTACACTACAGAAAAATGTGGATCAATAAGTGGGAGAAAGGGGGGGGGGGCGGCAACATAAATGATCATTCTAAGGGATCTGGGAGGGGGGTGGGGTTGGTCTATGGGGGGAAGCTACACTAACAGAAAAAAAAAAAAAAAAAATTTTTTATTCTAACCGCGGTACTGCAGACCAGTACCCAAGATGGCTCCCAGTAAGGTAGAGGGGGAGGGTTAGAGAGCTGTTTGGAGGGAACCCTACACAGCAGCATATGTAAATATGCTATAAAAATGTTTTTAAAAAAATTAAATATACCTTTTATTTTAGTACTGGCAGACTTCTGCCAGTACTTAAGATTGGCTGGGGACCAATAGTGGACATGCGGGGATGGGAAGAGAGCTGTTTGGGAGGGATCACGGGGGTGTGATGTGTCATGTGGGAGGCTGATCTCTACGCTAAAGCTAAAATTAACCCTGCAAGCTCCCTACAAGATGACCTAATTAACCCCTGCACTGCTGGCATAATAAATGTGTGGTGCGCAGCGGCATTTAGCGGCCTTATAATTACCAAAAAGCAACGCCCAAAGCCATATATGTCTGCTATTTCTGAACAAAGGGGATCCCAGAGAAGCATTACAATCATTTATGCCATACTTGCAAAAGTTGTTTGTAAATAATTTCAGTGAGAAACCTAAATTGTGAAAAATTTTAGTTTTTTTTTAATTTGATCGCATTTAGCGGTGAAATGGTAGCATGAAATATACCAAGATGGGCCCTAGATCAATACTTGGGGTTGTCTACTACACTACACTAAAGCTAAAATTAACCCTAGATGCTCCCTACATGCTCCCTAATTAACCCCTTCACTGCTGGGGCATAATACACGTGTGATGCGCAGTGGCATTTAGCGGCCTTCTAATTACCAAAAAGCAACGCCAAAGTCCTATATTTCTGCTATTTTTGAACAAAGGGGATCCCAGAGAAGCATTTACAACCATTTATGCCATAATTGCACAAGTTGTTTGTAAATAATTTCAGTGAGAAACCTAAAGTTTGTGAAAATATTTGTGAAAAAGTGAACAATTTTTTTTATTTGATGCATTTGGTGGTGAAATGGTGGCATGAAATATACCAAAATGGGACCTAGATCAATACTTTGGGATGTCTTCTAAAAAAAGATATATATATACAAGAAGGGATATTCAGGGATTCCTGAAAGATATCAGTGTTCCAATGTAACTAGCGCTAATTTAAAAAAAAAAGTGGTTTGGAAATAGCAAAGTGCTACTTGTATTTATTGCCCTATACCTTGCAAAAAAAGCAAAGAACATGTAAACATTGGGTATTTCTAAACTTAGGACAAAATTTAGAAACTATTTAGTATGGGTGTTTTTTGGTGGTTGTAGATATGTAACAGATTTTGGGGGTCAAAGTTAGAAAAAGTTTTTTTTTTCATTTTTTCCTCATATTTTATCATTTTTTTATAGTAAATGATAAGATATGATGAAAATAATGGTATCTTTAGAAAGTCCATTTAATGGCAAGAAAAACTGTATATAATATGTGTGGGTACAGTAAATGAGTTAGGGTGAAAATTACAGCAAAAATATAAAAATAGCCTTGGTCCTTCAGAGAAAGAAATTGAAAAATGGCCTTGTCCTTAAGGGGTTAAAGCAAGGGATTGAAGAGACCTAGATGTTGCCTACATTTTCTTTCACCTTACTTTATGCTCTTTCTTGTGTCTACTTAAAGGGACATAACACTTTTTCTTTCATAATGCAGATAGAGCATGCAATTTTAAGCAATTATCCAATTTACTTCTATTATCAAATTTTCTTCTTTTTCTTATTTTTCTTTGTTGAAACGCAGGGACGTAAGCTCAGGAGTTTGCACGTGTCTGCAATACTATATGGCAGCAGTTTTGCAACATTGTTATTCATAAGCAAAAGCACTAGATGGCAGCACTATTTCCTGTCATTTAGTGCTTCAGGCATGTGCACGCTACATACCTACGTAACATGAGAATGAAGCAAAATTGAAACTGAAGTAAATTGGAAACTTTTTAAAAAAAATGCATTCTCTATCTGAATAATGAAAGAAAAATGTTGGGTTTTATGTCCCTTTAACAGACAGGAAACATTATTGCTATGTTTGTTGTTTCTGTGCTGAGACCATTTGTATGTCACTTACCTATTCTATAGACTGACTTTAGCTAATCTATACCTCTTACTCATGTTTAACAACCTCAAGGTGCCTATGCATGTGACATATGACAATTACTTGCATTGTTCATTTTGTTTGCTGTATTTCAAACTATTCAGTCGTCTCTAAGCTTTACATAGAAAGAAGGAATAGAAAGGAAAGAAAAGGAAGAGAGAGAGGAGCGAGAGAGAAGAGCGAGAGAGTAGAGCGAGAGAGAGGAGCGAGAGAGAAGAGCGAGAGAGTAGAGCGAGAGAGAAGAGCGAGAGAGAAGAGCGAGAGAGAAGAGCGAGAGAGAAGAGCGAGAGAGAAGAGCGAGAGAGAAGAGCGAGAGAGAAGAGCGAGAGAGAAGAGAAGAGAGAAGAGAGAGAAAAGGAAAATGAATGCATCCTTTCATTATATTTAATTCAAAATTATGCCACAGAGTGATGCAAATTTGCAAAGCATGATTTTGTATTAAGCTTACAGTGTTTTGAATTATGTACACATAAACTGAACAAGGTTCATACAATTGATTTATATTTGTATACATAGGCAGCAACTTCTCTTTATCGGTTTGTATGTTTTATGCAGATTAAATAATATTGCTATTGGTGACACATACCAGATATTGTGGTAATCCACTCTTTTAGTAATGTCTTCACATCATTAAATTCAATAGCACCAGCCAGATTAGGAGGTTTTGGTTTAAAAGAATTGCACCCTTGAATCAGTGGCCCAGAAACATTAGATGTAGAAGGACCTAACTCAACCTAAAAAATAAAATATGATTAATTTGTTAAAAAGATTCAGTAAAATGCATTTCCTGACAAACAATTTCTTCACACTGTTAGCAGAGACATATTCAGCACTAATGGGAGATTATTGATACCTGAATAGCAACTCTACAGAATTGTTTGGAAAAGATTTGATTAATTTAGTAAATAAAAGCTTTATGGAAGGAATGTTTAAACTGATGGTAAATTCAACAGAATAACTTTGCACTATAATATATATTGAACTAATAAATATAACTTGAGAGAGTCTCATTATAATTATTATTATATTTCACCTAATAATTAACTAAACAATATATTTATTTATTTTTACACAGTGTCCTGTTCCCTGGTCACGTGTGTGTTAAAGTGAAGGTTAATTTACCTTGTTTGCAATCAACAGTAATAATCTTTTGCAATAAATAATATGTTTCATTCATCATTTTTTTTTATGTATCTGTAAAAAAAGTTATCGCCGTAATAAATATTTTTTTTTCCTCTCCTAATTCAGCCCATTATATTTCTTTTTTTTAATTTCCTGGTCACATTTTTTACATACCCAATTGAAAATCTGGCCTTTAGGCGGCAGTCAAACATCTTATTCTGCACATGCCCAATATTTTTTTAGTCAGTATTAGGTTTGGAGCGCGCTCCCGTTTCGTGCATGCACATTCGATTCTTAGGGGGAAAAAAATCATAGCGTCATCTGCTTTCACGGACCGCTCTGTAACTGAGAAGCGCATTGCTTTACTTGACAAATAACATAGTACTGAATGAATACATTAGTGTTATTCATTGAGTACTATGTTTCTAGTGAGATTAACACATGCGCATTGGATATTGACGCAAAGCGCATGCGCAGTAGACTGGCCATTGTGAACACGCATTGTAGATACGTATACAGCGGGTGGGACCGCTCTATACATCACCGAACAGAAAGATAGGAAGTAGAGGATGGAAGGAGTTTGCAAGGAACAAAAGATAATGAATAAAAGTTTAATTATTTAAATAAATTTATAATATAGAGTTAGCGATCATACTAATATTATTATAGTGGATGCATTGATGAATTCGAAACATATTAACTTTACCTTCACTTTAAATTATTAATATTCATACCTTGACAGGCATATGGTACAGTCTATAGTGACAGATGACAGGTTTTCAATGACAGACTCTCCATTGCTGTCTGTGTCATAAGCATGCTATGCAGTCATTTAGTAAAAAATAACACAGTCTCTTATCTGTAGCTGGCTGCCACTGTCCTGTCAGCTCTCTGTGCAAATAGTTTCTCTCAAGTGTTATGGTGACTTCCTTCTTCAACTACACACACTTTACTTCCTATTAGCAGTCCTACACCAAACTCCTTCCCACCTGCATCTATAAAGTCCCTGCTACAACTCCTTCCCACTTCCAATCAGCACACCACATATCCTCCCTGAAGAAACATGTCTCAATTATCATGCCAGACTCCCATGCAAATATCTGTGTCCATGTAGTTTTGAGTCTGGGCATTATATCTTCTTTGTACAAAAGAGCCATGGGCTGCAGCTGAGATGCGTATCTTCTAGTGAGACGACCATTGGCCATGCTAATCTCATAAGTGAAAGATCTCAAAACCTTGGAAATCACTGCAGGAGACCAACGGGCAGGCCCTCTATACATCTGCATCCATACTAGTTCCTAGACACGGTATGCGTGAGAACTCTTTCCCTGCTTCATCTTCTCCTGCAGTTAAGGACTCAATTTTACTCTTGTGAGATGCCTGTTTGACCCTCCATATCCGGTTGCAATAAGTCTAACTTGGTCCTGAGTGATCTGCCAAACATCACAACTGCTGGTTGCTGGCCGGTGGTTATGGTCCCTATTGCAACAAGATTTACTGTAGTTGTTGAGGCAAGTTTTTGCAGTTTGTCACAGAGCTCATTAAAAATCCTTTCAGTGTCTGATCAAATAATTCAGCTAGGCCATTGTTAGCCAGATTTTAAGGAGCTGTATGAAGGTGTTGGATACCTTCAGCCATAACAAAGCTGTGAAATTTCTGAGCCAACGACTGAGGTCCATTGTCAGTTTCCAGTGTTTTAGACGGTCTGAAAGTATTAAACACTCTCCAGGGCATCAATGTTGGCATCTGTTGTAGTATGGGACATTAGCATCACTTCTGGCCGCACAAAATGTGCGTCAAACAATTACCACAAATATCTGGCCATTCACTGGTCCCACAAAGTCAATATAGATTTTTTTCCATGGTTTAAGAGGCCAAGATCAGGGATGTACTGCACCCTTAGAACATCATCCCTGTGCATGTGCACATACGAATCAGGCTGCCATGTAGTTGCTGACATCCACATCCAGATATGACAACAACACATGAACCCTGGCATTCTGTTTCATTCTGACTATGCCTGGATGACCTTTGTGCAAAATTTGTAATTTGGCTTCTGTAAGGCCAGTGGACCAATCACCCTCTCTCCCTATGGTAAACACCACTCTTTAACTGTCAGTTCAAGATTCCTGGAGTGATCAGGTTGGAGATGTGGGGATACTTAAGATGGCTAGCCATGTTGAACATAAGAAAGGACCTCCTGAATGTTTGTATTTTTACTGGTCTCTTAAGCCAATTTCAACAGCTGTACCCATGGTGCTAAAGTATATAGAAAGTGGTGAATGTCCACCACGAAGGTCCCTGATAGAGGTACAGGAAGGTGTAAATATGTATCTGAATTTGCATGTTTCTCATGGGGCCTGAGGCTGGTTTCATCCCTTAACTGTACTTAAGATATCATCAAACTTCCTCTGCAAGTCCTGTACCTAAGTTGAAACAACATGTAAGGCCTTTAAGGTGTGGCAAGCATTATACTTTAAAGGTACAGTATACTGTAAAATAGTTTTTCCCTTAATGTGTTTCCAATGATTTGTTATACCAGCTTCAGAATATAAAATGTATGAGAAATCACACCTTTATATTTATTATTTAGTATGTGAAATAGCTGAGTTTGATCTTTGAGACCACAACCCATCAAAATAGACTGAGCTTCCAGGGAAATCTGATCTTCTTATTTTATCACTTTCTGTACATACAAATGCTCCCTTATATCTGTCTGTATACCAAATCTCAATACTTAGAGAGACCTATTGTAAAATAAAATAAAAATTACTTATGCAAATTTTTTTACACAGCTTTTCTACAGCCAATACTTAATAATAGAGCCTTTCATTATAGGTATGGATACCACTGACAAAATCAGCTATTTTAAAAATATAAAGTAGCTATTTGAAAACAATTTAATACACTCTAGTAGGTAAAATGGATCCTTTGTAACATATTAAAGGAGAGAAAAATGTATGGTAAACTATCCCTTTAAGTCAGGCATTCCCAACTAATGGATACAGTCTATCAAATTGGGGAGGAACCCCACACTTCATAATATATAAGGTTAGCTTTACTGAACGTCCATTTAGCTGTACTTTTACCTGTACACTGCCTCGAGGGGATAATAATTCTTTTAAATAGGCTGACAGACATTTTCACAGGAAATGCAGTTTTAACCAGTTTTAAGCCAATCTTGCTCAGTAATCACAGAGAAAACAACTCCCAGGTCCATGGTTATATCCTACCCTCAATCTTCACTGGGACAGTAATGGCTGAATAACTTGAATATAACTTGCACATTTTTTAAGTTTGAATATATATTTGGTTGTCTGAGTCTTGTATCTGAACTTGATATGTCTCCTTCAGAGACAAATTTAGCAGACTTCCCTTCATGCCTCTTTCCACTCCTACATACTCTTTGATTATGTCATTTTTTTCCACAGGAGAGACAAACTGCTTTGCGGAATTTACATAAGTGAGAGTCATGTGATGTTAATTCATACTGATAACATCAATTTTGGTGCTCTCCTTACACCAGCATTTTACTGAAGGTAGTATAATATTTGTTACGCTTGTGATGTTCCCTAGTACCTTTACGGAATATTTCTGCTTTTTGCTCAGCCCTGTTCTTCTTATGCAAGACGTCCGCTTCTTAAAAGCTTGTTCCATAATGGTAGCATTATCTACAACTTTGTTAAGGGTTAAATATTTCTCAGTGAGGAGTCTCTTGATCGTAGCTTCACTGTTTAACCCCATCACAAGCTGGTCTCTGAAAGGTGTGAGTAAATACAAATAGACAGGTGCTTGATAACTTCCTGAGAGCTGTGATAAAGGATGAAATGGATTCTCTGGGTTCTTGATGTCTCTTGTAAAATTTTAATCTTTCAGCGATCTCAAAGTAGCTAATGGTTTTGCTTGCATTTTGTTTTGGGATGCAGATCATCTCTGAATGTGTCATACACCTTAGCTCCATTTGCTGTAAAGAACACTACAATCTGAAGAAATGTCATTAGCAGACATATACTGCTCAAAATGTTCCACCCAAGAGCTCAGAGTCTGTATCAAAATCATGCAGGGTGCCTATAAGTGTTATCATGTAGATCCAGCAGCCTTGTTGCCACTGTAGTGTCCGGTCTAATATGCATATGCAGCAGCAGGTTACAAGAGGTGTCTGTTATTTGCTATAATTCACAATCACAGGGCACCAGTTTTACCAACGAGTTGTTGTCTGTGTCATAAGTATAACATCCATAGTCTTTTAACTGTAACTGACCGCCACTGTCCTGTCAGCTCTCTGCTGTGCAAAAAGTTTATCTGAAGTCTGTTATGGCGGCTTCCTTCTTCTGCTACATACAGCTACACTTATTTTACTTCCTGTTAGCTGTCTTACACCAAACTCCTTCCCACCTGCAACTAGGAAGTCCCTGCTACAACTCCTTCCCACTGACAACCAGCACAACACCTTCAAAATGTCCACAATATAAAGTAACATTTAAATTGATCATGTTTGGGGCTGTATGTAGAGCATCACTGGACTGAAAAACACAGGATAGAGCAGGGGGAAAAGAGTACAGGAAATTACTTCCACCAGTATCTTCTCAGAATTCTTCTACCTACCACAAAAGTCAGTATATACTCATGTAGTCCTAAATATGTAACTACATAAGGCAATATATTTAGATTACTTTCCAGGTTAATTTTTCTAATCTATCTAGTTATCTACACATTGACAGAATACTAACTACAAGGTGGATAACACACGGCAACTGCCGTCAAGATACAAACTACTCTGACCTGTACTTGAGAATAATCATTTAGAAATGGTAGGATTAATTAGTATCCTGATATAAACAAATACAATGTTATATTAGCACAAGTTAATGGTAATAACCGACAAACTCAGTATCTGGTTACAATATAACATAGGTAATTGTAACAGCACACAGTGCAGCGAGACAGCACTAAAGCAGTTAAATATAAAGAGTTTGGTTTATTTATGCTACCGGGGTTCTGCAAAATTGCAAACAAACATATCAATTATATTTGCAGTATTTATGATCTTTTTTTGTAACTATGCAGATACTCAAAGGTTTACAATAAGAACAATCACTATACATACATTGTGATTGTGCAAAGTCAATATAGAAAACCGTTGAGTCTTACCAGGAAGACCTGGCTCACGATATTACTTTCAAACCACTTTTAGTGAAATTGTAGATATACTATCCAATTAGCAACTAGAAATTATAGTACACTAAGTAACTGAAATATATTAGGAGCGGTGAACAGTAACTCCAATCGACATTTAGGGTATTTTGTGCATAAAAAGGATAAGATACAATAACATTAAAAAAGGAATTATACTTTGTTTCATTTTTTGTGCTTTTATTATAAATGCATAATACATTGTATAACAACTCAATAGTGTATCTATTATTCCTTATATTTATACTGCAATTAGTAACCATCCGAACATTTGAACACTGTTGAAAATCCCTGCAACACCTATAATTCTTGGTCGTACCTTTATAAGGACAGAGTATTTATAATCACTCCTACCTATTCTATACCTATTAATCCTATCCCTATAAACTGAAGAGTTAGGATCTATGTCTTCATATAGCAGTATATAGTTACCTACAAAACATCAGCAGTGCAAATAATATACTGATAGTGCATCCTTGAATCCTAACTGTGTTATTACAGTCACACACCACTATATATTTTTTAAATTTAAAAAAGCATTAAAAGTTATGTTTAAATCAATTCTAAGACCACTACCCCTAGCCATTTGATGTGTCAATTATAGGGGGAGACGGAAGTGCTATTAAAGTGCATTCTTTGTCCAGTCAAATTTCTCTTTTTGACTAAATTGTAGTAATACTTTATATGCACCAGAATTCCAGCCTGAAGTTACTTTACACATAATTATTATATACAGGCATCCCCACATTATTCGTGTAGTGCTATTGCAAACCCTTGGTAACATAAATACAAATTATAACTGTGTAACTTGAGAAAACATATTATACACACATTTTTATTGTAATAATATTATATAATAAAGTTTTTGACATTACTGTTTTAGGCTATTTATAAAAGTGTGCAACCACAATTAAGTATAAATTATATCAATAGAAACTTATAATCAACAGTTTCTTTTTGTTTCTAGACTAAAAAAATAAAAATTTGTTGTAATTTCTAATATATTTGAGGCAAGAGTGCGGCTATAGAGTCTCTGTCTTTTATAATAGTAGTCATTTCTTGTATAAAGGGTATTACCCTTTACTCTTTACCTGAGTGTGTCCATGAGGTATGGCTTCGGGTTTTGCTGGACCATCTTTTTGTTTTTGAGGACTTTCAGTAATCCCATAGTTCTTAGATGGACTACTAAAGAGTTTGTTTTTCATAGGGCTTTGGATCTTTTTTGTAGGGCTAAGATGATTTTTCTTTCTGCTCTTTTTCTTTGATTTCACTGCTGGTTTCCTCAATTGTAACAAAGGATTTCTTGAAACTGGAGCAAAACAAAACAAAACGCCAAAGAGCATTAGTCTACTAAACTAGAGTATTGTGACAATGATTTACGTTTACAGTTATACTAGCTGTCTGAGTTTTCTGTTTTCTACTGTGATAGGAATTTACAGTTTGAAGTTTATTTATATAGAAGTATTTATTTTGTTTTGTTCAGAGAATTTCTATAATTTGATCAGTGACCCTTAAAATATTGTACACCCCTGATCAAAACCTCATTGTTTCTGTTAATAATGTAATGTATCTAATGTGACAGTAAGTTCTGTTTAAATTGTGACTGAATTGTAATTTCTGTAAATAATTTTGCCTATCTACTGACCCAGTGAAAATACTATATACTGTAAACCACCAGCGGACAAAATTAATCATTATGTGCATTATAGACTCCATTGACAGGAGCATTGCCAGGCAATTCTCTACCATAGGACTCACTGAAAGGTGGATTTAGATTAATGCCATTCTCAGGTTGTTTATTCTTTTGACCATATGCAGCTCTCAATTCATCCTGTAAATCAGCAGGAAGTGCCGCAAATACTTCTGGATCAACCTAATATAAAAGAAAAAAAAAATAACAACAGATAATCTCTTTCAATATCTCTTTCTTTTTTAATTAAAGAAATAGCATTTGAACCCAAGATTCCATACTGCTTACTATATATATATATATATAATATATATATATATATATATATATATATATATATATATACTCTAAGAACTGGGGACATTTGGTAAAGATGCCAGTTGGGCATCGAAAAACATCATGCTTTCTCCCTCTTTTTAACGTTTTGATAAATAAAAGTTATTTTTTCTATGGAAATCCAGAGAGTGCAGTCTTTTACTGGAATCACAGACTTTGCACCCTGGCTGCTGCTATTTGAGTTAGATACTGGGAGTACACACACATATATATATATATATATATATATATATATATATATATATATTTTATATATATACACACACACACATATATATATATATATATATATATATCTGTATAAACTATAGACTGTATACTAACAGATAGATGAAACTGAAGCAGGCAGAAATAACATAAAATACAAATAAATGCTTTGCAGAACCTTCAACAGTGAAGGAAAATGTATTAATTAATAGGTTAATGAAAAAAATTTTCTTACGTACTTTTGTAAATTGCTACATAGCATGAAGCTAAGATTCCTTATTTCTGAGTCTGATTATTTTTCTAGACCTGTCTCTGGACACAAAGAAACTGGTAGGTTTTAGCCAACCATAAAGATGCCAATACCATAGTGGAGAGCTGTAAAACTTTATTTTATAGCTTATAAGTAGGTCCAGGCTTTTAGGTTTGGTTTTCTTTTATGTCTATGTTCTTTTATGTTTTAGGGTTTAGGGAAATAATTATTAATATTTTTTTGGTCCAAGCAAGACCTTAATTGTAGGTGTAGATCTAAAAAATCCTAATTTGTGTTTTAAATCTACAAAATGCCAATTATGGGCCAGATTGTGGATCACTAAATATCGCTTTCGCAAAAGTTAACAGCAATTACAAGTTGACAGCAATGCTGGGAAGCTTTGCGATCTCTAGAGCTCTCTTCCATAGGTTCCAAAGGGAGCCTCGTTCTCATGCTGCAGCAAAGGAGGTAAGTAGTGCAGCGATGGCAGCAAATGTTAAATATATATGTATATGATTATATACATACAGTATATATTGATGTGTTAATATTTATATACTGTATATACACATATTAACACACATATATATATATATATATTTACAGGGAACACACAGTTCCCATAGACCGCAATGTAAAGCACACCCGCTGCTTTCAACCCCTTAAAACTGCCTAGTGAAGTTTTTTTTTTGTTTTTTTAAAAAGCTACATTTTTTAAAAAATAAAAAACAATAATACCCTCTATTTTGAGGGCATTTAGGGCACTTTTAGAAAATGAACCAGAGATCTGATCTCTTGCGGTAGCAATAACCAGCCACTTGTAATGCCTGGTTATTTATCTTGCTGCAAAAGGGCAAGTTTGCAGGATGAATTAGCACTCCACTTGTTATCTAGCCCTATATGTTTCCAGTTTGGCCCTTAGCTGTGAAAGCTCCATCCTTTACGTATTTGTAGTAAGTGTAGGAAAGATCAAGTTCTCTAGGGATAGGTCTAAGAAAGATTGCCTTTGATCTTTTATCTCATGCGATGTGGAGCACAGTTTTTACACCTTCAAGTGGATTTTAACTGAAAACAGAAGAAGGATAACTCCTAAAAATGTTAAGGGTCATGCAAAGCCTGTGAAACGATTGGTTTGAGGTTTGAAATGGCGAAGCAAGTGCCTCTTCTTAATCAGTGGCTTAATGTAGGTTGAGGCATCAGGCCATCACCAACTGGATAAAAAGTCTAACAGGCTATATACATAAAATATTTACCTTGTTATTTTATATTATATTTACAGGATATTCTTCTGCATTATCTGCAGATACAGAAACTGGCTCTTGGGGGATGTGCATTTGATAGTTTTGTTAGAAGGTAGATGCTCACGGTATTTGGCTCTTTTCAGAGGCAGATTTCTTGTGAAAGTGCACCACTCTAATATATGGATTTGCACAGATCTTTGTGTGCACTTTCACAAGCTAACGAGACTGCCAAATGCAAATCCCTACTTGTAACATACCAAACATGACAGATACAATTACATGATGAGAGTACCCAAGCATAAAAAGAAGTAAATGTGCCAAAGCATATATTAGCCTGATAACAATAAGAGGTAATGACAAAACCAGAAAGCCTATAAAAAGGTATACATACATGAACATTGCTTTGCATGCTATTTTCACATCTGCGATTAGTAGCTGTCCTAGAAAGAAATGAGCTCACAGAATGGCAATGAGCTACCGTGTTTGACTGCATCCCATAATGTAACAAAAGCTTTGCCTCGCTAGTTTGTTGATACAGAGAAATTATTTTAACCAATGTGTGCAAAACAATGGTGCTTCTGCTATAATTGCCTGGATTTAAAGACAGTTATGTGCAAAACCTCCTACTAAGGAAAAGGATATAGGGAGAGGCTTTCAGGTAGTTCTAAGGGAAGTTTATATACTCCAATAAGTAAAAACCATATCCAACCTTGTGATTGGGAGGGAAGATCAATAGATATAGGAGAGACAGAAAAAGACAACACATGCAAACTAGCCACTGGTATGGGAGAGGAGAAATGTTTAAGGTGTTAAACTTTAACTGAGGACCCACTACATCTTCTATCACCTTTAAAGAGATACACTTGTGTGCAGTAGCACTCATTCATACAGGTGAAGTTAAACCAAAGTTGCAGAATACTGTGTTTAGAACAATTAATACCATTTAAACTGATGCTAATTCATAAAGACTTATTATGAAAAAAAATACAGTTCTACGGGATATATACACTAGAGAGTGATTTAAGTAAATGCAAATAATAATATGATTATTGACACTGAGGTATTATATTTTCCTCACCTGTGAAAAAGCTGGAAGTGCTATGACATTAATACCCATTTCTCTCCCTGTTCTGATAGAGGTGGTATTTGTAAAAGGACAGTTGTCACTGGATGATTTTGTGCTTTGCTTCTTAATGATTCATTTTTTCTCTTGGTAGAGGAATTCTCTCGTTGGATGGCAAATGTCTGTTCCACTTGTTCCCTAATGGTCAGGAGGAAGAGCTTCTAAGACAGATGGATCAACCTGAAAACATGACTTATGCACATTAAACAAAAAACTAAATTTATAATAACCTAAAATTATTTTTTTTCATGATGGTGAGAATCCACAAGTCATGGGATGTGGGAACTCACCCTCCCCCCAACCCCTAGGATGAGGAGTTTAAAAGATACCCAAACCCACTAGAGGTTTAAATTCGTTAAGAAAAAGCAAGGACAACCCTTAATTGTCACACAATATAATTCCAACCTTTAAAGCAGTTAATAGGAATTATAAAGAAAACACTGGCACATCTTGCCTCAGAGATCCCGTATTAAAAAAGTGCTGGCCCCCCAACCTAGGAATAGTGTATAGGAGGGCGCCAACCCTGAAACAAAAACTAGCACCTAGTAAGGTATTCATGACAAAGAAGCACATTAAATGCAATAGGAATGGGCCTAAAAGTCAGGATCACACGAATGGGAGGATTAGTAACAACATTGGGACTTATAGATGTGGACATAGACGGTGCCACTATGTGTAAGTTCATCACACATGAAGAAAATCCATAAGATCACATGCAACAGGGGAAGACACCAACAGATCAGAGAACATCTGACATGTAACTCTGGTTATGTAATCTATTGCACTCACTTGTGCATGTGGTGGTCCAGTACATTGGACGCACCTCTAGGAAGATACGCCTAAGGTGGGGGGAACACAAACGGAAATATAATCAAACATTCATCTAAACATAGTGTGTCAAGGCACTATTGCATTAAAAGTAGGACAGGCAAATGCCAATTCAGTAATACACCTTTGGAGAGTATTCCCAATAGTCATCATTATAATAGATTCACACGTCTGAGACAAAGGGAAACATACTGGATTTTTAAATTCCAAACACTCTTCCCCACAGGGCTAAATTAAGTTATAGATTCTATGGCTTTTGTTTAGCATTATGGTAGACGGTCAGTCTACATTTATCCCACTAGAGACTGAAATAGTGTAGTCACCCTCCAGTTAGTTCTGCCACCCCTTTTTAGGGGGATCGCCCTATATAGGGGTATATCTTAGTAGACTTATGAGCCCTATGACCACAGACTGGACACCTGAGATATTTGGTTTATCCTCGTGTTCAGATCGGAATAAATGTATCATACTAATATGCCTCATGACCCATAGACTGGACACTTGAGATATAGGGTTTATCTCGTGATCTGATAAATGTATCATATCAACATACTTTACACTTACCAGTGTTTATGTTTGAAAGACCAAGCAATAGGTTCCTAATGGTACACTATATTCATATACTAATCATCACTTTTATTCACACATTTCTATTTTTTGATAGAACATAATTACCTTCATATGTATGATTTAATTACATTAGCACACCCCACTTAGGGTTCTTATATCACATAGATTCTATTCTTTTTTTAGGCTTTTTATTAATTATATGGTGGCTATACATATATGAGTACGAGGTTCACCTATCACTTATACTTTAATTTCACTTATACTTTAATTTTACCCCCACTTTGTATCCATCCATGTTTTGGATGCACTAAAATGAGCAAATTATTGCGTTATGTATTCACAACATACATCACTTTTTACATTTTATCATGTAGTGGATGTATTTAAATGAGCAAATATATTGCGCTATTCATTGACACCATCACCGTTTAAATAATATTGATCAATAGATTGTTTATCTTTATTATATTTTTACCTATCCATATCCATTCATAGATCTAATAACATCACTTTGTAGAGCGATCGCTCTTTCCGATACCGATATTAACGGTGCCCTGACCAATAGGGCACTTTGTTACATTCCCTGCTGACCAATAGTGATCCCGCTCCAATATAACATCCGGCAGTAGAACCAATGGGATACACTGTTTACAAACACTACGGAGCAACCAATATAATTTTCTCGATGGGCGTCTATTGTAGTGCACTACTGATGACAGCAAAGTAGGGGCACGCCCCGATATTAGCCTTTCCATTGGACGCTCCACTTACTAGTAACAAATGACAAGCAGTTTTGATTGACGGCTACATAGACGAATCCTAAGCAAGCAGCACAGGTCCTATTAATACACGATGACTGACGTCTAGGACATCCAATTAGAACACAGAATTGACGAACAATCGTAACCATCAAATGTTGGCCACAAAAAATACTATGCCACTGCGAAATATTTATATACATATACACACAATTTAAGAAGCAGTAAGGGTCATCTTTATATATTATAAGTAACTACATATCCTTATCTAAGTATTTATATGATTATATCATCACAGGGGTGGATCCCATTTGAATGAGGGATACTGATTGGTCTGTGTCATGCCAATTGGTTGGGGGTGGGGTGTGGGGTGTTGTTTAGTAGCATAGCCCTATATAAGGAGTAAAAATTTGTTTAGAAACATGCCTGAGGAAACATTTTAACTGAGAAACGCGTCGCATGTATTCCTGATGTACCAATTACTTTTTTTAACACTATGATGAGTGGTAAACCTTTTTATATAGTTTTAAATAAATTCATTTTTTTATATAAACCCACTCTCATTGTTATATATGGTACTCGGCCTTGCTATGCTACTTTAGAGTATCTGCACTCTAACACCCACGAACCAGCCAGCTCACCCTGGATCAGCCAGCTGGATTGCTGCTAAAATCCCATCCGTCTCTATAGGTACAAGTGAGTGCCTTCAATAAATGTGAGTACCCTGTGTAATACTGGGCTATTACTGCTATCTGTACCACCATTTACCATGCACCATTGGCACCTCTATCCCTGCTTACACTTTTTAGAGGTTTAAATTCCTCTTACTGTCCCATGTTTTTGACTCCTTGATGAGGATGAAGTTAAAGTGAAGTGCAATATTTGTAAGGCAGCTACGTTGTCTTCTTTGCACTTCTTTCATCTCCTCCTAGTGGTCAGGAGAGGAATTTTCCACATGTAATGGCCCATGGTCTCTCACCACCTGATGAAAGAAATTATACTTATTGGCAGATTAATTTCTTCCCATTTGAGCCAAAATCATATTAGTACTGGTAAATAGATGCCTTCTGATCTTTCATGCATGTATAAATATTGCTTTAGCCTTTTAA
Source organism: Bombina bombina (assembly GCF_027579735.1). Lineage (NCBI taxonomy): Eukaryota > Metazoa > Chordata > Amphibia > Anura > Bombinatoridae > Bombina > Bombina bombina. The sequence continues at coordinate 788,797,160 of NC_069501.1, read as the reverse complement.
CCTGATGAAAAATTAGATAATATTTATAGATAATATAGATAATATTTCCATGGTGTTAGCTAGGGAGCCACCACTTCCTGGGCAACAAGGTACAGCTGGTGCTAAAGTAGACCCCAGATTTTTCCGAAAAATTAGATAATAGGAACACAAAGAACCCACAAAGGAACAGGATTTCTGAGCACAGGACAATTTTATTTTAGGGAGTGAAAGAATAACCATTAAAAATCGGTATGACATCTTGCCTAAGTATATTTCTTCCTCCCTATCTGCCTTTTTATGATATAAAGTGTGTATGGGTATATTAAAGTGTGCGCAAGAGGCACCAACTGCTCCAACCCTAAAGTCCCTAACGTTAGGGGGAAAAAAAGACATTGAAAGAGTAAAAATAGAAGAAGCGCTTAAAAAAGCTAAAGGTGCTACAATGAATACAATGTGAGATATATAACTTGCTATGCAAATATGATTTAATCAGACACTCAAACGTAGTACAAATCCTGTAAAGATAGAGTACATTAAATTAAAAGACATTAAAAAATTGGACGTCTCCGATATAATAAACACAAATAAATAAAAAACAAAGAGCAAATGACTACTGTTGCCAATATGATAGAATATGTCTCTGTATCGATCAGATAAAAAAAAACTTGGATCCTCAAAAACGATTAAAAAAGGATCAGTGCCAGGTAAGAATTACCCGTATTACCTTCAAAAGTACTGTCCGTATTGTGTGAAGCCACCTCCGTGAGGCGTATGCGTGTCCCGTGACGTCACTGGATTCGGGAGGCGTCGTCTCTGAATGAGAAATCCTATTGGTCAGGATAACTTGACAGGACGAACTATAGCAGCCGCTATATTGTAAGAAAAGATGTAATATCCCCGCTCTTAGTGCAGAACAGCACCAGGGTTAGAATGTGTCCAGATCTCTCTTTCAGACCTTGTTGTAGCCTACGGGCTTCGATGTACAACTTGGAACCAGCTTGGCTTAGGAACGTATCCTTTCACAATGCGGTCCTAGTGCTCTCCGTGGATTAAAATGAAATAGCTGAAAACCTAGTACTTCAACAAAGTATTAGAGTCCTTATAGGCAAAATATAAAGTACAGGATAGCTGTGGCTTATCATCAACGCGTTTCTCCCTCTTGCAGGGCTTTCTCAAGATGAATTAGCTCCAGTCACAGCTTCCTTTTAAACAGTCCAAATTCATACCTATTGGTCAGGTTGGATCAATCATATATATAGTCATCTATACATATATATATATATGTATAGATGACTACATACTCGCATAAATTTAATATATATAATTAACTCCACTTAGGTAAAACCGCTTATATGCCTACAGGGAAAGTGGCTTTGGTGCAGACCTCGTGCTCTATAGGAGATATATAGATGATATGCTGATGATCTGGAGAGGTTCTGAAATGGAGTTATGAACACCAACGATAAAGGCCTGAAATTCACATTTAATTATAGTCAAGAAAAAGTCACTTTTCTTGACTTAGAAATCATGGTGATAAATAACATAATTGAGACAAAGACACACTTCAAAGATGTAGACTCTAACAGCTTTATACATTCAGACAGCTGTCACCTACAACAATGGAAAAATAACATCCCGGTAGGTCAGGCCTTAAGGATCAGAAAGAACTGTTCTAGATTGTCAGATTTCGAGGGAACAAATTAGGGACCCTAATGGAGAAGTTTTAAAGATAGGGGGATACGATGAGGATTTAGACCACAAGGCTACTAGTAGAGCTAGATCAATAAATATGGCAAACACTTCTTACTTATAAACAAAAAAACACTACAGATGATAAAAGATACTATTGACACTCCTTTTATTACTGATTATAGTAATGAACATGGTACTATAAGAAAAATCCTTAATAAACATTGGCATGTTTTACAATCAGACCCCCTGCGTGCTGTTCTGCACTAAGAGCGGGGATATTACATCTTTTCTACAATAAGCGGCCGCTATAGTTCGTCTGTCTAGTTATCCTGACCAATAGGATTTCTCTTCAGAGACGACCGCCTCCCGATCAGTGACGTCACGGGGACAGACCATACGCCTCACGGAGGTTGGCTTCGACACAAACGGGACGGTACTTTTGAAGGTAATATGGGTAAATCTTACCTGGCACTGATCCTTTTTTTAATCGTTTTTGAGGATCCAAGTTTTTTAATCTGATCGATACAGAGACATATTCTATCATATATTGGCAACAGTAGTCATTTGCTCTTTGTTTTTATTTATTTGTGTTTTTATTATATCTGAGACGTCCGATTTTTAATGTCTTTACATTTATGTACTCTATCTTTACAGGATTTGTACTACGTTTGAGTGTCTGATTAAATCATATTTGCATAGCAAGTTATATATCTCACATTGTAAAAACAAAAGAACACAGAGCGCGACCCCTCTGAACGTAAAACAGTTTAATAAGATACACAGCAATAAAATATGACAAGTGCGGCACAAACGTACATAACATAAAAAAGTGCAGGCATAAAATATCACCACTCGGCAGTAGCACAGCTGGCACAGATGAATGTCCGTTCTCGCTTTATCACACCGGGTCTTTCAACCGGCAGTCTTTCAATTGATTGTTGGGAGCTTGTCTATTTTATTGCTGTGTATCTTATTAAACTGTTTTTAACGTTCAGAGTGGGTCGCGCTCTGTGTTCTTTTGTTTTTACAGTTTGTCCCTTGGGAGCAGGAACACAGTCCATTGTCACCCTTAAACAAGAGCAGCATCCTCAAATTATCCCTTCCTTCCCAGCGTTTACATATCTCTCTTTGGGAAGTATTATTATTTTTTGCTTTGTTTTATTTCTGAAATATCACTAAGTGTTAGGATCTATCTATTGTGCAATACTTGCTGCCTAAAATTTGCCTGTTATACAGGTTATATGCCTGTGAGCTCACTTTAGTGCATTTATTGTTGTATTATCTCTTGTGGGGGTCAGAGAAGCGCAGTCTATATTCGTTCCTGCATATATAGTCTCACATTGTATTCATTGTAGCACCTTTAGCTTTTTTAGCGCTTCTCCTATTTTTTACTCTTTTTATGATATACATCTACTTATTTCTTTCATGTTATTAGCAAGAGTCCATGAGCTAGTGACGTATGGGATATACATTCCTACCAGGAGGGGGCAAAGTTTCCCAAACCTCAAATGCCTATAAATACACACCCCTCACCACACCCACAATTCAGTTTTACAAACTTTGCCTCCCATGGAGGTGGTGAAGTAAGTTTGTGCTAGATTCTACGTTGATATGCGCTTCGCAGCAGGCCTGGAGCCCGTTTTCCTCTCAGAGAGCAGTGAATGTCAGAGGGATGTGAAGAGAGTATTGCCTATTTGAATACAATGGTCTTCCTCTACGGGATCTATTTCATAGGTTTTCTGTTATCAGTCGTAGAGATTCATCTCTTACCTCCCTTTTTTAGATCGACGATATACTCTTATATACCATTACCTCTACTGATTCTCGTTTCAGTACTGGTTTGGCTTGTCTACTATATGTAGATGAGTGTCTTAGGGTAAGTAAGTCTTATTTTATTATGACACTCTAAGCTATGGTTGGGCACTTTATATTAAAGTTCTAAATATATGTGTTTAAACCTTTATTTGCCATGATTCAGGATAATCAGTATTCCTTATTTTTCAGACAGTCAGTTTCATTATTTGGCATAATGCATATGAAATATTTTTTTTTCTTACCTTAAAGAATTTTTTTCAATTGACTTTTTTCCCTGTGGGCTGTTAGGCTCGCGGGGGCTGAAAATGCTTCAATTTATTGCGTCATTCTTGGCGCAGACTTTTTTGCGCAAAAATTTTGTCATTTCCGACGTCCTAATTGACGCCGGAAGTTTGTGCATGGGTTGCGTCAATTTTGACGTTCAGGAGTACGTTTTGTTTTTTTTGCGCCAAAATTGTGGGCGTCGTTTTTTTCCCGGCGTCACAGGATGTGGCGTCATACTTGGCGCCAAAAAATATGGGCGTTGTATTTGGCGCCAATAATGTGGGCGTCATTCTCCACCTTTTTTTCACATTATTTCAGTCTCATTTTTCATTGCTTCTGGTTGCTAGAGGCTTGTTCATTTGGCATTTTTTCCCATTCCTGAAACTGTCATTTAAGGAATTTTGATAATTTTGCTTTATATGTTGTTTTTTCTATTACATATTGCAAGATGTCTCAACATGACCCCTGGATCAGAATCTACTTCTGGAAAGACTGCTGCCTGATGCTGGTTCTACCAAAGTTAAGTGCATCTGTTGTAAACTTTGGTAACTGTTCCTCCGCTGTGGTTTGTGATAACTGTCATGATAAACTTCTAATGCAGATTGTGTTTCCATATGTAAGTAATCCATTACCTGTTGTTGTTCCCATCAACATCTAATGTTCAGGATGTCCCTGTTAATGTAAAAGAATTTGTTTTCTAAATCTTTTAGAAGGCTCTGTCTGTTATTCCTCCTTCCAGTAAGCGTAAAAGGTCTTTTAAAACTTCTCATATTTCAGATGAATTTTTAAGTGACCATCATCATTCTGACATATCGTTTTCTGATGAGGATCTATCTGGTTCAGAGGATTCTGCCTCAGATATTGACACTGATAAATCTTCATATTTATTTAAGATGGAGTTTATTCTTTCTTTACTTAAAGAAGTGTTAATTGCATTAGATATGGAGGAGTCTAGTCCTCTTGATACTAAATCTACTAAGCGTTTAAATTTGGTTTTCAAACCTCATGTAGTTATTCCTGAAGTTTTTCCAGTTCCTGATGCAATTTCAGAAGTAATTTCTAGGGGAATGGAATAGTCTGGGTACTTCATTTACTCCTTCTCAAAAGGGTTTAAGAAATTGTACCCTGTGCCATCTGATAGATTAGAATTTTGGATAAAATCCCTAAAGTTAATTGGGCTATTTCTACTCTTGCTAAACATACTACTATTCCTACGGCGGATAGTACTATCCTTTAAGGATCCTTTAGACAGGAAGATTGAATCCTTTCTAAGAGAACTTATTTATGTTCAGGTAATCTTCTTAGACCTGCTATTTCTTTGGCTGATGTTTGCTGCAGCTTCAACTTTCTGTTGGAGGCTTTAGAGCAACAAGTTTCAGACCATAATGCTTATAGCATTGTTAAACTTCTTCAACATGCTAATAACTTTAAGTCTTTAGCTATTTTAGCTAGAAGAGCTTTATGGCTTAAATCTTGGAATGCAGATATGACTTCTAAGTCAACTTTGCTTTTCTCTTTCTTTCCAAGGTAATAAATTATTTGGTTCACAGTTGGATTCTATTATTTCAACTGTTACTGGGGGGAAAGGGAACCTTGTTTGCCTCAGGGACAAAAAATCTAAAGGTAAATACAGGGCTGCTAATCGTTTTTCGTTCCTTTCGTCAGAATAAAGAACAGAAGCCTGACCCTTCCCCTAAAGGAACGGTTTCTGTTTGGAAACCTTCTCCAGTCTGGAATAAATCCAAGCCTTTTAGAAAGTCAAAACCAGCTCCCAAATCCGCTTGAAGGTGCGGCCCTCATTCCAGCCAGCTGGTAGGGGGCAGGTTACGATTTTTCAAAGATATTTGGATCAATTCAATTCACATCTTTGGATTCAGAACAATTGTTTTTCAAGGATACAGAATAGGTTTCAAGATAAGACCTCCTGTGAGAAGATTTTTTCTCTCTCGCATTCCAGTAAACCCAGTGAAGGCTCAGGCATTTCTGAAATTGTGTTCAGATCTAGAGTTGGCTGGGTAATTGTACCAGTTCCAGTTCTGGAACGGGGTCTGGGGTTTTACTCACAATCTATTCATTGTACCAAAGAAGGAGAATTCCTTCAACCAGTTCTGATCTAAAAATATGACTCGTTATGTAAAGATACCAACATTCAAAATGGTGACTATAAGGACTATTCTGACCTTTGTTCAGCAAGGGGCATTATATGTCCACAATAGATTTACAGGATGCATATCTTCATATTCCAATTCATCCAGATCACATATCAGTTTCTGAGATTCTCTTTTCTAGACAAGCATTACCAGTTTGTTGCCCTTCCGTTTGGCCTAGCAACAGCTCCAAGGATCTTTTCAAAGGTTCTTGGTGCCCTTCTCTCTGAAATCAGAGAACAGGGTATTGCGGTATTTCCTTATTTGGACGATATCTTGGTACTTGCTCAGTTTTTACATTCTGCAGAATCTCATACGAATCAACTTGTGTTGTTTCTTCAAAAACATGGTTGGAGGATCAATTTACCAAAGAGTTCTTTGATTCCTCAAACAAAGGTAAACCTTTTTGGGGCTTTCAAATAGATTCAGTGTCCATGACTTTGTCATCTAACAGAAAAGAGACGTCCTGAAGTTGGTTTCAGCTTGTCGAAACCTTCAGTCTCAGTCATTCCCTTCGGTAGCTTTTTGCATGGAAATTCTAGGTCTCATGATTGCTGCATCGGACCAGATTCCTTTGCTCGTTTTCCACATGAGACCTCTTCAGCTTTGTATGCTGAACCAGTGGTGCAGGGATTATACAAGGATATCACAAATAATATCCTTAAATCCCAATGTTCGAATCTTCTCTGACTTGGTGGTTGGATCACCATTGTTTAATTCAAGGGGCCTCTTTTGTTTGTCCAACCTGGACTGTGATCTCAACAGATGCGAGTCTTTCAGGTTGGGGGAGCTGTATGGGGATCTCTGACAGCGCAGGGGGGTTTGGGAATCTCAGAGGCGAGATTACCAATCAAACATTTGGAACTCCGTGCGATTTTCAGAGCTCTCCAGTTCTGGCCTCTTCGAAGAAGAGAGAATCATTTATTTGTTTTCAGACGGACAATGTCACAGCCGTGGCGTATGTCAATCATCAAGGTGGGACTCACAGTCCACAAGCTATGAAAGAAGTATCTCGGATACTTGTATGGGCGGAATCCAGCTCCTTCCTAATTTCTGCGGTTCACATCCCAGGTGTAGACAATTGGAAGCGGGATTATCTCAGTCGCCAGACTATACATCCGGCGAATTGGTCTCTTCACCCAGAGGTATTTCTTCAGATTGTTCAAATCTGGGGACTTCCAGAAATAGATCTTGAATGCCTCTCATCTAAACAAGAAACTTCCCAGGTATCTGTCCAGATCCAGGGATCCTCAGGTACGGAAAGCAGTGGACGCGTTGTCGCTTCCTTGAATTATCATCTGCCTATATCTTTCCGCCTCTAGTTCTTCTTCCAAGAGTGATTTCCAAAATTCTAATGGAAACGTTCGTTTGTACTGCTGGTGGCTCCAGCATGGCCCTCAACAGGTTTTTGGTATGCGGATCTCATTCGGATGGCCAGTTGCCAAACTTGGGACACTTCCATTAAGACCAGACCTTCTATCTCAAGGCCCATTTTCCATCAGATCTCAAATCATTAAATTTGAAGGTATGGAAATTGAACGCTTGATTTCTTAGTCATAGAGGTTTCTCTGACTTCTGTAATTAATACTATGGTTACAGGCTCGAAAATCTGTGTCTAGGAAGATTTATTATCGAGTCTGGAAGACTTACATTTCTTGGTGTTCTCATAAGTTCTCCTGGCATTCTTTAGAATTCCTAGAATTTTACAGTTTCTTCAGGATGTTTGGATAAAGGTTTATCTGCAAGTTCTTTGAAAGGACAAATCTCTGCTCTTTCTGTTCTTTTTCACAGAAAGATTGCTAATCTTCCTGATATTCATTGTTTTGTACAGGCTTTGGTTCGTATCAAGCCTGTCATTAAGTCAATCTTTCCTTCTTGGAGTCTTAATTTGGTTCTGAGGGCTTTACAGGCTCCTCCGTTTGAACCTATGCATTCTCTGGATATTAAATTACTTTCTTGGAAAGTTTTGTTCCTTTTGGCCATCTCTTCTGCTAGAAGAGTTTCTGAGTTATCTGCTCTTTCTTGTGAATCTCCTTTTCTGATTTTTCATCAGGATAAGGCGGTGTTGCGGACTTCATTTAAATTTTTACCTAAGGTTGTGAATTCTAACAACATTAGTAGAGAAATTGTTGTCCCTTCATTGTGCCCTGATCCTAAGAATTCAAAGCAGAGATCTTTACATTCTTTGGATGTAGTAAGAGCTTTGAAATATTATGTTGAAGCTACTAAAGATTTTAGAAAGACTTCTTGTCTATTTGTTATCTTTTCTGGTTCCAGAAAGGTCAGAAAGTTTCTGCCATTTCTTTGGCGTCTTGGTTAAAGTCTTTGATTCATCATGCTTATGTGGAGTCGGGTAAGTCCCCGCCTCAAAGGATTAACGGCTCATTCTACTAGGTCAGTTCTACTTCCTGGGCTTTTAGAGGATGAAGCTTCTGTGATCAGATTTGCAAAGCAGCAACTTGGTCTACTTTACTAAATTCAAACATTTGATGTTTTCTCTTCTTCTGAAGCAGTTTTTGGTAGAAAAAGTACTTCAGGCAGCTGTTTCAGTTTGATTCTTCTGGCATTATGATTTCAGTTTATTTCATTATTTAGATTAAATAACTTTTGATTTGGGTTGTGGATTATTTTTTCAGCGTGAAGTGGCTGTCTTTATTTTATACTGCTATCCCATACTCACTAGCTCATGGACTCTTGCTAATTACATGAAAGAAAGCATAATTTATGTAAGAACTTACCTGATAAATTCATTTCTTTCATATTAGCAAGAGTCCATGAACCCACCCTTTTTATGGTGGTTAGATTTTTTTGTATAAAGCACAATTATTCCAATTCCTTATTTTTGGATGCTTTCGCTTCCTTTCTTATCACCCCACTTCTTGGCTATTCGTTAAACTGAATTGTGGGTTTGGTGAGGGGTGTATTTATAGGCATTTTGAGGTTTGGGAAACATTGCCCCTCCTGGTAGGGAATGTATATCCCATACGTCACTAGCTCATGGACTCTTGCTAATAATAAAAGAAATGAATTTATCAGGTAAGTGTCTTACATAAATTATGTTTTTATGTTTAATCTTAGGCTTAATTATTAGGAAAGAAATTAGATATTGGTACATACTCTGTCTTTAGCTAAATGGTGAAAGAAATCCTGTCAGCTGAGAAACACATTAGAGAGGCTCTTAAATGTTTGTTTAGTCATACAAGTCATGAAAGTAAACTTCTAGGGAAGACCTTTAAGTGCAAGAACAAACTGATAACTTTAGTTTAAAAAAAAAAGGGAGGATTCAGTAACCATATAGTGAAATTTTAGCCTTGGTCAAAAAAACATAAATTTATGTAAGAACTTACCTGATAAATTCATTTCTTTCATATTGGCAAGAGTCCATGAGCTAGTACATATGGGATATACAATCCTACCAGAGGGGCAAAGTTTCCCAAACCTCAAAATGCCTATAAAAACACCCCTCACCACACCCACAATTCAGTTTAACGAATAGCCAAGCAGTGGGGTGATAAAGAAAGGAGTAGAAAGCATCAACAAAGGAAATATGGAAATACATGTGCTTTATACAAAAAAATCATAACCTACCACAAAAAAAGGGTGGGCCTCATGACTCTTGCCAATATGAAAGAAATGAATTTATCAGGTAAGTTCTTACATAAATTATGTTTTCTTTCATGTAATTGGCAAGAGTCCATGAGCTAGTGACATATGGGATATCAATACCCAAGATTTGGATCTCCACTCAAGAGTCACTAGAGAGGGAGGGAATACAATTAAAAACAGCCATATTCCGCTGAAAAAATTAATCCACAACCCAAAAAAATAAGTTTTATTTCATTTTTGAAAGAAAAAAACTTAAAACAAAAGCAGAAGAATCAAACTGAGAACAGCTGCCTGAAGAACTTTTCTACCAAAAACTGCTTCCGATGAAGCAAATACATCAAAACGGTAGAATTTAGTAAATGTATACAAAGAGGACCAAGTCGCCCGCTTTGCAAATCTGATCAACCTGAAGCTTCATTCTTAAAAGCCCACGAAGTGGAGACCGATCTAGTAGAATTGAGCTTGTATTCTCTGAGGCGGGGGCCTGACCCGACTCCAAATAAGCTTGATGAATCAAAAGTTTCAACCAAGAAGCCAAGGAAATAGCATAAGCCGTTCTGACCTTTCCTAGGACTAGAAAATAAAACAAATAGACTGGAAGTCTTCCTGAAATCTTTAGTAGCTGCCACATAATATTTCAAAGCTCTTACCACATCCAAAGAATGTAAGGATCTCTCCAAAGAATTCTTAGGATTTAGGACATAAGGAAGGGACAACAATTTCTCTACTAATGTTGTTAGAATTCACAACCTTAGGTAAAAATTGAAAAGAAGTCCGCAAAACTGCCTTATCCTGATGAAAAATCCGAAAAGGAGACTCGCAAGAAAGAGCAGATTAGCTCAGAAACTCTTCTAGCAGAAGAGATGAGCCAAAAGGAACAACACTTCCAAGAAAGTAGTTTAATGTCCAAAGAATGCATAGGCTCAAATGGAGGAGCCTGTAAAGCCTTCAGAACCAAATTAAGACTCCAAGGAGGAGAAATTGATTTAATGACAGGCTTAATACGAACTAAAGCCTGTACAAAAAAGTGAATATCAGGAAGTATAGCAATCTTTCTGTGAAACAAACAGAAAAGAGCGGAGATTTGACCTTTCAAGGAACTTGCAGACAAACCCTTATCCTAACCATCCTGAAGGAACTGTAAAATTCTAGGAATTCTAAAAGAATGCCAGGAGAATTTATGAGAAGAACACCATGAAATGTAAGTCTTTCCAAACTCTATAATAAATCTTTCTAGAGACAGATTTACGAGCTTGTAAACATAGTATTAATCACTGAGTCAGAGAAACCTCTATGACTTAGAACTAAGCGTTCAATTTCCATACCTTCAAATTTAATGATTTGAGATCCTGATGGAAAAACGGACCTTGAGATAGTAGGTCCGGTCGTAACGGAAGTGGCCAAGGCGGGCAACTGGACATCGAACCAGATCCGCATACCAAAACCTGTGTGGCCATGCTGGAGCCACCAGCAACACAAAAGACTGTTCCATGATTTTGGAGATCACGCTTGGAAGGAGAACTAGAGGCGGGAAGATGTAAGCAGGATGATAACACCAAGGAAGTGTCAATGCATCCACTGCTTCCGCCTGAACATCCCAGGACCTGGACAGGTATCTGGGAAGTTTCTTGTTTAGATGAGAGGCCATGAGATCTATCTCTGGAAGACCCCACATCTGAACAATCTGAGAAAACACATCTGGATGGAGAGACCACTCCCCTGGATGTAAAGTCTGGCGGCTGAGATAAGCCGCCTCCAATTGTCTACACCTGGGATATGCACCGCAGAGATTAGACAGGAGCTGGATTCCACCCAAGCAAGTATCCGAGATACTTCTTTCATAGCTTGGGGACTGTGAGTCCCACCCTGATGATTGACATAACCACAGTTGTGATATTGTCTGTCTGAAAACAAATGAATTGGTTCTCTCTTTAGCAGATGCCAAAACTGAAGAGCCCTGAGAATTGCAACGGAGTTTTCTAAAATATTTATTGGTAATCTCGCCTCTTGAGATTTCAAACCCCTTGTGCTGTCAGAGATCCCAAACAGCTCCCCAACCTGAAAGACTCGCATCTGGTTGAGATTACAGTCCATGTTGGCCGAACACAAGAAGCCCCTTGAACCAAACGATGGTGATCTATCCACCATGTCAGAGAGTGTCGTACATTGGGATTCAAAGGATATTAATTGTGATATATTTGTATAATCCCTGCACCATTGATTCAGCATGCAAAAGCTGTAGAGGTCTCATGTGAAAACAAGCAAAGGGGATCGCGTCCGATGCTGCAGTCATGAGACCTAAAACTTCCATGCACATAGCCACTGAAGGGAATGACTGAGACTGAAGGTGCCGGCATGCTGCGACCAATTTTTAAACGTCTCTTGTCTGTTAGAGACAGAGTCATGGACACTGAATCTATCTGGAAGCCTAAAAAGGGTGACCCTTGTCTGAGGAATCAAGAAACTTTTTGTTAAATTGATCTCCAAACCATGTTTCCGAAGAAACAACACTAGTTGATTCATGTGAGATTCTGCAGTATGTAAAGACTGAGCTAGTACCAAGATATCGTCCAAATAAGGAAACAACCGCAATACCTGTTCTCTGATTACAGATAATAGGGCACCCAGAACCTTTGAAAAGATCCTTGGGAGCTGTTGCTAGGCCAAATGGAAGAGCAACAAATTGGTAATGCTTTTCTAGAAAAAGAGAATCTCAGAAACTGATAGTGTTCTGGATGAATCGGAATATGAAGGTATGCATCCTGCAAGTCGATTGTGGACATATGAATGTCCTTGCTGAACAAAAGGCAGAATAGTCCTTATAGTCACCATCTTGAAAGTTGGTACTCTTACATAACGATTCAACATTTTCAGATCCAGAACTGGTCTGAATAAATTTTCTTTCTTTGGTACAATGAATAGGTTTGAATAAAACCCCAAACCTTGTCCTGAGGAGGACCTGGCATGATTACCCCTGAAGACTCCAGGTCTGAAACACACTTCAGAAAAGCCTGAGCTTTTACTGGATTTACAGGGATGCGTGGAGAGAAAAAATCTTCTCACAGGAGGTCTTACTTTGAATCCTATTTCGATACCCTTGAAGACAATGCTCTGAATCCAATGATTTTGGACAGATTTTATCCAAAAATTCCTTGAAAAATCTTAATCTGGCCCCCTACCCAGCTGAGCTGGAATGAGGGCCGCACCTTCATGGCGGACGTGGGGGCAGACTTTGGTTTCCTAAAAAGGGCTTGGATTTATTCCAATTTGAGGAAGGCTTCCAATTGAAGCAAAATCCTTGGGAGGAGATTGAGTTTTTTGTTCCTTATTCTGACGAAAAGGAACGAAAACGGTTAGAAGCCTTAGATTTACCCTTAGTTTTTTTATCCTGAGGCAGAAAAACTCCTTTTCCTCCAGTGATAGTTAAAATAATAGAATCCAACTGAGAACCAAATAAATTATTATCCTTGGAAAGAAAGAGATAGCAATCTACGATTTAGATGTCATATCAGCATTCCAAGATTTAAGCCACAAAGTTCTTCTAGCTAATACAGCTAAAGACATGGATCTAACATCAATTTTGATATCAAAAAATGGCATCACAAATAAAATGATTAGCATGTAGCAGTAAGCGAGTAATGCTAGATAATGTCAGGATCCAATTCTCGTTGCGCTAAATTCTCCAACCAAAAAGTTGAAGCAGCCGCAACATCAGCCAAAGAAATAGCAGGTCTGAGAAGATGACCTGAATATAAATAGGTCTTCCTAGGATAGATTCAAGCTTCCTATCTAAAGGATCCTTAAAGGAAGTACTATCTTCCATAGGAATAGTGGTACGTTTAGCAAGAGTAGAAATAGCCCCATCAACTTTGGGGATTTTTCCCCAAAACTCTATAGATTTTGCTGGTAAAGGATACAATTTTTTAAACATTGAAGAAGGAATACAAGAAGTACCTGGCTTATTCCATCCCTAGAAATCATATCAAAAATGGCCTCAGGAATAGGAAAAACCCCTGGGGGAAACCACATGAGGGTTTAAAAACAGCATTTAAACGTTTATTAGACTCGAACGTCAATAGGACTGGTTACCTCAATATCCAAAGTAATTAACACTTCTTTTAATAAAGAACGCATATACTCTATTTAAATAAATAAGTATATGTGTCAGTGTCAAGTCTGAGGAAGGGATCTTCTGAATCAGATAGATCCTCATCAGAAGATAAATCATTATGTTGCTGGTCATTTGAAATTTCATCAGCTAAATGAGAAGTTTTAAAAAGACCTTTTACGTTTATTAGAAGGTGGAAATGCAGACAAAGCCTTCAGAATAGAATCAGAAACAAATTCTTTAAAGTTTACAGGTATATCATGTACATTAGACGTTGAAGGAACTGCAACTGGCAATGTACTATTACTGATGGAAACACTATCTGCATGTAAAAGTTTTATCATGACAACTAATACAAATTACATTGGGTGGAATAATTTCTACACTTTTACAACAAATGCACTTAGCTTTGGGTAGACCCAATGTCAGGCAGCAATGTTCCAGCAGAAACCTTCTGAGACAGGATTAGATTGGGACATCTTGCTCAATGTAAGAGAAAAAACAACATATATACCAAAATTATCTATTTCCTTATATGACAGTTTCAGGAATGGGGAAAAATGCAAAAGCATAGGCCTCTGATAGAGAAAAAAGCAAGAGGCAAACATCAATGGAGTATTGAAATAATGAAAAAAATCTGGCGCCAAGTATGACGCACAGCGGTAACGTAAACTTTTTTGGCGCCAAAAATAACCGGAAATGACACACTCGCGTCACTTATGATGCCGCCGTGTGAAAGGTCTTGGCGTCACGTATGACACCGTAAATGAAAAAGTTGCCCTCATAAACTTATTTTTTTCGCGCCAAAAATATTTTTGCGCCAAGAATGACACAATAGAAGTTTAGCATTTGACGCACAGCCCGCGGTCCTAATACCCGCAATAGCAAGAAGTAGTCAATTGAAAAAAAGACTAAACCCCAGTAAGAAATAAATTTCTTAAAATGTTTAAATTCCCAAAATATGAAACTGACAGTCTGCTGAAGGAAATACATGAACCTGACTCTGCAAATATAAGAGACAATACATATTTAGAACTTTATATAAATTGCATAAAGTGCCAAACCATAGCTGAGTTGTCTTAAGTAATAAAAAACATACTTACCAAAAGACACCCATCCACATATAGCAGATAGCCAAACCAGTACTAAAACAGTTAATAGTAGAGGTAATGGTAAATTGAGAGTATATCGTCGATCTGAAAAGGGAGGTAGGAGATGAATCTCTATGACCGATAACAGAGAACCTATGAAATAGACCCCCGTTAGGGAAATCATCGTATTCAAATAAGTGATACTTCCCTTCACGTCCCTCTGACATTCGCTGTACTTGAGAGGAATCGGGGCTTCAACAATGCTGAGAATCGCATATCAACGTAGAAATCTTAACACAAACTTACTTCTTCACCACCTCCATAGGAGGCAAAGTTTGTAAAACTGAATTGTTGGTGTGGTGAGGGGTGTATTTATAGGTATTTTGAGGTTTGGGAAACTTTGCCCATCCTGGTAGGATTGTATATCCCATATGTCACTAGCTCATGGACTCTTGCCAATTACATGAAAGAAAATATATATCTGAGAGTAGGAATCTGAAGACGAAACCAGTAATTCTGTCCTACCAGAAGAACTACTATGAAGAAACAAGTTCTCTTGGCCTAGCCAGACACCAAGAGAAATACCATATGAATTTCCTGATATACAGTATATAGACATTTTTTAAGGTACAAAGCAATTGAAAGATAAAACTAATGTTAACCTTAAGGGAGTGGATTATAATTGTGACTAATCAGGACAAGATCCTTGCTTCTGGTGCAATATTTGACAACCTTGCTGATTTGCTCCTGTTGCTAATAGATACATTTCTGGAAATCTCCATTTATAGAATTACCACTCCCTGGGATGATTCTTCTTACATAAATAGACACACTTTAGACATCAGACACCTAAAATAGGTTTAGCTTACCTGTGAAGGAGAGGGACCTCTATGGTAAAATGAAACCCGGAATTTTACACAGATGGGGGAATGCATACCATTCTTCTTATCAGGGAATTCTATTTTGCTAGTACTGCGGGGCACTTGACTGAAAGTGCTATCATTATTATAAGATGGAATAAAGGCACATGTCCCCGATGCAGAAGATATCTCAGTATCCACCATATCAACGAAATCTGTGTTAAAGAAAGGAGAAACACTTTAACTTTTGCAGAATTGTTATGTGTAGTCTATGTAAATCATAGTAATGCAATACTATCCATTGTATGTGTGTTCTACTAAATTGTAATGCATTGTCAATAACTATTGCACTAATATTAAACCATTTGATAAAATATTATTTTGATAAGTAAGAAACAAATAGTAAACCTAAGTAAGCCGAAGAGTCAAACTTGCCCTTTGTTTAAAAATTCATACAACAAAAATATAAGAATGTAAATGGTAACTAAAATATATTGGCTTTCCCAAAGTGGGTTTCTCTACGTCTCTGTACTAATGGAAGCAAAAAAGGAAAAATGTACACAGACTAATGGATTCCAGACAATTGGGGGGAAAAAAACACTAATTTTGCTGTACTCTGTGCATTAAATTTAAAACTTAAAACATGCGGGCCCCTTTAATGAATAAACAAAACAAATACATGCAACACAAAAATGTATCTGATAACTTCATGCATTAAATTTGTTACTGTGAAGGTGGAAATACTTCAAATTGAAGATTTACATTATTCAATAACAACTTAGTAATGTCCTTGTCAGTTGATGTACTCCTGTCATCCAATAAGTTTATAAAAGCTTCACTTTTTATTGTTTTTGTTCTTACAATATTTATCTTGTGCTGCTGCTGTCTTGTAGTAGTAGCACTAGCTACTATTTTAACTTTATTTAAGTTTAAGCTGCTGACAAGCTGCTCCTCTGAAGACATTCTCCAAAAGTCAGCGGAATCAAACATCTCCATAAATTAATATGAAATGACACAGATTAAATGATTCATACAAAAAAAAAAGTTTTTATATTTACCTGATTAAATTAATTTATTTTTCACTATGAGGGAGAACACTAGCCGTCACATGTGGGATTATTTAAAAATCCAATCCTACAGGAGGAGGCAAAACACCCCACATAACAAGCTTTAATCTCTCCCCACTTTCCCATGATTCCTTAAACATACATATGGCCAGGAGAGAAAATAAAGTAGGAAAGGAAAAGCAAGGTAAAAGAAATGCAAACTGGTACTGCCACCGAGCTGTTACAGAAAAACATGGGGCGGGTCTCATGGACTCTTAGCATCATGAAAGAAATTAATTTATTAGGGTAACATCAATTTTGTTTTCTTTCATAAGATAAGTGAGTAGTCTACAGGCCATCACATGTGGGGATCCTATACCCAAGCTGTGAAGTCCACGAGACCACATAAATAGGGTGGGGAAAACAGTTAAGGCAGGTAGAGGTACTAAATGGGCACTATTGCCTGCAGAACTTTCGTAGCAAAAGCAGCCTCAGAAGAAGCAAAAATGTAAAAAAGGGTAGAATTTGGTAAAAGGTATGTAAAGGTGACCAAGTAGCCGCCCTGCAAATCTTTTTAAATGGAAAGTTAATTTCTAAAAGCCCAAGAGGCAGTGACTGCACCTGGTAGAATGAGCAGTAATTCTTTTAGGGGTAGACTTCCCCACTACTAGTTATGCAACACAAATCAAAGCTTTATACCAACCTGCCAAGTGATTGCAGTAGCTTTCTGTCCCTTGCAGAGACCTGATATAATGAAATAACAAGGAAGAGGAATATCTGAATCCTTTAGTGGCTTCAAGATAAAATTTTCAAGGTCCGTAGATCCAACTTATGAAGTAATCTCTCTTTAGTGTTTTTTGGTGCTGTACAGAGCGATAGGACTACAATTTCCTGATTGATGTTTCAGAAGAAACAACCTTAGGAAGGAAGGAGTAGTTTGTTCTTAAAACTGCTATATCCTGATGAAAAAAAAAATCATAAATTATGCTTACCTGATGATGGGAAAGAGTCCACAGCTGCATTTCATTACTTTTGGGAAATAAGAACCTGGCCACCAGGAGAGGCAAAGACAACCCAGCCAAAGGCTTAAATACTCCTCACACTCCCTCATTCTGCTGAGTAACAAGGAACAGTAGAAGAAATATCAGGGTGAAAGGTGCCAAAAGAATAATAATGATGCCCAAAACACATAAAATTAACGGGTGGGGACCTGTGGACTCTTTCCATCAGAAAAAAATGAAATTATCAGTTAAGCATAATTTCATTTTTTTCTGATGGAAAGAGTCCACAGCTGCATTCATTACTTTTGGGAAAAACAATACCCAAGCTATAGAGGGACACAGAATGCCAAGACAGAAGGGTACAATAGGCGGCCCATACAGAAGGCACCAAGCCTAAACCTCTACCCGATAAAAAAAAACCCTGCTTCGTCCGAAGCAGAGAAAATTTTAAGAGGAAAAGCCCAATGACAAAGACTCGCAGTTAGTCCAGAAACCAAACTAGAGACCATTTAACGGATTTGACTGAGCCAACAGTCCTCCAGGAGACACCATTGCCTAACAAACAGTCCTCCACACCGCTCATCTCCACAAATGAAGGAGACACAGCCGAAACCCCTCAAGGTAAAAAGGCAAAGGAGAACCAAGGAAACCGAAAGGGTTTCCTATACAAAAAGAGAACACCTCCCACAAGTGAGTCCAGCTCACAGAGACCCAAAGGGCCCAACAAGGGAAGGAAGCCACGCCTATACCAAGCGAAACAAACAGAACAGACGTCT
Source organism: Bombina bombina (assembly GCF_027579735.1). NCBI lineage: Eukaryota > Metazoa > Chordata > Amphibia > Anura > Bombinatoridae > Bombina > Bombina bombina. The sequence goes on along the minus strand of NC_069501.1, from coordinate 788,778,775 downwards.
CCTCCAGCATCCTGCAAGCACGGATTGCAACTGAAGAGGCAAAGTCCTCCCAGTGTCAAGAATACCAAGGCAATCGACCATGAAAAAGTGTGTAATACACCCAGGTGAGAAACCCCAAGTTTGAGAACACAGAGTCTATAACAGGACGACACAGAGGATACTTGCGAGGAAGAAGAAGCAGTCAAGTAAGAAACAGACTGCAAAAGCAACCCCCAGACAGAGGGCATGCTCCAGGCAACCTAAGTCGCCGGACCTACACACAGGTCCCTAAAAAGGGGAACACAAAACCTCAATCGAGGCCCACCGAGAAGGAGAGTTTACCCTCAGAACCCGAAGGAAGAGTAAACTCTCTTCTGAAATCAATGGAGCCAGTTGAAAGGAAAATCTATACCCTAGAAGACTAAGCCAACAGGATAGACTCAAAGCAGCTCACACATCCAGAGGAGACCCGCTCGGCCATCCTGACCTGCAGACCCACAGCCAGCTGGACCAACCCAGCCTCAGGGATCCAAAACAGGGGAACAAAAGAATCCCGAAACAGGTACAGGAACGAGCATAAGGATAGCACAGCCATCCCCACAGAGTACAAGTACAACCGACTCTGAAAACAGACAACAAGGCCATAGACCTAAGGATCTATAAAAATAAAAGCCTGACCAAGTCTGCATGGAGCCAGCAAGACCCCAGGGGGGAACCAATCCCACCTTTCCACCTCCCATCCAGGAGAAGCCCCAAGCAAGGACTCCATCTCCATAGGGAGGAGAATATCTCCTAACGGATGATGTCGGAAGGGACACAACTGCCCTCAAGGCCCAAAGCCACCAGCTAATGGGAAGAGAAATTCCCAACACAGAAGTCCTAGAAGGACCCCCCCCCCTACAAGTAGCTTGCCAAGCAGAGGCACAGCCAACCCATTCGCCTGCCGAGCAGGGACTCCATGGGAATACTGGCAAGCTGACCAGGGGAATGCAACCCTAAGGCGCACCAGAATTTGGACATCCAGCGCCAACAGCTGGGTATTAACCAACCACCCTTGAAGCTCAAACCCCACGGCTAACCACCAGAGGACATGGGGCCACTCTGTGGCAAAGAATAAAAAAGATGACCAGGTTAAGTAGATGGAGCAAAGACATAGCCCAAGTTCCCACTACCGTGGAACATCCCGACCAGCCCTGAGATCCAAGACTCCAAAACCACCTAAGACTGGGTCAGGAAAAAGGCCAAGTGAAGCTTCAGCAACCGGAAGTCTCAGGGAGAAAAACAGGTCCAGACACCTAATAGTTCAGGCAAACCTTACCCTAGAGCTAAACACCCCAACCAGCCAAAAAGGCCAGACACAAGGGCATGTAAGCATATCCAGAGAATCCGGATAGTGAGAAGAACTCGAAAGCTCAGACCAAAGGAAGGAACCACCCCTAGCTAAAGTCCAATGCTCCAAGGAGCAAGGCTAGAAGTCGTATGAAGATTTTTCTCAGAGCCTCAGGACAACCAATGGATACCTTGAGGTAAAAAACTCCCACTAGCAGGACTAGTCTCCCTAACACCTCTGCACAAGCAGAGGACACAAGGAAGAGAAGGCACTAAGCCTACCCAGCTCCGGAAAACCCAGAGCTAAAACAAAAGTCCCTGCAGGGAACAACCATCACCCAGAAACACAGATCCCTAAAAGGAGATCCACTCACCCATACTAGAAAACACCTTACGCGGACACCTGCAAGGTGTCAAGAGCTGCAACAGGTTTTCAAACTGCAAACCTTCCGCATGCTAGACAGCTATCCTGTACAAGCTGTTGGATCAAGCCCAAAAGGGCAATCCAGAGGCCTAAAAAATGAAGGCCAAACCGCTCCATAGCAGCAAGGGGCATTAAGCCCTCCCACCCTCCACATGGGGGAGGAAACTCTAAGTTCTGATGAAATCAGATGTCAGATAGAGTGATGCAGCGGAAAAACTCCCCTGCCAGGTCATCTATGACTGAAAGCTATAAGGACTAAAACACTCCTTCCCACCTCACGGACCCATAGGTCCCATCGAATGCTTAGTTGAACATGAAAAAACATTGATAACCTGAGTACTCAGCGCTTCTACCGAACCAGACAGGACCAGCCTGCACCTAGGGTCCCAACCGGCCAGCTGCGTAAAATCTCCCTCGTAGGGAAAAAACAGAAAACAGACATTTTTAACAGAGGACTAACATGTCCAACCAACTTCCGAAGAAGTAATAAAGAGTATCAATCCCAGAAGGTTACAGAAGGAAACAAAAACAAATAAAAGACATCCTATCAGATATAAATAAAATATAAGGCAAACCCGGAGGTTAACGCCCAAAAAGACCTACCCGTGGGACCAGCCAAATGGAGCCCTATCACACAAACTGGGAAAGATCTCAAACAAATGACAATCAGGAGATTACTTCATCCCCACATGTCTAATGAGGTGCACAATTCGAATTATCAGACTGAAATTCCCCGTAGCTGGTAATGATAGGGTCATTCAATAACTGAAAAACATGTCTAAGCAACACGCGAAGGCACGCAATCCTGTAACGGAAGGCACAACACTCAGAGACAGATACCTCTGTGGGGAACTGTAGAGGCCCTCCCCAAGGCGGAAGGCCCAGGACAATAGGGCACAAGCACATTCTCAAAGAAATGTCTGGACTCTGCAGACGAACAATTGCCAACAGTATGTGGAAGCGAAAACGTGCTGTAACCTCTGGGGGAAACACGCCACCCCGCATGGAGGAATCATAAACTGGGTTCCTCCGTAGGGAACTCGCCTCTCGGAGGACAGTACCCCCAGAGGCGGATGGCTAAGCAGTCCCCTGATTCCCCGAGCCCAAGGAACCAGGCGCTCTGAAAAGGCATACGGAACAAAACTGGATGATAGGCGCTAAAGAGGCCCCTCCGGATTCATCACCGGACACAGAATCTGAAATCAAAATAGCCTCAGTATCAGAATCCTCTGTAACTGAATCTGAAATTAACACAGTCTCAGCATCAGAATCCTCCATAACTGGATAGAGAATACTTAAATATGGGCTTGATACCCCCAATGGCTGGGGCACTCACCACCTCCTAAGACCAGACCACATCCGAACACAAGGTAAACCATACAGTCCAAACAAGTGCGGCCCAACCAAAAGGCTGTGTCACTTCCAAAGGCCTCAATGTTCCAACCAAGAGCCCAGTAAACATTGCACATAAGCAGGTTGAATAACATAAACATGATTATAAAAAAACCCTGTTCAATAACCCCCATCAGGATATTAACCCTCGATTCCAAGATACGAAAAGAGACTCACTGAGACCCTTATGTATAGTTAGACCCGCAAGATGGTAGCCTCTCTGGAAACATTCACATTACAATACCTTGCAAATAAAGTAAAATGAAACGATCTTACCAGAATCTACGCCATATAACAGGAACACGGCCCTTCAAGTGTGATGGATAGTAGCATCGCCTCCGCCATGAACTTGATAGAAGAAAGCAGGCAGCAAAGCGAAGTTCAACAACGACGATTGCTTGAGGAGCTGTTAATATGAGTCGTTATGGTTTCGCAGAAAGAAACTCCCTGCATCTCCGGACTCTAACTTTCATCAAAGCCCTCACTGAGAGACTGACAGGACTACTTAAAACTCCTGTCCCATGCCGAAGAGTACTACCCTCAATAAGAGACAAAAACAAAAATTAAAAATTCTGACACTTCTCTGCCATCCTCCTGGGACGAAAGGCAAAGAATGACTGGGGGAGTGGGAGGAGTATTTAAGCCTTTGGCTGGGTTGTCTTTGCCTCCTCCTGGTGGCCAGGTTCTTATTTCCCAAAAGTAATGAATGCAGCTGTGGACTCTTTCCATTTAAGAAGAAAATAAAATATCAGGAAAGTAGAATCACAAGATAGAGCAGAAAGCTTAAATACTCTTCTGGCTTAGGAAATAGTCAAGAGAAAGAAAACCTTTCAAGACAACATTTAAATATCCAGAACATGCATAGGTTCAAACGGCTGAGGCCTGAAGAACCCTCAAAACCAAGTTAAAGTTCCACAAAGTCCTGATAACCGGTCTTTTCCTGACCAAAGCTTGAACAAAGGCTTGAATGTCAGGAAGTCTTGAGGTCTTCTTGTGATACAAGACTAAAAGAGCAGCAATTTGGCCTTTAAAGGGATAAGAAAGTCAGAATAAAACTTGCACGATTGAGATAGAGCATGTCATTTTAAGACACTTTTAAATTCACTTCTATTTTCACTTAGTATCCCCTTGATGAAAAAGAATATGCACATATCCTACACCACTGGTTTTCAAACCTGTCCTCAGGCCTTCCTAACAGGCCACATTTTGAGGATATCTGTACTGGAGCACAGGTGAAATAATCAGCTGATTAGTAAACATGGTTATTTTACCTGCTCTCATCCAATGTAATACTGAAAACCTGGCCTGTTAAGAAGGCCTGAGGACAGGCTTGAAAAACAGTGTCCTACACTAAAGGGAGCTAGTTGTTGATTGGTACCTGAACACATTTGTCTGTTGTGATTGGATAACTGTGTTCAGCTAGCTGCTAGTAGTGCAATGCTGTTCCTTCAGAAAAGGATAACAAGATAATAAAGCAAATGTGATAATAGAAGTAAATTGGATAGTTGTTTAAAATTGTATGTTCTATACAAATCATGAAAGAAAAGTTTGCGGTTTCCTGTCCCTTTAAGAGAACTAGCAGATAAACCCTTATCCATACCATCCTGCAAAAATTGTAGAATTTGAGGAATTCTAAAAAAAAAGTTCAAATGGAAATTCTTAGACACAAATCAGGAAACAAAAACTTTCAAGATTTTGTGATAGACACATCTTGTAACAGGCATTCTGGCTTGAATCAAAATTTCTTACACTTGATCTGAAAAATCTGAGTCAAAATCAGGCGTTCAATTGCCATGCCATCAAATCAGATTGAATGATCAGGGAACCTCAAGTAATTTGTGCATCTCAAGATCTTGCACAATACTGGGGTAGCTTGTAATTAAAGTGAGAGGCCATGAGGTCTATGTCTGGCCTTCCACAATGATTCACAAACTGTTATCAAGTCTACTTTCCAATTCTCATACAATTGACCTCAGAAAAGACTCTGGTCTCAAAAGGGGTCAACTCTGGAAAGCCTTAAAGGATTACAAACCTTTTTTTTGTATATAAACGGACTACAAATATATTACAATAAATATTATATAATAATTTGCCTACTTTTACTCTTATTTTTTATTTCCCATGATTACTTCACTCAAGCCAACCCTTCAATATGGGCCGTACAAGATTAAAAATGATCTCCAATCTGATGCCGTTTTTTAGCATATACTTATGTGACAATTTTGTCACTCTGCGCATGCTTAACACAACCGTGAAATTCACGCATGCGCATATCCCATCCCTGATACCGATATTTACATCTTATTTCTCAACAATTTAAAGAATAAGGATAAAATGCTTGTTATTACTAGGGAGATTCTCCCAGCTCACCGCTCTTCCCTGCTCAGCGCAGCTCTGCTATTGGTTTGCATTGACAGACACTGTGAGTGATGTAAACAATGACGCTTCTGAAGCTCGTGCATGCGCATCACGGCAATGCTCCGCCATTCTCCAACCTTGGTTGTCCGCCAGGATTGGTCTATGGAAATGCATACCCGGCGGTGGGTTTGGAAATCATTCAATTTTTATAAGAAGATTGCTAATAAATGGTAAAAATGTGAAACAGAGAGTATATTACAAAAAGGTATAATAATATTTATTTATTTTGCGATTAATGGTAACTTTTATTTTGGTTACAGTGTCCCTTTAAAGATTGCACACAGTTCCAAGTTGATCGATAATCTCTCCTCCCAAGGAGACCAAACGCCCTGTGCTTTCCGGGAACTCCAGACAGGTGGGCATCCATGGTAATAACTATCTAATTCAGACAGAGAAAAGAAGCTCCCTGAATCAATGATTGGCGAGTTTGCCACCAAGTTAGAGAATGTATTGTTCAGAAGTCTAAAGAGATCTTCTGAGACAGATTATTGTTATTTCCATTCTATTGTTGCAAAAAGGCATGCAAATAGGAATTTTTCAAGTCTATGGGAGACATAAATTGACCCCCCTGCATTCAAGTCTACAAGTCCCATCTTTCTTCGGAACAATTAAATAGTTTGAATAGAACCCGAAACTGTTCCACCAAGGGGACCCGTTATCTCTCCCATGGCTTCTAGGTTTGTTACACATGCCAAAAAAGCTCTGGCCCTAAAGGATCTTTTTTTTTTTTAAACAGGAGGAATCTTCCTCGAGGAGGGTCAGACTGAAAGTGATACCCCTGAGAAATAATGTTTTGCATTCAGGTAACTTGAATGAATTTTTTCCAAGCCTCCTGAAAAGGCTCAGTCTGCAGAACTGTGTCTGGGTAGCGGGCCACACTATCATGCTGATTTGGAGGAAGGTACAGTTTTTTTTTTGTCTGTTTGGACTAAGACCAAGAGTAACCAGGCTTCCACGTGTACTTGGAGATGTCTGACTTCTGAGACACTGAAGAGGAGGATTTTTGCATCTTGTAATAATGAAAAGAGTTAACATTGTCTAGTGAACTTAACTCTGCCCTTAGTTTTTTTTGTCTTGCGGCAGAAAAGCTCCTTTACTTCCAGTGACTGTAGTAATGATATCATCCTGTCTAAACAAAATCTTTCCCTGAAATGGGATGAAAAGAAGTCTGGTTTTATATACTCTAGCCAGAAAATTAATAGCAGCACCCTTTGCATTATTGCAAGTTATTTCATCAGCTGCATCACAAATGAAACGGCTCGCAGTCTTAACCAACCTCATGCAATCCTGAATTTCATCAAAGGAAACTTTTTGGGAAGTAAGTTTAGAGATGATGTTACACCATACTGCAGGATACACTAGCAGCTAGACGAAATATATAGCCTGCCAGCTGAAAGCATCTCCTGAGGAAACCTAAAAGTTTTCTTTCCATCAAATACTTAAGTGTTACTGTCCTCCAAAGGAATGGTAGTCCACCTAGCCAAAGTGGGAATAGCCCCATCCATCTTTGTAGTAGTCTTCCATACCTCCAATTTCTTAGAGGGTAAAGGGAGCATGTTTTTAAATTTGTTAAACGGGAATGTCTGGTTTGTTCCATTCCTTGCTAATTAGCTCAGAACCCGCATCAGGAACCATGAAGGTAGATAACTTTTATGGGACTGACTTAAAGAACTTATCAATCTTTTTATCAGACTGTTTCTCTGCAAGTGGAGAGTCCCCCATCTGCAATGCTAGTAAAAGCTTCAAGCAATAGAGCGTGAATGTGCTCCAATTTGGAATTAAAGGACACATCTTCTGCAACTTCGTCAGAAGGGGAGTCCTGGGTTTCTGAATAATTGTCCTCAGCTGAGGAGGAGGATTCTAATTCAATTATACTCTCAGAGGGTACAGGGTACCTAGACGGATTGCTCCTTCATACATTTTTAAACAATTTTCTATTTACTTCTATTTTCAAATTTGCTTCATTCTCTTGGTATCCTGTGTTGAAGGAGCAGCAACACAAGCTAGCTGAAAATATTGAGTAAGGCAATGAGAAGTGGTAAATATGTGCAGATACTAATCAAAAATATAGCGCCAAGTAGTGCATTGCTGCTCCTGAGTCTATCTTGGCAGGCTTTTCATCAAAGGCTACCAAGAAAAGACAGCAAATTAGATAACAGAAGTAAAGAAGAAAGTTGTTTAAAATGGTATGCTCTGTCTGAATCATGAAAGAAAAACTGTTGGGTTTCATGTAAGTTTGAGTCAACAAAGGGTTACATAAATATACATTTATGCAAATGTCTTGTTATTAAGGATGCTTACCACTCTAAGGCTCGGAGGAGTATTTGCAGTGTGTCATTAAAGATGGCTCCCAAACTTCAGAAATGCTTAGGATTATCTGAGCGGCTGCTAAGAATGAGGACAAGAGCTTAAAGGGACACTGAACCCAAAATTTTTCTTTTGTGATTCAGATAGAGCATGTAATTTTAAGCAACTTTCTAATTTACTCCTATTATCAAATTGTCTTTATTCTCTTGGTATCTTTATTTGAAATGCAAGAATGTAAGTTTAGATGCCGGCCCATTTTTGGTGAACAAACTGGATTGTTCTTGCTAATTGGTGGATAAATTCATCCACCAATGAACAAGTGCTTTCCAGGGTCTGAACCAAGCAAATAGCTTAGATGCCTTCTTTTTTAAATAAAGATAGCAAGAGAATGAAGAAAAATTGATAATAAGAGAAAATTAGAAAGTTGCTTAAATTGCACGCTCTATTTGAATCACTAAACAAAAAAAAATTGGGTTCAGTGTCCCTTTAAGTAGTACACTGACTAGGCCAACAAGAGGATGCTGCAGGACTAATCACAGCAACATATGAGGCCGGCTGGCGACAAACTCCCAAAAGAAAAATTACTCTCACTGCTAGTTGTAGTTGCTGTACATCTCTCTGTCCTATTCCCAGCTCTGTGAGGGGGAATAATGGGTCTCAGATCAGTTAGATAATCCCTTCCAATCAAGTATCACCATCACTCATTGCTGGAAACAAAAAATTAACAAAGGAATCATGGAAAAGTGGGAGGGATTAAAGCTCTGTTTTGTGGGGTGTTTCACCTCTTCCTGTAGGACTGGACTTTAATGCCACTTGTGGACTCTCACCATTTTATGAAAGAAAGATACATGAAAATAAACCTCTGATTTCTAATAGGAACCTAGTTAAAAAATGTCCCCTTTGTAGTTTTTATTAGAAAGGAGACTGAGAGAAATTAATAATATGCCTCTCCTCTACCAAAGTGTTCTGCATAAGTTTTTGTCTATTCACATTACCACTAGTAGAGTAAGGTAGTGCATTAATGCCACGGTAAGTATAAAAAAAATTAAATCAGCTCTTAATAAGTGGCATTTAAACAGTTAATCTCACTGTGACAACAAAAATAGCCAGTGTTAATGAATAAATTACCTATTCTTTTAAGTTGCTGTTGAGGATTCAGCCAACCAATCAAATCCCATTGTATATATTCCTGTACCAGGCTGTACATAACTATTGTTTATGCATGGGAAACAGGGATGGTGCTAAAAAAACTAACTTGGGGTGGTATATCTTATTTCTCTTGTACTACCCCATAGCAACAACTGAGAAGCAGCTGGAAGAGTCTTTCTGGACTGAGAATATAACTGAGAATATAAAGGTAAATTATTTAACACTGGCAATTCTGCTTGTCATAGTAAGACAGGATAACTGTTTCAATGCAACTTTATTAAAGTGAATGTAAATTTTAATGAATGTACCCGGTTTTAAAAAATGCTATTAAGATCAGGGGCACTTTTATTCATTAAACTTTGCATTGAAGAGTTTTTTTTTATACTTACCTGATTTCTTTAGGAAAACCAGACCGGCGATAATCCGCCCGCAGCAATGATGAAACCGGCTTTCTCCAATCCTTGCATGCACACCAAGGCGTCCAGCTCGTGAGCCCACGCAACAATTGGAAGAAGCCGGATTCATCATTGCTGTGTTATGTACAGCAGGAGCTGTGGGCGGAGGATCGTTGGTCTAGTTTTCCTAATAAAAAAAAGGTAAGTATTTAAAAAAATGCTTCAATGTAACGTTTAATGAATGAAAGTGCCCCTGTTTTTAATAATATTTTTAAAAAACATAAATTATGCTTACCTGATAATATCCTTTTCTTCTGATGAAAAGAATCCACAGCTGTATTCATTACTCTTGGGAAATAAGAACCTGGCCACCAGGAGGAGGCAAAGACAACCCAGCCAAAGGCTAAATACACCTCCCACTCCCCTCATCCCCCAGTCATTCTGCCGAGGAACAAGGAACAGTAGAAGAAATATCAGGGTGAAAGGTGCCAGAAGAATATAAGGACACCCCACATAAAATTACAGGTGGGGAGCTATGGACTCTTTCCATCAGAAGAAAAGGAAATTATCAGGTAAGCATAATTTATGTTCTTCTTCTTAAATGGAAAGAGTCCACAGCTGCATTCATTACTTTTAGGAAAACAATACCCAAGCTATAGAGGACACTGAATGCCAAGATGGGAGGGTACAATAGGCGGCCCATACTGAGGGCACCAGGCCTGAACCTCTACCCAATAAAAAACCCAGCTTCGTCCAAAGCCGAGAAAATTTTAAGAGGAAAAGCCCCAAAGACACTGACTTGTAGTTAGTCCAGAAGCCAAACTAGAGACCGCAAACGGAATCAAATGAGCCAACAGTCCTCCAGGAGACACCTTCGCCCAACAGAGGGTCCCCCACCGTTCACCCCCACAAATGAAGGGGACACCAGCCAAAACCCCCAAGGGGACAAGGAAAAGGAGAACCAAGGAAACAGAAAGGTCCCCTAATACAAAAAAGAACACCTCCAAGAGTAAGCCCAGCTCACAGAGACCCAAAGGGACCCAAACAGGGAAAGGAGGACACACCTATGCCAAGCGAAACCTGGGATAAGACCAGGCACAGAGACAAAACAGATGTCTCTCCAACATCCTGCAAGCACGGAATGAAACTAAAGAGGCAAAGTCCTCCCAGTGTCTGACCATAGAATACCAAGGCATTCGACCATGAAAAAGCGTGTAATACACCCTGGTGAAAAAAAAACAAGTTTGAGAACACAGAGTCCATAACAGGACTACACAGAGGGTACATGCGAGGAAGAAGAAGCAGTCAAGCAAGAAACAGACTGCAAAAGCAACCCCCGGACAGAGGGCACGCGCCAGGCAACCTAAGTCGCCGGACCTACACACAGGTCCCTAAAAAGGGGAACACAAAACCTCAAATTGAGGCCCCCCCAAGAAGGAGAGTATACCCTCAGAACCCGAAGGAAGAGTAAACCCTCTCCTGAAATCAATGGAGCGAGTTGAAAGGAAAATCTATACCTTAGAAGGCTGAGCTAACAGGATAGACTCAACAAGCTCACACATCCAGAGGAGACTGCGACTCGAATGCAGCGCCTTAGATCGCTCGGCCATCCTGACCTGCAGACCCACACCCAGCTGGACCAACCCAGCCTCAGGGATCCAAGACAGGGGAACAAAAGAATCACAAAACAGGTACGAGCGTAAGGATAGCACAGCCATCCCCACAGAGTACAAGTATAACCTGACTATGAAAACAGACAACAAGGCCATATACCTAAGGATCTATCAAAATAATGGCCCAACAAGTCTGACTTGGAGCCAGCAAGACCCACCTTTCCGTCTCCCAGCCAGGAGAAGCCCCGAGCAAGGACTCCATCTCCATAGGGAGGAGAATATCCCCTAAAGAAAAGGGATGATGCTGGAAGGGCAACAACTACTCAAGGCCCGAAAAGGACCCCCCCTACAAGTAGCTTGCCAAGCAGAGGCACACCCAACCCATTCGCCTGCCGAGCAGGGAATCCATGGGAATACTGGAAAGCTGACCAGGGGAATGCAACAATAAGGCGCACCAGAAATTGGACATTGGACAAGCCACACAGCTAACCACTAGATGACATGGGCTACTCTTGTGGCAAAGAGTAAAAAATACTCAGAAAACCTGGCCAATCATGACCAGGTCAGGCAGATGGAAAAGGACATAGCCCAAGTTCCCACAACCGTGGAACACCCCGACCAACCCTGAGATTCAAGATTCCAAAACCACCCAAAACTGGGTCAGGAAAAAGGCCAAGCGAAGTTTAAGCAACCGGAAGTCTCAGGGAGAAAAAAGGTCCGGGCACCTAATAGTTCAGGCAAACCTTACCCTAGAACTAAAAAGTCGTATGAATATACTTCTCAAAGCCTCAGGACAACCAAGGGATACCTCAAGGTAAAAAAACTCCTACTAGCAGGACTAGTCTCCCTATCACCTCCACACAAACAGAGGACACAAGGAAGAGAAAGGCACTTAGCCTACCCAGCTCCGGAAAACCAAGCTAAACAAAGTCCCCGCAGGGAACCACCATCAACCGGAAACACAGATCCCTAAAAGGAGATCCAACTCGCCCAGAGACAATGGAAGAGGACCAAAGGTCTCTTATAACTCAGACAGTACACGTCAAAGAGTAAGAGCTGTATCTAGATACACTATAAACAGCTTATGCGTACACCTGCAAGGTGTGAAGAACTGCAACTGTTTTCAAACTGCAAACCTTCCGCATGCTAGACAGCTACCCTTACAAGCTGTTGGATCAAGCCCAAAAGGACAAATTCAGAGGCTTAAAAATGAAGGCCAAACCGCTCAACTGTGGTAAGGGGCGTTAAGCCCTCCAACCCTCCACCACATGGGGAAGGCTCTAGGTTCTGATGAAATCAGATGTCAGATACAGTACCGCAGCGGGAAACTCCCCTGCCTGGCCATCTATGACTGAAGGATATAAGGAATGAAACAATCCTTCCCACCTTACGGACCCACGGGTCCTCTTGAATGCTTAGTTGAACATGAAAAACAATGATAACCTTAGCACTTGGCGCTTCTACCGAACCAGCCGAGCAGAACAGCGCCACGTGTCTAAACAGCCGCAAAACCGAACGAACCCGACAGAACCAGCCTGCACCCAGGGTCCTAATCGGCAAGCTGCAGAAATTCTCCTTCATAAGGGAAAAAACAGAAAACAGACATTTTTAACATAGGACTAACATGTCCAAAACAACTTCCGAAGAAGTAATGAAGAGTATCAATCCCAGAAGGTTCCTGAAGGAAGCAAAAAACAGAATTTATGCTTACCTGATAAATTTCTTTCTCTTACGGTGTGTCCGGTCCACGGCTTCATCCTTACTTGTTGGAATATTCTCTTCCCTAACAGGAAATGGCAAAGAGGCACACAGCAAAAGCTGTCCATATAGCCCCTCCTCTGGCTCCGCCCCCCAGTCATTCGACCGACGGTTAGGAGAAAAAGGAGAAACCATAGGGTGCCGTGGTGACTGTAGTGTATAGAGACAAAAATTTTAAACCTGACAAAAAAGCCAGGGCGGGCCGTGGACCGGACACACCGTAGGAGAAAGAAATTTATCAGGTAAGCATAAATTCTGTTTTCTCCTACATTTGTGTGTCCGGTCCACGGCTTCATCCTTACTTGTGGGAACCAATACCAAAGCTCTAGGACACGGATGAAGGGAGGGAGCAAGTCAGGTAACCTAAACGGAAGGCACCACGGCTTGCAAAACCTTTCTCCCAAAAACAGCCTCCGAAGAAGCATAAGTATCGAATTTGTAAAATTTGGTAAAAGTGTGCAGGGAAGACCAAGTCCCTGCCTTACAGATCTGATCAACAGAAGCCTCGTTCTTGAAGGCTCATGTGGAAGCCACAGCCCTAGTAGAGTGAGCTGTAATTCGTTCAGGAGGCTGCCGTCCGGCAGTCTCATAAGCCAATCGGATGATGCTTTTCAGCCAAAAGGAAAGAGGTAGCAGTAGCTTTCTGCCCTCTCTTCTTACCAGAATAAACAACAAACAAGGATGATGTCTGTCTGAAATCCTTTGTTGCCTCTAAATAGAATTTTAAAGCACGGACCACATCTAGGTTGTGTAACAAACGTTCCTTCTTTGAAACTGGATTCGGACACAGAGAAGGAACAACTATTTCCTGGTTAATATTCCTGTTGCAAACCACCTTTGGAAGAAAACCAGGCTTGGTACGTAAAACTACCTTATCTGTATGGAACACCAGATAGGGTGAAGTACACTGCAAAGCAGACAATTCAGAAACTCTTCTAGCAGAAGAAATAGCAACCAAAAACAGAACTTTCCAAGAAAGTAACTTAATATCTATGGAATGTAAGGGTTCAAACGGAACCCCTTGAAGAACTGAAAGAACTAAATTTAGACTCCATGGAGGAGTCATAGGTCTGTAGACAGGCTTGATTCTGACTAATGCCTGTACATCTGGCACGGCTGCCAGTCGTTTGTGCAACAAAACAGACAGAGCAGATATCTGTCCTTTTAAGGAACTAGCTGACAAACCATTATCCAAACCCTCTTGGAGAAAGGAAAGTATCCTAGGAATTTTAATTTTATTCCAAGAGAATCCCTTGGATTCGCACCAACAGATATATTTTTGCCATATCTTATGGTAAATTTTCCTAGTCACCGGTTTTCTGGCTTGAACCAGAGTATCTATAACCGAATCTGAAAACCCACGCTTAGATAGAATCAAGCGTTCAATTTCCAAGCAGTCAGTTGCAGAGAGACTAGATTTGGATGTTTCAATGGACGTTGTACTAGAAGATCCTGCCTCAAAGGTAGCTTCCATGGTGGAACCAATAACATATTCACCAGGTCTGCATACCAACTCCTGCGTGGCCACGCAGGAGCTATCAGAATCACTGAGGCCTTCTCCTGTTTGATCCTGGCTACAAGCCTGGGAAGGAGAGGGAACGGTGGAAACACATAAGCTAGGTTGAACGACCAAGGCGCCACCAATGCATCCACTAGTGTCGCCTTGGGATCCCTGGATCTGGACCCGTAGCGAGGAACCTTGGAGTTCTGACGGGACGCCATCAGATCCATGTCTGGAATGCCCCATAGTTGAGTTAACTGGGCAAAGACTTCCGGGTGGAGTTCCCACTCCCCTGGATGGAAAGTCTGACGACTCAAATAATCCGCCTCCCAGTTGTCTACTCCTGGGATGTGGATTGCAGATAGATGGCAGGAGTGATCCTCCGCCCATTTGATGATCTTGGATACCTCTCTCATCGCCAAGGAACTCTTTGTTCCCCCCTGATGATTGATGTACGCTACAGTCGTCATGTTGTCCGACTGAAATCTTATGAATCTGGCCTTCGCTAGTTGAGGCCAAGCCCGGAGCGCATTGAATATCGCTCTCAGTTCCAAAATGTTTATCGGGAGAAGAGACTCTTCCCGAGACCATAGACCCTGAGCTTTCAGAGAGTCCCAGACCGCGCCCCAGCCCAAGAGGCTGGCGTCGGTCGTGACAATGACCCACTCTGGTCTGCGGAAACTCATTCCCTGAGACAGGTGAACTTGAGTCAACCACCAGAGGAGTGAGTCTCTGGTTACCTGGTCTACTTGAATTTGGGGAGACAAGTCTGCATAATCCCCATTCCACTCTTTGAGCATGCACAGCTGCAATGGTCTTAAATGAATTCGAGCAAAAGGAACCACGTCCATTGCTGCAACCATTAGTCCTATAACTTCCATGCACTGAGCTATGGAAGGCTGAGGAATAGAATGAAGAACTCGACAAGCTTTTAGAAGTTTTAACTTTCTGACCTCTGTCAGAAAAATCTTAATTTCCACAGAATCTATTATTGTTCCCAGAAAGGGAACCCTTGTGGACGGGGACAGGGAACTTTTTTCTATGTTCACCTTCCACCCGTGAGATCTTAGAAAGGCTAAAACAATGTCTGTATGAGCCCTTGCTTTGGAAAGGGACGACGCTTGGATTAGAATGTCGTCTAGGTAAGGTGCAACAGCAATGCCCCTCGGCCTTAGAACCGCTAGAAGGGACCCTAGTACCTTTGTGAAAATTCTGGGAGCAGTGGCTAAACCGAATGGAAGAGCCACGAACTGGTAATGTTTGTCCAGAAAGGCGAACCTTAGGAACTGATGGTGATCTTTGTGGATAGGAATATGCAGGTACGCATCCTTTAAATCCACGGTAGTCATATATTGACCTTCCTGGATTGTTGGTAAGATCGTCCGAATAGTTTCCATTTTGAATGATGGAACTCTGAGGAATTTGTTTAGTATTTTTAAATCCAGAATTGGTCTGAAAGTTCCCTCTTTTTTGGGAACTACAAACAGGTTTGAGTAAAACCCCAGACCTTGCTCAGCTGTTGGAACTGGGTGTATCACTCCCATCTTTAATAGGTCTCCTACGCAATGTAAGAATGCCTGTCTCTTTATCTGGTCTGAAGATAAGCGAGACATGTGGAACCTTCCCCTTGGAGGGAGTTCCTTGAACTCTAGAAGATACCCCTGAGAGACAATTTCTAGTGCCCAGGGATCCGGAACATCTCTTGCCCAAGCCTGAGCAAAGAGAGAAAGTCTGCCCCCTACTAGATCCGGTCCCGGATCGGGGGCTACCCTTTCATGCTGTCTTGTTAGCAGCAGCAGGCTTCTTGGCCTGTTTACCCTTGTTCCAGCCTTGCAATGGTTTCCATGCTGGTTTAGGCTGGGAAGTGTTACCCTCTTGTCTAGAGTTTGCAGAGTTAGAAGCCGGTCCGTTCCTGAAATTGCGAAAGGAACGAAAATTAGACTTGTTCTTAGCCATGAAAGGCCTATCCTGTGGGAGGGCATGGCCCTTTCCCCCAGTGATGTCAGAAATAATCTCCTTCAATTCTGGCCCGAAAAGGGTCTTACCTTTGAAAGGAATATTAAGTAATTTTGTTTTGGACGACACATCCGCCGACCAAGATTTTAGCCAAAGCGCCCTGCGCGCCACAATTGCAAAACCTGAGTTTTTTGCCGCTAACTTTGCTAATTGAAAAGCGGCATCCAAAATAAAGGAATTAGCCAACTTTAGTGCGTGAATTCTGTCCATGACTTCATCATATGGAGTCTCCTTTTGGAGCGAACTTTCTAGTTCCTCGAACCAAAAAGACGCCGCCGAGGTGACGGGAATAATGCACGAAATTGGTTGAAGAAGGAAACCCTGCTGAACAAAAATCCTTTTAAGCAATCCTTCCAATTTTTTATCCATAGGATCTTTGAAAGCGCAACTGTCCTCTATAGGAATAGTTGTGCGCTTTGCTAACGTTGAAACTGCCCCCTCTACCTTAGGGACCGTTTGCCATGCGTCCCTTCTGGGGTCAACAATGGGGAACATTATCTTAAATATAGGAGGTGGAACAAAAGGTATACCTGGCTTCTCCCACTCATTATTCACTATGTCCGCCACCCTCTTGGGTATCGGAAAGGCATCAGCGTGCACTGGGATCTCTAAGAATTTGTCCATTTTGCACAAATTCTCTGGAATTACCAAAGAATCACAATCATCAAGAGTAGCTAGCACCTCCTTAAGCAGGGCGCGGAGATGTTCTAGCTTAAATTTAAATGCCACGATATCAGGTTCTGCCTGCTGAGAAATTTTTCCTGAATCAGAAATTTCTCCCTCGGACAGACCCTCCTTCACTGCCAATTCAGGTTGATGTGAGGGTATAACAGATAAATTATCGTCAGCGCCTGCTTGCTCATCCTCTGTATTTAAAACTGAGCAATCACGCTTTCTGGTAAATGCTGGCAGTTTGGATAAAAGATTTGCTATAGAATTATCCATTACTGCTGTTAATTGC
This sequence comes from Bombina bombina, assembly GCF_027579735.1. Classification (NCBI taxonomy): domain Eukaryota; kingdom Metazoa; phylum Chordata; class Amphibia; order Anura; family Bombinatoridae; genus Bombina; species Bombina bombina. The sequence continues at coordinate 788,761,533 of NC_069501.1, read as the reverse complement.
TGCATAGTAACAAGCATTGGCGCGCTAGATGTACTAGGTATCGCCTGCGCGGGCAAAACTGGTGTTGACACAGAAGGAGAGGATGATGAACTATCCCCACTACCTTCATTTGAAGAATCATCTTGGGCAACCTTATTAAATGTGACAGTACTGTCCTTACTTTGTTTGGACGCCATGGCACAATTTGCACATACATTTAAAGGGGGAACCACCTTGGCCTCCATACACACAGAACATATGCTATCTGAAAGTACAGACATGTTAGGCAGATTTAGGCAGGCTATTAATGCAATAAAAACGATTTTATACAAAACCGTTACTGTCTCTTTAAATAATAAAAAGAACACACTTTATTTCTGAATGTTCAAAAAACTATGAAGGAAATATCCGATCTTTATAAAATTTACACCCCAGTGTCTTAATGCTTTGAAAGTATTGCACACCAAATATGAAGTTTCTAGACCCTTAAATAAGCAAACCGGAGCTAATTGTTCAATTTAACCGGTTTAAACACACTACAGTCCCTGCCACAGACTTTGCTGCGGCTTTTACCTTCCTTAGGGGTTATTCACCACAGAAATAAGCCTTCCGGAGTCTGTTTCTCAGCCACAGGACCCTCTCACATGAAGCTGCATGCACTGCCTTTGGAAGTAACTGCGCAACTGAGGCGCGAAAATGAGGCCTCCTCCCTCTGCATACTAGAGTGAAGGGGCCTTTCTGACTAGATTAGGCGTCTAAACCAATGCCAGGCATAATTAAAACGTCCCCAAAAGTGTTTCTAAGTTCATAAAACACTCCAAATGTCATAAGAATATGATATAAGCAAATCGATTTAGCCCACAATAGTGTCAACCAAGCCTTTAATCTGTTACTGAGTCTAAGAAAATGGCTTACCGGTCCCATGAGGGGAAAAACTGACAGTCTTCTAGCATTACTATGTGTTGTTAGAAAGGAGACTGGTCATACCTGAAGCAGATAAGTCTGCAAACTGTTACCCCCAACTGAAGTTCTCTGGTTTCAACAGTCCTGCGTGGTAACAGCAATGGATTTTAGTTACTGGTGCTAAAATCATACACCTCTTTTAACAGAACTCTTTATTACTTTCTGTTGTAGAGTAAATAGTACAAACCGGCACTATTTTAAAATAACAAACTCTTGATAGAAGAAATAAAACTACAACTAACACCACATACTCTTTACCATCCCTGTGGAGATGCTACTTGTTCAGAGCAGGCAAAGAGAATGACTGGGGGGCGGAGCCAGAGGAGGGGCTATATGGACAGCTTTTGCTGTGTGCCTCTTTGCCATTTCCTGTTAGGGAAGAGAATATTCCCACAAGTAAGGATGAAGCCATGGACCGGACACACCAATGTAGGAGAAACAAATAACACCCATGCCATCGGATAAAAATAAAATATAAGGCATCCCGGAGGTTATTGCCCAAAAAGACACAGGCCTAGCCGCAGGACCAGCCAAATGGAGCCCTATCTTACAAAACTGGGAAAGATCTCAAACAAATGACAATCAGGAGATTACTTCATCCCCACATGTCTAATAAGGTGCACCATTCGAATTAGCAGACTGAAAATCCCCAAATCTGCTAACGATGGGGTCATTCAATAACTGAAAAACATGTCTGGGCAACACGCGAAGGCACGCAATCCTGTAACGAAAGGCACAGCACACAGGGACAGTTACACCCGCGGGGAACTGTAGAGGCCCTCCCCAAGGCGGAAGGCCCAGGACAATAGGGCACAAGCACATTATCAAAGAAACGTCTGGACTCTGCAGCCGAACAATCGCCAACATTATGTGGAAGCGAAAACGTGCTGCAACCTCCGGGGGAAACACGCCACCCCGCATGGAGGAATCATAAACTGGGTTACCACATGTGTAGAAGTATGATTTGGTAGGGAACTCGCCTCTTGGAGGACAGGACCCCCGGAGGCGGATGGCTCAGCAGTCCCTTGATTCCCCGATGCTGAGGAACCAGGCGCTCTGAAATGGCATTCGGAACAAAACTGGTTGACAGGAGTCAAAGAGGCAACTCCGGATTTGTCACAGAATCTGAAATCAAAATAGTCTCAGTATCAGAATCCTCTGTAACTGAATCTGAAATTAACACAGTCTCAGCAGAAGAATCCTCCATAACTGGATAGAGGATATTTAAATATGGACTAAAGTATTAAAAAACAAAAACGGCACCTGACACCCCCAATGGCTAGGGCACTCACCACCTCCTATGACCAGACACCTGCAGACTAGAATATCTCCTTCACCACATGTTCAGGAATGCGGAAATGTGGAACGGAACGGAACAACGTCCGAACACAAGGTGAACTGAACAATCCAAAAAAGTGCCCCCAACCAAAAGCCCGTGTCACTTCCAAAGGCCTCAAAGTTCCAACCATGAGCCCATAAACATCACACATAAGTGGGTTGAATCACAAACATGATTATAACCCCTCCTGTTCAATAACCCCCCTCAGGAGATATTAACCCTCAATTCCAAGATACTAACAGAGACTCACTGAGACCCTTATGTCATATAGTTAGACCCGCAAGGTCTGGTAACCTATCGGTAAAACATTCACGATAAAGTAAAATGAAACAATCTTACCAGAATCTACGCAGTGGAACAGGAACACAGCCTTTTAAGTGTGACGAACAGTGGCATCGCCTCCGCAAATGGACTCGAGAGAAGAAAGCAGGAAGCGGAGCGAAGTTGGACAACGCCGATTGCTCGAGGAGCTGTTAATATGAATCGGGATGGTTTCGCAAGACAGAAACTCCCTGCTTCTCCGGACTTTAACTTTCATCCAAGCCCTCACTGAGAGACTGACAGGACTACTTAAAACGCCTTGAGACCCTTATGGGTGATTAGCCGCGCTTTACAAATACCAAATACATACAGGTGCTGAACCAAAAATAGGCCGGCTCCTAAGCTTCCATTCTTTGTTTTCAAATAAAGATAGCAAGTGAATGAAGACAAATTTATAATAGGAGTAAATTAGAAAGTTGCTTAAAAACAGAATTTATGTTTACCTGATAAATTACTTTCTCCAACGGTGTGTCCGGTCCACGGCGTCATCCTTACTTGTGGGATATTCTCTTCCCCAACAGGAAATGGCAAAGAGCCCAGCAAAGCTGGTCACATGATCCCTCCTAGGCTCCGCCTACCCCAGTCATTCGACCGACGTTAAGGAGGAATATTTGCATAGGAGAAACCATATGATACCGTGGTGACTGTAGTTAAAGAAAATAAATTATCAGACCTGATTAAAAAACCAGGGCGGGCCGTGGACCGGACACACCGTTGGAGAAAGTAATTTATCAGGTAAACATAAATTCTGTTTTCTCCAACATAGGTGTGTCCGGTCCACGGCGTCATCCTTACTTGTGGGAACCAATACCAAAGCTTTAGGACACGGATGATGGGAGGGAGCAAATCAGGTCACCTAGATGGAAGGCACCACGGCTTGCAAAACCTTTCTCCCAAAAATAGCCTCAGAAGAAGCAAAAGTATCAAACTTGTAAAATTTGGTAAAAGTGTGCAGTGAAGACCAAGTCGCTGCCCTACATATCTGATCAACAGAAGCCTCGTTCTTGAAGGCCCATGTGGAAGCCACAGCCCTAGTGGAATGAGCTGTGATTCTTTCGGGAGGCTGCCGTCCGGCAGTCTCGTAAGCCAATCTGATGATGCTTTTAATCCAAAAAGAGAGAGAGGTAGAAGTTGCTTTTTGACCTCTCCTTTTACCGGAATAAACAACAAACAAGTAAGATGTTTGTCTAAAATCCTTTGTAGCATCTAAATAGAATTTTAGAGCGCGAACAACATCCAAATTGTGCAACAAACGTTCCTTCTTCGAAACTGGTTTCGGACACAGAGAAGGTACGATAATCTCCTGGTTAATGTTTTTGTTAGAAACAACTTTTGGAAGAAAACCAGGTTTAGTACGTAAAACCACCTTATCTGCATGGAACACCAGATAAGGAGGAGAACACTGCAGAGCAGATAATTCTGAAACTCTTCTAGCAGAAGAAATTGCAACCAAAAACAAAACTTTCCAAGATAATAACTTAATATCAACGGAATGTAAGGGTTCAAACGGAACCCCCTGAAGAACTGAAAGAACTAAGTTGAGACTCCAAGGAGGAGTCAAAGGTTTGTAAACAGGCTTGATTCTAACCAGAGCCTGAACAAAGGCTTGAACATCTGGCACAGCTGTCAGCTTTTTGTGAAGTAACACAGACAAGGCAGAAATCTGTCCCTTCAGGGAACTTGCAGATAATCCTTTTTCCAATCCTTCTTGAAGGAAGGATAGAATCTTAGGAATCTTAACCTTGTCCCAAGGGAATCCTTTAGATTCACACCAACAGATATATTTTTTCCAAATTTTGTGGTAAATCTTTCTAGTTACAGGCTTTCTGGCCTGAACAAGAGTATCGATAACAGAATCTGAGAACCCTCGCTTCGATAAGATCAAGCGTTCAATCTCCAAGCAGTCAGCTGGAGTGAGACCAGATTCGGATGTTCGAACGGACCTTGAACAAGAAGGTCTCGTCTCAAAGGTAGCTTCCATGGTGGAGCCGATGACATATTCACCAGATCTGCATACCAAGTCCTGCGTGGCCACGCAGGAGCTATCAAGATCACCGACGCCCTTTCCTGATTGATCCTGGCTACCAGCCTGGGGATGAGAGGAAACGGCGGGAATACATAAGCTAGTTTGAAGGTCCAAGGTGCTACTAGTGCATCCACTAGAGCCGCCTTGGGATCCCTGGATCTGGACCCGTAGCAAGGAACTTTGAAGTTCTGACGAGAGGCCATCAGATCCATGTCTGGAATTCCCCACAGTTGAGTGACTTGGGCAAAGATTTCCGGATGGAGTTCCCACTCCCCCGGATGCAATGTCTGACGACTCAGAAAATCCGCTTCCCAATTTTCCACTCCTGGGATGTGGATAGCAGACAGGTGGCAGGAGTGAGACTCCGCCCATAGAATGATTTTGGTCACTTCTTCCATCGCCAGGGAACTCCTTGTTCCCCCCTGATGGTTGATGTACGCAACAGTTGTCATGTTGTCTGATTGAAACCGTATGAACTTGGCCCTCGCTAGCTGAGGCCAAGCCTTGAGAGCATTGAATATCGCTCTCAGTTCCAGAATATTTATCGGTAGAAGAGATTCTTCCCGAGACCAAAGACCCTGAGCTTTCAGGGATCCCCAGACCGCGCCCCAGCCCATCAGACTGGCGTCGGTCGTGACAATGACCCACTCTGGTCTGCGGAAGGTCATCCCTTGTGACAGGTTGTCCAGGGACAGCCACCAACGGAGTGAGTCTCTGGTCCTCTGATTTACTTGTATCCTCGGAGACAAGTTTGTATAGTCCCCATTCCACTGACTGAGCATGCACAGTTGTAATGGTCTTAGATGAATGCGCGCAAAAGGAACTATGTCCATTGCCGCTACCATCAAACCTATCACTTCCATGCACTGCGCTATGGAAGGAAGAGGAACGGAATGAAGTATCCGACAAGAGTCTAGAAGTTTTGTTTTTCTGGCCTCTGTCAGAAAAATCCTCATTTCTAAGGAGTCTATTATTGTCCCCAAGAAGGGAACCCTTGTTGACGGAGATAGAGAACTCTTTTCCACGTTCACTTTCCATCCGTGAGATCTGAGAAAGGCCAGGACAATGTCCGTGTGAGCCTTTGCTTGAGGAAGGGACGACGCTTGAATCAGAATGTCGTCCAAGTAAGGTACTACAGCAATGCCCCTTGGTCTTAGCACAGCTAGAAGGGACCCTAGTACCTTTGTGAAAATCCTTGGAGCAGTGGCTAATCCGAAAGGAAGCGCCACGAACTGGTAATGCTTGTCCAGGAATGCGAACCTTAGGAACCGATGATGTTCCTTGTGGATAGGAATATGTAGATACGCATCCTTTAAATCCACCGTGGTCATGAATTGACCTTCCTGGATGGAAGGAAGAATTGTTCGAATGGTTTCCATTTTGAACGATGGAACCTTGAGAAACTTGTTTAAGATCTTGAGATCTAAGATTGGTCTGAACGTTCCCTCTTTTTTGGGAACTATGAACAGATTGGAGTAGAACCCCATCCCTTGTTCTCCTAATGGAACAGGATGAATCACTCCCATTTTTAACAGGTCTTCTACACAACGTAAGAATGCCTGTCTTTTTATGTGGTCTGAAGACAACTGAGACCTGTGGAACCTCCCCCTTGGGGGAAGCCCCTTGAATTCCAGAAGATAACCTTGGGAGACTATTTCTAGCGCCCAAGGATCCAGAACATCTCTTGCCCAAGCCCGAGCGAAGAGAGAGAGTCTGCCCCCCACCAGATCCGGTCCCGGATCGGGGGCCAACATTTCATGCTGTCTTGGTAGCAGTGGCAGGTTTCTTGGCCTGCTTTCCCTTGTTCCAGCCTTGCATTGGTCTCCAAGCTGGCTTGGCTTGAGAAGTATTACCCTCTTGCTTAGAGGACGTAGCACTTTGGGCTGGTCCGTTTCTACGAAAGGGACGAAAATTAGGTTTATTTTTGGCCTTGAAAGGCCGATCCTGAGGAAGGGCATGGCCCTTACCCCCAGTGATATCAGAGATAATCTCTTTCAAGTCAGGGCCAAACAGCGTTTTCCCCTTGAAAGGAATGTTAAGTAGCTTGTTCTTGGAAGACGCATCAGCTGACCAAGATTTCAACCAAAGCGCTCTGCGCGCCACAATAGCAAACCCAGAATTCTTAGCCGCTAACCTAGCCAATTGCAAAGTGGCGTCTAGGGTGAAAGAATTAGCCAATTTGAGAGCATTGATTCTGTCCATAATCTCCTCATAAGGAGGAGAATCACTATCGACCGCCTTTACCAGCTCATCGAACCAGAAACACGCGGCTGTAGCGACAGGGACAATGCATGAAATTGGTTGTAGAAGGTAACCCTGCTGAACAAACATCTTTTTAAGTAAACCTTCTAATTTTTTATCCATAGGATCTTTGAAAGCACAACTATCTTCTATGGGTATAGTGGTGCGTTTGTTTAAAGTGGAAACCGCTCCCTCGACCTTGGGGACTGTCTGCCATAAGTCCTTTCTGGGGTCGACCATAGGAAACAATTTTTTAAATATGGGGGGAGGGACGAAAGGAATACCGGGCCTTTCCCATTCTTTATTTACAATGTCCGCCACCCGCTTGGGTATAGGAAAAGCTTCTGGGAGCCCCGGGACCTCTAGGAACTTGTCCATTTTACATAGTTTCTCTGGGATGACCAACTTGTCACAATCATCCAGAGTGGATAATACCTCCTTAAGCAGAATGCGGAGATGTTCCAACTTAAATTTAAACGTAATCACATCAGGTTCAGCTTGTTGAGAAATGTTCCCTGAATCAGTAATTTCTCCCTCAGACAAAACCTCCCTGGCCCCATCAGACTGGTTTAGGGGCCCTTCAGAACCATTATTATCAGCGTCGTCATGCTCTTCAGTATCTAAAACAGAGCAGTCGCGCTTACGCTGATAAGTGTGCATTTTGGCTAAAATGTTTTTGACAGAATTATCCATTACAGCCGTTAATTGTTGCATAGTAAGGAGTATTGGCGCGCTAGATGTACTAGGGGCCTCCTGAGTGGGCAAGACTCGTGTAGACGAAGGAGGGAATGATGCAGTACCATGCTTACTCCCCTCACTTGAGGAATCATCTTGGGCATCATTGTCATTGTCACATAAATCACATTTATTTAAATGAGAAGGAACTCTGGCTTCCCCACATTCAGAACACAGTCTATCTGGTAGTTCAGACATGTTAAACAGGCATAAACTTGATAACAAAGTACAAAAAACGTTTTAAAATAAAACCGTTACTGTCACTTTAAATTTTAAACTGAACACACTTTATTACTGCAATTGCGAAAAAATATGAAGGAATTGTTCAAAATTCACCAAAATTTCACCACAGTGTCTTAAAGCCTTAAAAGTATTGCACCCCAAATTTGGAAGCTTTAACCCTTAAAATAACGGAACCGGAGCCGTTTTTAACTTTAACCCCTTTACAGTCCCTGGTGTCTGCTTTGCTGAGACCCAACCAAGCCCAAAGTGGAATACGATACCAAATGACGCCTTCAGAAAGTCTTTTCTATGTATCAGAGCTCCTCACACATGCGACTGCATGTCATGCCTCTCAAAAACAAGTGCGCAACACCGGCGCGAAAATGAGGCTCTGCCTATGATTTGGGAAAGCCCCTAAAGAGAAAGGTGTCTAAAAAAGTGCCTGCCGATATAAACTTATCAAAATACCCAGATTAAATGATTCCTCAAGGCTAAATATGTGTTAATAATGAATCGATTTAGCCCAGAAAAAGTCTACAGTCTTAATAAGCCCTTGTGAAGCCCTTATTTACAATCTTAATAAACATGGCTTACCGGATCCCATAGGGAAAATGACAGCTTCCAGCATTACATCGTCTTGTTAGAATGTGTCATACCTCAAGCAGCAAGAGACTGCTCACTGTTCCCCCAACTGAAGTTAATTCCTCTCAACAGTCCTGTGTGGAACAGCCATGGATTTTAGTAACGGTTGCTAAAATCATTTTCCTCATACAAACAGAAATCTTCATCTCTTTTCTGTTTCTGAGTAAATAGTACATACCAGCACTATTTTAAAATAACAAACTCTTGATTGAATAATAAAAACTACAGTTAAACACTAAAAAACTCTAAGCCATCTCCGTGGAGATGTTGCCTGTACAACGGCAAAGAGAATGACTGGGGTAGGCGGAGCCTAGGAGGGATCATGTGACCAGCTTTGCTGGGCTCTTTGCCATTTCCTGTTGGGGAAGAGAATATCCCACAAGTAAGGATGACGCCGTGGACCGGACACACCTATGTTGGAGAAATTGCATGCTCTATCTGAATCATGAAAGAAACATTTTGGGTTTAGTATCCCTTTAAGTAGGAAAAATGTATATAGTTAGGGACTTTTACAATATGCAACTGATAGTGTTAATCATGACAAAAATTTACTCTTGTGTAACAGCAGAAAAACACCATTACACTTAGGTTGGACTATTGTGCTCTTAAGAACATTTACTTTTCATCTATGAAACAAGCCCTATAAAATGACTGAAGAATGCATGCACTTCATATGCTACCTTTTTTGTCATCCTCTTTTTTTTCATCCTCTGCAGGTTTCTTTATTTTTTGCACTTGAAACATATCTATAAGAGAGCGTGATCCATCTGAAAGAGGGCCAGATTTCACAGATGAGGCACCAAAAGCAGATGGTTTATGGACTGAAACCAGCTGATGCATTTGCAGACCAACCTGACAAAGAAAAAATAACCAGGTTCAGAATAAATTGGACATTTTTTTGTCTTTTTTTTTCCTGACAAGTTTTGCAGCAACACACAGAGAAGAAAAAAAACAATTTATGCTTAACTGATAAATTTCTTTCTTTCTGGATATGGCGAGTCTACGGCTTGAGTAATTACTGTTGGGAATATCTCTCCTGGCCAGCAGGAGGAGGCAAAGAGCACCACAGTTAAACTGCTAAGTATCACTCCCTTAACCACAACCCCCAATCATTCGAACGAAGGGGAATGGAGAAAAAGGAGTATCATAAGGTGTAGAGGTGCCTGAGGTTATAGTCAAAAGAACAACTGTCTTAGAATAAAGGGTGGGGCCATGGACTCATCATATCCGGAAATAAATACATTTATCAGGTAAGCATAAATTTAGTTTTTCTTTCTTAAGATATGGTGAGTCCACGGCTTGAGTAATTACTGTTGGGAACCAATACCCAAGCTAGAGGACACAGATAAATAGGGAGGGACAAGACAGACAGTCCTAAACAGAAGGCACTACTGCTTGAAGAACCTTTCTCCCAAAAGAAGCCTCAGCCGAGGCAAAAGTATCAAATTTGGAAAATGTATTTAGAAAAGACCAAATTGCAGCCTTGCAAATTTGTTCCACAGAAGCTTCATTTTTGAAAGCCCAAGAAGAGGAAACAGCTCTTGTGGAATGAGCCGTAATTCTCCCAGGAGGCTGCTGTCCAGCAGTCTCATAAGCCAAGCGAATTATACTTCGTAACCAAAAAGAAAGAGTAGTAGCAGTAGCTTTCTGACCTTTACGTTTCCCAGAGGAACAGACAAAGAGGGCAGAGGACTGGCAAAAATCCTTAGTCACCTGTAAGTAGAATTAATGAGCACGTACAACATCCAAATTGTGTAACAAACGTTCTTTGGAAAAAGAAGGATTAGGACAAAGAGAGGGAACAACAATTTCCTGATTGATATTTCTATAAGAAACAACCTTAGGAAGGAAACCTAACTTAGTACGAAGAACCGCCTTATCGGCATGAAAAATAAGATAAGGGGAATCACACTGCAGAGCTGAGAGTTCAGAGACTCTTTGAGCAGAAGAGATAGCAACAAGAAACAAAACCTTCCAACATAACAATTTAATGTCTATGGAATGCAACGGCTCAAATGGAGCCAGCAGTAAAACTTTAAGAACAAGATTAAGGCTCCAAGGAGGAGCAACAGACAAAGACAGGCCTGATTTTGACCAAGGCCTGAAAAAAAGATTGCACATCTGGCACATCCGCCAAACGTTTATGTAGTAAAACAGATAAAGCAGAAATCTGACCCTTCAGGGTACTGACTGACAATCCCTTCTCCAGGCCTTTCTGAAGAAAAGATAAAATTCTAGGAATTCTAATTATACACCAAGAGTAGCCCTTGGATTCGCACAAATAAAGATATTTACGCCATATCTTATGGTAAATCTTGGTCTCAATGACCGACTCAGAAAAACCATGCTTAGACAGAATTAAGCGTTCAATCTCCAAGCAGTCAGCTTGAGAGAAACGAGATTTGGATGAAGGAAGGGACCCTTAATCAGAAGCTCCTTCCTCAGAGGTGGTCTCCAAGGTGGGAGAGATGACATCTCCACTAGGTCTGCAAATCAGATCCTGCGAGGCCATGCAGGGGCTATTAGAATCACCAATGCCCTCTCCAGTTTGATACAAACAAGGACTCGTGGAAGGAGAGCATCTATCAGAATGGCCTGAGGATCTCTTGACCTTAAACCGTACCTTGGAAGCTTGGCGTTCTGACGGGATGCCATCAGATCTAACTCCGGCACCCTCGTTCAGAGAGGGATTGCCTGGTATTTCGGGGCTGGACTGTACTGTGAAGTCAGGATCAGACTGATATGCTCCAGGAACGTTCTTCTCTGTGAAAGGCACATGTTGAGCAAAAAGAGGCTGCTTCGCAGGAGGAGCCAGCCATTGTCCAGTATGGCTGCTAAAAAGTGAAGTTCCGTAACTGCAGGCTCTACCAGGCCACATTTCAGCTGCTCATCAGGTGCAACCAGACCGCACACCGGAGAATCTGTCACCAGAGCACGCAGGGGAAACAAGGATTCAGCTTCGGGCTCATTAAACTCACAGACGGCAAAGTTACACGGAGTGAGGTGAGCAGATGAGACTCCTGACTAGGCCTGACTGAATGATGCACTAAGGCCCAACGAGCATAACGGCAGATAGAGTAGCGGTATGCAGTCTACAAACAAGTGACTTAAAATGACAATTGTTTTATAACTACTCTCAGAGCATTCACAGCACCACCTCTCAATGCATTTGCATTGGGGCAATGTCAGAAGGCAGCAAGCATCCATGTTAAAAGATCCTGGGAATGCTGAAGTGGGATAAACACAATAATATACACATATAACTGTATTCACTAAACCTTACCCATGCAGGAAATAAAATTAGGAATAACAGCACCCAAATAGACAGCCTCAGAGATATCTCTATTATATACACGGATAAATTAGACTAATTTGAATACTCCTTAAAGCCGCAGTACAGCGTTATATATGCTAGCAACCTCCCAACATCAGCCTAAATTAAATAGCAACAACACAGAAGTGGGTTGGGAATTAAAGGTCTGATAACCGGGGCATTGAAGGATGTCAGAGATTTACTCATAACTACCCGCTCTGAAGAGCAGGAGACCATCTCTATACATATAGCACTGCAATGGCCTCAAGAAGGCTATCTAAACAAGAAAAACCAGCAAAGGGCCCCACAGCAACGGCAACAAAACTTAATTTCTTCAAAGTACTTGAAGTTCCAGATTCAGTGCCACCTACATCCCAAGAGTCAGACGCCATGCCAGTAGACACAGAATCCACCACCCAGGGCCCACTAGCAGGTGAACCCCTCACGAGAGTGGACATTGACAAACTCCCCACAAAAGCAGACTTTGCTTCCCTCATCTCCCAAGTGGGGAAAATAATCAAGGATGGTCTCACAGAAGTTAAAAAAGACCCCTCAGAGCTAGGAGAAAGAGTAGCACATCTTGAAGAAGATATAGACCAAATACACAACGACACCGACCTAAGCAACAGATCCCTGGATGTCCAAAATTCTTTAATACAACAAATGCAACTTCAACTGGAAGATCTGGACAATCGGGGACGCTGCAACAATATTAGGATACCGGGGGTATCTGAGAAAATAACCCCAACCTAAATACCGCAATACCTGCAGAGTCTATTTCAGTTTTTGTTAACAGCCACAGATCCACCCAACATGTCCATAGAAAGGGCCCACAGAGCCCTGATGCCGAAACTACCAGAGGGTAAGCCCCCCAGAGACATAGTGCTGAAGCTACAAATCTTTGCGGACAAAGAAAAAATAATGGAAGCCTCCAGAAAAATGCGCCAAATTACATATAAAGGCGACAGCATTCAGATTTATGCCGATTTGAGCACTATTACCTTAAATAGACGAAGAGAGGCCAGATACTTAACCTTACATCTCCAATATTTAAAAATCCCATACAGGTGGGGTTTTCCTTTCTGCATCAAAGTCCTGCAAAGCTCACAAATCGCCAGACCTGATGATCTGGAAGGTTTCTGCAAGCAACTCAACATACCTCAACCCACCAAACGACCCCAAGCCGCAAAGAAACACTTGGAGCAGGGTGAACAGGAAAAGGCCACAACCGTCCTCCAGCCTTACAGACGCAGACACTAACCCCACTTGAGACCCTATGTCCGCCGATGACCCAGTCAACTCTTCATGCACTAACTTTCTCTCCTTATTACAGAGAATTATTCCCGGTAATACTCACCTGTCTGGGACTATAGTTATGAGCAGGTTTGTTGCCGATACGACCAGAAGCGCGAGTACACTCAATCTTATGGTTATAGTTGGTTTCCATGAAAGCCAAAATTGTTTAAGATTTAAGATGCACCACATTAAAAGTTAAAAGGAAGTAGCTGATACTCATGTTCATATCCTATTATGAACAGGAAAGTATCCCCTTTGTCCTCATGTATTGTATATGGTTATATGAAATTGTTATGTTTGTATTTATTATTTTATTGTTTATTAATGTTTTTGTTAATAATATTGGAACTGTAGCTAAAAAAAATGTAAAGTCTAACAATGCTCTGCAGATAGTGTATAAGATTGTGCAAAGTTCTTTATATAATCTACTGTGCCAGGTATTACACAAACATGAACAGATCAGACGACCGTTAAAGCCCTGTTGTATTTCCAAATGAGTGCGAGAAACCTTAGAATATTGACACAGAACACTAAAGGGCTGAATTCTCCGGCAAAAAGATCGATCGCACTCAATTGGTTCTCTAAACATAAAAGCGAGATTGTTTTTATCCAAGAAACCCACTTCAAACATAAAGCAGAACCCAAACTTACATCCAAGCACTACCCAATAGGTCATGTTAGTTCTCAAACACATAAAAAGAGAAATGGAGTGGGAATACTACTCCACAAATCCATTCACATCCATAACCTCACCACACATACTGACCCGGAGAGTAGATATTTGATAATAGTGGGGGACCTTTTTAATAGACCGATTACATTAGCAAATGTGTACGCACCAAATACCGGACAAGCAAAGTTCTTTAAGAAAATCACAGGGAAACTGCTAGTAGTAGCTAAGGGGACCACAATACTGGCAGGAGACTTCAATGTTGCACTTAACCCTAAGCTCGACTGTTCACTGGCCAAGAGCTCACAGTCTCATTGCACAATTAAAACAATAACGCACTGCCTTAGATCTGCCTCCCTACTAGACGTATGGAGAATCCAACACCCAACACAAAAATCATATTCCTTTTTCTCCAATCCTAATAGGACACACTCTAGATTGGACTACATCTGTATAGATCAGTTAGGGCTGACATTGGCTAGAGACTCCGACATTACACCAACTCCTTGGTCGGATCACTCCACTGTATCTCTGGTCTTTGACTGGCCAGATAGGCCGATAACAGACTTCTGCTGGAGACTCAACAATACCCTTATGCTACAACCCCAAATCTCAGATAAAATATCTAAAACACTGTCTGAATACTTTCAATTTAACCAGTCCCCCCAGTCTTCTCCGGCAATGGTCTGGGAAGCGCACAAAGCTGTAGTTAGAGGGGAGTTCATTAAGCAAAAAGCTATCCTTACCAAATCATACAACCTAGAATATGCCCAATTAATGCACCAACTTAAAGAAGCTGAATGCGCACATATGCTTAACCCAGCCTCACCAGATATCTCCACCAACCTCACTAAAGCTAGGAACAATTTGAATAACCTCCTGTCTAGAGAAGTACATAGGAAAGTCTATTATTTAAAGAATCTATACTTCACAGAAGGGAACAGGGCAGGTCCGTTACTTGCCAAAGCACTGAAAAAAAAAAACATTTGCAAATTATATACATAGAAAGTTTGATAACACGAACAAAGAAATTTACGACTGTAAAGAAATTGCAAAAATATTCAGTAAATATTACCGATCCCTATACAACATCCCCACATAAGATAGCACATAAATCCACACACTCATAGACGAGTATCTAGGGAAGGCCCACTTACCCACAATATCAGAACCACTGGCTAAGTCCATGGACGAGCCAATCTCGGAGCAGGAGGTAGCTATAGCCATCAAGAACCTCCCCACTCAAAAAAGTCCAGGTCCAGATGGTCTGACAAATACATATTACAAATAATTCCAACAAACGCTAATGCCCCATTTAACAAACTTGTTTAACTCCCTAGATAAGGGTGGTCACTTATCCCCGCAGCTTTTAGAGGCTCACATCACTGTACTTAATAAGGAGGGTAAGCCCACAACGGATCCTAGCAGCTATCGCCCGATTTCGCTATTAAATGGTGATATAAAAATATACGCCAAAATACTGGCGAAAAGAATAAACTCTGTTCTCCCAACTATAATCCATTTGGATCAGGCAGGCTTTGCTCCGCTCAGGGAGACCAGGGACAACACAATCAGAACTACGCATATAATAGATTATGCCAATTCGCATAAAATCCCTATGTTCCTGGTCTCCACTGATGTGGAGAAGGCCTTCGATAGGGTTGCCTGGCCTTTCCTCAGACGCACACTACAACACTTTGGTTTCAGAGATAACATGGTAAACAGAATTTTTCAATTGTACTAGTACCCTTCAGCAAAGGTAAAGGTCAATGGTGTGTTATCCCAGGGCTTCCCAATCGCCAATGGAACGAGGCAGGGTTGCCCGTTTTCCCCAATACTATTTTTGCTTATCATGGAGGCTTTGGCATCTCACATTAGAGCTAACTCAAATATATTGGGGGTAAATATAGGCCCAAATCATTATAAGGTATCAATGTTCGCAGATGATCTTTTACTTACGTTAACATCCCCCAATTGTTCCCTCCCAGCCCTTATGGAGGAATTTGACACATTTGGTCGATTATCCAATTTTTCAATCAATAAACAGAAATCAGAAATTCTAAGCATTTCCCTACCCCAGAAAGAACTCCAATCTATTAAAGGGACACTGTACCCAAATTTTTTCTTTTGTGATTCAGATAGAACATGCAATTTTAAGCAACTTTCTAATGTACTCCTATTATCAAATTTTCTTCATTCTCTTGGTATGTTTATTTGAAAAGCAAGAATTTAAGTTTAGATGCCGGCCCATTTTTGGTGAACAACCTGGGTTGTCCTTGCTGATTGGACAGCACCAATAAACAAATGCTGTCCATGGTTCTGAACCACACATTTGCTGGCTCCTTAGCTTAGATGCCTTCTTTTTCAAATAAAGATACCAAGAGAACGAAGAAAAATTGATAACAGAAGTAAATTAGAAAGTTGCTTAAAATTGCATGCTCTATCTGAATCATGAAAGAAAAAAATTGGACTCAGTATCCCTTTAAGGCTATATGCCCATACAAAGTAAAAAATTCTCACCTAAAATATTTTTCAGACTCCTGCTAACCCCTAAAATACCACAATTATTTGACGCCAATTTTAAAACCTTACAAACCTCTATACAACACACCCTACAAACTTGGCACGACAAGCCACTATTATGGTGGGGTAGAATCCAGGCTGTAAAAATGTCGATCCAAAAAAAACATTAACTCATTTATCTGGGGTAGGCAAAAACCGTGCATAAACGCAGCTACACTGTTTCGTACACTAAGAGGAGGAGGGTTGGGAGTCCCGAAGTTAGAAACTTACTACCACTCAGTGGTTCTACAGCACATTCAAGATTGGCACAGCAAGAGGGATGCAAAAGCTTGGGTGTCCATGGATTCCCAGATCTTAAGAGCACCTAAACCAGGCTCAATATGCTGGATCCCCAAAAAGACCCCCCTTTGTGTCATGCATCATCCCTCTATAGGCACATTTTTGAAACATGGGATTACCTAGTTCAGAAATACCCGAAACTTTCCTCACCCCAATCCCCGCTCACTCCAATATCCCTGAATATGGAGCATACATGTGGATATGAACCTATACGGAACACTAGAGTTACTTGGGAATTATAAGACTCGGTACCTATCATCACACTACTAGATAAGCGTACACTTAAACCAAGGCAAAGCATGTCAACTATACTGAAAGGAGCCTTCACATCCTGGCTGAAGCATTCTCGGCTAAACCATTTCATTCACAGTAACCACTTTAGGGAGGATTTGGTAAGGCCCCCCACCTCTTTTGAACAATTATGCCTGTCCGCAATACCCTTTAAAGGTACCCTCTCACTCGCTAAGAACGCACTCGAAAATGCAAAACAGCCCTCTCTCCCGTCATACACTATACATTGGCAACAAGACCTAGGCCTTCAATTAGAAGAGAAAGAATGGAAGAGACTATTTAACAACACACGTAAATCCTCTACCTCCACGAGAATCATTGAAATGAAATGAACTTCAAGATTCTTATGCGTTGGTATCTAACCCCACATAGATTGCATAGGATCTACCCTTCCTCTTCCGCAGCATACTGGAGAGGATGTGGTGGAACGGGAACTATGGCGCATATACGGTGGTAATGCCCCAAATCATCCCTTTCTGGAAGTCGACAGAGCAGACACAAAAAATTATAATGGGCTTGTGTTTCGCACTTTCTCCCGCACTAGCTTTGCTAAACCAAAAACCCAAATGCCACTGCAAAATTCACACCATATTTATAAAAATATGCCTAAATGGCACCAAGTCATTGATTGCGCAACATTGGAAGTAAGCACTAGTTCCTACAACCCAACAGTGGCTGTCAAAAGTTGCAGACACCATTCCCTTAGAACAGTATGTATATTACAAACGAAACCAGCTAGATATATTTCTAGACGTCAAGTTTTATTGGGAGACACTTTTAAAATCACTGGAGCACCCTCCATGATGCGCACGTTAAGAGAAAACACTATAGCCAGGACAGTCGGTCTTTCTCTTAGGGATAGCCTACTGACTAGCGTTGGCGGTGAGATAACACTTCCACACCACAACAAACACTCTTCTGCAATACACAATGAAAGATGAGATATTAAATGTAGACTTTCATATACAGTATTACAACTTACATGTTTCCTTATGTTATTGTTATGATTGTTAAATCGTTTTTTCCAGTTCCAAGTGAAATGTTATAACAATTTTTTCCTCCTACAAGAACTCATTGTATTCCCTAAAAGTAGATTCCCTAACCAAGGAATAGAACTAAGATCTGTTGACTACAGATGCTATTTTAAAATTGAGATTGAATGTTTCGGACAATTAATGTTATCAAAATGTATTACATGTAATGATTATACGCCTTGTGAAATATTCCATGTATATCTGTCAACTTTTGTTTTTAAAAAAAAGAAAAGAAAAAGAGGCTGCTTCCTGGGTGGTAACTAGCCATAGAACAAGAAATTATGCTAATGTTCGTTCTCAGGTTGAGCGCTTTTCTTTTTATTTATGCAAATTATGACACTTATGAAGGCTCCCTAAGTGTGATGCGGGAATCCAGACATGGACCCATTGCTCAGTGTGCCTAGAGGGATATGGCTGCACCTCACTGACGAGGCCCACAATAGGCCGAAACGTACGTCTGGGGTTTTGCCGTTTCTCTCGTTCAGAGAGGAATTGCCTGGTATTTCTGGGCTGGACTGTACTGTGAAGTCAGGATCAGACTAATATGCTTCAGGAAACTTCTCTGTGAAAGGCACATGTTGAGCAAAAAGAGGCTGCTTCTTGGGTGGTAACTAGCCATAGAACAAGCTATTATGCTATTGTTCGTTCTCAGGTTGAGCGCTTCTCTCTTTTTATTTATGCAAATTATGACACTTGGGGAAGTCTCCTTAAGTGTGATGCGGGAATCCAGATGTGGACCTGTTGCTCAGTGTGCCTAGAGGGATATGGCTGCACCTCACTGACAAGGCCCACAATAGGCCGAAATGTACGTCTGGGGTTTTGCTGTTTCTCTCGTTCAGAGAGGGATTGCCTGGTATTTCGGGGCTGGACTGTACTGTGAAGTCAGGATCAGACTGATATGCTTCAGGAAAGTTCTTCTCTGTGAAAGGCACATTGGAGCAAAAAGAGGCTGCTTCTTGGGTGGTAACTAGCCATAGAACAAGCTATTATGCTACTGCTCGTTCTCAGGTTGAGCGCTTCTCTCTTTTTATTTATGCTAACTCCAGCACCCTCAATTTGAGGACTAAGCTGAAAAACACCTCCGGATGGAGTTCCCACTCCCTGGGATGAAAAGTCAGTCTGCTCAGAAAATAAGCTTGCCAGTTGCCTACTCCTGGAATGTGGATGGCAGATAGACAGCAATTGTGGGTCTCTGCCCACTAAAGAACCTGCATAACCTCTTTCATGTCTAAGGAACTCAGAGTTCCTCCCTGGTGATTGATGTAAGCCAGAGAGGTTATGTTGTCTGACTGGAACCTGATAAACTGGGCTGAGGACAACTGAGGCCAAGCCAATAAAGCATTGTAAATCACCCTCAACTCCAAGATGTTGATGGGAAGAGCAGACTCCTCCAGAGTTCAAAGGCCCTGAGCTTTTAACGAGTTCCAGACAGCTCCCCAGCCCAGCAGGCTGGCGTCCGTGGTAACGATCACCCAGGAAGGTCTCTGAAAGCATGTGCCCTTAGACAGATGTTCCTGAGAAATCCACCACAGGAGAGAATCCCTTAACGACTGATCTAACTCTATTCTCTGAGATAGATCTGCATGGTCGCCATTCCATTATCTGAGCATGCACAACTGCAGAGCTCTCAAATGGAATCGAGCAAAAGGAATGATGTCCATGGAAGCCACCATCAGACCAATTACCTCCATACATTGAGCCATTGAAGGATGAGCAGTAGCCTTAAGAGAGAGGCAAGAGAAAATGATTTTGTTTTTCCTGACCTCTGTCAGAAAAATCTTCATCAATAGAGAATCTATTATGGTCCCTAAGAACACTACTCTTGTAGCAGGGGAAAGGGAGCTTTTTTCCAGATTAACATTCCATCCGTGGGAACGAAGAAAAGACAACAATATCTCTGTGTGAGATTATGCTTGTTGAAAAGATGGTGCCTGAACCAATATGTCGTCCAGGTAGGGTGCCACAGCAATTCCACGAGAACGGATCACTGCCAAAAGAGCCCCCAGAACCTTTGAAAAAATTCTGGGAGCCTTGGCTAGACCAAATGGAAGGGCCATGAACTGGAAATTGTCCAGAAAGGCAAATCTCAGGAATCTGTGATGGTCCCTGTGAATAGGAAAATGAAGATACGCATCCTTTAGGTCTATGGTTATCATGAACGGACCCTCTTGTACTGAAGGAAGAATGGAGCGTATAGTCGCCATCTTGAAGGACACTTCAAGTCTAGAATGGAACGGAAAGTTCACTCTTTTTTTGGAACCACAAATAGGTTGGAGTAGAACCCGAGACCCTGCTCCTGCACTGGAACTATCACTCCCAGGGAGGAAAGATGTTGTATATTTCAAGAACGCCTCTCTCTTTATCTGGTCTGCAGATAATCTTGAGAGATGGAATCTGCCTCTGGGAGAATCTGGGAGGAAAAGTCTTGAATTCAAATTTGTAACCCTGGGATATTATGTCCACAGTCCAGGGATCTGGGACATCTCCTATCCAGGCTTGAGAGAACTGAGAAAGTCTGCCCCACCTGATCTGATCCAGGATTGGGGGCAAACCCTTCATGCTGATTTGGAATCAGCGGTGGGTTTCTTTGATTGTTTCCCCTTGTTCCAAGACTGATTGGGTTTCCAAGAAGACTTGAATTGTTCCTGCTTGGAAGAAGAAGAGGAAGGCTTTCCTATGAAGTTATGAAAGGAACGAAAATTACTCGTCCTTTAGGCCTATTCTTCTTATCTTGAGGTAGAAAAGACCCTTTTCCACCTGTAATATCAGAGATAATTGCTGCCAAACCGGGACCAAACAAGGTTTTGCCCTTGTAAGGAATCGCCAGAAGCTTGACTTTAGAGGAAACGTCCGCAGACCAGGATTTCAAGCATAACGCCTTGCGAGCTAGGACAGCGAAACTCAAAGTTTTAGCTCCTAGTCTAACAACCTGTAAAATGGCATCTGCAATAAAGGAATTGGCCAACTTAAGAGCTTTAATCCTATATTGAATTTCATCCAAGGAAGTCTCAAAGAGAATCAGAAAAGGCATTGAACCAATAAAATGCTGCACTAGTCATGGTGGCAATACACACCGCAGATTGCCATTGGAGACCTTGATGAACAATCTTTTTCAAATAAGCCTCCAGCTTCTTGTCCATCTGATCCTTAAAAGAGCAGCTATCCTCAATAGGAATAGTGGTTCTCTTAGCCAGAGTGGAAATGGCCCCTTCAACTTTGGGTACAGTATACCAAGGGTCTTAAATTGAGTCCTCGACAGGCAACATTTTCTTAAAAATTGGGAGACGGGGAAAAAGACACCCCTGGTTTCTCCCATTCCTGTGAGATAATCTACCTAGCACAGGAAAAACCTCCGAAATGGAAGGTTCATCAAAGAAACTATTAAGTTTACTAGATTTCTTATGAGTGACAATGACAGGGTATCGGAGTCATCTAAAGTAGCTAAAACCTTTAACAATACACAAAGGTGTTCAAGCTTAAATCTGAAGGATACCACCTCAGTCTCAAAAGAAGGAATTATACTGTCCGAATCAGAGATTTCACCCTCAGAAAGTCCCGATGTATCTTCCTCATCAGACTTATGAGAAAGGGCAACTTGGAAAGCAGAACTAAGGACAGGCACCTTACTTTCTGAATTTCTAGATTTCCTCTTGCGTTTTCCCTGTAATCTGGGAATGGCAGCTAATGCCACAGATACAGCTGAAGATATCAGGCCAGCCATTTCTGCTTTTAAATAAACTCCACTAGTAGTTATAGAGGAACCACAGGGCACTGCATGTTACACCATTAAGGCTGGGGACATAGCAGGAGAAAGCGGAGGTATTATTTTAACAGCATCATCCTGAGAGACATTAGGCTCAAAAATGTCACCTTTATTTTGCAAGGTTTTCTTGACACATGAAGAACAAAATTGCATAGGAGCTGCAATTTGTGTATCTAAACATAATATGCATGAATTCAAGAGAGCAGGCTCTTGCTCCATATCAGACATGTTGTGAAACAGTAAATAAACTTGTACAGATAAGTTTCAAAGAATTTAATATTCAATTAAAATAAGCAAAGGAAAAAAACAGAATTTATGCTTACCTGATAAATTACTTTCTCCAACGGTGTGTCCGGTCCACGGCGTCATCTATTACTTGTGGGATATTCTCTTCCCCTACAGGGAAAGGCAAGGAGAGCACACAGCAAGAGCTGTCCATATAGCTCCCCCTCTGGCTCCGCCCCCCAGTCATTCGACCGACGGTTAGGAGAAAAAGTAGAAACTATAGGGTGCCGTGGTGACTGTAGTGTATAAAGAAAAAGAAACATTTTTCAAACCTGATTAAAAAACCAGGGCGGGCCGTAGACCGGACACACCGTTGGAGAAAGTAATTTATCAGGTAAGCATAAATTCTGTTTTCTCCAACATTGGTGTGTACGGTCCACGGCGTCATCCATTACTTGTGGGAACCAATACCAAAGCTTTAGGACATGGATGAAGGGAGGGAGCAAATCAGGTTACCTAAACAGAAGGCACTACGGCTTGCAAAACCTTTCTCCCAAAACAGCCTCCAAAGAAGCAAAAATATAAAATTTGTAAAATTTGGCAAAAGTGTGCAGAGAAGACCAAGTCGCTGCCTTACATATCTGATTAACAGAAGCCTCGTTCTTGAAGGCCCATGTGGAAGCCACAGCCCTAGTGGAGTGAGCTGTGATTCGTTCAGGAGGCTGCTGTCCGGCAGTCTCATAAGCCAATCGTATAATGCTTTTCAGCCAGAAAGAAGGAGAGGTAGCAGTAGCTTTTTGTCCTCTCCTCTTACCAGAGTAAACGACAAACAAAGGATGAGGTTTGTCTAAAATTCTTTGTTGCTTCTAAATAGAACTTTAAAGCACGGACTACATCTAAATTGTGTAACAAACGTTCCTTCTTTGAAACTGGATTCGGGCACAGAGAAGGAACAACTATTTCCTGGTTAATATTTTTGTTGGAAAAAAAACAGGCTTGGTACGCAAAATAACCTTATCTGAATGGAACACCAGATAGGGTGGATCACACTGCAAAGCAGATAATTCAGAAACTCTTCTAGCAGAAGAAATAGCAACCAAAAACGGAACTTTCCAAGATAGCAACTTGATATCTATGGAATGTAAGGGTTCAAACGGAACCCCCTGAAGAACTGAAAGAACTAAATTTAGACTCCAAGGAGGAGTCAAGGGTCTGTAAACAGGTTTGATTCTGACCAAAGCCTGTACAAAAGCTTGTACCTCTGGCACAGCTGCCAGTCTTTGTATAACAAGACAGATAAAGCAGAAATCTGTCCTTTTAGAGAACTCGTTGACAATCCCTTATCCAAACCTTCTTGGAGAAAGGAGAGGACCTTAGGAATTTTAATCTTACTCCAGGAGAATCCCTTGGATTCACACCAACAGATATATCTTTCCATATTTTATGGTAAATCCTTCTAGTCACAGGTTTTCTGGCTTGGACCAGAGTATCTATCACTGAATCTGAAAACCCACGCTTGGATAAAATCAAACGTTCAATTTCCAAGCAGTCAGCTGCAGCAAAATTAGATTTGGATGTTCGAATGGACCTTGTACTAGAAGATCCTGTCTCAAAGGTAGCTTCCATGGTGGAACCGATGACATATTCACCAGGTCTGCATACCGAGTCCTGCGCGGCCACGCAGGAGCTATCAGAATCACCGAGGCCTTCTCCTGTTTGATCCTGGCTACAAGCCTGGGAAGGAGAGGGAACGGTGGAAACGCATAAGCTAGGTTGAACGACCAAGGCGCCTTTAATGCATCCACTAGAGTGGCCTTGGGATCCCTGGATCTGGACCCGTAGCAAGGAACCTTGAAGTTCTGACGAGACGCCATCAGATCCATGTCTGGAATGCCCCATAATTGAGTCAACTGGGCAAACACCTCCGGGTGGAGTTCCCACTCCCCCGGATAGAAAATCTGACGACTCAGATAATCCGCCTCCCAGTTGTCTACTCCTGGGATGTGGATCGCAGATAGGTAGCAGGAGTGATCCTCCGCCCATTTGATGATTTTGGATACCTCTCTCATCGCCAAGGAACTCCTTGTTCCTCCCTCATGGTTGATGTAAGCTACAGTCGTCAAGTTGTCTGACTGGAATCTTATGTATCCGGCCTTCGCTAGATGAGGCCAAGCCTGGAGAGCATTGAATATCGCTCTCAGTTCCAGGATGTTGATCGGGAGAAGAGACTCTTCCCGAGACCATAAACCCTGAGTTTTCAGGGAATCCCAGACCGCGCCCCAGCCTGATAGACTGGCGTCGGTCGTGACAATGACCCACTTTGGTCTGCAGAAACTCATTCCCTAAGACAGGTGATCCTGTCTACTGGAGCATGCACAGTTGTAATGGTCTTAGATGAATTCGAGCAAAAGGAACTATGTCCATTGCTGCAACCATCAACCCTACTACTTCCATGCACTGAGCTATGGAAGGCTGCAGAATAGAGAGAAGAACTTGACAAGCGTTTAGAAGCTTTAACTTTCTGACTTCTGTCAGGAAGATCTTAATTTCAAAAGAATCTATTATTGTTCCCAAAAAGGGAACTCTTGTCGACGGAGACAGGGAACTCTTTTCTACGTTCACCTTCCACCCGTGAGATCTGAGAAAGTCTAGAACAATGTCTGTATGAGCCTTTGCCTTGGAAAGAGACAACGCTTGAATTAGAATGTCGTCCAGATAAGGTGCCACTGCAATGCCCCTTGGTCTTAGAACCGCTAGAAGGGACCCGAGCACCTTTGTGAAAAATCTGGGAGCAGTGGCTAGTCCGAATGGGAGAGCCACAAACTGATAATGTTTGTCCATAAAGGCGAACCTTAGGAACTGATGATGATCTTTGTGGATAGGAATATGTAGATACGCATCCTTTAAATCCACGGTAGTCATATATTGACCCTCCTGGATTGTAGGTAAAATTGTTCGAATGGTGTCCATTTTGAACGATGGAACTCTGAGAAATTTGTTTAGAATTTTTAAATCCAGAATTGGTCTGAAAGTTCCCTCTTTTTTGGGAACTACAAACAGATTTGAGTAAAAAACCCCTGATCTTGTTCCACAGTTGGAACTGGGTGTATCACTCCCATCTTTAACAGGTCTTCTACACAATGTAAGAATGCCTGTCTACTTATTTGGTTTGAAGATAAGTGAGAAATGTGGAACCTTCCCCTTGGGGGTAGATCCTTGAATTCTAGAAGATAACCCTGAGAGACTATTTCTAGTGTCCAGGGATCCTGAACATCTCTTGCCCAAGCCTGAGCAAAGAGAGAGAGTCTGCCCCCTACTAGATCTGGTCCCGGATCGGGGGCTACCCCTTCATGCTGTCTTGGTAGCAGCAGCAGGCATCTTGGCCTGTTTACCCTTATTCCAGCCTTGCATTGGTCTCCAAGCTGGCTTAGCCTGGGAAGCGTTACCCTCTTGTCTAGAGGCTGCCGAGTTAGAAGCCGGTCCGTTCCTGAAATTGCGAAAGGAACGAAAATTGGACTTATTCTTAGCCTTGAAAGGCCTATCCTGTGGGAGGGCATGGCCCTTTCCCCCAGTGATGTCTGAAATAATTTCTTTCAATTGTGGCCCAAAAAGGGTCTTACCCTTGAAAGGGATATTAAGCAATTTTGTCTTGGAAGATACATCCGCCGACCAAGACTTTAACCAGAGCGCTCTGCGCGCCACAATTGCAACCCCTGAATTTTTCGCCTCTAACTTGCTAACTTAAGTGCGTGAATTCTGTCCATGACTTCCTCATACGGAGTCTCCCTACTGAGCGACTTTTCCAGTTCCTCGAACCAGAACCACGCCGCTGTAGTGACAGGAATAATGCACGAATATAGGTTGAAGGAGGTAACCTTGCTGTACAAAAATCTTTTTAAGCAAACCCTCCAATTTTTTATCCATAGGATCTTGAAAGCACAAATGTCCTCAATGGGAATGGTCGTGCGTTTGGCTAGTGTAGAAACCGCCCCCTCGACCTTAGGGACTGTTTGCCATATGTCCTTCCTGGGGTCGACCATAGGGAACAATTTCTTAAATATAGGAGGAGGGACAAAAGGTATGCCTGGCTTCTCCCACTCCTCATTCACTATGTCCGCCACCCGTTTAGGTATCGGAAAGGCATCAGGGTGCACCGGGACCTCTAGGAACTTGTCCATCTTGCACAAGTTTTCTGGGATGACAAGATTGTCACAATCATCCAGAGTAGATAGCACCTCCTTAAGTAATGCGCGGAGATGCTCTGATTTAAATTTAAATGTCACAACATCAGGTTCTGCCTGCTGAGAAATTCTTCCTGTATCAGAAATTTCTCCATCTGACAAACCCTCCCTCACTGCCACTTCAGACTGGTGTGAGGGTATGATAGAAAAATTATCATCAGCGCCCTCCTGCTCTACAGTGTTTAAAACAGAGCAATCGCGCTTTCTCTGAAATGCTGGCATTTTGGATAAAATATTAGCTATGGAGTTATCCATTACTGCCGTCAATTGTTGCATAGTAACAAGCATTGGCGCGCTAGAAGTACTAGGGGTCGCCTGCGCGGGCATAACTGGTATAGACACAGAAGGATAAGATGTAGAACTATCTCTACTTCCTTCATCTGAGGAATCATCCTGGGCAACCTTACTATTTGTGACAATACTGTCCTTACTGTGTTTGGACGCTATGGCACAATTATCACATATATTTGAAGGGGGAACCACATTGGCTTCCATACATACAGAACATGATCTATCTGAAGGTACAGAAATGTTAAACAGGCTTAAACTGGTTAATAAAGTACAAAAACCGTTTTAAAACAAAACCGTTACTGTCTCTTTAAATGTTAAACAGGGCACACTTTATTACTGAATATGTGAAAAACTATGAAGGAATTATCCAATCTTTACCAAATTTTCAACACAGTGTCTTAATGCATTCAAAGTATTGCACCCCAATTTTCAAGCTGTTAACCCTTAAAATGTGGAAACCGGAGCCGTTTGCCATTTTAAACCCACTACAGTCCCAGCCACAGCCTTTGTGGTGACTTCAACTATCCCAGGGGGGTATTTCAAGCCTTCTAGGGATGTTTTCAGTGGACACCAGACCCTCTCACATGCATCTGCATGCACTGTACTTAAAAGAAACTGTGCAATAATGGCGCGAAAATGAGGCTCTGCCTAATACAGTGAAAGGCGTCTTAACTAGTGCCTGGCGATAAAAAACGTTCCCCAAATAATAAAAGTGTGAAATCCACTTCAAACTTTAAATAAAAACTTAAATAAACAATCGATTTAGCCCTTAAGAGTGTCCACCAGTTAATAGCCCATAATAAGCCCTTTATTCTATCTGAGTCTAAGAAAATGGCTTACCGATCCCCATGAGAGAAAATGACAGCCTTCCAGCATTACACAGTCTTGTTAGAAAAATGGCTAGTCATACCTTGAGCAGAAAAGTCTGCAAACTGTTCCCCCCAACTGAAGTTCTCTCAGCTCAACAGTCCTGCGTGGGAACAGCAATTGATTTTAGTTACTGCTGCTAAAATCATACTCCTCTTTTAAACATAACTCTTCATCTCTTTCTGTTTCAGAGTAAATAGTACATACCAGCACTATTTTAAAATAACAAACTCTTGATAGAAGAAATAAAAAACTACAACTAACACCACAAACTCCTCACCATCCCCGTGGAGATGATACTTGTTCAGAGCGGCAAGGAGAATGACTGGGGGGCGGAGCCAGAGGGGGAGCTATATGGACAGCTCTTGCTGTGTGCTCTCCTTGCCTTTCCCTGTAGGGGAGGAGAATATCCCACAAGTAATGGATGACGCCGTGGACCGGACACACCAATGTTGGAGAAATACACTTTAAATTTTATCCCAAGTAAGGATCGATCCCCAGCTAAAATTATGTGAGAAAAGTTAAGAAAAAACATTTAATAAACATCAAATAAACTTCTAAAATACCCCTCAGGCAACCCCACACCTCAATTACTGAGGTGCCTTACTGCTACTAATTAAGACTGGATCACCCAGAAATGGAGAAAAACAACTTATTCCTCAGAAACGTTATAAAGTAAAGCCGGTCATGTGACCGCAACTGCCGAGCTCAAATTACTCCTGTGACACAGAGATGCACCACTTCCTGGTAAACTGAGGACCAGAAATATTCATTTTTTTAAACCTGACATTTTAAAATGAATAAACTGCTGAAATATAAATTCAGCCTTACTTTCATTTTAAACTTGTATTGTTTTATCAAGTTAATATGTCAGAAAATAAAAACATTTTACCCTTTAATTTTTTAAAAGAGTTTAAATGTTAGTCTCACACATGCTACAGTGCCTGCTTCATGCCCCAGTGTAACCAATACAACAGGATTATCTATGTCCCAATAAAAAAGCAGTGTCTTAATTTGTTAACTGCATGGTCTTCCCAACTGAAAGAAAAAGCACTTACCTGCTCCGCTGTCCGGCATGTAGACCGTTACAAGTTATGAGAAGACCGTTCTTCACGGAGACCTTTGAAAAAACAAAATTTATGCTTACCTGATAAATTTATTTCTCTTGTGGTGTATCCAGTACACGGATTCATCCATTACTTGTGGGATATTCTCCTTCCCAACAGGAAGCTGCAAGAGGATCACCCACAGCAGAGCTGTCTATATAGCTCCTCCCCTAACTGCCACACCCAGTCATTCGACCGAAGACAAGCAAGAGAAAGGAGAAACTATAGGGTGCAGTGGTGACTGTAGTTTAAAAATAAAAAACACCTGCCTTAAAATGACAGGGCGGGCCGTGGACTGGATACACCACAAGAGAAATAAATTTATCAGGTAAGCATAAACTTTGTTTTCTCTTGTAAGGTGTATCCAGTCCACGGATTCATCCATAACTTGTGGGATACCAATACCAAAGCTATAGGACACGGATGAAGGGAGGGACAAGGCAGGAGCTTAAACGGAAGGCACCACTGCCTGTAAGACCTTTCTCCCAAAAATAGCCCCCAAAGAAGCAAAAGTATCAAATTTGTAGAATTTAGAAAAAGTATGAAGCGAAGACCAAATCGTCGCCTTACAAATCTGTTCAACAGAAGCCTCATTTTTAAAAGCCCATGTGGAAGCCACCGCTCTACTGGAATGAGCTGTAATTCTTTCAGGAGGCTGCTGGCCAGCAGTCTCATAAGCTAAGCGGATTATACTTCTTAACCAAAAAGAAAGAGAAGTTGCTGAAGCCTTTTGGCCTCTCCTCTGTCCAGAGTAGACAACAAACACTGCAGATGTTTGATGAAAATCCTTAGTAGCTTGTAAATAAAACTTTAAAGCACGAACCACGTCAAGATTGTGTAATAGACGTTCCTTCTTTGAAGAAGGATTAGGACACAGTGACGGAACAACAATCTCCTGATTGATATTCTTATTAGATACCACCTTAGGAAGAAAACCAGGTTTGGTACGCAAAACTACCTTATCTGCATGGAAGATCAGATAAGGGGAATCACACTGTAAGGCAGATAACTCTGAAACTCTTCGAGCCGAAGAGATAGCTACCAAAAACAGAACTTTCCAAGATAAAAGCTTGATATCTATGGAATGCAGAGGTTCAAACGGAACCCCTTGAAGAACTTTAAGAACTAAATTTAAACTCCATGGCGGAGCAACAGGTTTAAACACAGGCTTGATTCTAACTAAAGCCTGACAAAATGCCTAAACGTCTGGAACATCCGCCAGACGCTTGTGCAAAAGAATAGACAGAGCAGAAATCTGTCCCTTTAAGGAACTATCTGACAATCCCTTCTCCAATCCTTCTTGGAAAAAGGATAATATCCTAGGAATCCTGACTTTACTCCATGAGTAACCCTTGGATTCACACCAATGAAGATATTTACACCATATCTTATGATAGATTTTCCTGGTGACAGGCTTTCAAGCCTGAATTAAGGTATCAATGACCGACTCGGAGAAACCACGTTTTGATAAAATCAAGCGTTCAATCTCCAAGCAGTCAGACGCAGAGAAATTAGATTTGGATGGTTGAAAGGACCCTGAAGTAGAAGGTCCTGCCTCAGCGGCAGAGTCCATGGTGGAAGGAATGACATGTCCACCAGATCTGCATACTAAGTCCTGCGTGGCCACGCAGGTGCTATCAAAATCACCGAAGCTCTCTCCTGCTTGATCTTGGCAATCAGACGAGGGAGCAGAGGAAAATGTGGAAACACATAAGCCAGGTTGAAGGACCAAGGCGCTGCTAGAGCATCTATCAGCGCTGCCTTGGGATCCCTGGACCTGGATCCGTAACAAGGAAGCTTGGCGTTCTGAGACGCCATGAGATCCAGTTCTGGTTTGCCCCAAAGTTGAATCAACTGTGCAAACACCTCCGGATGGAGTTCCCACTCCCCCGGATGAAAAGTCTGCCGACTTAGAAAATCCGCCTCCCAGTTCTCTACTACTGGGATATGGATAGCTGATAGATGGCAAGAGTGAACCTCTGCCCATAGAATTATTTTTGAAACCTCCAACATTGCTAGGGAACTCCTTGTTCCCCCTTGATGGTTGATGTAGGCTACAGTCGTGATATTGTCTGACTGAAATCTGATGAACCTGACCGCAGCAAGCTGAGGCCAAGCCTGAAGAGCATTGAATATCGCTCTTAGTTCCAGAATGTTTATCGGAAGGAGTGCCTCCTCCTGAGTCCACGAGCCCTGAGCCTTCAGGGAGTTCCAGACTGCACCCCAGCCCAGAAGGCTGGCATCTGTCGTTACTATTGTCCAATCTGGCCTGAGAAAGGTCATACCCTTGGACAGATGGACCCAAGATAGCCACCAGAGAAGAGAATCCCTGGTCTCTTGATCCAGATTTAGTAGAGGGGACAAATCTGTGTAATCCCCATTCCACTGACTGAGCATGCAGAGTTGCAGCGGTCTGAGATGTAGGCGGGCAAACGGCACTATGTCCATTGCCGCTACCATTAAGCCGATTACTTCCATACACTGAGCCACTGAAGGGCGAGAAGTAGAATAAAGAACACGGCAGGAATTAAGAAGTTTTGACAACCTGGCCTCTGTCAGGTAAATCTTCATTTCTACAGAATCTATCAGAGTTCCTAGGAAGGAAACTCTTGTGAGAGGGGATAGAGAACTCTTTTCTTCTTTCTCTTTCCACCCATGAGACCTTAGGAATGCCAGAACAATGTCCGTATGGGACCTGGCGATTTGAACATTCAACGCCTGTATCAGAATGTCATCTAGGTAAGGGGCTACTACTATACCCCGCGGCCTTAGGACCGCTAGGAGTGACCCTAGAACCTTCGTAAAGATTCTTGGTGCCGTAGCTAACCCAAAGGGAAGAGCCACAAACTGGTATTGCCTGTCTAGGAAGGCAAACCTGAGAAACCGATGATGATCTCTGTGTATCGGAATGTGAAGATAAGCATCCCTTAAGTCCACGATAGTCATATATTGACCCTCCTGGATCATAGGTAGGATGGTTCGAATAGTTTCCATCTTGAAGGATGGGACCCTGAGAAATTTGTTTAGGATCTTGAGATCTAAGATTGGTCTGAAAGTTCCCTCTTTCTTGGGAACTACAAACAGATTTGAATAGAAGCCTTGTCCCTGTTCCTCCTTTGGAACTGGGTGGATCACTCCCATAACTAGGAGGTCTTGAACACAGTGTAAGAATGCCTCTCTCTTTATCTGGTTTGCAGATAATTGTGAGAGATGAAATCTCCCTTTTGGGGAAGAAGCTTTGAACTCCAGAAGATATCCCTGGGACACAATTTCCAATGCCCAGGGATCCTGGACATCTTTTGCCCAAGCCTGGGCGAAGAGAGAAAGTCTGCCCCCTATTAGATCCGTTTCCGGATCGGGGCTGAGCCTTCATGCTGTTTTAGAGGCAGCAGCAGGTTTTTTGGCCTGCTTTCCTTTGTTCCAAGCCTGGTTAGGTCTCCAGATCGGCTTGGACTGGGCAAAATTTCCCTCTTGTTTTGTATTAGAGGAAGTTGAAGCTGCGCCACTCTTGAAGTTTCGAAAGGAACAAAAATTAGTCTGTTTGGTCCTTAATTTGTTGGACCTATCCTGAGGAAGGGAGTGACCTTTTCCTCCAGTAATATCAGAAATGATCTCCTTCAGTCCAGGCCCGAATAGGATCTGCCCCTTGAAGGGAATGTTGAGAAGCTTAGACTTTGAAGTAACGTCAGCTGACCAGGATTTGAGCCATAGCGCCCTACGCGCCTGAATAGCAAAACCTGAGTTTTTAGCCGTTAGCTTGGTTAAAATGAACAACGGCGTCCGAAACAAATGAATTGGCTAGCTTAAGAGCTTTAAGCTTGTCAAGGATATCATCCAATGGGGTTTCTACCTGTAGAGCCTCTTCTAGAGACTCAAACCAGAAGGCCGCAGCAGCAGTGACAGGGGCAATGCATGCAAGGGGCTGGAGAATAAAACCTTGTTGAATAAAAATTTTCTTAAGGTAACCCTCTAATTTTTTGTCCATTGGATCTAGAAAAGCACAACTGTCCTCGACAGGGATAGTTGTTCGCTTCGCTAGGGTAGAGACTGCTCCCTCCACCTTAGGGACCGTTTGCCACAAGTCCCGTGTAGAGGTATCTATAGGAAACATCTTTTTAAAAACAGGAGGGGGAGAGAACGGTACACCTGGTCTATCCCATTCCTTAGTAATAATTTCTAAAACCTCTTAGGTATTGGAAAAACATCATTGTAAACAGGCACTGCATAGTATTTATCCAATTTACACAATTTCTCTGGGACTACAATGGCGTCACAGTCATCCAGAGTTGCTAAAACCTCCCTGAGCAACACGCGGAGGTGTTCAAGCTTAAATTTAAATGTAGACATATCAGAATCAGGTTGAAGTGTCTTCCCTGAGTCAGAAAAATCACCCACAGATAGAAGCTCTCCTGCTTTGGCACATTGTGAGGGAATATCAGACATAGCTACTAAAGCGTCAGAGAGCTCTGTATTTGTTCTAGCCCCAGAGCTGTCTCGCTTTCCTTGTAACCCTGGCAGTTTGGACAATACCTCTGTAAGGGTATGATTCATAACTGCCGCCATGTCTTGTAAAGTATACGCAATGGGCGCGCTAGATGTACTTGGCGTCCCTTGAGCGGGAGTTATAGGCTCTGACACGTGGGGAGAGTTAGTCGGCATAACTTCCCCCTTGTCAATTTCCTCTGGTGATCTTTTAAAGCCAGAATATGGTCTTTAAAATTTATAGTAAGATCAGTGCATAATGAACAAGGAGTTTCCTCTATGTCAGACATGTTTAACAGACTAGTAATGAGACCAGCAAGCTTGGAAAACACTTTAATTAATTTGAAAAAGCAGAATATAAAAAACGGTACTGTGCCTTTAAGAGAAAAAAACAAACACAAAAACTGCAAAACAGTGAAAAAAAAGCAGTTAACTCTACGAAATTTTTACAGTGTGTATAATAGACTAAAATAGCATTGCACCCACTTGCAAATGGATGATTAACCCCTCAGGTTCAAAAACGAAGCAGAAAAATGGTAAAACCGTTATAACAGTCACAAGCAAACTGCCACAGCTCTACTGTGGCTCCTACCTTCCCATAAAACGACTTTTGTAGGCACAAAAACCCTTTACAGAGGTCCAATATGTCAGGGGACTCTTTCAGGGAAGCTGGATGTCTTAGAATGTAAAAACTACTGCACAATTAGAGCGTGAAAATAGGCCCCTCCCACCATGCACTCAAAGTGAAAGGGCCATAAATAACTACTCCTAGGAGAAATCTAGTCAACCATGTGGAAAACTAGGCCCCAAATAAAGATTTATCACCCTCAGTAAAAAACGTTTTTTATATATCATGCAAACGTTTTACATACTAAGTAATAAGAGCAAGTAACATGAATATTACCCTTTACTGCAAGCATGATGCCAGTCGTTTGTTAAATCACTGTAATCAGGCTTACCTTAAATATATCAGGCACTGTCAGTATTTTCTAGACCTTATCATCTCTCTAGAAAAAAATATACTGAACATACCTCAGAGCAGTTAATTCTGCAGGCCGTTCCCCCAGCTGAAGTTTTCCCATACTCTTCAGTTATGTGTGAGAACAGCAGTGGACCTTAGTTACAACCTGCTAAGATCATCAAAAACCTCAGGCAAAACTCTTCTTCTAATTTCTGCCTGAGGTAAAAACAGTACAACGCCGGTAACGTTTAAAAATAACAAACTTTTGATTGAAGATAAACTACACTAATTCACCACATCTCTCTTGATACTTCCTTTCTTGTCGAGAGCTGCAAGAGAATGACTGGGAGTGGCAGTTAGGGGAGGAGCTATATAGACAGCTCTGCTGTGGGTGATCCTCTTGCAGCTTCCTGTTGGGAAGGAGAATATCCCACAAGTAATGGATGAATCCGTGGACTGGATACACCTTACAAGAGAAAGAACAGAGTAGCCAACTCTGGCTTTCTAAACTAGGGCAGCAATTGTTAGGAAAACGCAGTAAGTACCTCTTTACAAGTTACCTAACTGCTTTAAAGCCACCACTACCTGACTGCAAGGAATGACATGGAATATGGCTATACCCCAAAACTTGCTTGTAGATTAAATCAAAATTTTTCTTCAAACACCTAAACTTCACCTCCTCCATGCACCGGAGGCAAAGAGAATGACTGGGGGTTGTGGGTAAGGGAGTGATACTTAGCAGTTTAACTGTGGTGCTCTTTGCCTCCTCTTGCTGGCCAGGAGAGATATTCCCAACAGTAATTACTCAAGACGTGGACTCACCATATCTTAGGAAAGAAATACCACTGAGGAGTTACGCTAGAATTATTACCGCGTCCTCAGAGCTCTGGTTAACCATTTTAAAAGACAAAAATAAGTGTCATAAAACATATTTAAAAA
This sequence comes from Bombina bombina, assembly GCF_027579735.1. Classification (NCBI taxonomy): domain Eukaryota; kingdom Metazoa; phylum Chordata; class Amphibia; order Anura; family Bombinatoridae; genus Bombina; species Bombina bombina. The sequence continues at coordinate 788,726,724 of NC_069501.1, read as the reverse complement.
GTGTTATAGTGTGCATTTACTGTAATTATTTCACGTTCCAATGTTCTGCACATAGCAGAATATGTTCTATGCATTTTTAAATAGATATTCATATATATATATATATATATATATATATATATATATATATATATATATATATATATATATAAATACATACGTACATATATACACAGTATACACCAGTATACACCATCTATGGCAGTGGTTCTCAACCCAAATGAACTGAAGGCCCCGCAAATTTTAGCCGTACATGTCCAAGGCCCTGTAATGTGGTGTGTGTGTGTGTATATATATATATATATATATATATATATATATATATATATATAAATGCATTGGTGTAAGTGGGGGAATAAAATATATACATTCATTGGTGTCAGTGGGCTGGTTTCACTTAACTGCCGTGCCCAGGTCCAGCCCTATCTGCTCCATGTCCCACGCTGTCCTCCCACTGAACTGCTGCTATATTTGCACAGTGCATGCGCACATGTTCACTGGCACTCTGACAAGCCTGTCTGGTATTTATTATGTGTGGAGCAGCAGGCCTGTCACAGTTCGCAGTGGGGGCATTTCAGGTTGTGGCACACTAAGGCCTAGATTTAGAGTTCGGCGGTAGCCGTCAAAACCAGCGTTAGAGGCTCCTAACGCTGGTTTTGGGCGCCCGCTGGTATTTGGAGTCAGTGATTAAAGGGTCTAACGCTCACTTTACAGCCGCGACTTTTCCATACCGCAGATCCCCCTACGCCATTTGCGTATCCTATCTTTTCAATGGGATCTTCCTAACGCCGGTATTTAGAGTCGTTTCTGCAGTGAGCGTTAGAGCTCTAACGACAAGATTCCAGCCGCCTGAAAATAGCAGGAGTTAAGAGCTTTCTGGCTAACGCCGGTTTATAAAGCTCTTAACTACTGTACCCTAAAGTACACTAACACCCATAAACTACCTATGTACCCCTAAACCGAGGTCCCCCCACATCGCCGCCACTCGATTAAAATTTTTAACCCCTAATCTGCCGACCGCCACCTACGTTATACTTATGTACCCCTAATCTGCTGCCCCTAACACCGCCGACCCCTATATTATATTTATTAACCTCTAATCTGCCCCCCACAACGTCGCCGCCAGCTACTTACAATAATTAACCCCTAATCTTCCGACCGCAAATCGCCGCCACCTACGTTATCCCTATGTACCCCTAATCTGCTACCCCTAACATCGCCGACCCCTATGTTATATTTATTAACCCCTAATCTGCCCCCCACAACGTCGCCGACACCTACCTACACTTATTAACCCCTAATCTGCCGAGCGGACCTGAGCGCTACTATAATAAAGTTATTAACCCCTAATCCGCCTCACTAACCCTATAATAAATAGTATTAACCCCTAATCTGCCCTCCCTAACATCGCCGACACCTACCTTCAATTATTAACCCCTAATCTGCCGACCGGAGCTCACCGCTATTCTAATAAATGGATTAACCCCTAAAGCTAAGTCTAACCCTAACACTAACACCCCCCTAAGTTAAATATAATTTTTATCTAACGAAATAAATTAACTCTTATTAAATAAATAATTCCTATTTAAAGCTAAATACTTACCTGTAAAATACATCCTAATATAGCTACAATATAAATTATAATTATATTATAGCTATTTTAGGATTAATATTTATTTTACAGGCAACTTTGTAATTATTTTAACCAGGTACAATAGCTATTAAATAGTTAAGAACTATTTAATAGTTACCTAGTTAAAATAATAACAAATTTACCTGTAAAATAAATCCTAACCTAAGATATAATTAAACCTAACACTACCCTATCAATAAAATAATTAAATAAACTACCTACAATTACCTACAATTAACCTAACACTACACTATCAATAAATTAATTAAACACAATTGCTACAAATAAATAAAATTAAATAAACTATCTAAAGTACAAAAAATAAAAAAGAACTAAGTTACAGAAAATAATAAAATATTTACAAACATAAGAAAAATATTACAACAATTTTAAACTAATTACACCTACTCTAAGCCCCCTAATAAAATAACAAAGCCCCCCAAAATAAAAAATTCCCTACCCTATTCTAAAATACAAATATTACAAGCTCTTTTACCTTACCAGCCCTGAACAGGGCCCTTTGCGGGGCATGCCCCAAGAATTTCAGCTCTTTTGCCTGTAAAAAAAAACATACAATACCCCCCCCCCAACATTACAACCCACCACCCACATACCCCTAATCTAACCCAAACCCCCCTTAAATAAACCTAACACTACCCCCCTGATGATCTTCCTACCTTGTCTTCACCATGCCAGGTTCACCGATCCGTCCTGGCTCCAAGATCTTCATCCAACCCAAGCGGGGGCTAGACATCCACTGAAGAAGTCCAGAAGAGGGTCCAAAGTCTTCCTCCTATCCGGCAAGAAGAGGACATCCGGACCGGCAAACATCTTCTCCAAGCGGCATCTTCTATCTTCTTCCATCCGATGACGACCGGCTCCATCTTGAAGACCTCCAGCGCGGATCCATCCTCTTCTTCCGACGACTAGACGACGAATGACGGTTCCTTTAAGGGACGTCATCCAAGATGGCGTCCCTCGAATTCCGATTGGCTGATAGGATTCTATCAGCCAATCGGAATTAAGGTAGGAATTTTCTGATTGGCTGATGGAATCAGCCAATCAGAATATAGTTCAATCCGATTGGCTGATCCAATCAGCCAATCAGATTGAGCTCGCATTCTATTGGCTGTTCCGATCAGCCAATAGAATGCGAGCTCAATCTGATTGGCTGATTGGATCAGCCAATCGGATTGAACTATATTCTGATTGGCTGATTCCATCAGCCAATCAGAAAATTCCTACCTTAATTCCGATTGGCTGATAGAATCCTATCAGCCAATCGGAATTCGAGGGACGCCATCTTGGATGACGTCCCTTAAAGGAACCGTCATTCGTCGTCTAGTCGTCGGAAGAAGAGGATGGATCCGCGCTGGAGGTCTTCAAGATGGAGCCGGTCGTCATCGGATGGAAGAAGATAGAAGATGCCGCTTGGAGAAGATGTTTGCCGGTCCGGATGTCCTCTTCTTGCCGGATAGGAGGAAGACTTTGGACCCTCTTCTGGACTTCTTCAGTGGATGTCTAGCCCCCGCTTGGGTTGGATGAAGATCTTGGAGCCAGGACGGATCGGTGAACCTGGCATGGTGAAGACAAGGTAGGAAGATCATCAGGGGGGTAGTGTTAGGTTTATTTAAGGGGGGTTTGGGTTAGATTAGGGGTATGTGGGTGGTGGGTTGTAATGTTGGGGGGGGGGTATTGTATGTTTTTTTTTACAGGCAAAAGAGCTGAAATTCTTGGGGCATGCCCCGCAAAGGGCCCTGTTCAGGGCTGGTAAGGTAAAAGAGCTTGTAATATTTGTATTTTAGAATAGGGTAGGGAATTTTTTATTTTGGGGGGCTTTGTTATTTTATTAGGGGGCTTAGAGTAGGTGTAATTAGTTTAAAATTGTTGTAATATTTTTCTTATGTTTGTAAATATTTTATTATTTTCTGTAACTTAGTTCTTTTTTATTTTTTGTACTTTAGATAGTTTATTTAATTTTATTTATTTGTAGCAATTGTGTTTAATTAATTTATTGATAGTGTAGTGTTAGGTTAATTGTAGGTAATTGTAGGTAGTTTATTTAATTATTTTATTGATAGGGTAGTGTTAGGTTTAATTATATCTTAGGTTAGGATTTATTTTACAGGTAAATTTGTTATTATTTTAACTAGGTAACTATTAAATAGTTCTTAACTATTTAATAGCTATTGTACCTGGTTAAAATAATTACAAAGTTGCCTGTAAAATAAATATTAATCCTAAAATAGCTATAATATAATTATAATTTATATTGTAGCTATATTAGGATTTATTTTACAGGTAAGTATTTAGCTTTAAATAGGAATCATTTATTTAATAAGAGTTAATTTATTTCGTTAGATAAAAATTATATTTAACTTAGGGGGGTGTTAGTGTTAGGGTTAGACTTAGCTTTAGGGGTTAATCCATTTATTAGAATAGCGGTGAGCTCCGATCGGAAGATTAGGGGTTAATAATTGAAGGTAGGTGTCGGCGATGTTAGGGAGGGCAGATTAGGGGTTAATACTATTTATGATAGGGTTAGTGAGGCGGATTAGGGGTTAATAACTTTATTATAGTAGCGCTCAGGTCCGCTCGGCAGATTAGGGGTTAATAAGTGTAGGTAGGTGTCGGCGACGTTGTGGGGGGCAGATTAGGGGTTAATAAATATAACATAGGGGTCGGCGATGTTAGGGCAGCAGATTAGGGGTACATAGGGATAACGTAGGTGGCGGCGGTTTACGGAGCGGCAGATTAGGGGTTAAAAGTGTAATGCAGGGGTCAGCGATAGCGGGGGCGGCAGATTAGGGGTTAATAAGTGTAAGGCTAGGGGTGTTTAGACTCGGGGTACATGTTAGAGTGTTAGGTGCAGACGTAGGAAGTGTTTCCCCATAGGAAACAATGGGGCTGCGTTAGGAGCTGAACGCTGCTTTTTTGCAGGTGTTAGGTTTTTTTCAGCTCAAACAGCCCCATTGTTTCCTATGGGGGAATCGTGCACGAGCACGTTTTTGATGCCGGCCGCGTCCGTAAGCAACTCTGGTATCGAGAGTTGCATTTGCGGTAAAAATGCTCTACGCTCCTTTTTTGGAGCCTAACGCAGCATTTGATTAAACTCTCGATACCAGAGTTAAATTTATGGTGCGGCCAGAAAAAAACCCGCGGAGCGTTAACAGCCCTTTTACCGCCGAACTCTAAATCTAGGCCTAAGAGGGCTGTCAATGCCTGGCTGTTGAGAAACTAGGATCTATGGGCTAGATTACAAGTGGAGCGCTAATTTATCGTGCACGATAAATAACCAACCAGATCTCTGGTTAAATTTCTAAATGTCCCCCAATTGGCCCCAAATTTAAAAGTCTTGTTTTTTTCTTAAAAAAAAATATTTTTTTACCTCTGACGAAGAAGTAGCAAACGTGCAATTACTTCGAAAAGTGTAAGATTTGGTTTAGAGAGCGACTCTGTCCTGGTAGACGCCTCTGATTAATAATATAATATCCCGACACTGTTGTCAACGCTTTCTGACGCCTGTACATACCTCATTTGTTTGAGGGTTTTTTCTGTAAGCAAAACTATGTGTGTTCTGTTTATGTTTTAATAAATGAAACAGTATTGCAAGCTTGTTTATCTCTCTTTTTCTGGTGTGAGGGTCATAGCTGGTTGGCAGACTACATCCACAACAGAGAGTTACAAGCTATAAGCCAAAAATCCTACATCAGCTGAAAATCCCACAAACAACCACAGCCGGAAGACTTTGGGTTCCTGGATACGCATTAAAGATACCAGCGTAGAGCATGTCCCTTACCTCATATGATTGAGGTACTGGTCGGTGAGTACCGAATTTGCAGTATTACCCGCTGGGATACGTTATCTTATTTTGAACTGAGCTGCATGAAATCGCAGTTCATTCGGATTATACTGCATATTCACTTTTGGGACTGTTGTGTTAAAATAATACACGTATCTTTGGTCCGGTGTCATCTGTACTTTTATATCATCCGTTTTTATAATTTCAGCACTTTTTTTATAGTCATATATAGTTTTTGTTATGACTTTATTTATCTGGGGAAACTGTATATTAAAATTGATTTAGTCACAATTGTACTAGCAGGGCATTGGTTTATTTGGTGCTCCCTCTGTTTATAACAATAACAAGTTATAATATTAACTATTTATTCATCTTTAAGTCGATTGAAGTTGATAATATTCTTTTCCTCCTCCTTTTTCTCTTTTATTATTACTTTCAGTATTGGTCATTTATAATTTTATTCTTGAATATAATTTTTATTATACTATTACTGTTTCAGTTCAGTACATCAATATATTGTGGCATCATTTAACATATACCGAGTTCTTTGCAAAAAAAAAAAAAAAAAAAAAAGCTAAACTTTTTTTGTATAGTTGATTCTTATGCGCTTAAGTAAAAACTTCCTTTTTTGCTAAAAACTATTTTGGACAGATAATTTGGATAGTCTGTCCACCTTTGACCCAGCTGCAGAGATCAACTATCGGCAATCTGTTGGACACAATATTTCGCCAACAGGTGCTATACTTTAGCGCAGTCCCAGAGACGGGTTTTTTTAACCTCGTTCTCTTTCGCTCTTGTTTTTATATATATATATATATATATATATATATATATATATATATATATATATATATATATATATATATATATATATATAATTAATTATAAATATATATTTTACCAAAATACCATCAGATATATGTAGAAATATATATTTATGAATAAACAGAACATATTCTGTTATACAAAAAAACATATATATTTTTATGTCGGGTTAGAGCACTTGAGAATATGTGATTATATTTGCGTGCGAGTAGGGTGTTAGATTTTTTTTTCCCACTTTTTTTGCTCTATTGACTTTAATGGGAGAAAAAGTTATTGAGCGTGCATTATTTGGAAGTTTGACTTTTTAACCGCACCGGGCGCATATCGCGTGAGCGAAAACGTTTAACTTTCAACTTGTAATATGAGCACTACCTGATGAGTGCAAAAAGTTTAATCATAGCGGACTTAGCACACGAGCGTTTAATACCGCTACACATATATTTTCCAGTTTAAGACCGAAGATATATTTTTAGAAAACTAAACACTTTGTTAAAATACAACCCATTACAACTGATTTAGTAGGCCTCTAGATCCACCATTTATTTTTATTGAGAAATAAATGTAATGTATTCTTTAATACTCACGCCTCTCATATCGGATATGTTCAGTTTCATGGAATGAAACATATTCAGTACTTCTTTTCCAATAACGTTTGCACTGCTAGTAGCCTGTTCAACAGTTACTGTTCTAAAACATTAGATATAGAAAAATAAAAACAGATTATAAAAGTAACAGTACCACAAATGCTGCACTTTTCCAAATTTGTATAAGTTCTGTTTTAATATACTACAGATGATCACATTTGTAAAATATAGTAATTGTTGAACTAAATAAAAACGAAATTTATGCTTACCTGATAAATGTATTTCTTTCTTGACACAGTGAGTCCACGGATCATCTTTAATTACTGTTGGGAATATCACTCCTGGCCAGCAGGAGGAGGCAAAGAGCACCACAGCAAAGCTGTTAAGTATCACTTCCATTCCAACAACTCCCCAGTCATTCAACTGAAGGAAAAAGGAGAGAAAGGAAGAAACACAAGGTACAGAGGTGCCTGAGGTTTATTCGACAAAAACCTGTCTGAAAAATACAGGGCGGGCCGTGGACTCACTGTGTCAAGAAATAAATAAATTTATCAGGTAAGCATAAATTTTGTTTTCTTTCTAATGACACGGTGAGTCCACGGATCATCATCAATTACTGTTGGGAATCAATACCCAAGCTAGAGGACATATATGATAAGGGAGGGACAAGACAGGGAACCTAAACAGAAGGCACCACTGCTTGAAAAATCTTTCTCCCAAAAGAGGCCTCAGCCGATGGCAAAAGTATCAAATTTATAAAATTATGAAAAAGTATGTAAAGAGGACCAAGTTGCAGCCTTGCAAAACTGTTCCACAGAAGCTTCATTCTTGAAAGACCAGAAAGAAGAAACAGCCCTCGTGGAATGAGCTGTGATTCTCTCAGGAGGCTGATGACCAGCAGTTCCATAAGCCAAGCGAATTATACTCTTCAGCCAGAAAGAAAAAGAAGTAGCTGTAGCTTTCTGACTCTTGTGTTTCCCAGAGAAAACGACAAACAAAGCAGAAGATTGGCGAAAATCCTTAGTCGCCTGCACATAGAATTTCAACGCACGCACCACATCTAGGTTGTGCAGCAAACGCTCCTTATGAGAAGAAGGATTAGGACACAAAGAAGGAACAACGATTTCCTGATTAATATTCCTATCCGAAAACACTTTAGGAAGGAAAACTAACTTAGTAAATAGAACCACCTTATCAGGATGAAGGATAAGATAAGGGGAATACACTGCAACGCAGAGAGTTCAGAGACTGTCCAAGCAGAAGAAATGGCAACAAGAAACAAAAACCTTCCAAGATAACATCTCAATATCTAAGGAATGTATAGGCTCAAACGGAGCCTGCAGAAAAACTTTAAGAACAAGGATACGACTACAGGGAGGAGTAACAGTTTTAAACACAGGCCTGATTCTGACTAAGGCCTGACAAAAAGATTGCACATCAGGTACATCCGCCAGACGCTAATGCAACAAAATAGACAAGGCAGATATTTGACCCTTCAAAGTACTTGCTGACAAACCCTTCTCCAGACCTTCCTGGAGAAAGGACAAAATCCTAGGATCCTGACTCTACTCCACAAGAACCTTTAGACTCATACCAGTACAGATATTTACGCCATATTTTATGGTAAATCTTTCTAGTCACAGGCTTACGAGCCTGGATCAAAGTCTCAAGGACCGACTCCGAGAACCCACGCTTAGATAAAATTAAGCGTTTAATCTCCAAGCAGTCAGCTTCAGAGAAGTGAGATTTGTATGAAGGAAGGGACCCCGAAATAGAAGGTCCTTCCTTGGAGGGAGATTCCACGGCACCGCTGGCGCATCTATCAGGATGGCCTGTGGATCCCTTGACCTCGAACTGTACCTCGGGAGCTTGGCATTCTGTCAAGATGCCATGAGATCTAGCTCCGGCCGCCCCCATTCGAGGATCAAACTGGAAAACACCTCTGGAAGGAGTTCCCTCTCCCCAGTATGAAAAGTCTGCCTGCTCAGAAAATCCACTTCCCAATTGTCCACTCCTGGAATGTGGATCGCAGATAGACAGCAGTTGTGGGTCTCTGCCCACTGAAAAATTTTGGTCACCTCTGACATTGCCAAAGAACCCCGAGTTCCTCCCTGGTTGTTGATGTAAGCCACAAACAAGGTCTTGCCCTTGAAGGGAATCGCCAAAAGTTTGGACTTAGATTTAACATCCACAGACCAGGATTTCAACCATAAGGCTCGGCAAGCCAGTACAGCAAAGCCAGAAATCTTTTCTCCCAACTTAATGACTTGTAAGGAAGCATCCACGATAAAGGGATTGGCCAATTTAAGAGCCTTAATCCTATCCTAGATTTCCTCAAGAGATGTATCTGTCTAAATAGAATCAGGCAACAAACCCAACCAGTAGGCTGCTACGCTGGTGACATTAGCAATACACACAGCAGACTGCCATTGCAGACCCTGTTGAACATACCTCCAACTTCTTATCCATAGGATCCTTAAAGGAACAGCTATCCTCTATGGGAATCGTGGTTCTCTTAACCAAAGTGGAAATTGCTCCTTGCACCTTGGGGACCGACTGCCAAGGCTTCTTAATAGAGTCAGCTATTGGGAACATTTTCTTAAAAATTGGGGAAGGAGAAAAAGGAATACCAGGTCTCTCCCGCTCCCGTGCAATCATCTCTGTAGCACAGTCTGGTACAGGGAATACCTCCACAGCGAAGGGAACATCAAAGTACTTGTTCAGTCTACTAGACTTCTTAGGATTGACTACTACAGTCGTATCAGAGTCATCCATGTAGCCTAAACCTCCTTAAGTAACAGACGAAGGTGCTCCAGCTAAAAACTGAAGGATACAACTTCAGCAACAGAAGAAGGAATTACACTGTCTGAATCTGAGATTTCACCCTCAGACGCTACCGAAGTGTCTTCTTCCCTAGACTTCTGAGAGGAAGCACCCTGAATAGCCACAACAAGATCAGAAACCTGGCTCACCGATTCAATTAAATTCCTCTTGCGCCTTCCCTGCAGCATAGGAAAAAACAACAGCACCTCAGATACCGCAAAGGATACCTGGGAAGCAAAGTCTTGTAAGGTACCTCCAGGCGGAGCATGAGAGGAAACACAGGGCACTGCATGTGTGCGCGGAAAAGTTTTGGACGCTTGAGGAGAAGCTGCGGCATATCTGGTACAGGAGACCCCTCAACAGCATCTGCATTAGTTAATGATGGCTCAGGCTCAAAAAGCTTATCCTTATAACACAATGTTCTTTCAATACATGAAGAACAAAAAAGGATTGGTGGTTCCACCTGAGAGTCTAAACACAAGCTACATGTACATATTGTAAGGCCTCTAGATCTTTGACCAAAAAAGAAGGGAAAAAGAAAAAAATAAAATAAATAAAAATAAAACTGCTTTTATTTCCCCTGGAAATTAACACTGCACAAAAACGATACTGTCTCTTTAAGCGTCCTGATAAACCCCCAGACAGTCTCTACACATCAGCTATTATGCTGAGGTAACTACCTTTCCTGCTGGATGCCGGCAAATTGTAATAAAAACAATCTGGTTCTCAATCCGGAACTGCCCATCAAACGGCTGTGCAATCGTAGACAACTTGTGCTTTCCCTTAGCAGAGTCGCAACTAACAAGAGATTCTATTCCAGAACTCACAGGAAGTGAGTCCGGAAGGCGCGCAAAACCAGCCTTGCCGTCTCAGAAGGAACCCGTCTCCTTAGTCATTGGCGTTCCCGGCGGCTGTTAAATTCATAGAAGTGCCGCAACAGAGGGTTAAACAAACTATGTGCGCCACGAAGTAACACTGCACCAACATACCCAGTCCTTGTCCGTGTACTATCCGGATAAAAAGGACAAATACTGAGCCCATCAAAAATTATAAATAATACATAAGAGTTCCTCACGTCCCCAGTGCCTGCAATAACTGTCTTTATTTTTTAAAATTAACCCTAATAGGATTTACTGATAAAAACTTAACTTGGCACTTACCTGAATATGCCTCTGTCAAGCAGAAGGAAAGCTCACCTGGTTTGAGAGGGGACCCTCCCTTACATGGACCTGTGGAAAAAGGAAAGACTGAATAAGCTTACTCAGGCTTTCAAGATAGGGCAGCAAAAACGGTTTGAGAGGCGCAGTGGGGATTGTACCCCACAAGTTCCCAATTGCTTAAAAGCCACCACTGCTCTACGGCTAGACCCCAGGAAAGATCAGAGCAAACCTACTCTGCTTTAAAATAATAAAATCTTGATTGAAGAAAAATTCTAATCAGACACCTAAACATTACCACCTCCTTGCAACGCAGGCAAAGAGAATGACTGGGGAGTTGTGGGAAGGGAAGTGATACTTAACAGCTTTGCTGTGGTGCTCTTTGCCTCCTCCTGCTGGCCAGGAGTGATATTCCCAAAAGTAATTGAGGATGAGCCGTGGACTCACCGTGTCATTAGAAAGAAATTGTATTTCTATTAAAAACTGGTAATGAAACATTGGTTTTAAATGGTAATATACCATAAAAACAAAATGTTTACTCATCTTCAACTTCTTGAAATACATAGAAACCATCTAAAAGTCTTAAATGGTCCAAACCTTTTAATATAAACCTCTCCCCTTTCATGAATATATAAAATCATTAACTTCAAGAAGTCAAACCCACAACAAAGTTACAACCCATATGGAATACACCTTTAAGGGCCATAATTGATTAGAGCATTTAATTTAGAGACTAGCGACCTTGCACTACCATATGTTTAATTTCCACAAAGGGATTAAACACCAAACAGAAGTACCGCCCAGGAGTGGAAAGTGTTGCTGATCCAATCAGCAGCACTAGTTACATAACTGTTTTGTGACTAGTACTGCTGATCAGAGGCAGTTTCTGCTTAGGACCAGCATTGCAAGCGGTACTTTTAATATGAGTTTAACCCCTTTGTGGGGGGCATAATACATAGTAGTGCAGGGTAGCTAGTCTTGTAATTTTCTGACTATTGTGGTTGTTCAATAGATGTAAATTCCTTACAATTACTCATTAATTAGTTTTGTACAGAGTTGAATAAAGTTTCTTCTCATATTTCATTTGAGGTAGTGCAGAGTGAAAAGGAGGTAGACTTTCCTAATACTAAGGTTCATCATTGTGTGTCCTTAAGGTTTTTATTGCACTATTACAGCATACCTCATTTCTAGAGGCATCGGGCTATAGCTCCTCCCTGGTGCCGCACTATTTAACCCCTTCAATGAAAAATGACAGCCAAAGTAAAGGGTACGTTAGTTATCACTAAAGGGTTAAGAAACCTTGGGATATATTAAGAAAATATAATATTAGTATTTTCCAATCCCTCCATGCCTGCATTTAAGAGAGCCAAGAGCCTTAGGGATGATTTGGTCCGAATGTGGGCTTCACAGAAGGTAAACAAAAGTATTTGGCTTAAACGGACAGTCAAGTCCAAAAAAAAAACTTTCAGGTTTCAAATAGGGCATGTAATTTTAAACAACTTTTCAATTTACTTTTACCACCAACTTTGCTTTGTTCTTTGGTATTCTTAGTTGAAAGCTAAACCTAGGAAGGCTCATATGACAATTTCTAAGCCCTTGAAGGCCGCCTCTTATCACATGCTTATCACTATTTGCTTTTCCCAACAGGGGAGAGCTAGTTAATGTGAGTCATATGGATAACATTGTGATCAGACTCATGGCTTGTGGCAGACACTGCACTAATTGGCTAAAATGAAAGTCAAAAGATAATAAATAAAATGTCATGTGATCAGGGGGCTGTCAGAAGATGCTTAGATACAAGTTAATCACAGAGGTAAAAAGTATATTAACATAACAGTGTTAATTATGCAAAACTGGGGAATGGGAAATAAGGGGATTATCTATCTTTTTAAACGACAAAAATTCTAGTGTTGACTGTCCCTTTAATGCAAGTAAGGACATTATCTCTATCTGGGTTATAGAAACTGGAATAGCATGACAAAGGGAAATGTTATTTCAAGATACTATACGTGTAACACAGAACATGAAGTTTGATTAAATGCCCTTAGGGCAAGATCTATGTATGGGAGTCGACCAGGAGGTCTGTGACTGTATATTAGAACACATAAGGAATATAAATCTGTCTGCACCAGTAGCTTATTATTTTCTAGAAGTAGGGCATAAAGTAGCTCAACTACAAATTTCAGGTTATTGATCAAGTAGGTAAACAACGGTGGGGAGGAGATAGACCAAGATTGTTAAAAGACCTTTTGGATTTATACCTTAAATGCTTTACAACCACTGGGAATAAAACAGATTGGTCTTCATTCCTGTAAATTTTAAGCTATTATGGCATATCGTTTTAGAATATTATTCTCTAGTCTGAGTAAATATTAAAGGGCTATAATAGTCGAAAAATGACATGCTTTTTAAATCTACCCTCTGGGTATGACCTCTGGCTACTATTGATGTGATTCTAGATTAGACTACCCTTCTGGGTATGACCTCTGGCTACTATTGATGTGACTCTAGATTGGACTACCATTCTGGGTATGACCTCTGGCTACTATTTATGTAATTCTAGATTGGACTACCCTTCTGTATATGACCCCTGGCTATTATTGTTGTGATTTTGGATTGGACTACCCTTCTGTATATGACCCCTGGCTACTATTGTTGTGATTCTGGATTGGACTACCATTCTGTATATGACCCCTGGCTACTATTTATGTGATTCTGGATTGGACTACCCTTCATATCGTTTTAGAATATTATTCTCTAGTCTGAGTAAATATTAAAGGTCTATAATAGTCGAAAAATGACATGCTTTTTAAATCTACCCTCTGGGTATGACCTCTGGCTACTATTGATGTGATTCTAGATTAGACTACCCTTCTGGGTATGACCTCTGGCTACTATTGATGTGACTCTAGATTGGACTACCATTCTGGTTATGACCTCTGGCTACTATTTATGTGATTCTAGATTGGACCACCCTTCTGTATATGACTCTTGGCTACTATTGTTGTGATTCTGGATTGGACTACCCTTCTGTATATGACCCCTGGCTACTATTTATGTGATTCTGGATTGGACTACCCTTCTGTATATGACCCCTGGCTACTATTTATGTGATTCTAGATTGGACAACCCTTCTGCTTATGACCTCTGGTTACTTCATTCCTCCTTTTCACCGCCAATCATCCTGCAGCAACCTGTGACCAGCTTCAACACAGGATCATTTCTAATATCATGACTGCCTGGTGAGTAACAGCTAAGGCTGTAACAAGGGTTTGATTAATTTATTTTAATGATCCATAACCTCTGGGTCCCACTCTCAGACTAATTTAAAGGCACATAAAAGCCAAAGTTTAACTGTCATGATTCAGTGTACAATTATTTAAAAAAAAAAAGAAAAGAAAGTCCCAGTAATATTCCTTTAAATGTACTATTTCCTTAAATTTCCTTGGTGAAACTTAGAGTCTACATAGGAATGCTGTCATCAAAAGAACCTAGGTATCAATGAAGAATACCTAGAGTGGCAGTGTTACACTTTAAGAGGCCAGATTTTAAAATTACATTAATCACTAAAGGCACTGGAAAATATTTTTATGGACTACAACAACATAAGGTGAAGGTGTGAAAACATAGTCCGTGATCTCAAGCATCTTTCTATGAGTGAAAAGCTGTGACAAAACTCTTCGCCCTTCATAAGAAGTTACCAATAGAAACTTTTTTTAATACTATAAAGCACTTCAACATTGTCTATTTCTTCTGTATTAAAAGTAAATTTACCTGGCAACATGATCACATATTCCATGGCCTCCAAATTTAGCTGGTTCTACAGGTGCTCCAGCTTTTCTGACCATAACTTTCAAGGTTAGTTTCCTTCCTTTCATGCCCGCTGCTTCAAGCCTTCTCTGGATTTCTTCTGCAAGGTTCATGAGGAATGCTTCTGCTTCCTTTGGCTGCAAGAATGATTTCTTTTTTTAAGTGATTCCTACTGTACTAACAAAAGCTGACAGAAAACAAGTAAATGTATATTAGCACGATGTTACTTTAAAGAGTGGTTGCAAAATGTAGGGAACTTTTAATCATAGCTTTAATTGTATCTTTTTGTCGTGAGACTCTGAGCAAAGTTAAGCAGAACAGTAAAATTGAACATAGACTGTAAAGGCTTTTTTAAAATGTACATCCTATATAAATTGTGAAAAATTAATTTTGACTCCCAGATCCCTTAAAGTTTAAAGGGTTCTATTACTTTTGTTTTTATACATTTGACTAGGGATTTTACCTGTTTTCCAATAAATTTGTGTGTGAAATGATCAAGGAAAAATATGTACCTGAGAAAAACGTATTCCATAATTTATTTCAGCAGATACAGATTTCCTCTCTTTCTCTTTTCGAATAGGTCTATCATCTAAACCTCGACAAAATCTATACAACATTTGTCCTGTTTTAGGCCCAAACTCCTTCTGCAGTTTTGACATGGCTATATTTTGTAGATCGCCACATGTTTTCACACCCATTGATGCTAACTTGTATTCCATTGATCGACCAACACCTTTATAAAAAATACAAAAAAAATAATAAAAAACAAATCAAACAGACTCCCTTATACATAAATGGAAAAATATTTATTTTTGCAAAACAATAACAATTCCTCATTTCACTAGCTTATACTATGAGTACATGCATTTTATCGTGGAGTACAAGTTATTGAATTGTTACCGACTGTGAGAACAAAAAGATGCAGAATGAAACATTAGCACAATGTATATATGTACAATAATATCTATTTAAACATATATACAACATATATACAAAACACACCCCAAAAAAACACTAACATGAGGGTTAGAAAATTTTATATCAATATTAACGTGACATTAAACTGCTGAGCACAATTAAAATAAAATGGATACTTCTCACTATTCTATCATTTTTCCTCCTGTGCAGTTCTCTTTAAAGCTGTTCTCCTATTTAAACACCTTAAAAAGTGTCAGATGCTGTTGCTCCACCTCTTCATATTATGTGCTGCCATCTTGAAGCTCAGGTAATCTCATAGCCTGTGACAAAAGTAGTGCACATTTACTGATTTGTGACATTGCTGGCTTTCAGAAAACCGCACCATGCATTTCAGGTTAGAATGCATGATACAGAGCAAGGGTTTTATAATTTTATTACAAGCACAGAGACTCCTATTTTGCTAATCATTCTTTTTACTACTTATGCAGCTGTTCACAGAAATAACATCAGAAAACACAGAAAAAGTTGAATAATATAGTGAAAATGAGAACAACCAATGAAAAGGTTGTATGCAAATGAGCTGATGAGAGTAGCCAATGAGCATACTCATAGTGCCCATATACTGTCCACATAGTCCCAATTCCTCCTCTTTCTTTTGGCTGCTTGTGCAGATAAGTACATTTATACAATACATTAAATATTTCCTTATTGTATGTTATTTATTTTAGTGCCTGTGTATTTTCCCTTATAAGTCTTTCTACTTCATTTTTCTAATTCAGTTTAACCTTTTAGGTTTTAGGTTCCCCCTTCTCCCTTTTGGTACTCTGTTTTTATACCATTTTATAGCTGCTAACAGCTTTTAAGTCCTACTTTTGTGTTCCTTTTCCCGCCATTTTGTTTACCTCACTGCTGCATCCCTCACTGCTTGTCAGCTGTTCTAGTGGATACTTTGTAAGAGTTATTCTCTTTTAATTTCTTCTCTGCATGTCAGACATCCCAACTCTCCCTGAAGTTCAGGGAGTCTCCCTAATTGTAAAAGCGACTCCCTGAAGCCAGCAAATGGAATGCAATCTCCCTGAAACTCCAAGTACCATGATCCAATGTGGCCCAAATCCGGAAAAGTGTTTCTTTAAGGAATGCCTTTAGTTGCTGGGACGTTATAGAACCCTCAAAGCATGCATCAGTAACCAAAAAGCCCCCACTGATTTTAATAAAATAAAAACACAAATACTACCTTATTTACTGCACGTAATTAAACTTCGTATTATAAAATATTTAAACATTTAACAAGTGTACGATCACTGGAAAAAAAGTATATTGTATGTGGTTGCGCAATAAAGCTACTTTTTTTTTTAATGTGACTTTAGTGGAAAGCTACTTTAATGATAAGGGCGGCGCAGTAGCGGGTGAAGCGACCTCCCTGAAATGAGTTTTTGCAGGTTGGGATGTCTGGCATGTAATTATTTCTTCTCTCCACTAAGTGTACAGTTCCTAAATGTTTTACCTCACTTTTTCCTTATTTCATTACACACTCATTGTTGCTTCCCCAAAGCAGTTAAATATTGAATTAACCCTTGGTTCTCCACAATTATTATTTTAAAAATTGTTTTAAAAAAAAAAATGTCTCAAAATGAAAATAATATGTAAATCTCTGTTAATTCTCTCACTGACAAATTGTCTAATTTTATATCCCAAATGGATAACAAAATGAACTCACTTATGGCAGTTATTAACCCTAATATTTCTGCTCCTAGGAAGTGTAAATCCAAAACTAAACATTCATTATCTGCTTCCCCAAAGCAGTTAAAATCTTTAGGTCTGTCCCATGCAGACTCTCCTCCTGCACCTCTGCAAATTGCAGACAACTCTTCTGCTGGCCGGCAAATTACCCTAGGCACCCGAACCCCTGATCATAACAAGAGTCGTATATCAGGACGTATTTTTTCAGACTCTGACCTCACTAATTCTCTTTTAAAGAGATCAGTTTCTGACCTAAAAGCTTGTAAAAGACAATTTAACAATATTTCCTCTTCTGAGAAAGATTATTTTTCTGATAATGAGCATTCTAATAACTCTGATGATTTCTCCTCCGATTTTTAAAAATATAAGAGACGCAAAAAAGCCCATCATCATAATTTACCCCATAAAGATTTTTTTTTTCTTTCTAGATTCCCTTGGTAACCCATTAACTAAGCCCGATGAATTACAGTATCCCCTTTCTTCTGAAGTTTCCCTCTAAAGATATTGCAGATTATATGGACCATTAAAAAATCTGCTAGTTCTAAACTTAGATAAAGTCAGTGTATGGATCAGCACTCCCGGGTCATCCCCTCCAGATAAACACTGCACAGTCCACAGGATATAGGTGCTCAAACCTTCAGGGACCCCGCTAGAAGGTCCAAAGTATAAATAGAACAAAAAGGATAGAAGGTAGCACTCTAGTAACAGGAAACACCTTTATTGGAGCAACGTTTCAAGGCTACTTGCCTCTTTCTCAAGCTTACATGTACTGAATTGTGAACACAGCTTTATTCACAAGGCAATTAATGAAGGGCCAATCCCCAGGCTCACAAAGGGCGAGTGCAACAAAGTGACATCACACAACTACTAGTGTCAAAATTCATCAGTTATTAACCCATTAGAGACTGACACAGGGATTGGTCCAACACATATATACAATTAAAAACAATATAACTAAACAGAATAGAAGGCAAACACAAAAGGATCTAATAAGCAATATTAAACTAGAGCAAACAGATTAAATTAGTGGCATGAGATCAAATTCTCTGTTAAGCCCCTTTGGTGTCATAGTGTCTAACAACTAAATCCATTTGGCTTCTTTGTATAATAAATCCCTCAGCCTGTCGCCTCCTCTGGATTTTTTACTGGCATGGTCTATGACCATAAATCTTAATTGATTAGCTTGATGGCCTTTATCCAAAAAATGGGAGGGGACAAGAAGATGGGATTGTTTATCATTGCCAATATTGGATTTGTGCTGGCAGAAGCGGTCCTTGACCTTCTGGGTGGTCTCGCCTATGTATAATAGGCCACACGGGCACTTAAGTGCATACACCACATAAGTGGAATTGCATGTAAAATACCCAGGGATCTTAAATTTCTTGCCTGTATAAGGATGAGATATTTCTCCTCCTTTAATAACGCTATTACATTGTGCACAACCCAGGCATGGGAATGTCCCATTCCTAGGAGTGCCCAAAAACGTTTGACCCATGATAGTGGTATTAGTGTGTGCATGGACCAATTTCTTACCCATGGTATTGCCTTTGCGGTAAGCCGCTCTAGGAAATTCCTGTATGTCAGGGCAGGCTACCTTCAGCATAAACCAATTTTTCTTAATAATGTGGAAAATACTGTTACTCATAGTGTTAAATGTACTAACAAATGAGATCCTCTTAGAAAACCCTCTAGTTTTAATCAAAGCATCAACAGTAGGATCCATCTGAATCTGACTAAGTTCATGTGGACTATATCCTCTCGATGAATTTCTCCACCATTTGGCCTGATCTTTCCTGACGTTTCTCTGGGTCACTGACAAATCTATTCACTCGTATGAGCAGGGACTTAGGAACACTTCTAAACACTCTGGGAGGATGAAAACTGGACCTGTGCAACAAAGTGTTGTGATCAGTCGGTTTGGTGTACAAATCCGTCTGTAATCTATCTTCAGATACATATACCATAGTATCAAGGAACTCAATGTTAGTCGTGCTTGTTTTCACACTAAATCTCAAAAATGGGACTTCCCTTTCTATGTCAACTTTTAAAGCACTAAGTTCCTCAAGGGTGCCCCGCCACAAGATGAACAGGTCATCTATATAGCGGACCCACCCTATACACCTTTGCTGAAACAGGGGATGAGTATACACATATTTCTCCTCCACCCAATTCATAGTAAGACATGCATAAGATGGGGCCACATTCGACCCCATCGCCGTCCCCTTCTTTTGTAAAAAGAATTGATTGTCATACATGAAATAATTATTTGTAAGTACCATATTAAGTAACCGAATCAGAAAATCACACTGTATATCACTGTACAGACCACATTGGGACATGGCACTCTGCACACTCTCAACTCCCACTTCATGGGGGATGACAGTGTACAAGGATGTCACGTCCCAAGTTGATAACAGAACATCTTGTAAACCCTCATATTGTTGAATTTTAGAGATAAAATCCAGAGCATCTTTGACATAAGATTTGCCAGTGCTTACTAGGGGTGACAGAATTTTATCCAAGAACTGGGCTGTAGGACTTAACACTGAGCCTATGCCTGCCACAACAGGGCGGCCAGGAGGGTCAATTAAACTCTTGTGAATTTTGGGCATCACATAAACAACTGGAGTGATAGGATTCTTAATTAACAAAAACTGGGCAAGTTTTTGACTGATAATCTCATAACGTAAGCCCCTTTCAATCTCTTTTTTCAATGATTTCACAATATCTCTTAAAGGGTCACTGTCCAGTTTTTTGTAAACATCAGAATCTCCCAGCTGTCTCAGTATCTCAGTGTTGTATTTATCAGAGTCTAAAATAACCAGGGCACCGCCCTTGTCAGCCGGCTTGATGGTAATGTCTTTGTTATTTTGTATGGATTTAAGTGCTTGGTATTCTTTGTTGGACAGGTTATGATGTCTGTGTCTCTGTTTGTGCTTGTCAACCACAGCTTTAAACTCAATTTCTATGGTTTTAATATAGGTCTCCACAGCTGGATTGCCCCCAGAGGGGTTAAAAGAACTTTTATTACGTAATCCCAAATTAGTAATGTCAAATGTGTCTGTATTGGACTCGAGTGGAGTCTGAGTAATAGGCCTATTAGGATTATTAAAAAAGGCCTTCAATCTAAGGAGCCTAAAGAAACGAGTCAGGTCTATCATCAGGGCAAAAGGATCAAGCTCCTCAGTGGGACAAAACGATAACCCTTTGTTAAGAACAGACATATCATCAACAGTTAATATCCTTGAAGACAGATTAACCACATTTACCTCCTCCTGCGTTGTTGATAAGTTTTCGCTCGAGTATCCAGTCCTCCGCACACCGCCACCTCGCCTTGTCCGGTGCCGCTTGGAGGAACGGGACATGTCCCTGCCCCTAAAAAAGAAGAAACCAACGTAGTGGAGACAGCCGTATTATTAGGCTCTGTCACAGACCCTTCCGATCCAGATGATGATCCAGTATTGGATCCGGCATTCAGCAAAGTATAGTAGTTTGGTCCCCTGGCAAACTTATTGCCTGTTCTCCTCCTACTACGGTTCCACCTATAGACACTTCCGGTAGTGTAATCCTGTTCGTTGTGCCTGAATTTCCGGCGCTTCCTCTCCTCCACTTCCTGTTTGAAGGTATTGGTAACCTCTTTGATGTCGGTAACAGCTTTATCATATTCTTCCTCACCGGTCGTTTCCCAGAGTTTATTCTGTTGTGCAGTAATAGCCTGTCCCAGTGTGTTCAGCTCCATATTGGAGAATTCGATGTTCAAAGTCATAATGTCCATAGAGGATTTGTTTAGAATCTGCTGATATTTAGTGCACAATTCAGGGTTATCCGCGTAGAAGGTGGGCTGGAGTGGTGAGCGCATTCCCCTTGGTATCCGTCGCACTCTGTAATACTCTGCTAAAGTTGTAGAGTGGAGTTGTAGGTTAATCTGTCTTTTAATCAATTTTTCAAGTTCTCGTTTTTGTATGTCTTTATCAGGAGCTGTGAGAAACTCCCTGGGTCCTACTGTGAGCGTAGTAATACGTGCCGCCTCTTCTTCTGTATAAGCAAAAACACCAGTTTCACTTGCCATGATGAAAGAAGGTAAGGATCCTTAAAACAATTAGTAAAATGTTTTTTGTTGTGGGTGCTGCAATCCAATGGTGGGGAAATACATGGATAAAGTCAGTGTATGGATCAGCACTCCCGGGTCATCCCCTCCAGATAAACACAGCACAGTCCGCAGGATATAGGTGCTCAAACCTTCAGGGACCTCCCTCCAAGGTCCAGAGTATAAATAGAACAAAAAGGATAGAAGGTAGAACTCTAGTAACAGGAAACACCTTTATTGGAGCAACGTTTCGAGGCTACTTGCCTCTTTCTCAAGCTTACATGTACTGAATTGTGAACACAGCTTTATTCACAAGGCAATTAATAAAGGGCCAATCCCCAGGCTCACAAGGGGCGTGTGCAACAAAGTGACATCGCACAACTACTAGTGTCAAAATTCATCAGTTATTAACCCATTAGAGACTGACACAGGGATTGGTCCAACACATATATACAATTAAAAACAATATAACAAAACAGAATAGAAGGCAAACACAAAAGGATCTAATAAGCAATATTAAACTAGAGCAAACAGATTAAATTATGCCAGTAAAAAATCCAGAGGAGGCGACAGGCTGAGGGATTTATTATACAAAGAACCCAAATGGATTTGGTTGTTAGACACTATGACACCAAAAGGGCTTAACAGAGAATTTGATCTCATGCCACTAATTTAATCTGTTTGCTCTAGTTAAATATTGCTTATTAGATCCTTTTGTGTTTGCCTTCTATTCTGTTTTGTTATATCTCTTAAAGGGTCACTGTCCAGTTTTTTGTAAACATCAGAATCTCCCAGCTGTCTCAGAAAGTGAAGTCCCATTTTTGAGATTTAGTGTGAAAACGAGCACAACTATCATTGAGTTCCTTGATACTATGGTATATGTATCTGAAGACAGATTACAGACGGATTTGTACACCAAACCGACTGATCACAACACTTTGTTGCACAGGTCCAGTTTTCAACCTCCCAAAGTGTTTAGAGGTGCTCCTAAGTCCCAGCTCATACAAGTGAATAGAATTGTCAGTGACCCAGAGAAATGTCAGGAAAGATCAGGCCAAATGGTGGAGAAATTCATCAAGAGAGGATATAGTCCACATGAACTTATTCAGATTCAGATGGATCCTACTGTTGATGCTTTGATTAAAACTAGAGGGTTTTCTAAGAGGATCTCATTTGTTAGTACATTTAACACTATGAGTGTTTATGCTGAAGGTAGCCTGCCCTGACATACAGGAATTCAAGGAATTTCCTAGAGCGGCTTACCGCAAAGGCAATACCATGGGTAAGAAATTGGTCCATGCACACATTAATACCACTATCAAGGGTCAAACGTTTTTGGGCACTCCTAGGAATGGGACATTCCCATGCCTGGGTTGTGCACAATGTAAGAGCGTTATTAAAGGAGGAGAAATATCTCATCCTTATACAGGCAAGAAATTTAAGATCCCTGGGTATTTTACATGCAATTCCACTTATGTGGTGTATGCACTTAAGTGCCTGTGTGGCCTATTATACATAGGCGAGACCACCCAGAAGGTCAAGGAACGCTTCTGCCAGCACAAATCCAATATTGGCAATGATAAACAATCCCATCTTCCTGTCCCCTCCCATTTTTTGGATAAAGGCCATCAAGCTAATCAATTAAGATTTATGGTTATAGACCATGCCAGTAAAAAATCCAGAGGAGGCGACAGGCTGAGGGATTTATTATACAAAGAAGCCAAATGGATTTAGTTGTTAGACACTATGACACCAAAGGGGCTTAACAGAGAATTTGATCTCATGCCACTAATTTAATCTGTTTGCTCTAGTTTAATATTGCTTATTAGATCCTTTTGTGTTTGCCTTCTATTCTGTTATATTGTTTTTAATTGTATATATGTTGGACCAATCCCTGTGTCAGTCTCTAATGGGTTAATAACTGATGAATTTTGACACTAGTAGTTGTGTGATGTCCCTTTGTTGCACACGCCCCTTGTGAGCCTGGGGATTGGCCCTTCATTAATTGCCTTGTGAATAAAGCTGTTCAGTACATGTAAGCTTGAGAAAGAGGCAAGTAGCCTCGAAACGTTGCTCCAATAAAGGTGTTTCCTGTTACTAGAGTGCTACCTTCTATCCTTTTAATTCTAAGCTTAGAGCGGAATGCTCCAGACCCTCTCTCCGAAATGCAAGACCCCCTCTTGGTTCCAAAGGTTCTAATTTGAAAAAAAATTCTGACCTGCTACTTCGGGCCTGTCAAGACAAACTTTTAGACACTACTGGGCCCATAGCAAAAATGTTTGATTTAACAAAAGAGGCTATCGCCTCCAATTCTTCTCTAGACCCCTTCTTTATAAGAGAATGGATTTTAAGGTCTGTAGCCTTTCTGGGCAATGCTAATGAAGCGATCGTTGCCGAAAGGAGGAGAAACATCATTAGAAGGTTAGACCCTAAGCTTTCTGATTTTTTTCACTACCCAATGCTCCACCGATACTAATGGTCTACTTTTTGGAGACACTTATTTATTCAAAATGAATAATTATGCCAAAACTTTTAATACATTGTCTAAAAGGAAATCAACTATTAAAAAGACCCTTTTATACATAGTCTAGTGTTTTTGACAGGGCCCGGAAAAGAAGGGTCAGTTTTCCCGGCCGCTCCAATTACAACACATTCAATCCAAGGTCGCTATATTATTACTCCAATCAGTGCCAAACCCAAACACAAAACTCATTTCTCCCCTTAAAAAGTCGTTACTGGCCATAGAGGTCTTTCAGAACCAGAGGTCGTTCCAGAGCTCACTCAGGTAAATTTCTTCTTCCCCCCCTTTTTACCTTTTTTCCCCAACAAAATAGGTGGCAGACTCACTGTGTTTTTCCACAATTGGCAACTTACCACCTCAGATCCCTGGATTCTGAAAACCATATCTGGAGCCATAATAGTCAATTATCTCTTCCAACTCCCATAAAATTCTAAAATCTAGACAAATAAGCCATAGATTCAGAAATTTCATCTCTGGCATCAAAACAGGCTATAGATTTGGTCCTCAGGGACAAGAACAGTTACATAAGCAACTTATTCCTGGGAAAAAAAAAGAATAGTCTCTTTCTACTGGTGATCAGTCTCAGAACTTTGAATGCCTCTGTCCTTTATCAACACTTTAAAACGGAGGGCATTCATCTTCTTCAAGATTGTCTCCAAGATCGAGATTGGTTTGTTTGTTTGGATCTAACCGATGCTCATCTGACTTTTTGCTTCTATTGGAACATCATCCTTTGGCAATTCACATGCCTCCCATTCGGTCTTTCCTCTGCCCCATGGATCTTTACGAAAATTCTGAAACCAGTCTCAGCTTGGCTAAGGTTCAGAGGTGTTCGTATTATCATTTATCTGGACAATATCCTCATAGTGAATCAAGACAATTCTACCCTTTTATCTCATCTCAACCTCACCATCTCCCTCTTAGAAAATTTGTGTTTTCTCATAAACAGGAAAAAAAAACACACAAAAAACCCAGCTCTTACTCCCACTCAAAATCGGACTTTCCTTGGTTTCCAAATAGACACCATTTCCTCTATCCTCAGTCTTCCTCAAGACAAGATTTCCAACATAAAGAAAGAAATGTTGCTTGTGCTCAAAAGACCTTTCTTCCCTGAGACTTCTAGCTTCCATCATTGGCCTTCTTTTCTCCTACATCCAGACAATATTTCCTGCTACCCTCCACTATCGGTCCCTTCAACGTCTGAAAATTCACTTCTTTCACAAAGGTCTTTCTTATTCACATCCTATCTCCCTCTCCCAGTAGGCTCGTCAGAAATTCAACTAGTGGCTTCTCAATATGGATGCATGGAACGGCAGAGTCATCTTTGGAAATGCTCCAGACATCATTATAGAGGCAGATGCCAGCAATTCTGGCTGGGGCGCCTGTTGTGGTTCTCTTATCACTGGTGGGAAATGGATAAATGCGGAGAGAAATCTTCACATAAATTGCAAGGAACTTCTTGCGGGTTCTTTTGCAATAAGAAGTTTTGTTCGAAACTCTTCTCCTTTAACAACATCCCTTCTTCAGGAATCATGGCCTCCTGGCACCAAAAAAGCATACCTTTCAGCCTGGTCCAAATGGTCTGGCTGATGCTCACAAAGGAGTTTGGATCCAATTTCTGCCCCTTTTTCCAAAATAATTAATTACTACACGTCTCTTTTTGATGGTTTCGCTTATTGTTCCATTAATCATGCCGTTCCTCTATTTCCGCTAGTCATTAATGATCTTCCTATTGGTCGTCACCCCCATATTTGCCACCTTCTCAAAGCCATTAGAATCAAGAATCCTCCTTCTTCAAAATACTATTTTTTCTGGGATGTAGATCTCGTCATTTCCTTCCTGCTAATTTGTCCTTCTAATCCTAATCTTTCCCTCAAACAACTCTCAGCTAAATTGGCTACCCTTCTCTGTCTCCTTTACTTCCACAGGGTTTCAGATGTTAGAGCTATTGACATCAATTCTAAAATGTTTTCTCCTTTTGGCGTAACTTTTATAATTTCATGTAGAACTAAAACTCTTTCTAAATATTTCTTCTATCCCTTTATCCCTGCCCAATCCAATCTTTGTGTTGCTTCTTGCCTCAAGGAATATGAATCTAGAACCTCTTCTCTTAGATCCTCTTCTTCCTCTCAACTCCTAATTTCCTTTGTCCCTCCTCAGAAACCTGTCTCCTCTTCCTCTATCGCTAGATGGGTAAAATGGATTCTCTCTTTGTCCAGAGTAGAGGACTCTTTCTCTGCTCACTCTGTTAAAGGCGCTTTAGCTTCCAAAGCCTTTCTCAAATCCTCCTCTCTCCCAGATATTTCAATGCAGCAGACTGGTCTTCAGAATCCACTTTTAAGCAATTTTATTTTAAACCACTTGCTAATGCTGCTTCTTCTCTACTTACTTGATTTACTTTTGCTTTAAACTAGCAAAATAGGAGTCTCTGTGCTTGTAATAAAATTCCGATTATACTAGCTTTGTGAAGGAATAATCTAGATTTTATAAAAGAAACAGAGACAAGTATTTTCCCTCCCTCTTCTACCTTCTCATAGGTTTATTCATATTCATATGGATGTTGTTCTTAATATTTTTGTTTCTTTTCCAGCTCTCTCAATCTAACTTATTCCAGGTCAAGCACCTCAAGGACTCCAAGTTCAAGCCCATAAACCTTTGTCCTCTTCTTCTAGCAATTGGGATGTTCATCTCAAGATACTTCAAGTTATCTTTGTTCCGCTCCAGTTCCTGTTCCAAGATGTTTTCCTGGTTTCTCTTCTGGATTTGTTGCATCATCTTCAGTGGATTTCTCAACATCCTTTCCTTATGAACTTTCTAACTCTTCGCATCAAAGAAGAAAGAGGAGGAATTGGGACTATGTGGACAGTATATGGGCACTATGAGTATGCTCATTGACTACTCTCATTTGCATACAACCTTTTCATTGGTTGTTCTCATTTTCACTATATTGTTTAACTTTTTCTGTGTTTTCTGATATGTTATTTCTGTGAAAAGCTGCATAAGTAGTAAAAAGAATGATTAGCAAAAACAGAATTTATGCTTACCTGATAAATTACTTTCTCCAACGGTGTGTCCGGTCCACGGCGTCATCCTTACTTGTGGGATATTCTCTTCCCCAACAGGAAATGGCAAAGAGCCCAGCAAAGCTGGTCACATGATCCCTCCTAGGCTCCGCCTTCCCCAGTCATTCGACCGACGTAAAGGAGGAATATGCATAGGAGAAATCATATGATACCGTGGTGACTGTAGTTAGAGAAAATAATTCATCAGACCTGATTAAAAAACCAGGGCGGGCCGTGGACCGGACACACCGTTGGAGAAAGTAATTTATCAGGTAAGCATAAATTCTGTTTTCTCCAACATAGGTGTGTCCGGTCCACTGCGTCATCCTTACTTGTGGGAACCAATACCAAAGCTTTAGGACACGGATGATGGGAGGGAGCAAATCAGGTCACCTAGATGGAAGGCACCACGGCTTGCAAAACCTTTCTCCCAAAAATAGCCTCAGAAGAAGCAAAAGTATCAAATTTGTAAAATTTGGTAAAAGTGTGCAGTGAAGACCAAGTCGCTGCCTTACATATCTGATCAACAGAAGCCTCGTTCTTGAAGGCCCATGTGGAAGCCACAGCCCTAGTGGAATGAGCTGTGATTCTTTCAGGAGGCTGCCGTCCGGCAGTCTCATAAGCCAATCGGATGATGCTTTGAAGCCAAAAAGAGAGAGAGGTAGAAGTTGCTTTTTGACCTCTCCTTTTACCAGAATAAACAACAAACAAGGAAGATGTTTGTCTGAAATCCTTTGTAGCCTCTAAATAGAATTTTAGAGCACGAACTACATCCAAATTGTGCAACAAACGTTCCTTCTTTGAAACTGGATTCGGACACAAAGAAGGCACAACTATCTCCTGGTTAATATTTTTGTTAGAAACAACTTTCGGAAGAAAACCAGGTTTAGTACGCAAAACCACCTTATCTGCATGGAACACCAGATAAGGAGAACACTGCAGAGCAGATAACTCTGAAACTCTTCTAGCAGAAGAAATTGCAACCAAAAACAAAACTTTCCAAGATAATAACTTAATATCTACGGAATGTAAGGGTTCAAACGGAACCCCTTGAAGAACTGAAAGAACTAAATTGAGACTCCAAGGAGGAGTCAAAGGTTTGTAAACAGGCTTGATTCTAACCAGAGCCTGAACAAAAGCTTGAACATCTGGCACAGCCGCCAGCTTTTTGTGAAGTAAAACAGATAAAGCAGAAATCTGTCCCTTCAAAGAACTTGCAGATAATCCTTTCTCCAAACCCTCTTGTAGAAAGGATAGAATCTTAGGAATTTTCATCTTGTTCCATGGGAATCCTTTCGATTCGCACCAACAGATATATTTTTTCCATACTTTATGGTAAATTTTTCTAGTTACAGGCTTTCTAGCCTGAATAAGAGTATCAATGACAGAATCTGAGAACCCACGCTTTGATAAAATCAAGCGTTCAATCTCCAAGCAGTCAGTTGGAGTGAGGCCAGATTCGGATGTTCGAACGGACCTTGAACAAGAAGGTCCCGTCTCAAAGGTAGCTTCCATGGTGGAGCCGATGACATATTCATCAGGTCTGCATACCAAGTTCTGCGTGGCCACACAGGAGCTATCAAGATCACCGAAGCCCTCTCCTGATTGATCCTGGCTAACAGCCTGGGAATGAGAGGAAACGGTGGGAATACATAAGCTAGGTTGAAGGTCCAGGGCGCTACTAGTGCATCTACTAGAGTCGCCTTGGGATCCCTGGATCTGGACCCGTAGCAAGGAACCTTGAAGTTCTGACGAGACGCCATCAGATCCATGTCTGGAATGCCCCATAATTGAGTTATGTGGGCAAAGATTTCCGGATGGAGTTCCCACTCCCCCGGGTGAAAGTCTGATTGAAACCTTATGAATTTGGCCTTTGCTAGTTGAGGCCAAGCCTTGAGAGCATTGAATATCGCTCTCAGTTCCAGAATGTTTATCGGGAGAAGAGATTCTTCCCGAAACCATAGACCCTGAGCTTTCAGGGGTTTCCAGACCGCGCCCCAGCCCACCAGACTGGCGTCGGTCGTGACAATGACCCACTCTGGTCTGCGGAAGCTCATCCCTTGAGACAGGTTGTCCAGGGTCAGCCACCAACGGAGTGAATCTCAGGTCCTCTGATCTACTTGGATCGTCGGGGACAAGTCTGTATAATCCCCATTCCACTGTCTGAGCATGCACAGTTGTAATGGTCTTAGATGAATTTGCGCAAAAGGAACTATGTCCATTGCCGCAACCAACAAACCTATTACTTCCATGCACTGCGCTATGGAAGGAAGAAGAACAGAATGAAGTACTTGACAAGAGCTTAGAAGTTTTGATTTTCTGGCCTCTGTCAGAAAAATCTTCATTTCTAAGGAGTCTATTATTGTTCCCAAGAAGGGAACTCTTGTTGACGGGAATAGAGAACTTTTTTCTACGTTCACTTTCCACCCGTGAGATCTGAGAAAGGCTAGGACAATGTCCGTATGAGCCTTTGCTTGTGGCAGAGACGACGCTTGAATCAGTATGTCGTCCAAGTAAGGTACTACTGCAATGCCCCTTGGCCTTAGCACCGCTAGAAGGGACCCTAGTACCTTTGTGAAAATTCTTGGAGCAGTGGCTAATCCGAATGGAAGTGCCACAAACTGGTAATGCTTGTCCAGAAAGGCGAACCTTAGGAACCGATGATGTTCCTTGTGGATAGGAATATGTAGATACGCATCCTTTAAATCCACCGTGGTCATGAATTGACCTTCCTGGATGGTAGGAAGAATTGTCCGAATGGTTTCCATTTTGAACGATGGAACCCTGAGAAATTTGTTTAGGATCTTGAGATCCAAAATTGGCCTGAATGTTCCCTCTTTTTTGGGAACTATGAACAGATTGGAGTAAAACCCCATCCCTTGATCTCCTAATGGAACAGGATGAATCACTCCCATTTTTAACAGGTCTTCTACACAATGTAAGAATGCCTGTCTTTTCATTTGGTCTGAAGACAATTGAGACCTGTGGAACCTTCCCCTTGGGGGTAGTTCCTTGAATTCCAGGAGATAACCTTGAGAAACTATTTCTAGCGCCCAAGGATCCTGAACATCTCTTGCCCAAGCCTGAGCTAAGAGAGAGAGTCTGCCCCCCACCAGATCCGGTCCCGGATCGGGGGCCAGCATCTCATGCTGTCTTAGTAGCGGTAGCAGGCTTCTTGGCCTGCTTACCTTTGTTCCAGCCTTGCATCGGTCTCCAGGCTGGCTTGGTTTGAGAAGAATTACCCTCTTGCTTAGAGGATGTAGAATTTGAGGCTGGTCCATTTCTGCGAAAGGGACGAAAATTTGTTTTATTTTTAGCCTTAAAAGACCTATCCTGAGGAAGGGCGTGGCCCTTTCCCCCAGTGATGTCTGAAATAATCTCTTTCAAGTCAGGGCCAAACAGCGTTTTCCCCTTGAAAGGGATGTTAAGCAATTTGTTCTTGGAGGACACATCTGCTGACCAAGACTTTAGCCAAAGTGCTCTGCGCGCCACAATAGCAAAACCTGAATTTTTCGCCGCTAATCTAGCTAATTGCAAAGTGGCGTCTAAGGTAAAAGAGTTAGCCAATTTAAGTGCTTGAACTCTGTCCATAACCTCCTCATAAGAAGATGCTTTATTGAGCGACTTTTCTAGTTCTTCGAACCAGAAACACGCTGCTGTAGTGACAGGAACAATGCATGAAATTGGTTGTAGAAGGTAACCTTGCTGAACAAACATCTTTTTAAGCAAACCCTCTAATTTTTTATCCATAGGATCTTTGAAAGCACAACTATCTTCTATAGGGATAGTGGTGCGTTTGTTTAGAGTAGAAACCGCCCCCTCGACCTTGGGGACTGTCTGCCATAAGTCCTTCCTGGGGTCGACCATAGGAAATAATTTCTTAAATATAGGGGGAGGGACAAAAGGTATGCCGGGCCTCTCTCATTCTTTATTTACAATGTCCGCCACCCGCTTGGGTATAGGAAAAGCTTCGGGGGGCACCGGGACCTCTAGGAACTTGTCCATCTTACATAATTTCTCTGGAATGACCAAATTGTCACAATCATCCAGAGTAGATAACACCTCCTTAAGCAGAGCGCGGAGATGTTCCAATTTAAATTTGAATGTAATAACGTCAGGTTCAGCTTGTTGAGAAATTTTTCCTGAATCTGAAATTTCTCCCTCAGACAAAACCTCCCTGGCCCCTTCAGACTGGTGTAAGGGCATGTCAGAACCATTATCATCAGCGTCCTCATGCTCTTCAGTATCTAAAACAGAGCAGTCGCGCTTTCGCTGATAAGTGGGCATTTTGGCTAAAATGTTTTTAATAGAATTATCCATTACAGCCGTTAATTGTTGCATAGTAAGGAGGATTGGCGCACTAGATGAACTAGGGACCTCCTGAGTGGGCAAGACTGGTGTAGACATAGAAGGAGATCATGCAGTACCATGCTTACTCCCCTCACTTAAGGAATCATTTTGGGCAACATTATTATCAGTGGCATCATTGTCCCTACTTTGTTTGTCACATTCATCACATATATTTAAATGGAGAGGAACCTTGGCTTCCGAACATACAGAACATAGTCTATCTGATGGTTCAGACATGTTAATAGGCATAAACTTGATAAAGCACAAAAAACGTTTTAAAATAAAACCGTTACTGTCACTTTAAATTTTAAACTGAACACACTTTATTACTGAATATGTGAAAAAGTATGAAGGAATTGCACACCAAATTTGAAAGCTTTAACTCTTAAAATAACGGAACCGGAGCCGTTTTTACATTTAACCCCTATACAGTCCCTGGTATCTGCTTTGCTGAGACCCAACCAAGCCCAGAGGGGAATACGATACCAAATGACGCCTTCAATAAGCTTTTTCAGTGGATCTGAGCTCCTCACACATGCATCTGCATGCCTTGCTTCTCAAAAACAACTGCGCATTAGTGGCGCGAAAATGAGGCTCTGCCTATGACTAGAAAAGGCCCCCAGTGAAAAAGGTATCCAATACAGTGCCTGCCGTTTTTTTAACAGAATTCCCAAGATTAAAATAACTCTTCAAAGTTATAAACCATTAAATATGCTTATAAAGTAATCGTTTTAGCCCAGAAAAATGTCTACCAGTCTTTAAAGCCCTTGTGAAGCCCTTTATTCTTATATTTAAAACTAAGAAAATGGCTTACCGTATCCCATAGGGAAAATGACAGCTTCCAGCATTACCAAGTCTTGTTAGAAATGTGTCATACCTCAAGCAGCAAAAGTCTGCTCACTGTTTCCCCCAACTGAAGTTAATTCATCTCAACAGTCCTGTGTGGAAACAGCCATCGATTTTAGTAACGGTTGCTAAAATCATTTTCCTCTTACAAACAGAAATCTTCATCTCTTTTCTGTTTCAGAGTAAATAGTACATACCAGCACTATTTTAAAATAACAAACTCTTGATTGAAGAATAAAAACTACATTTAAACACCAAAAAACTCTTAGCCATCTCCGTGGAGATGTTGCCTGTGCAACGGCAAAGAGAATGACTGGGGAAGGCGGAGCCTAGGAGGGATCATGTGACCAGCTTTGCTGGGCTCTTTGCCATTTCCTGTTGGGGAAGAGAATATCCCACAAGTAAGGATGACGCCGTGGACCGGACACACCTATGTTGGAGAAATACTCGTCTCTGTGTCTTTAACAAAATCTAGATTATTCCTACACAAAGCTAGGATAATCGGAATTTTACAGTTGCTGCATTGCTTCTTTTTTTATTCCTGAGTCATTTTTTATATATTTTTGTATCTTTAAAACAGTTAAAAATGTAAAGCTCACACTCAAAGAAAAAAAAAACTGTCAAAAAGCTTGCAAATCACTAATCTGTAAGTGTGGACCATTTCTGTCACAGGCTGTGAGAAAAGCTTAGCTCCAAGATGGGGGCTTCCAGTATGAAGAGGCAGAGCTTCAGCATTTGGCTCCTTTAAAAAGAAGAGAGCTGCAGACACAGGAGGGACAATTACAGCAAAGTGAGTAGAGTTTATTATATTGTTGTTGTGCGCAGCAGCTTAATGTCCCTTGACACATTTCCAGGAACCAATATTTCCATATATAAACAAACACGACAATAAACACATACAGGGCACAATTTATCAAGACGTTAACAAGTTTGTATTCTGGAACCTGAACACAACCACTCCATTTCGTTAGTAACAATAAGGCAATTGATACTTGTATTTACAATAGAAAAACGCTGATCATGTTCAGTTGAACATATTGTATAGAGATGTGTAGATAAATCAGTGGCCATATTCCCAATGGAAGTGTCAGGGATGATCAAATTGTACTGTGTAAGCTATTAAAAAATTAAAATGGTTTTCCTATAATTGTGGTAAAATACATCTGAAAATTGTGGGGTTGGCGTGCCTCCATCATACTTAAGTAAAGTGGCCCTGCAAAATGCAGATCTTTTGCAAAGTGGTCTCTAAAGAGATAGTACAATCATATTTTATATATGCATGGTATAGATCAAAAAGTAAGCACTGTTTAGGGATGTAGGTTAGAAAACTTATTGAGTATGTTTATCTTCTATCCTTTGGTGTGACTAATATATAAAATAAATGTCTGCACTGATCAATCAATCAATCACTGTGTATTATGTTGCTGGAAGCAGACTTTTTGGGACAGTGGAAAAAGTTAATTTTTTAGAGTTATATTAAAGTATAATAATAAATAAAATGCAGTATATTTTAATTATTTATGTAGAATTTAAGATTTTATTGGGAATTAAATTTTGAGTTTAATGCATCTTTAACTGCTCATATATGATATGAATATATAAAAATTAATGTAATAAATAAAAGACTGTAAAATTAATTATCACAAAAATTAATTAGCTCAAACGCAATAATAAAGAACATTTTACAAAATATCTCAAAATCAAGGCAATAATCAGATACTCCCTCTACATGTCCCCGAGTTTGCTCCCCTAGATTTCCCTAAGGAATGCTTTTACAGGCTGAAAGGTCAGCAAGATGCAAATATCAACAGACCACAGGCAGCCATGACGAAGATCACGGGATACAGCAGCAAGCATGTAGCGCTATGGGGTCACATATTTTGCTTATTTATCTCTAACAGAAGAACTACAGCCTTTACTGACACGCAAGAGTTATAAGAAAAAAATGAAGCCTACAGTTATAGAAGGGCACGTTGCCTTGAAGACTTCTTAAAGGTAGTTTATACCACTATTACTGCAACCTATGGGGCAAATTGATGAAACTGCAAATGGCTCTACTGGTCTAGACAGCTGCTTCCTAATGTCACTGCTACCTCAGAGGTGGCAGATTAAAATCACTCCAGCCTGATAGACAATCCTGCTCCTGCGTGATTGATTGTGCAACTGCTCATGCAATGATAAATATGCTGCCTGCTACTTGCAATCCTAGGGTGGACAGGTTCACTGCATGCAAACATTTTCTGTCCAGATAATGATAAATATTTCACCACAAATATGAGAGAAACACAGGTTTAATTAGCTTAGCTGATTTATTATTACAATTACCTGAGAAACTAGGTCTAGGTCACACTTGGTCACACAGACACACAATTATGTCTAGTACCTAAAGGAATAACACAGAAAAAGATCAACTTACCTGGGAGATTATTAACCTGTTGGCCACTGATAAACTCATCGACATCTTCTGGTTTTAGGTGATATTGTCCATCTGGTTTTGCTCGGCGGGTTGCCATTCTAGCAAGCAGAATGTTTGAAGCTATTACAGCAAAAAAATAGATAAATATAAAAATAATTTAACTAATTAAATCTTACAAAATGCATCAATGACATATACTATTGTGCAAAATTAGGTTTTCAACCATGGATGGTTTAAAAAAAACAAAACCTCTCAAATATTGTTGGATCCTCTGTGGGAAACTATGCACTTACTTCTAAATCAGCAATAGTATGGCTTTATAAAACCCAATAATTGACTTACCTTTCCTTTTAAGGAGATGAACAAAGCTATCAGATGCTTAGCCTTTATTCCCTTATAAAATATGGTTTTGCCTCAGTTTCAAATTTATCAAGAATTTTTTACCTAGTCTAAACTCTTTTCATTCAGTGGACTTAAAGGGCCACTAAACTCAAAATCTTTCTTTCATGATTCAGATAGAACATACAAATTTAAACAACATTACAATTTACTTCTATTATTTATTTTGCTTCATTTTTTAGATATCTTTATTTGAAGAAAAAGCAATGCACATGGGTAAGCCAATCACATGAGGCTTATATGTGCAGCAACCAATCAGCAGCTACTGAGCATATCTAGATATGCTTTTCAGCAAAGAATATCAAGAGAATAAAACAAATTAGATAATAGAAGTAAATTAGAAAGATGTTTTAAAATGCATTCTCTTTCTAAATCATGAAAGAAAACATGTGGGTTTCATGTCCCTTTAATCTTAGAAATATTACATCAATTCCCAGACCACTCTTCCCATGAGTTATAGTAATATAGTCTGAAAGGCTTGGGTGAATTACACTTGTCTCATGTAGAGTGGTACAACTTGGATGCACCTCTGATATATCATTGGTTGGTTTTAAGCTTTCTCTCATCTCAACTTATTAGCTATACCACAGGCACTTTTCTCCAAAATAGCACTATGTTTTTCCCTCACCCTCACATCTTTAATACTGTTCAGTCCTCTATTTAAAACCCTATAAAAGCTTAGACAAATTTGCATTTTATTTCCCATCATTTCAATTTCTACCTGGTTCCTCAGAAGCTGTATAAAACTACTCAAACAACAAGGCTATTTGTGCTACTTTAGTGTTCTTTAACTTTAACACTGAAACTCATAATTTAAAAAACTGCAAGCACAGTATAACATTCAAACCCCAGCACGGACATCTGCACATACTTCTTTTGTTGGAAACAATAATTTACCCTGTAGAGCTTGTAAAGAATATTTGCTAGGTAACTCAAGCTTGACACTGCTCAGAAGCTTTGTGTCAGAAATGGTCTTGCCAATCTGCAAAAAATCTCTGTTATAGTATTAGGGGTTACCACTATCCTCTAAACTAAGAGAACTTCAATTTAAAACAATAAGAAGAAATACACCTTAAAATCTGGTTCCAAATGGAATCTATATAGCAACTAAAAATATCAAAAATATGTAAAATTGGCCCTCTACCCACTTGGGAGCTTTGCATGACACTATTAATAACATCACTCGTGACATCAGCTATAACATTCATTGCATCACCCTATAATCATGTTTATATAAATAGTTTACAAGTCAGGGATCCAAAGTTACTAGTCCACATAATGCTTTAAAGACAGTTAACTTTTTTCTTGTTGGATGTCCTCTACAATTTCTTACTCGTCTGGGACTAGGGGGCTAGCTGAAATGTGTGTGCGCACACAGACACACACACACATCTCCAATCTATAAGGCCACTCGCTTTAGATAAACCAATGCTGACCTTTTCCATCTCTTACGCATAAGCTTCCTCCTTATCCTGTAAACCCTTCTTCTCTTCACACAGCCCCTGCTTATTCTTTAAGCCAGAGCTGGAAAAAAATCAGGAGTAAGGGAGCCACTAGCTCCTAGCATCCTACCCCTGGCTCCTAAGTTTTTGGGTTAATCTCCATATATCTATATACAAATACCACTGTCTGGCTCCTAAATATTCTTACTGCCTGTTAACCTTTAAACAGATTTGTTGAGCACTGCTCTAAGCCACACTCTCCCTTACACACCAGAAATTGCTAACCCTCTAGGCCCCCTTGACCTGGTGCACATCTTCCTACTCACCCAGCCATTCCCTCTACCTCACATACAGCCCTTGCGTAACAGTGTTTAAACCCCTCCATCTCAGCTCCCTTAAAGGGCCATAATACCCAAATGTTTAAACACTTGAAAGTGATGCAGCATAGCTGTAAAAAGCTGACTAGAAAATATCTCCTGAACATCTCTATGTAAAAAGAAAACATAATTTATGCTTACCTGATAAATTCCTTTCTTCTGTTGTGTGATCAGTCCACGGGTCATCATTACTTCTGGGATATAACTCCTCCCCAACAGGAAATGCAAGAGGATTCACCCAGCAGAGTTGCATATAGCTCCTCCCCTCTACGTCAGTCCCAGTCATTCGACCAAGAATCAACGAGAAAGGAGTAACCAAGGGTGAAGTGGTGACTGGAGTATAATTTAAAAGATATTTACCTGCCTTAAAACAGGGCGGGCCGTGGACTGATCACACAACAGAAGAAAGGAATTTATCAGGTAAGCATAAATTATGTTTTCTTCTGTTATGTGTGATCAGTCCACGGGTCATCATTACTTCTGGGATACCAATACCAAAGCAAAAGTACACGGATGACGGGAGGGATAGGCAGGCTCATTATACAGAAGGAACCACTGCCTGAAGAACCTTTCTCCCAAAAATAGCCTCCGAAGAAGCAAAAGTGTCAAATTTGTAAAATTTGGAAAAAGTATGAAGCGAAGACCAAGTTGCAGCCTTGCAAATCTGTTCAACAGAGGCCTCATTCTTAAAGGCCCAAGTGGAAGCCACAGCTCTAGTGGAGTGAGCTGTAATTCTTTCAGGAGGCTGCTGTCCAGCAGTCTCATAGGCTAAACGTATTATGCTACGAAGCCAAAAAGAGAGAGAAGTAGCAGAAGCTTTTTGACCTCTCCTCTGTCCAGAATAAACGACAAACAGGGAAGAAGTTTGGCGAAAATCTTTAGTTGCCTGCAAGTAGAACTTGAGGGCACGAACTACATCCAGATTGTGTAGAAGACGTTCCTTCTTTGAAGAAGGATTTGGGCACAAGGATGGAACAACAATCTCTTGATTGATGTTCCTGTTAGTGACTACCTTAGGTAAGAACCCAGGTTTAGTACGCAGAACTACCTTGTCTGAGTGAAAAATCAGATAAGGAGAATCACAATGTAAGGCTGATAACTCAGAGACTCTTCGAGCCGAGGAAATAGCCATTAAAAACAGAACTTTCCAAGATAACAATCTTATATCAATGGAATGAAGGGGTTCAAACGGAACACCCTGTAAAACGTTAAGAACTAAGTTTAAACTCCATGGCGGAGCAACAGCTTTAAACACAGGCTTGATCCTAGCTAAAGCCTGACAAAAGGCCTGGACGTCTGGATTTTCTGACAGACGCCTGTGTAACAAGATGGACAGAGCTGAAATCTGTCCCTTTAATGAACTAGCTGATAAACCCTTTTCTAAACCTTCTTGTAGAAAAGACAATATCCTAGCGATCCTAACCTTACTCCAGGAGTAACCTTTGGATTCGCACCAGTATAGGTATTTACGCCATATTTTATGGTAAATCCTTCTGGTAACAGGCTTCCTAGCCTGTATCAGGGTATCAATAACCGACTCAGAAAAACCACGTTTTGATAAAATCAAGCGTTCAATTTCCAAGCAGTCAGCTTCAGAGAAGTTAGATTTTGATGTTTGAATGGACCCTGTATCAGAAGGTCCTGTCTTAGAGGTAGAGACCAAGGCGGACAGGATGACATGTCCACTAGATCTGCATACCAAGTCCTGCGTGGCCATGCAGGCGCTATTAGAATCACTGATGCTCTCTCCTGTTTGATTTTGGCAATCAATCGAGGAAGCAGCGGGAAGGGTGGAAACACATAAGCCATCCCGAAGTTCCAAGGTGCTGTCAAAGCATCTATCAGAACCGCTCCCGGATCCCTGGATCTGGACCCGTAGCGAGGAAGTTTGGCGTTCTGGCGAGACGCCATGAGATCTATCTCTGGTTTGCCCCAACGTCGAAGTATTTGGGCAAAGACCTCCGGATGAAGTTCCCACTCCCCCGGATGAAAAGTCTGGCGACTCAAGAAATCCGCCTCCCAGTTCTCCACTCCCGGGATGTGGATTGCTGACAGGTGGCAAGAGTGAGACTCTGCCCAGCGAATTATCCTTGATACATCCATCATTGCTAGGGAGCTTCTTGTCCCTCCCTGATGGTTGATGTAAGCTACAGTCGTGATGTTGTCCGACTGAAACCTGATGAACCCCCGAGTTGTTAATTGGGGCCAAGCCAGAAGGGCATTGAGAACTGCTCTCAATTCCAGAATGTTTATTGGAAGGAGACTCTCCTCCTGATTCCATAGTCCCTGAGCCTTCAGAGAATTCCAGACAGCGCCCCAACCTAGTAGGCTGGCGTCTGTTGTTACAATTGTCCAGTCTGGCCTGCTGAATGGCATCCCCCTGGACAGGTGTGGCCGATAAAGCCACCATAGAAGAGAATTTCTGGTCTCTTGATTCAGATTCAGAGTAGGGGACAAATCTGAGTAATCCCCATTCCACTGACTTAGCATGCACAATTGCAGCGGTCTGAGGTGTAGGCGTGCAAAAGGTACTATGTCCATTGCCGCTACCATTAAACCGATCACCTCCATGCATTGAGCTACTGACGGGTGTTGAATGGAATGAAGGACACGGCATGCATTTTGAAGCTTTGTTAACCTGTCTTCTGTCAGGTAAATCTTCATTTCTACAGAATCTATAAGAGTCCCCAAGAATGGAACTCTTGTGAGAGGAAAAAGAGAACTCTTCTTTTCGTTCACTTTCCATCCATGCGACCTTAGAAATGCCAGAACTAGCTCTGTATGAGACTTGGCAGTTTGAAAGCTTGAAGCTTGTATTAGAATGTCGTCTAGGTACGGAGCTACCGAAATCCCTCGCGGTCTTAGTACCGCCAGAAGGGCACCCAGAACCTTTGTGAAGATTCTTGGAGCCGTAGCCAATCCGAATGGAAGAGCTACAAACTGGTAGTGCCTGTCTAAGAAGGCAAACCTTAGATACCGGTGATGATCTTTGTGGATCGGTATGTGAAGGTAAGCATCTTTTAAATCCACTGTGGTCATGTACTGACCCTTTTGGATCATGGGTAAGATTGTCCGAATAGTTTCCATTTTGAACGATGGAACTCTTAGGAATTTGTTTAGAATCTTTAAATCTAAGATTGGCCTGAAAGTTCCCTCTTTTTTGGGAACCACAAACAGGTTTGAGTAGAACCCTTGTCCTTGTTCCGACCGCGGAACCGGATGTATCACACCCATTAATAACAGATCTTGTACACAGCGTAGAAACGCTTCTTTCTTTATCTGGTTTGTTGACAACCTTGACAGATGAAATCTCCCTCTTGGGGGAGATAATTTGAAGTCTAGAAGGTATCCCTGAGATATGATCTCTAGTGCCCAGGGATCCTGAACATCTCTTGCCCAGGCCTGGGCGAAGAGAGAAAGTCTGCCCCCCACTAGATCCGGTCCCGGATCGGGGGCTTTCGGTTCATGCTGTCTTTGGGGCAGCAGCAGGTTTCCTGGCCTGCTTGCTCTTGTTCCAGGACTGGTTAGGCTTCCAGCCTTGCCTGTAACGAGCAACAGCTCCTTCCTGTTTTGGTGCAGTGGAGGTTGATGCTGCTCCTGTTTTGAAATTCCGAAAGGGACGAAAATTAGACTGTCTAGCCTTAGCTTTGGCTTTGTCTTGAGGTAGGGCGTGGCCCTTACCTCCTGTAATGTCAGCGATAATTTCTTTCAAACCGGGCCCAAATAAAGACTGCCCCTTGAAAGGTATATTAAGTAATTTGGACTTAGAAGTAACATCAGCTGACCAGGATTTTAGCCACAGCGCCCTACGTGCCTGTATGGCGAATCCTGAGTTCTTAGCCGTAAGCTTGGTTAAATGTACTACGGCCTCCGAAATGAATGAATTAGCTAGTTTAAGGACTCTAAGCCTGTCCGTAATGTCGTCTAGCGTAGATGAACTAAGGTTCTCTTCCAGAGACTCAATCCAAAATGCTGCCGCAGCCGTAATCGGCGCGATACATGCAAGGGGTTGCAATATAAAACCTTGTTGAACAAACATTTTCTTAAGGTAACCCTCTAATTTTTTATCCATTGGATCTGAAAAAGCACAGCTATCCTCCACCGGGATAGTGGTACGCTTAGCTAAAGTAGAAACTGCTCCCTCCACCTTAGGGACCGTTTGCCATAAGTCCCGAGTGGTGGCGTCTATTGGAAACATCTTTCTAAATATTGGAGGGGGTGAGAACGGCACACCGGGTCTATCCCACTCCTTAGTAACAATTTCAGTTAGTCTCTTAGGTATAGGAAAAACGTCAGTACTCGCCGGTACCGCAAAGTATTTATCCAACCTACACAGTTTCTCTGGTATTGCAACGGTGTTACAATCATTGAGAGCTGCTAAGACCTCCCCTAGTAATACACGGAGGTTCTCCAATTTAAATTTAAAATTTGAAATATCTGAATCCAATCTGTTTGGATCAGAACCGTCACCCACAGAATGAAGCTCTCCGTCCTCATGCTCTGCAAGCTGTGACGCAGTATCAGACATGGCCCTAGTATTGTCAGCGCACTCTGTTCTCACCCCAGAGTGATCACGCTTGCCTCTTAGTTCTGGTAATTTAGACAAAACTTCAGTCATAACAGTAGCCATATCTTGTAATGTTATCTGTAATGGCCGCCCAGATGTACTAGGCGCCATAATATCACACACCTCCCGGGCGGGAGATGCAGGTACTGGCGCGTGAGGCGAGTTAGTCGGCATAACTCTCCCCTCGCTGTTTGGTGAAATTTGTTCACATTGTACAGATTGACTTTTATTTAAAGTAGCATCAATACAGTTAGTACATAAATTTCTATTGGGCTCCACCTTGGCATTGGAACAAATGACACAGATATCTTCCTCTGAGTCAGACATGTTTAACACACTAGCAATAACTTGCAACTTGGTTATAATCTTTTTTAGCAAAAACGTACTGTGCCTCAAAGAGGTACTAAACGATTAAATGACAGTTGAAATAATGAACTGAAAAAACAGTTATAGCATCAAACTTTAAAACAACACAACTTTTAGCAAAGGTTTGTTCCCATTAGTAAAATAACAATAATTAAATTTGACATAAAAATTACAGAGCAACGTTTTTATTCACAGTCAATATAAAATTCTCACAGCTCTGCTGAGAGAATCTACCTCCCTCCAAAGAAGTTTGAAGACCCCTGAGATCTGTCAGAGATGAACCGGATCATGCAGGAAATATAAGAGTAACTGACTGGAATTTTTTGATGCGTAGCAAAGAGCGCCAAAAACGACCCCTCCCCCTCACACACAGCAGTGAAGAGAAACGAAACTGTCACAATTAAAAGCAAACAACTGCCAAGTGGAAAATAATGCCCAAATATTTCACTCAGTACCTCAGCAATGTAAACGATTCTACATTCCAGCAAAAACGTTTAACATGATAAATACTTATTAAAAGGATTAGTGGCTTTTAACAGAGTAGTTCCGGTGAAATACCATCCCCAGAATACTGAAGTGTATACATACATGTCATTATAACGGTATGGCAGGATTTTCTCATCAATTCCATTCAGAAAATAAAAACTGCTACATACCTCAATGCAGATTCATCTGCCCGCTGTCCCCTGATCTGAAGCTTTTACCTCCCTCAGATGGCCGAGA
Organism: Bombina bombina; assembly: GCF_027579735.1. Lineage (NCBI taxonomy): Eukaryota > Metazoa > Chordata > Amphibia > Anura > Bombinatoridae > Bombina > Bombina bombina. The sequence goes on along the minus strand of NC_069501.1, from coordinate 788,684,276 downwards.
ACAGCAATATGATCTTAACTACTCCGGTTAAAATCATAGTAAAAAAACTCTGGCAGATTCTTCCTCAAACTCTGCCAGAGAAGTAATAACACGCTCCGGTGCTATTGTAAAATAACAAACTTTTGATTGAAGTCATAAAAACTAAGTATAATCACCATAGTCCTCTCACACATCCTATCTAGTCGTTGGGTGCAAGAGAATGACTGGGACTGACGTAGAGGGGAGGAGCTATATGCAACTCTGCTGGGTGAATCCTCTTGCATTTCCTGTTGGGGAGGAGTTATATCCCAGAAGTAATGATGACCCGTGGACTGATCACACATAACAGAAGAAAGATATTTTACCTCAAAAGTTCCTCAGTAGCCACCTCCCATTGTAAAGGATTTCTAAGCAGCATTTTAGTGTGTCTGTCCTGGGACATCTGAAGGGACGAGCATCGTGCACTTTCATCTTATTTCACCAATCAGGTAAAGGAAGTTTACAATGAAATCTCATGAGAGTCAAGTCAAATCTCATGAGATCACAGTAAAAGTTCATGACCTCAGCACTGCTGATGCTGATTGGCTGCTGTTCATTTCTTCATTTTTTTTTTAATTTTTTTACCTGCAGCTGGGAGCAGCTGAGTATAACTTTTTACACAGAACTTACTCTGCTGAGCTGAGGAAATTGTGAGGTAAAATATCTTCCTTTTTTACATAGAGATGCTCATGTGATATTTTCCTGTCAGCTTTTTACAGTTATTCTGCATCAGTTTCAAGTGATTTAGCATATGAGTATTATGTCCCTTTAAGTGCTAGATAGTCCAAAGACCATTTGAAAGGTAAATGCTTACTCTATCAAACAGTGTGTTTTGGGGGTATAAAGTACAAGTAAAATAAAAAAATAATAATTAACAAATATGTATCAGCATACTATATCACATTCCAACCGGCCATCAAAAATGCCTAGAGACCCCATTTCCTCTCATTTAAAGCCCAGAAGCCCCACTTTAAAATAAAGCCCCTATATAAGCTAATAGCCAGGTGATCACTATGGTTAATAGTGATCATCTGGTTTGAATAAATGTGTATTTATTTGCAGAAAGGCTCATGGGAGCCCCTATTTGCAAATCAAAGTTACATTACACTATATCAAAATGCCCTTATTTATATAAGGACAACCCTGTCTTCCTTATGTCTAGAGAGTTTAGGGAACAACAACAAGCCAAGGCGTGAAAATGATACACACAAACTGACGCATAAATAAATTGATACGCGCCCAAAAAATGACGCATGAAAAAATAAATAGAACGCACCTCCAGGCCTACATAAGTTGAAAAAAGGTACTTATAACCCATGCCTAAAATGCCTGATATTATAGTCCCTAGGCTATGATATACCCAAAAGTGAGTACCTACTAATTGTCTACAGGTTAAGCAGGTGCCAAAAGCAACCCCCACAGTTACCTAATAGGAACCCATACTACTGGACTTACACTAAGCAGAAAGAACTGCTTCCAGTATATATCCAATCCAGTGATGTACACATGACAGTAGAGGATCTATGTATATCGTTGAACCAACAGGAAAAGGCTAGGGACCAGTCCCTGCGACACCTGTGGCAGGCCTGCAACTAACTCCCATAGGGTGTTCTTGTGCCACTACCCACACTCCAAAGACATCCCTTTGTCCAAACTGTAGCTCTCTGAGGGGAAACTGGGTTTTAAATCGGTCTGAGAACCCTTCTCACAAACACCTAGAGAACCCTCCTTATTCACCTTCCCCATGCAAAGGCAAGACTATTTTCCAGTAAGGTGTGAGGGCTTTTAAGGGCTCTTGGAGTTTTGGGATCTTTGCCTCCTCCTAGTGGCCAGGAGCATAATTCCCAGGAGTAATGGATCATGGACTCTCACCACCTTTTTGAAAGAAAAATATAAGGGGCCAGATTACGAGTGGAGTGCAAACATTTGCATGCGCACACACGCGATAAGGGGTTTATCGCAGGTGTTTGCGCTCGTCGGGTTAACCACTGGTATTAAGAATTGAAAGTAAACCCGATCGCTGGAGCTCAATCGCAGTTTATGCTAGAATGTTTACCACATCGTCAGAGCTCTGTTTAACTGTTTCTCGAAACTAAAACATTGCACAAAACACATCACAAATTCATTACAAAGCACGCTTGCACTCATAATAACACTATCTAATAAAAAATATTCTAAAAAACTATTGCGTACAAGTTATAAAGGCTCAAAGATAGGAGATCTCAGGTGTAAGAAAAAATAAAAAGGCAAGCAAAGGGCTTTAACAAAGACATACATACATATAGATCTTTAAAAATGTTTGCATATATATATTAATTTTTAGTAAAGTGGTGTATATTTACTGTAAATATTTCAAATTCCAATGTTCTGCACACAGCATATCTGTAAATATCTGTATATATCTATACCTATATGTAATCATTAATATATATAGGTATAGATATATATTGTACCAAAATACCATCACACACATATATATAAATGCATTTAAAAATGTTTATTTCTGCATAAATAGAAAATATTCTGCTATGTGAAGAACATTGGAATGTTAAATATTCATATTTTCATGTCAGGTTAGTGCGCATGAGAATATGAGATCGGTTTTGTTCAAGAGTAAGATGTTAGATTTTTTCCACTTTTTTTGCTCCATTTACCGCTATGGGGGAATACGTGAATGTGCATGCAATATTCTAAGTTTTGCTTTTTGCGCTCGTCGGTTAGCGGGCAAGCAAAAACAGTTTACTTTCAACTCATAATACGAGCGCAACCCGACAAACTTCTAGCACAGTTAATGCTCGAGCAGGAGCATTAAAGTGAAGGTTAAGAACAAATACTAAGCTACAAGCTTAAAGATAGAAAGGGCGCCATGAGGCTAAAAGTATCAAACCACCAATTGCTTAAAACATATAAAGGATATATTTATATTTATCAAGATCTTGATAAAGCCCAAGGAAGGGCGAAACACGTTGCTTGTTTATGTGACACTGCAGCTCTATTACCTAATACCTATAATCCAGGTTTCTTTAACCCGGGTTACTTTTCATCTAAATTGGAAGTGAGGAGGAATTTGTATACCCCACTTTATGTGAGCCTGAGTGTACGACACAGGGCTGAAACATACAACATCGAAAAACATCTGAGCTATAACTTTGAAATCTCCAGACAGCTGATTGCTAACGCGCTGTCATCTCTTTCACTTTAAGAAGCAACGGACAAGGCGTGACGTCAGACGCAATCTAACACGTGTGAAGGTTTGTAGAGCGCACCCTAGGAGAGCGGCTGCGGTCGCTTTAGCGGTCCAAACTTTGACCAACATAGGACACCCAGGACAAGTGGTAAAGTACTAAGTTTCAATTCCTTTACGAGACTAACAATTGTTAATGAGCAAGTATGAAATGAACTATCAGTTTATACATTACTCTCACACCTCTTAAATATTTGAATGAGATTGGATCCTTATAGTCCACGCAAGATCCACTGTCTGACAGTGTGCTAACAAACTGTCTTGTATCTGTCACATACGGTTCTCCCATTTGTATATTATTGTGTGCTCTATCTGCTTTAAACAAGGTGTAATTACCATATCTCTATAGAGCTTGTTATTCGTCTTTTATACATATATTAATGACACTCCTTGGCTTAAATATACTCTTATATTTTTAATATGTATGAATATATAGGGAGACGTCCCTTATTAAGTTGTGATATTATTGTATCTTAATAAATATATCCTTTATATGTTTTAAGCAATTGGTGGTTTGATACTTTTAGCCTCACAGCGCCCTTTCTATCTTTAAAGGGACAGTTTACTCAAAAATGTTCTCCCCTTTAATTTGTTCCCAATGATCCACTTTACCTGCTGGAGTGTATTAAATTGTTTACAAGTAGCTCCTTTACCCTTATATTGGCATTTGAAATTGTTAATTTAGCATGTGGTATCCCCACCTATTCTGAAAGTTTGTGGCCGCGCGTACCAGCTATAGATAAGCTTTGTAAACACAGCCAGCAGAAGAAATTACACTCCCAGTCGGATATAGCAGAGATAAAGTAATAAAATGTTGATTTTCCATTGTTCTCTCAAAGTACTGGTGATTGTTTTAAGGACAGATATAAGATAAAGAAGCAGGTATATGTACACAATGTGATACAGTAATGAGATCTGATTATACCTACAAGCTCAACCCATTTTATTAGGTTGTGGCTTCAAAACACAAAATCAGAGCTTTAATATACACAAATAAGCCTTAAAAAGCTAATATTCATTCATTTTTTACTCTGCAGTTGGTAAAAAAAGCAATTGTAAACACATTAAGGGAAAAACTATTTTACAGTATACTGTCCCTTTAAGCTTGTAGCTTAGTATTTGTTCTGTTTGTTATTTGACACATTATAGGGATTGTGTCTTTAGAAAGGTGTATAGTATCTTTTTTCTTAGCGCTAACTATCTTAATTTACATATAAAAGTGAAGGTTAAGTTACCTTTATGTTGAACTTGAATTCAATTCTCTATCCCAAATTAATTTGAGTTTCATTCATCATCTTGTATGAAATCACAGTGAAATAAAGTTTTCACCGTATTAAATACATATTTTCATCTTATCAAAATCAACATTTTTTTTATTTTTTATTTAAGATCACATTCTGCAAACAACCAATTGAAATTCTGGCCGTTAGGCAGCTGTCAATCTACGTCAACCGCCTCCTATTTAAACTGCGCATGCGCTACGGTCTAATTATTCATCTTGGATTCTACACACGCTCCCGTTTCGCGCAGGCGTAATAGCTTTAAGTTGGACCGCCCACATTACGTAATATTGTTTGTTACGGACCTCTCCGAAACATTAGAAGAACAACGCTGTACTTTGGATAAAGACTATAATTTGTAAGTATAGATGTGCATCACAAACAACATTATTTATATTCATATGAGATATAATTTACCTATGTTTTTTATTTTTCATTCAAAAGGTAATCACTCATTATCAATAAAAAGTATTAAAAAAATAAAAGTATTGAAGTGTACATAATAATCGAAGTTTACGGAATAACAAAGAAATAGAGATGCTAACTTATCTAATCATATCTATTGTTTGCTGCACACAAGAATAATAACGATGTATAATTTTCTGTTTAATGTCTTTTCTAATCTATACTATAATTGTGTTTGTAATGTCCGTTGCCGTTGGCAGTTGCGCACGCATCCTCAATGGAATGTTGGCAGCGCGAGGACAAAAGAATTCACCTGGATGCAGCGAAGTTTAGGTAATTTGGGTTTATTTAATGGGGTGTTAGGTTAGGGGTTGTTAGGTTAGGGGGATTCTTTCAACACCCTGCCATTTTTGGAATCCACCGGGATGCAGCGAAGGTAAACGGAGCATTACAAAAGCAACACCTAATCGCCCACATTAAAGTATTTATTTTTTTTAAAACGCCGGCATAAATTATTTTTTTTTAAAAAACGCCCGCATCAAGTATTTAAAAAAAAAAAAAAAAAATCCTACATGAAGTAACTCCTAAACCACAAAATGCCTATATCGCAATAAACCTATTTAACTTAATAACCCTAAACCCCCACATTTAAATAACTAAGTACAGTACACTAACCTAACACCCCCTAAGCTAACATGCCCTAACCCAGTGCTTTCCAAACTGTGTGTCAGTGGCAGTGTGCAGGTGTGTCCCAGCTTCAGCACAAATTTTTTTTAATTTAAATTCTTAAAAAATTTTTTTGGGGGGGTTTCCAACTTTCTGCCTGCCTGCTATGCATATCACATAGTTGACATGTGATTGATACCTAGTGGATCACAGATCATCTTAACCTATTGGTGCAGCTCAGCAGGAACTGAAGTTATTCCCATTGGTGGTACATTGGCTCGTGACTGCACGTGTAGTCTCCTAAATCGTCTCGTGTAGTCAGTGAGTGGGACAGCAGTGTGTTTGCAGTGCGGGCAGTAGTCAGTCTGACTTGCAGAGCTCTGAGGGTGGCAGCTTAAATCCTGAGCTGAAGTCATGCACTCCCAGTAGTGCATTGCTGCTCTTGCTCTTGAAATATGGATAGGAAGTCGAAGCTTAAAAATGCTTGATGATGAAATGCGAGTGTCTTTAGATAATATTCCACCAAATATTCAGAAACTGTGTTCATCCCATCAGCCTCATACATCCCATTAAAATAGTAAGTAGCTATTGGTTTTATTAAAAACTTTTTTTTAATTCTTGCACATCCTTACATACTGTTACTTGTAAATACATTTTGTTATTATATAATTTATGTATGTGTCCGTATCTCTTAAAACAAGTTAATTTAACCTCTTGTTTGCTAGTACAACTGAATTACTGTGTTGCGAAATGATGTAGGTCTAAAAAGTGTGTCACCAACATGAAAAGTTTGGAAAGCTCTTCCCTAACCTAACAACCACTAACTTAACACCCAATTAAATAAACCCAAATTACCTAAACTAATATTCTAAAGTTACAAAAATTTTTTTAAAAAATAAGTTTAAAAAAAAAAAAAGCTATTACAGAAAATAAAAAAATCAAATTACCAAATTTAACAAAATTAAACCTAATCCCTATTAAAATAAAAACACCCCCTACTCTAATAATAAACTACCAGTAGCTCTTAAAATGGCTTTTTGCAGGGCATCGCCCCAAGATAATCAGCTCTTTTACAAAAAATATACTAAGTCTTACTTAACATTAAACCCCCCCACCCCCCAAAATAAAAGAACCTAACACTAAAAAAGCTAAACTACCCATTGCCCTGAAAAGGGCATTTGTTTGGGCATTGCCCTTAAAAGGGCATTTAGCTCTTTTTCTGCCCATCCCTAATCTAAATAAAACAAATCCCCCCAAAAACCCTCTATACGACCGCTCTATACGAAACAGCATAGAAAATCTGGAAGTAGAGGTGGGGAGGAGTTTACATGCAAATGGTAGGCAGATTACTATGTTTTAAACAAATATAAATTGGTAAAATTTATTAAAATAAACTTAGCGATCTGCTTATTATGTAATATTAAGTAATGAATGCATTTATGTCTTCAAATCATGAAAACTTAACCTTCACTTTAATTAGTGCTCTACTTGGATTCTGGCCCAGGTGTGTGGTTTTCTCACTGAAAAATTGACCACAGTGGGTATTAAATGTGACCTGCGTGTAAAAACTCTAAAACAGCTCAGCACAAGGGTGGAAATGGTTCAGCAGTTAAGGGTTAAAATATATCACATGAGGTTCTTCACAAAACTGTTTAAACATATATATGTTTGATGCCATTGGGAATATCATAGGTGATATCAAAATTTGTGTCATTGATGACTTTGTTAATGATATTATGAGTGATGTCATTACAGTATGTAAAAAAATAAATATGAGGAGCACCAAAAAAAGGCTGGGGTATGAAAGGGATTGTAAATGACAAGCAGAGCTCTTCTGATAATATATGATCCAGTACACTTTTTTCCCCCTGATCATTTGGATCACTGATTAAAAGCTTTTTGTATATTTTACTTTGGATTGGCATTTCAATTGGACGGATATATAAAGATCAATTTCTCGAAGAAGTTATCAGAGAAATTGACAGTAAGGATAGAAATTAACTAATCCAAAAGAAGTAGGACAAATAGTATTAAACCACTGCAACCAACACAAACACGAGAGAGAAATTATAAATAAACATTGGGGAATCCTTAAAGAAACAGTTCACTCATAATAGGTTGGTGGCATAGCAGCAGCAACATGGTAGTAAAACTTTAATACCCTAAAAAATAGTAGTTGTAAAAGTTAATTTCTTTACCTTTTATAATTATTTAGCAGACGCTGTCCTCAACAATCCAGGAACGCCTGGATAAAAAAGAGCTTGACAACAGCGCTATGTTAGCCCGCCCCCTGACCAATCACAATCACACAATTAATTTATGCAGGAATACATTTTCATGCAGTGTTATATATTATCATTATGTAATAGTAATAGCTCCTGCCGCTACCGGTCACAGGGCACAGAGCTGTCATGCAGTGAGCAGAGAAGGCAGCCGTGTCTATGCTGTGACCGTAACGCTGTTTTGACACTTATCTATATACAGTATAGTAAGCTTTGCTGCAGAAGTTGAGAAGGTCAGCATTATGATCAAAGTGAAAATGAATCACTGCTGGTGGGCTGAGTCAACCAGCAACAGGAGCAGACGTGTTTTTCCTATGCTCCGCTGTTCTGTAAATAAGTTTCACCTACAAAGCACTAAAACCGCAATCTAAGTGCACCTTTCCACCAGTCAAGCCTTTATCTACCTGCAGGTGGTGGTTCCGAGGACTTCGGCCAAGTTCGGTGCCTGACTACAAGCACAGAAGGAATCAGACTCCGAAATGTGGAGGCCTTTAGGTGCAGTTAACTTGGACCAGACCAGCAAGCTCTTCAAATAAAATTGACAAGTAGCAGACCCCCTACATCCCGTGGGGAAGGCTGGCGTGGGTATATCCCGAAACAGAGCACAGAGGGCCGGGTCCTTGAGAGGTTCCCAAGAAGACACGCTTACACTGGCACAAATCGCCATCTTGCCAGGGGCACACCACACTCGCCTGAACATTACCACGACAGCCTAGCTGCCTCAAGGTAATTGACCGAGGGACAACACCCTACCGAGGCTTACCAGCACTCCAGAATTTTACCGGGCAGACTGTTATAAAGCCTGCATCCTCACGACAGGCCTGTGAGGAAATCACCCCTAGCTGAGGGCGGACTCGATTGCCTCTCTGACACTACCAGGTGAGCAAGCACCCCTAACCCTAGATTGAGCACGGCTCCACATACTTAAGAAGTCGAGTAAGCGGCATGGGCGCACATTGACTGCACGGAAGCTGTTACTAGACCCAACTTTGTATACCTGCATCCTCCAATCAACATCTCACTGCAGCGGACACATCCACGGCCCATCCTGTCTAGGGAAGTCAGTTGAAGAGAAGTTTCTGTCCAGATAGGAAGGCCATTCAGCAGCAAAGGCTCTAGGACTATACAGGCATCCACATGGAAGAGCTTCTGCTGCTAATCTGCGACTACAGGAAAAAGCAGGGACCTGCAATCCAAGCTAGGTGAGATCCTCCATTTACTCCTGTTTTACACACACCTTGTTAATACCTACCATTCCTCAATAACCCAAAAGCCCTAACCCAGGCACCTCATATTGCAGACTTTGATCATTTCTGGTCCACCTGTTTCCCTCACTCTCCAAAACCTATAACAGTTAACTCCCTCCAAAGGAGACTGCATTCAGGACACTAGAGAACTTATTTCCCCATTCCCACGTGTCTGCTGTTGGTCCTAATTAATCTAAGCATTGCATAATAGTGTACAACCAAACTTGTGAGCCTCTGTGACCACCTCTTACCTCACCCTTTCCCGCTTGGGTTTTCACAGGTGGGTCACCTCCACATTCCTTTTTCCCTTCCTCTAGTTCGAATCCCCCTTTTCCTTGAGGTGAGGGAGTTGAGTCCTTGGGTATTTGCGTGACATTCCCCAGATACAGAACTGGGAAGCACGTGATATTGTTCATTTATATTCAATCTGTGTTGTTGTTTGCTCCTTCAACTGTTGACTGTTCTGTTGTGATAGACAGGCACTGCTTGCACACCTCTCTCCCATCCCTTTCCTGCTCAGTTGGTCTGAGTGGATCACTTCCCTAAACCTTTTCCCTTCCTGGCAACAGGTAGTATACTCTTTCCCTGGGGGGCGAGAGGTGCAAGTAGGAGACCTCCTTATACTGATACTATACTCTGGGTATTAGTCAGTATCTTTACGCAAACAGTGTACTGCATATTGTATATGAGGCCTTTGTTGTGTATCATTGTTTAGCCTCTCATCATTGTCCTGTGCAGCGGTTCTCGAACTCCCCCTCCTCTCACCCTTTCCCGCCTTTATAGTCTGAGCAGGTCATATCCCCATTCCTATTTCCCCCCGGAAGAGAAGTAACACAAATTTCTGAGAGGAGTGGGTGGACGAGCCCTGTAGTCTAACTATCCTACATCTTCTATTCTCAGAAGCACCTCCTCGGGTCTCTCTACCCTTATACCTCCCACCTCACAATTCGGTCACTTCACTTCCAACTAGCCCAGCTCACAAAAATTCCTTAGTAACATGTGGAATCGCTTCAGCCACTTAATGTAAGATACCTCCAACTTCTTATGAGGTAGAGGTGTAGATAAGATACCGTCCAGCCCCACTCTAAAGGTATATGTGTAATATATGTATATTTAAGCACTGGTAGACCTGATTTCACTGACGAGTTAACTTTGTGCATACCTCTAAAGGACACTATAGTCCCTTGTGAATTGTCTTGTGCCTAGGAAATCACCCCATCCAAATCCAATAAAACCATCTATGACCACTTTGCTCAGTCAATCAAAGAACCAAACATGGAGGCTCACAGAGAATTGAGCGACCTTGATCGCAGGATGAGGAGTCTCAGTCTAGTACGCACTCCACCACATCATCCCAACAGTTCATCACAGACTCTACACTTAAAAAAATGTCTCTGCAGACACGTTCCATAACCCAGGAAATTCAGTGCAGCTCTGTTGAGCTCAAGAAATAAATCTCAGAGATTGGAGAGAAAGTGGATGTGTTGGAGCGTGAACAGGATGACATACCTGTTGACCAAGCAAGCCTACTTTCATACTCAGAATACCTGGCTGACCAAATATCACAACTGGAGTTTAAATTGGCTTATGTGGAAGATCGGGCCAGACATAGCAATGTACGATTTAGGGGCATCCCAGAAACCCTCAGTGTTTGGAGCTACACGACTACTTGCAAGCACTATTTAAAGAACTTGTGGTTCTCATGAGGGTTTAAACCCATCTCTCACTGAAATGTTCAAAGATGTCCAGTTCCAGACCAACCTTTCGGCCCATACCCTTAAACAACACTGACAATTTCAGCCTGTTACCTCCACTCTTCACAAAGCCAACCTAAAATACAGGTGGGGCTACTCTACTATACTTATCACCAAAGACAACCAAACTTTTGTGGCTTCCTCCCCTCCTCAGGGACTTTCTCTCCTCACATCCTGGGGGCTCTCCTCTGAGCCTCCACCTTCACAAATACCTACTCACCCTAGGCTACAAGCCTCTGCACCAGAATGGATAGCAAAAGATCAGAGATTAAAACGTCAGAACTCTAGGTGACACTACTTGATCCCTTGGGACTGGGACAACAACTTTAGTGGATTATTGAACTTCGCCTATCTCCGGAGAGGGTGAATTGATATCCTCCTTTCTTTTCTGGACTTTCTTGCAGCCACAGTTCTTAAGGTATGCACTTATCATAAAGTTATTCTATTAGGTTTAATCTTTATATTCACAATGTTGTTTAATATAGAGCGGGGCTGGCACTGTTGGATCCCACCCCCTCTGCTTTTTGGCACTTTGTTCTCCCCCCACCCCCCCACTAGGGTTCCTTTGAGGTGGAATATTTACACCACACCCTTTTGACGCTTTAGCAGTGTTTCCATTACCCTTCCCCTTCCTACCCTGTACCCCCTCCCTCCTTATCCCTTGATCATCTAGATGTGACTCCACTACCCAAACTACACGGCACTTTAACACATAGATATGTCTACACTAAGAGTTCTAACCTACAATGCTAGAGGCCTTAACTCTCCGCACAAACGCAGCTTGCTACTGCGATCTCTTAAACACCACGACCCTAATGTTGTTTTCCTTCAGGAAACTCATTGGTCACTGAATGAACCCCTTAGGTTTACCTCCAAGGAGTACACCAACACTAAATTTGCCCCATTCTCTAAAAAAGCCAGAGGGACTGCCATCTTAATTCATAAGAGACTAGCTTACGAACTGATCCAAGTTATTAAGGACCCCCAAGCTAGACACGTAATCCTTATATGCAAACTGAATCATGTGGACTACACACTACCCTCAATCTAGCTCCCGAATATCCATCAACCTCCAAATGTTTGAAAAAGATCTTGCACTTAATAGACCAATCTAAACAGGGTAGAGTTATCCTAGCAGGGGACTTTAACACCTTAATGACCATTTTCCATTTTCTGTCCGTTTGGGACCATGGCTATTTTTACATTTTTGCAGTGTTTGTGTTTAGCTGTAATTTTCCTCTTACTTATTTACTGTACCCACACATATTATATACCGTTTTTCTCGCCATTAAATGGACTTTCTAAAGATACCATTATTTTCATCATATCTTATTTACTATAAAAAAATATATAAAATATGAGGAAAAATGGAAAAAAAACACACTTTTTCTAACTTTGACCCCCAAAATCTGTTACACATCTACAACCACCAAAAACACCCATGCTAAATAGTTTCTAAATTTTGTCCAGAGTTTAGAAATACCCAATGTTTACATGTTCTTTGCAAGTTACAGGGCCATAATACAAGTAGCACTTTGCTATTTCCAAACCACTTTTTTTCAAAATTAGCGCTAGTTACACTGGAACACTGATATCTTTCAGGAATCCCTGAATATCCCTTGACATGTATTTTTTTTTTTTTTAGAAGACATCCCAAAGTATTGATCTAGGCCCATTTAGGTATATTTCATGCCATCATTTCACCACCAAACGCGATCAAATAAAAAAAATCTTTAACTTTTTCACAAATTTTTTCACAAACTTTAGGTTTCTCACTGAAATTATTTACAAACAGCTTGTGCAATTATGGCATCATGGTAGTAATTTTTTCTCTGGGATCCCCTTTGTTCAGATATAGCAGACATATATGGCTTTGGCGTTGCATTTTGGTAATTAGAAGGCCGCTAAATGCCACTGCGCACAACACGTGTATTATGCCCAGCAGTGAAGGGGTTATTTAGGGAGCTTTTTGGGGTAATTTTAGCTTTAGTTTAGTGTAGTAGACAACCCAATGTATTGATCTAGGCCCATTTTGGTATATTTCATGCCACCATTTCACCGCCAAATAAAAAAACGTAAAATGTTTCAAAATTTTAGGTTTCCCACTGAAATCATTTACAAACACCTTGTGCGATTATGGCACAAATGGTTGTAAATGCTTCTCTGGGATCCCCTTTTTCAGAAATAGCAGACATATATGGCTTTGGTGTTGCTTTTTGGTATTTAGAAGGCCGCTAAATGCTGCTGCGCATCACACGTGTATTATGGCTAGCAGTGAAGGGGTTAATTAGGTAGCTTGTAGGGAACTTGCAGGGTTAATTTTAGCTGTAGTGTAGAGATCAGCCTCCCACCTGACACATCACACACCCTGATCCCTCCCAAACAGCTCTCTTACCTCCCCGACCCCACAATTGTCCCCGCCATCTTAAGTACTGGCAGAAAGGCTGCCAGTACTAAAATAAAAGGTATCCTTTTTTCTTTCTTTTTTTTCTTTGCATATTTACATATGATGCTGTGTAGGATCCCCCTTAGCCCCCAACCTCCCTGACCCCCCCCCCCCCCAAACAGCTCTCTAACCTCCCCCTCTACCTTCTTGGGAGCCATCTTGGATACTGGCAGCTGTCTGTCAGTACCCAGTTTACAATATAATAGATGTATTTTTTTTAAAAAAATTCTGTAGTGTAGCTTCCCCCCCCCCCAAGACCAACCCCCACCCCCTCCCAGATCCATTAGATTATCTTTTTAGGCATTCCCTCCCCCCTTTCTCCCACTTATAATACTTTTTTTTTTTTTGTAGTGTAGTGGTTCCCACCCGCTCCCTCCCTCCCCATGCACACGCCTGCCCACCGCCCCCATGCACGCGCGTCCGTGCGCGCCACCAGCGACCCCGATCCCCCTCTCAGACTCACAACCCATCGATGGCCGCCCACCCGCCTCCCACTTCAGCTCCTACCCATCAATGAATGCGGCCATCGATGTCCGGTGCAGAAAGGGCCACAGAGTGTCTCTCTCTGCACTGGAGGGGTAAAAATGGTTATTGCAGGATGCCTCGATATCGAGGCATCACTGCAATAACCGGAAAGCAGCTGGAAGCAATCAGAATTGCTTCTAGCTGCTTTCCAGACCGACAACGGACGCCATACATCCTCAGGCGTTAACTGTATTTTTTCTGAGGACGTATGGCGTACGTCATCGGTCATTAAGGGGTTAACATGGTCTGGGACCATAGAACAGACAGGAAAACCACTGTAAAAGAAAAGGCTCATTCACCTGCCGAACTCCTGGCCCACAAGTTCTGCAATATAATGTCCTTCTCTGGATACTACGATATCTGGAGATCTCTCCACCCCAGAGACAAAGGCTACACACACTATTCACACCCACACAGACTGTACTCCAGACTCGACTACATATTCTGCACAGCTGATACACTGGACTTAGTCAAATACGCCAATATATCACTATGCGCTTGGTCTGACCATGACCATGTCCACGCTGACATTTTTTCAGAAAACAACTCACACACTAGGCCCTCCTGGCGCATGCCTCACCACCTCCTGTCTGATGTCCCCTTTAGAGAAGAACTTCGCTGAAACATTACCCATTTTATACGGACCAATGATAACGCACTAGTATGCAATGACACCTTATGAGGGGCTGCAAAAGCTACCATTAGGGGACTACTGATCAGAAAACAAGCACACCTCAGGAAACAAGCCAGTCTTTCCCTGTCACAAGCCCACATAAAACTCAGAGAATTGGAAACACAGATCCGATGTACCCCCTCTACACACCTAGCACTCCAGATTACTGATGTTAAAAAACATATTTCTCAAATCGAACTCTGCAGAACACAAACTAATCTAACTAAGCTGAAACAACTGTTTTACTATAAAAGCAATAAAGTGGACACCCTTCTGGCCAATAAAATTAGGAATAGAGTAGGCTCAACACATCACATTCGACGTTCAGACTCCCATCTCAAATATTCAAGGAATTTGCAAACTTTTACTCAAATCCTTACAACCTAGAGCAATCTGAAAAAACCCAAGCAACCCCCCAAAACATATTTGTACATTCCTAGACTCACTTAAACTCCCTTCACTCTCCAGTGAACAGTGTGAGTCCTTAAACTCTCTGTTTATTCTTAAAGAAATCCAACAAGTCATTAAAATTTGAAATCATTTAAATCCTCGGGCCCATATGGTAACATGGCACACTTCTATAAGGCCTATATGCGCAAATTATCTCCCCTTCTGTTTAGGCTCTATAATCTAGCAAGAGAAGAAGTCAGCTTTAAAAAGGAATTTCTAGAGGCCACCATTCTTACCATCCCCAAACCTAATAAGGACCCTTCACTATGCTCAAGTTATAGGCCGATATCTCTCATAAACGTAGATATAAAAAATTTACTCTAAATTACTAGCCAACCATATTTCCTGCCTCCTACCACTTTATTAACCCGGACCAAGTAGGAATTGTACCCCACAGAGAGGGACCGGACATTACCAGACGTTTATTAAATATACTAAGCCTATCCTCTAAATTTGATAAGCCTCTATCGCCATCTCCATAGATGCCGAGAAGGCTTTCGACCAAGTCCATTGGGACTACCTATGGGAGGTCCTCTGAAATTTTAAATTTCCAAGGGAGATGATAACAGTCGTCAGAGCCCTTTATTCTGCCATTCCCAATCTCAAACGGTACTAGACAAGGCTGCCCTCTATCACCCCTACTGTTTGCATTAGCAATTGAACCCCTAGCTGAGCAAATTAGAACTGACAGTCAGATGAAGGGAGTCACATTATTTGGAACTGTACATAAGAACCTTATTCGTGGACAACGTCACAATATTCTCCCCAGACCCTGTACATACCATCCCCAGGCTTATGAAAATCCTAAACTCTTTTGGAGTCCACTCTTTCTATAAATTAAATCTTTCCAAAACAGAGGTCTATACTCAAGGTATTTCACCTGTCTATTTACAACATTTGCATTCTAGCTATAGCTTCACCTGGAAAGTCAAACTTTTGGGCAGTTTCGCCCAGGTAATTAAAGGCAATTATCTCCCTCTACTGACGGAACTTAGAACCCTCAGGAATAAATGGAATTTTCCCCACATTTCCTGGCTGGGAAGAATAGCCGCACTAAAAATGTCTTTTTTTTACCCAAACTCACTTACTTATTTCGGTGCCTTCCAATAAGAGTCCCTAAACACATTCTATTCCAATTTCAAAACGAATTGAAAAAATACATTTGGCAAAATAAACCCCCCAGAGTGGCCCATAAAATCCTCCAAAGCCCTAAACAATCAGGAGGTTTAGCTTCATCTTCCGTGATTAGATATTATGAAGGCGCTATGCTCACTCACATTGTGCAATGGGGCGTTCTCCACTCTCTGAGTAAATCATCCATCTTCGTGACCTAATTTGGACCCCACCACATTGTCATAGAAACCTAGATATAGTCAATCCTATAGTTCATAAATGCCTCTCAATGTGGGACAAACTTATACACTACCCTCTTGTCGGAACACATCCCTCCCCCCATAACCTCTATGGCTAGATTACTTACCGGCTTACCAGAAACATATCCCAATAAATGGTCTCAACTAGTCATTAAGAGCGTCTCAGACCTTTGATCACCCTCCCCCCCACAAAACCAATTTCACCAAATAGCCCAGCTTGGGTACAGCACCCACGTTCCACTATATCTATCTTTCGAATATCACAGAGGTAAAAGCTACTTACTTAGTTGGGGCTTTAAACCAGGGCTATCCCGTCCTCTTACGCCATGGGAAACCATTTGGAGTCAAGGCAATAGACTCCATGGGCCTCTATCCATGCACTACTCACTCATTGGAGGTGAATCGCCCTCCGAACCACTGCCCCATCTTCAGCGATGGGAGACACTTCTGGGAACCCTAATACCCCCACAAACATGGAAATGTACCCTAAAACTGACAAAAAAGCAATCCACTGTATAACCCTGTATGAGACCTATTATAAAATATTAGCACACTGGTACTTTGTGCCCACGAGAATAACCAGAATGTTCCATAATGCCTCACCTAACTGTTGGCGCAGCTGCGGACAGAGAGGAAACACTATGCACATTTGGTGGGAATGTCCCAAGATACGCCCCCTGTGGAACAAATGCTTGATCATTCATTCTAACATGGGTATATCCTTGCCTAAGACACCATCTTTAGCCCTCCTACACATAGGTACACATACCTTACTGAAACACCATGCATACTTATGTATATACCTCTTTACGGCTGTCAAAAACTCCATAGCTAATTCTTGGAAGAAGGAAACCCCTCCAAACTGATCTAAAATTCTAAATACTATGGCATACATATACACAATGAAAAAATATATTTTCTATAAATTGGATAACGCTGACCTCTTTGAATTTGTATGGGCTGACTGGAAAGATAAATATGACATGGCATGGAAACCCAATGTTTCAACCACGGAGTGATATAGTTTTCTTCTGACAGTGACCGGATCTCTAGCTGGACCTTCCATCTTCTCGCTGAGTAAAAAAAACCTTACCTGCCCCACTTCCCCTCCCATCCTAATTTACAAATTTCTAATAAAGGGACTATATAGTCCTTTATTAGATTCATACTTGCTTTATCTTACAATGTTCTTAAGTTGACGATTAAGAGCCTGGTTATTAGGCTTACTATACCTCTGACATTGTTTTAAATGGTAAAAGACATGTACTACTTTCGTTTTTTGATCACTTATGTACCTTGTCTACTCATACCAGATTACTGTTATGTTTGTTGAGATCTCAATAAAAAATTTTGAAATGGAAAAAAAAAAGAATAACTGTTGAACACACACATGCATTTTTTTTTTTTTTTAACATAGTAGCATAGTATATGAGGTTAAAAAAAGACCGAAGTCCATCAAGTTCAACCTATACAAATCTAAAATCCTTACAAGCTCCAGTTAAGTTTAAATAATCCCACTAAAAGGTGACCCATTTAATACTAGCAATCATATCTATGAATTTTGTTTATAAACAGAAATGTATCCAAACAATTTTTAAATGTATCTAGGGTATTGGCATTCACTACATCCTTTGGTAATGAGTTCTACAATTTTATTGCTCTTACAGTGAAAAAACGTTTCCGTTGCAGGAGATTAAATCTCCTTTCCTCCAACCTTAAATTGTGACCTCTTGTCACAAATAATTTTCTTGGAATAAACAGAGCTTCTGCCATCTCTGTATATGGGCCTTGAATATATTTATATAAAGTAATCATGTCACCTCTCAAGCGCCTCTTTCTAAAGAAAACAGACCCAGTTTGGTTAGCCTCTCCTCATAGTTTAAATTCTCCAATCCCCTTATTAGCTTTGTGGCCCTTCTCTGAACTTTTTATAGTTCTGCAAAATCTTTTTTTGCGATTGGTCCGCAGAACTGCACTCCATACTCAAGGTGAGGTTCTTACCAGGACTTTATATAGTGACAGAATTATGCTTTCCTCCCTTGAATCAATGCCACTTAATACATGCTAGTATCTTATTAGCTTTTAAAGCCGGTGCCCTGCATTGTGCACCCATCTTTAGCTTGTTATCTATTACTACTCCCAAATACCTTTCCTCTTTTGTTTGGCTAAGTCTTGTCAAATTTAAATAATACGTTGCCCGCTTATTTTTACTTCCAAAATGTAGAACCTTGCATTTTCCCATATTAAATATCATTTTCCATTTACCTGCCCATACTTCTAATTTTTCCAGGTCCCTTTACAACGAAAGTTCATCCTGCTCTGACCTAATGACCTTACTTAACGTAGTATCATCTGCAAAAATAGAGATGTCGCTATTTAATCCTTGTTCCAAGTCATTTATAAAAAATATTAAAAAGAACAGGGCCCAGTACTGATCCCTGGGGGACTCCACTGATAACCTTTGTCCAATCTGAGTATGATCCATTTACTACTACTCGTTGCTCCCTATCTTTTATCCAGTTATTTATCAATGAGCTGGTCTGTGTTCACAATAGCAGTGATGTCATTGCGGGGGCCCGCGCATGCGTACCGTGCTACACAGAGTGAGATTGAAGTGGCCGCACGGCCAAAATAAAATGGTAAGGGGTATGGTAACACTGTTCAAAAACAGAGTATTAGAAAAATGTTTTAAAAACATACAAAGTGAGGTTCGATGTTTTCCCCAGCACCAACATATTTCACTATGTCTGCAAACTCTATTCAAATTAATTCTTGTTTTGGGTAAACTGTTCATTTAAGAGAGACGCTAGTTTACAAGACCAATCGAGATGAACATAAAATAATAATAAAAAATAAAAAAGCCCCCAATTTAAAAGATAAATTTACTAGGAACTTTTTAAAAGATAGGGAAGAAAGAACATGGCTTAATACAGATCTATCAGATTTTTTCAAATGGAATTGCCAGGGTTGCAAATAATGTAATACTTCCAATTCCAGAAAATTGTTTTCCTCATGCACGGATAATAAGCAATTTGACATTTCCTAGGTCATAACTTCTCATTCTAGGTACATAATGTATTTCCTTGAATGTTCTTATAATTTACAATATGTAGGCAGCATCTCTATTAGCGGTGTGACTGGGTAAACATGTCTATAATATTAAAAAAGGTTATGAAAACCTTTCCCTCTCCTTACACTTCAAATTAAAACATAACTGTAATACCCAATTTAATACAAAATTTAAGGGAATCAGAAAAGTTGAGAAAAATTGGACAGAAGGTGATATTCACAATGAAATGGATTCATGTGTTGGGGACATTAATAAAAGGGGAACATGACATGAATTGCATACTTTTTTAGTGTGATTAGGAATAAAGTCAACTTTCTGAAACATCCATTTATATAGACCATCTCTGAGTGCTTTTGTAACAATCTATAGTTTTGCTTATTTCCAGACTCCTAACCAGGCCCCACAGTGTCAGATTCTTGTTCCATAAAATAAATCTAACCTTTTCTGGATGGGTTAGAAATGGCAAAAGTGGAGCTAGCTACATATTTTTAACAATATTCAGATGGACAAGATCTATCACATTGTGCCCAATCTTTACCTGTCTTAATTATGGTAAACTATAGAATACTGTACTTCGCTTTTAATTTAGACTATAACATTGGTTATTATATAGGGTGTATTTTCCAGAAATGTGTTCTCTAAATGCATTATCCTCTTAATCTTGTTTCTAATGACGCTCAGTCTGAATGACTTTATAAAACAGAAAGATGGCTCAAACATTTGTACATTTCAAAAACCACAGAGACAAAATGAAATACAAATATTATAATCAAGGTAAAGGGGAAGACTAGACAAAGGCAATTAGAAAAATGAAATGCCATGTTCTTTAACATTGGCCTTCATCCTGACCCTGCAGTGTTAAAGTAATGACACAATACCTCACTCAATGAAACAACTTTGAAGCATCCTGAAAAAAAACATAAGGAAAAGATAAAAAATACAATAAATCTAAGCATGCATGCAAGTATACTGTATATTGCAAAAACATAATTTATGTAAGAACTGATAAATTCATTTCTTTCATATTAGCAAGAGTCCATGAGCCAGTGACGTATGGGATATACATTCCTACCAGGAGGGGCAAAGTTTCCCAAACCTTAAAATGCCTATAAATACACCCCTCACCACACCCACAATTCAGTTTAACGAATAGCCAAGCAAGTGGGGTGATAAAAAAAGGTGCGAAAGCATCAAAAAATAAGGAATTGGAATAATTGTGCTTTATACAAAAAAATCATAACCACCACAAAAAAGGGTGGGTCTCATGGACTCTTGCTAATATGAAAGAAATGAATTTATCAGGTAAGTTCTTACATGAATTATGTTTTCTTTCATGTAATTAGCAAGAGTCCATGAGCTAGTGACGTATGGGATAGCAGATACCCAAGATGTGGAACTTCCACGCAAGAGTCACTAGAGAGGGAGGGATAAAATAAAGACAGCCAATTTCGCTGAAAAAAATAATCCACAACCCAAATCAAAAAGTTTTAATCTTTATAATGAAAAAAACTGAAATTATAAGCAGACAAATCAAACAGAAACAGCTGCCTGAAGTACTTTTCTACCAAAAACTGCTTCAGAAGAAGAAAACACATCAAAATGGTAGAATTTAGTAAAAGTATGCAAAGAAGACCAAGTGGCCGCTTTGCAAATCTGATCAACAGAAGCTTCATTCCTAAAGGCCCAGGAAGTAGAAACTGACCTAGTAGAATGAGCCGTAATTCTTTGAGGTGGGGACTTACCCGACTCCACATAAGCATGATGAATCAAAGACTTTAACCAAGATGCCAAAGAAATGGCAGAAGCCTTCTGACCTTTCTTGGGACCAGAAAAAACAACAAATAGACTAGAAGTCTTTCTAAAATATTTAGTAGCTTCAACATAATATTTCAAAGCCCTAACTACATCCAATGAATGTAACAATCTTTCTTTAGAATTCTTAGGATTAGGACATAATGAAGGGACAACAATTTCACTACTAATGTTGTTAGAATTCACAACCTTAGGTAAAAATTGAAATGAAGTCCGCAACACCGCCTTATCCTGATGAAAAATCAGAAAAGGAGATTCACAAGAAAGAGCAGATAACTCAGAAACTCATCTAGCAGAAGAGATAGCCAAAAGGAACAATACTTTCCAAGAAAGTAATTTAATGTCCAGAGAATGCATAGGCTCAAACGGAGGAGCCTGTAAAGCTGTCAAAACCAAATTAAGACTCCAAGGAGGAGAGATTGGCTTAATAACAGGTTTGATACGGACCAAAGCCTGTACAAAACAATGAATATCAGGAAGATTAGCAATCTTTCTGTGAAAAAGAACAGAAAGAGCAGATATTTGTCCTTTCAAAGAACTTGCAGACAAACCTTTATCGAAACCATCCTGAAGAAATTGTAAAATTCTAGGAATTCTGAAAGAATGCCAGGAGAATTTATGAGAAGAACACCAAGAGATGTAAGTCTTCCAAACTCGATAATAAATCTTTCTAGAGACAGATTTCCGAGCCTGTAACATAGTATTAATCACTGAGTCAGTGAAACCTCTATGACTAAGAATTAAGTGTTCAATCTCCATACCTTCAAATTTAATAATTTGAGATCCTGATGGAAAAAAGGGCCTTAAGATAGAAGGTCTGGCCTTAACAGAAGTGTCCAAGGCTGGCAACTGGCCATCCAAACGAGATCTGCAAACCAAAACCTGTGAGGCCATGCTGGAGCCACCAGCAGTACAAATGAGCGCTCCAATAGAATTTTGGAGATTACTTTCGGAAGAAGAACTAGAGGCGGAAAGATATAAGCAGGATGAGAATTCCAAGGAATTGACAACGCATCCACTGCTTCCGCCTGAGGATCCCGGGATCTGGACAGATACCTGGGAAGTTTCTTGTTTAGATGAGAGGCCATCAGATCTATTTCTGGAAGTCCCCAGATTTGAACAATCTGGAGAAAAACCTCTGGATGAAGGGACCATTCGCCCGGATGTAACGTCTGGCGACTGAGATAATCCACTTCCCAATTGTCTACACCTGGGATGTGAACCGCAGAAATTAGACAGGAGCTGGATACAAGTATCCGAGATACTTCTTTCATAGCTTGAGGACAGTGAGTCCCCCCTTGATGTTTGACATATGCCACGGTCGTGACATTGTCTGTTTGGAAACAAACAAACTATTCTCTCTTCAGAAGAGGCCAGAACTGAAGAGCTCTGAAAATCGCACGGAGTTCCAAAATATTGATTGGTAATCTCGCCTCCTGAGATTTCCAAACCCCTTGCGCTGTCAGAGATCCCCAAACCGCTGCCCAACCTGATAGACTCGCATCTGTTGAGATCACAGCCCAGGTTGGACGAACGAAAGAGGCCCTTGAATTAAACGATGGTGATTCATCCAGCACATTAGAGATGATCGAACATTGGGATTTAAGGATATTATTCGTGATATCCGTGTATAATCCCTGCACCACTGGTTCAGCATACAAAGCTGGAGTGGTCTCGTGTGAAAACGAGCAAAAGGGATCGCGTCCGATGCAGCAGTCAAGAGACCTAAAATCTCCATGCATAATGCTACTGAACGGAACAATCGAGACTGAAGGTTTCGACAGGCTGAAACCAATTTCAGACCTCTCTTTTCTGTCAGAGACAAAGTCATGGACACTGAATCTATTTGGAAACCTAAAAAGGTTACCCTTGTCTGAGGAATCAAGGAACTCTTTGGTAAATTGATCCTCCAACCATGTCTTTGAAGAAACAACACAAGTTGATTCGTATGAGATTCTGCAGAATGTGAAGACTGAGCAAGTACCAAGATGTCATCCAAATAAGGAAATACCGCAATACCCTGTTCTCTGATTACAGAGAGAAGGGCACCGAGAACCTTCGAAAAGATTCTTGGCGCTGTTGCTAGACCAAATGGAAGAGCAACAAACTGGTAATGCTTGTCTAGAAAAGAGAATCTCAGAAACTGAAAGTGATCTGGATTAATTGGAATATGCAGGTATGCATCCTGTAAATCTATTGTAGACATATAATGCCCTTGCTGAACAAAAGGCAGAATAGTTCTTATAGTTACCATCTTGAATGTTGGTATCCTTACATAACGATTCAACATTTTTAGATCCAGAACCGGTCGGAAAGAATTCTCTTTCTTTGGTACGATGAATAGATTTGAATAAAACCCCAGACCCTGTTCCAGAACTGGAACTGGTATAATTACCCCAGCTAACTCTAGGTCTGAAACACATTTCAGAAACGCCTGAGCTTTTACTGAATTGATTGGAATGCGTGAGAGAAAGAATCTTCTCACAGGCGGTCTTACTTTGAAACCTATTCTGTACCCTTGTGAAACAAGGTTCTGAATCCAAAGATTGTGAACCGAATTGATCCAAACATCTTTGAAAAATCATAACCTGCCCCCTACCAGCTGTGCTGGAATGAGGGCCGCACCTTCATGCGGATTTAGGGGCTGGTTTTGACTTTCTGGAAGGCTTAGATTTATTCCAGATTAGATTAGGTTTCCAATCGGAAACCGTTCCTTTAGGGGAAGGATCAGGCTTCTGCTCCTTCTGACGAAAGGAACGAAAACGATTAGCAGCCCTGTAATTACCTTTAGATTTTTTACCCTGAGGCAAAAGGCACCCTTTCCACCAGTAACAGTTGAAATTATAGAATCCAACTGAGAACCAAACAATTTATTACCTTGGAAAGAGAGAGAAAGCAAAGTTGATTTACAAACTCATATCTACATTCCAGGATTTAAGCCATAAAGCTCGTCTAGCTAAAATAGCTAAAGACATATACCGGACATCAACTCTAATGATATCAAAAATGGCATCACAGACAAAAACATAATTTATGCTTACCTGATAAATTTATTTCTCTTGTAGTGTATCCAGTCCACGGATCATCCATTACTTGTGGGATATTCTCCTTCCCAACAGGAAGTTGCAAGAGGATCACCCACAGCAGAGCTGCTATATAGCTCCTCCCCTAACTGTCATATCCAGTCATTCGACCGAAAACATACAGAGAAAGGAGAAACCATAGGGTGCAGTGGTGACTGTAGTTTAATTAAAATTTAGACCTGCCTTAAAAGGACAGGGCGGGCCGTGGACTGGATACACTACAAGAGAAATAAATTTATCAGGTAAGCATAAATTATGTTTTCTCTAGTTAAGTGTATCCAGTCCACGGATCATCCATTACTTGTGGGATACCAATACCAAAGCTAAAGTACACGGATGATGGGAGGGACAAGGCAGGATTAAGCGGAAGGAACCACTGCCTGAAGAACCTTTCTCCCAAACACAGCCTCCGAAGAAGCAAAAGTATCAAATTTGTAAAATTTTTAAAAAGTGTGAAGCAAAGACCAAGTCGCAGCCTTGCAAATCTGTTCAACAGAGGCCTCATTTTTGAAGGCCCAGGTGGAAGCCACAGCTCTAGTAGAATGAGCTGTAATCCTTTCAGGGGGCTGCTGTCCAGCAGTCTCATAGGCTAGGCTTATTACGCTCCGAAGCCAAAAGGAAAGAGAGGTTGCCGAAGCTTTTTGACCTCTCCTCTGTCCAGAGTAAACGACAAACAGGAAAGATGTTTGACGAAAATCCTTAGTAGCTTGTAAGTAAAACTTCAAGGCACGGACTACGACCAGATTATGTAAAAGACGTTCCTTCTTTGAAGAAGGATTAGGGCACAACGATGGAACAACAATCTCTTGATTGATATTCTTGTTAGAAACCACCTTAGGTAAAAACCCAGGTTTGGTACGCAGAACTACCTTATCTGCATGAAAAATCAGATAGGGAGAATCACATTGTAAGGCAGATAGCTCAGAGACTCTCCGAGCCGAGGAAATAGCCATCAAAAACAGAACTTTCCAAAATAAAAGTTTAATATCAATGGAATGAAGGGGTTCAAACGGAACTCCTTGAAGAACCTTAAGAACCAAGTTTAAGCTCCACGGGGGAGCAACAGGTTTAAACACAGGCTTAAATCTAACCAAAGCCTGGCAAAATGCCTGGACGTCTGGAACCTCTGCCAGACGCTTGTGCAAAAGAATAGACAGAGCAGAAATCTGTCCCTTTAAGGAACTAGCTGATCATCCTTTGTCCAAGCCCTCTTGGAGAAAAGACAATATTCTAGGAATCCTAACTTTACTCCATGAGTAAGTCTTGGATTCACACCAATAAAGATATTTACTCCATATCTTGTGGTAGATTTTCCTGGTAACAGGCTTTCGTGCCTGTATTAAAGTATCAATGACTGACTCGGAGAAGCCACGCTTTGATAGAATCAAGCGTTCAATCTCCATGCAGTCAGTCTCAGAGAAATTAGATTTGGATGATTGAAAGGACCTTGTATCAGAAGGTCCTGTCTTAGAGGCAGAGTCCATGATGGAAAGGATGACATGTCCACTAGGTCTGCATACCAAGTCCTGCGTGGCCACGCAGGTGCTATCAGAATCACTGTTGCTCTCTCCTGTTTGATTTTGGCAATCAGTCGAGGGAGCAGAGGAAACCATGGAAACACATAAGCCAGGTTGAAGAACCAAGGCGCTGCTAGCGCATCTATCATCGTTGCTTCTTCGCTTCTGGGTCCCTGGACCTGGATCCGTAACAAGGAAGCTTGGCGTTCTGGCGAGACGCCATGAGATCCAACTCTGGTTTGCCCCAACGATGAATCAACTGAGCAAACACCTCCGGATGGAGTTCCCACTCTTCCGGATGGAAAGTCTGACGACTTAGAAAATCTGCCTCCCAGTTCTCCACGCCTGGGATATGGATTGCTGACAGGTGGCAAGAGTGGTACTCTGCCCAGCGAATTATTTTTGAGACTTCTAACATCGCTAGGGAACTCCTGGTTCCCCCTTGATGGTTGATGTAAGCCACAGTCGTGATGTTGTCCGACTGAAATCTGATGAACCTCAGTGTTGCTAACTGAGGCCAAGCCAGAAGAGCATTGAATGTCGCTCTTAACTCCAGAATATTTATTGGAAGGAGTTTCTCCTCCAGAGTCCACGATCCCTGTGCCTTCAGGGAATTCCAGACTGCACCCCAACCTAGAAGGCTGGCATCTGTTGTTACAATTGTCCAATCTGGCCTGCGAAAGGTCATACCCTTGGACAGGTGTACCCGAAACAACCACCAGAGAAGAGAATCTCTGGTCTCTTGATCCAGATTTAGCAGAGGGGACAAATCTGTGTAATCCCCATTCCACTGACTCAGCATGCATAATTGCAGCGGTCTGAGATGAAGGCGCGCAAATGGCACTATGTCCATTGCCGCTACCATTAAGCCGATTACCTCCATACACTGAGCTACCGAAGGGCGCGGAATGGAGTGAAGAACACGGCAAGCATTTAGAATTTTTTATAACCTGGACTCCGTCAGGTAAATTTTCATTTCTACAGAATCTATAAGAGTCCCTAAGAAGGAGACTCTTGTGAGTGGGGATAGAGAACTCTTTTCCTCGTTCACTTTCCACCCGTGCGACCTCAGAAATGCCAGAACTATCTCTGTATGAGACTTGGCAACTTGAAAGCTTGACGCCTGTATCAGGATGTCGTCTAGATACGGAGCCACCGCTATGCCTCGCGGTCTTAGAACCTTTGTAAAGATTCTCGGGGCTGTAGCCAACCCGAAGGGAAGAGCTACAAATTGGTAATGCCTGTCTAGAAAGTCAAACCTTAGAAACTGATGATGATCTTTGTGAATCGGTATGTGAAGGTAGGCATCCTTTAAGTCCACTGTGGTCATGTACTGACCTTCTTGGATCATGGGTAGGATGGTCCGAATAGTTTCCATTTTGAAAGATGGAACTCTGAGGAATTTGTTTAAGATCTTTAGATCCAAAATTGGTCTGAAGGTTCTCTCTTTTTTGGGAACCACAAACAGATTTGAATAAAAACCCTGTCCTTGTTCCGTCCGCGGAACTGGATGGATCACTCCCATAACTAGGAGGTCTTGCACACAGCGTAGGAATGCCTCTTTCTTTATCTGATTTGCAGATAGCCTTGAAAGATGAAATCTCCCTTGTGGAGGGGAAGCTTTGAAGTCCAGAAGATATCCCTGAGATATGATCTTCAACGCCCAGGGATCCTGAACATCTCTTGCCCACGCCTGGGCGAAGAGAGAAAGTCTGCCCCCTACTAGATCCGTCGCCGGATATGGGGCCGTTCCTTCATGCTGTCTTAGAGGCAGCAGCAGGCTTTCTGGCCTGCTTGCCTTTGTTCCAGGACTGGTTAGGTTTCCAGGCCTGCTTAGATTGAGCAAAAGTTCCCTCTTGTTTTGAAGCGGAGGAAGTTGATGCTGCACCTGCCTTGAAATTTCGAAAGGCACGAAAATTAGACTGTTTGGCCTTTGCTTTGGCCCTGTTCTGAGGAAGGGTGTGACCCTTACCTCCAGTAATGTCAGCAATAATTTCCTTCAAACCAAGCCCGAATAAGGTCTGCACCTTGAAAGGAATGTTGAGTAATTTAGACTTTGAAGTCACGTCAGCTGACCAGGATTTAAGCCATAGCGCCCTACGCGCTTGGATGGCGAATCCGGAATTCTTAGCCGTTAGTTTAGTCAAATGAACAATAGCATCAGAAACAAATGAGTTAGCTAGCTTAAGTGTTCTAAGCTTGTCAATAATTTCAGTCAATGTAGCTGTATGGATGGCCTCTTCCAGGGCCTCAAACCAGAATGCCGCCGCGGCCGTGACAGGTGCAATGCATGCAAGGGGCTGTAAAATAAAACCTTGTTGAATAAATATTTTCTTAAGGTAACCCTCCAATTTTTTATCCATTGGATCTGAAAAAGCACAACTGTCCTCAACCGGGATAGTAGTACGCTTTGCTAAAGTAGAAACTGCTCCCTCCACCTTAGGGACCGTCTGCCATAAGTCCTGTGTAGTGGCGTCTATTGGAAACATTTTTCTAAATAAAGGAGGTGGGGAAAAAGGCACCCCCGGTCTATCCCACTCCTTGCTAATAATTTCTGTAAGCCTTTTAGGTATAGGAAAAACATCAGTACACACCGGTACCGCATAGTATTTATCCAGCCTACACAATTTCTCTGGTACTGCAACTGTGTTACAGTCATTCAGAGCAGCTAATACCTCCCCAAGCAACACACGGAGGTTCTCAAGCTTAAATTTAAAATTAGAAATCTCTGAATCAGGTTTCCCCGAATCAGAGATGTCACCCACAGACTGAAGCTCTCCGTCCTCATGATCTGCATATTGTGACGCAGTATCAGACATGGCCCTTACAGCATCTGCGCGCTCTGTATTTCTCCTAACCCCAGAGCAATCGCGCTTGCCTCTTAATTCAGGCAACCTGGATAATACCTCTGACAGGGTATTATTCATGATTGCAGCCATGTCCTGCAAGGTAATCGCTATGGGCGTCCCTGATGTAATTGGCGCCATATTAGCATGCATCCCCTGAGCGGGAGGCGAAGGGTCTGACACGTGGGGAGAGTTAGTCGGCATAACTTCCCCCTCGTCAGAATCTTCTGGTGATATTTCTTTTATAGTTAAAGACTGATGTTAGCAGAGCATTGCACCCACTTGCAAATGGATGATTAACCCCTTAGTACCCAAAACTGAATAATAAAAGACAAAAACGATTTGTTTTTTTATTGTTTTTTTTTTTTTTCAAACAGTCACAACAACTGCCACAGCTCTACTGTAGCTTTTTACCTCCCTCAAAAACGACTTTGAAGCCTTTTGAGCCCTCCAGAGATGTCCTGGATCATGCAGGAAGAAGCTGAATGTCTCTGTCAGTATTTTTATCTGCACAGAAAAACACTAAAATAGGCCCTTCCCACTCATATTGCAACAGTGGAAAGCCTAAGGAAACTGTTACTAGGCAAAAATCAAACCAGCCATGTGGAAAAAAACTAGGCCCCAATAAGTTTTATCACCAAACATATATAAAAACGATTAAACATGCCTGCAAACGTTTTAAAATACACTTTTATAAGAGTATGTATCTCTAATAATAAGCCTGATACCAGTCGCTATAGCTGCATTTAAGGCTTTACTTACATTAGTTCAATATCAGCAGCATTTTCTAGCAAATTCCATCCCTAGAAAAATATTAACTGCACATACCTTATTGCAGGAAAACCTGCACGCCATTCCCTCTCTGAAGTTACCTCACTCCTCAGAATATGTGAGAACAGCCATGGATCTTAGTTACTTCTGCTAAGATCATAGAAAACGCAGGCAGATTCTTCTTCTAAATACTGCCTGAGATAAACAGTACACTCCGGTACCATTTAAAAATAACAAACTTTTGATTGAAGAATAAACTAAGTATAAAACACCACACTCCTCTTACGACCTCCATCTTGGTTGAGGCTTGCAAGAGAATGACTGGATATGACAGTTAGGGGAGGAGCTATATAGCAGCTCTGCTGTGGGTGATCCTCTTGCAACTTCCTGTTGGGAAGGAGAATATCCCACAAGTAATGGATGATCCGTGGACTGGATACACTTAACAAGAGAAATTATTAGCGTGTTGAAGAAGTTTAACAATGCTATAAGTGTTATGATCTGTCACTTGTTGCGCTAAAGTCTCCAACCAAAAAGTTGAAGCTGCAGCAACATCAGCCAAAGAGATAGCAGGTCTAAGTAGATTACCTGAACATAAATAAGCTTTTCTCAAAAAAGATTCAATTTTCCTATCTAAAGGATCTTTAAACAAAGTGCTATCTGCCGTAGGAATAGCAGTATGTTTGGCAAGAGTAGAGATAGCCCCATCGACTTTAGGGATTTTATCCCAAAATTCCAGTCTATCAGATGGCACAGGGTACAATTTCTTAAACCTTGGAGAAGGAGTAAATGAAGTACCCAGACTATCCCATTCCCTAGCAATCACATCTGAGATAGCATCAGGAACGGGAAAAACTTCCGGAATTAATACATGAGGTTTATAAACTGAATTTAAACGTTTAGTAGTTCTAGAATCAAGAGGACTGGACTCCTCCATATCTAGAGCAATCAAAACTTATTTAAGCAATGAACGAATAAACTCCATTTTAAATAAATATGAAGATTTATCAGAATCAATATCTATAATAGAATCTTCCGAACCGGAAAAAACCTCATCAGAAACAGATAAGTCAGAATGATGGTGGTCACCTAAAAATTCATCAGAAAAATGAGAAGTTTTGAAAGACCTTTAACGTTTATTGGAAGGAGGAATAACAGACAGAGCCTTCTTAATAGAATTAGAAACAAATTCTTTAACATTAACAGGAACATCCTGAACAAAAGATGTTGAAGGAACAACAACAGGTAAAGGATTATTACTAATAGAGACAGAATCCGCATTGGAAAGTTTATCATGACAACTTTCACAAACCACAGCTGGGGGAACAGATACCAGAAGTTTACAACATATACACTTAACTTTCGTAGGACCAGCATCAGGCAGCGTCTGTTCATTAGAGGATTTTGATCCGGGGTCAGGATGAGACATCTTGCAATATGTAATAGAAAAAAACAACATATAAAGCAAAATTATCAAATTCCTTAAAAGACAGTTTCAGGAATGGGAAAAAATGCAAAAAAATAAGCTTCTGGAAACCAGAAGCCATGATAATAAATTTTTTTAAATAAAGTGAGTAAAAGATACGCCCACATTTTTTTGGCGCAAAAAATGTCTGAATACGCATGCGTAACAGAATACAACTTCCGGCGTAAATTACGTCGCCGGAAATGACAATTTTTTGCGGCAAAAAAAGTATGCACCAAAAAATGACGTAAAAAGAAACATTTTCTGCCCCCGCGAGCCTAACAGCACACAGGAAAAAATGGCCAAATGAAAAGGTAAGAAAAAATAAAATAATGCATTATCCCAATAATGAAACTGATAGTCTGTATAGAAAAGGAATACTGATTACCCTGAATCAAGGCAAATATAAGTTTATAGACATATATTTAGAACTTTACAAATAAAGTGCCCAACCATTAGCGCAGAGTGTCACAAAGAATAAGATTTACTTACCCCAGGACACTCCTCTACATGTAGTAGATAGCCAAACCAGTACTGAAACGAGAATCAGTAGAGGTAAAGGTATATAGAGTATATCGTCGATCTGAAAAGGGAGGTAAGAGAAGAAATCTCTACGACCGATAACAGAGAACCTATGAAATTGATCCCCTAGAGGTAGACCATTGTATTCAAATAGGCAATACTCTCTTCACATCCCTCTGACATTCACTGCACTTTGAGAGGAAAACCGGGCTTCAACCTGTTGCGAAGCGCATATCAACGAAGAATCATAAGCACAAACTTACTTCACCAGATCCACGGGAGGCAAAGTTTGTAAAACTGAATTGTGGCTGTGGTGAGGGGTGTATTTATAGGCATTTTAAGGTTTGGAAAACTTTGCCCCTCCTGGTAGGAATGTATATCCCATACGTCACTAGCTCATGGACTCTTGCTAATTACATGAAAGAAATATAGAATACGTCAAGGAAATGAAAGCACAGACCAATAAAAAAAAAAAAACAAAAAAAAAAAAAAAAAAACTATTATTAAAAAGGGATATTAAACAGTATGCCACTAAAATATAAAATGTTTAATTGTGCGTAGTAAACCCTAGATGCCGTTAGGATGTTCTACGAAGTCCTAAAAGCTATAAAACTTGAACGCTGTTAGGACGGCATGGAGCGTCCTAACTTGTGTGGCACCCTGCTCACTCTCCATGACAAAGTCATCAGTGCTACAGTGTCCTAAAGAGCCCCACAGTTCTTTACAGTTTTCATATACTATGTATATATATATATATATATATATATATATATATATATATATATAAATATACACACACATATATATATATATATATATATATATATATATATATATCTCAATCACAAAAGAATATCCGGGCACTGCTTAGTAAAACGTAATAGAAGAGTTTATCGATTCCAATCCAAGATAAAACCACAGGGTGACAAGACTTCCAGCAAATAGAAGTATTCAGCAATTAGCAAGTCCAAAATGCAAACTCCACTAGCTGACTCCCGCACCCACACACATCATTCAGTAAGACAAGAACTGCTGGAGTCCTGTACAGCAGACATGTTTCGTGCTTCCACAGCACTTGTTCACTGCTAACAGGACCCAGCCTCACTTCCACCTTAAATAGTGCTCCCTTAAAGGTATACACTACTATACTCTTGTCTCATATTACTCTAGATTATACAGTTGATATAATAGGTGTAAATACTTCATTGCTCAACCTAATACATCTTAGTCTTCAATTTTGAGACAAAGTTTTTCAAATAAATTTCTAAACACCTATATATAATGTTTTAAGCACTGCTCTCCAAGTATCACTACTTAATTTAATGCATAATTACAATTCATATACTTTATTGCTCAAATAAGAATTAGATTTCTAACAATATCATATAACATATCAGTTAGTTTTTATCCTTAACATAGACCCTACACTAAACACATAAGTCTATGTCTCTTCGGAAATTTAAGCCTAAAGGTATAGTAGTTTTTAAAGTAAAAATACAAAAAAACTCTCTGAGGTCCAATTTCTCCTCCCTATCACCTCCCCTTCTCCATGAGGGTACATGATCAATTGCTTCCACTTTTAATAAGTTTACATCTGAGTTATGGTAGTCCCTGAAATGTCTTGCTATAGGGGTGTCTGAATCAGGGTCCTCTATAGATCGCACGTGTGCCAGAAATCTATCTTTTAGGATCCTCTTAGTTTTACCCACATACTGTTTAGAGCACCCCCCACAGGTCAACAAGTACACAACATGTGTAGTATTACAATTAATGAAAAAATTAATTTTATGTGTTTTCCCTGTACTAGTTGATACAAAATTGTTCCCTTCAAGTACATATTCGCAAGTTTTACAGATATTTTTCCTACATCTGAAGAATCCCTTTCTTTGTTTGAGCCAGCATTTATTAGACATCTTTTTAGAGCAGTCGGAGGGTGATACATAGTTCCCTATTGTTTTCCCCTTCCTTGATATAAACTCACACACCTCACTTATAATTTCCCTCAACTTAGGATCTGTGTTCAGTATAGGTAAGTTTTGTTTTATAATTGTACAAATATTTCTGTAATCCAAGCTGTAGGTTGTTATAAATTTTGGTTTTGATTTGCCACTATTTTTGTTTGGGTTTTTGTATTTCATGTTGTATTTCAACAATTCCTCCCTAGTGAGTATGTCCACCTCTTTTCTGGCTTCATTTAGTATGTCTGGTTCATATCCTCTTTCCATTAATCGAGCCGTAATAATGTCAGCCTGTTTTTCATAATCTTATGTTAGTACAATTCCTTTTTGCCCTGATATATTGGCCTGTAGGAATGCCACGTATTGTGTGTCTGGGATGATTTGAATTATATTCCAGAATGGTGTTGCCTGAGGTAGGTTTCCTGTAAAGGTCTGTCTCTATACAGCCTTCTATGTCATTACCTGAGATACTTATATCTAGAAAACAGATATTTTTAGGATTGTGTTCTCCTACAAATTTTATACCACTGTCATTGTTATTAAGATATTTACAAAATTCATCAATGTCATGTTCATCTGTGTCTATGATGAAAATCAAATCAACAATAAATCTGGCATAAAAAATAATATTGTTTCTAAGGGGGTTAGTATCTCCAAAGACGTGGAACCGCTCCCACCATCCCATAAAGAGATTGGCGTAGCAGGGGGCAAACTTTGCCCCCATAGCGGTTCCACGTCTCTGGAGATAGAAACCACCCTCAAATAGAAAAAAAATATGTGTAAGGAGATATTCTGTAGACTCCATGATAAACTGCTTTGTAGATTGAACATAATTGCTTTGGCTCTCCAAGAAAATTTCCACTCCTTTCAAACCTATTAAGTGTGCTATTGATGTAAATAACGAGGCTACATCTACTACCAAAAATTTATAACTAGATTTCCATTTAATCTCATTCAATTTTAGTAACAAATCTGTAGTGTCTTGTATATAACTTGGTAGCCTAGTTACTAAGTGTTGCAAAAAGGAATCCATTAGGTCAGACAAGGGTTCATTCAGGGAATTTATGCCTGTCACAATGGGGCGGCCAGGGGGATTCTCCATGTCCTTGTGGACTTTTGGAAAATAATGAAATATAGGGGTAACTGGACTTTCTGGTACCAACATTTCCTCAATTGACTGTGAAATTACATTATTGTACCTTGCTCTTTTAACAATGTCTCCTAACACTTTCCTATACAGATTGGTAGGATTCTCTTAATTTTGTGTACACCTCTGTATCAAGTAATTGCCTAAAAGCTTCAGTGATATATGCGGTTCTATCTAGTATTACCACATTACCTCCTTTATCTGAAGGACGCACTATGATGTTAGTATTTTTAGAGAACTTATTTAACGCTTCTTTCTGTTTTGAAGACATATTGTGTTTTCTCTTCTTTGAGCTCTCACTCAATTCTCTTAATTGTTCCTCTACCACTTTTTGAAATGTTTCTACAGGGTGTGTCCTAGAGTTTACAGGGTAGAAATTGCTTTTCTTTCTAAATCTAGATAGATCAATATCTCGAGTGGATATTAGATGTTCCTTATCTTCAATATTATCTTCAAGAAGACCCTGTAAATCTACAACAGAGCATTTCTCAGAAAATGTAAAATTTTCCTCTCTAGATCTAATCTTGGTTGTCAAGGGTTTATCTTGTTCCGCCTCAGCATTAGCAAAATGTTTGCGTAATATCAATTTTCTCACGAATCTATTTACATCTAAAATTGTACAAAAACATAATTTATGCTTACCTGATAAATTTATTTCTCTTGTAGTGTAGTCAGTCCACGGGTCATCCATTACTTATGGGATTATATCTCTTCCCCAACAGGAAGTTGCAAGAGGATCACCCAAGCAGAGCTGCTATATAGCTCCTCCCCTCATGTGTCATATCCAGTCATTCGACCAAAACCAGACGAGAAAGGAGAAACCATAGGGTGCAGTGGTGACTGGAGTTTAATTAAAATTTAGAACTGCCTTAAAAGACTGACTACACTACAAGAGAAATAAATTTATCAGGTAAGCATAAATTATGTTTTCTCTTGTTAAGTGTAGTCAGTCCACGGGTCATCCATTACTTATGGGATACCAATACCAAAGCTAAAGTACACGGATGAAGGGAGGAACAAGGCAGGAACTTTAAACGGAAGGAACCACTGCCTGAAGCACCTTTCTCCCAAAAATAGCCTCCGAAGAAGCAAAAGTGTCAAATTTGTAAAATTTTTAAAAAGTGTGAAGTGAAGACCAAGTTGCAGCCTTGCAAATCTGTTCAACAGAGGCCTCATTTTTAAAGGCCCAGGTGGAAGCCACAGCTCTAGTAGAATGAGCTGTAACTCTTTCAGGAGGCTGCTGTCCAGCAGTCTCATAGGCTAAACGTATTATGCTACGGAGCCAAAAGGAGAGAGAGGTAGCCGAAGCCTTTTGACCTCTCCTCTGTCCAGAGTAAACGACAAACAGGGAAGAAGTTTGACGAAATTCTTTAGTTAACTGCAGATAGAACTTCAGGGCACGGACTACGTCCAGATTATGCAAAAGTCGTTCCTTCTTAGAAGAAGGGTTAGGACACAATGATGGAACAACAATCTCTTGATTGATATTCCTGTTAGAAACTACCTTAGGTAAAAACCCAGGTTTAGTACGCAGAACTACTTTGTCTGAATGAAAAATCAGATAAGGAGGATCACAATGTAAGGTGGATAACTCAGACTCTTCGAGCCGAGGAAATAGACACCAAAAACAGAATTTTCCAAGATAACAGCTTGATATCAATGGAATGAAGGGGTTCAAATGGAACGCCTTGAAGAACGTTAAGAACTAAGTTTAAGCTCCACGGCGGAGCAACAGTCTTAAACACAGGCTTAATCCTAGCCAAAGCCTGACAAAAAGCCTGAACGTCTGGAACTTCTGCCAGACGTTTGTGTAGAAAAATAGACAGAGCAGAAATCTGTCCCTTTAACGAACTAGCAGATAAGCCTTTTTCTAAACCTTCTTGTAGAAAAGACAATATCCTAGGAATCCTAACCTTACTCCATGAGTAACTCTTGGATTCGCACCAATATAAATATTTACGCCATATCTTACGGTAAATTCTTCTGGTAACAGGTTTCCTAGCCTGTATTAAGGTATCAATAACCGACTCAGAGAAGCCACGCTTTGATAGAATCAAGCGTTCAATCTCCATGCAGTCAGCCTCAGAGAAATTAGATTTGGATGGTTGAAAGGACCCTGAATTTTGAAGGTCCTGCCTCAGAGGCAGAGACCACGGTGGACAGGACGACATGTCCACTAGGTCTGCATACCAGGTCCTGCGTGGCCACGCAGGCGCTATCAGAATCACTGATGCCCTCTCTTGTCTGATCTTGGCAATCAGTCGAGGAAGCATCGGAAATGGTGGAAACACATAAGCCATGTTGAAGACCCAAGGGGCTGACAGAGCATCTATCAGCACCGCTCCCGTGTCCCTGGACCTGGATCCGTAACAAGGAAGCTTGGCGTTCTGGCGAGACGCCATGAGATCCAGATCTGGTTTGCCCCAACGAAGAATCAGTTGAGCGAAGACCTCCGGATGAAGTTCCCACTCCCCCGGATGAAAAGTCTGGCGACTTAGAAAATCCGCCTCCCAGTTCTCCACGCCTGGGATGTAGATCGCTGACAGGTGGCAAGAGTGAGACTCTGCCCAGCGAATTATCTTTGAGACTTCCAACATCGCTAGGGAACTTCTGGTTCCCCCTTGATGGTTGATGTAAGCCACAGTCGTGATGTTGTCCGACTGAAATCTGATGAACCTCAGAGTTGCTAACTGAGGCCAAGCTAGAAGAGCATTGAATATTGCTCTTAACTCCAGAATATTTATTGGGAGGAGTTTCTCCTCCTGAGTCCATAATCCCTGAGCCTTCAAGGAATTCCAGACTGCGCCCAAACCTAGAAGGCTGGCGTCTGTTGTTACAATCGTCCAATCTGGCCTGCGAAAGGTCATCCCCTTGGACAGATGGGGCCGAGAAAGCCACCATAGAAGAGAATCTCTGGTCTCTTGATCCAGATTTAGCAGAGGGGACAAATCTGAGTAATCCCCATTCCACTGATTTAGCATGCACAATTGCAGCGGTCTGAGATGCAGGCGCGCAAATGGTACTATGTCCATTGCCGCTACCATTAAGCCGATTACTTCCATGCACTGAGCTACTGACGGGTGTGGAATGGAATGAAGGACACGGCAAGCATTTTGAAGTTTTGATGACCTGGCCTCCGTCAGGTAAATTTTCATCTCTACAGAATCTATAAGAGTCCCTAGGAAGGGAACCCTTGTAAGTGGTAATAGAGAACTCTTTTCCACGTTCACCTTCCACCCATGCGACCTCAGAAATGCCAGAACTATCTCTGTATGAGACTTGGCAGTTTGAAAACTTGACGCTTGTATCAGAATGTCGTCTAGGTACGGAGCCACCGCTATACCTCGCGGTCTTAGTACCGCCAGAAGAGAGCCCAGAACCTTTGTAAAGATTCTTGGAGCCGTAGCTAATCCGAAGGGAAGAGCTACAAACTGGTAATGCCTGTCTAGGAAGGCAAATCTTAGGTACCTATAATGATCTTTGTGAATCGGTATGTGAAGGTAGGCATCCTTTAAGTCCACTGTGGTCATGTACTGACCCTCTTGGATCATGGGTAGGATGGTTCGAATAATTTCCATTTTGAATGATGGAACTCTTAGGAATTTGTTTAGGATTTTTAAGTCCAAGATTGGTCTGAAGGTTCCCTCTTTCTTGGGAACCACAAATAGATTTGAATAGAATCCTTGCCCGTGTTCCGTCTGCGGAACTGGGTGGATCACCCCCATTAGTAAGAGGTCTTGTACACAGCGTAGAAATGCCTCTTTCTTTATTTGGTTTGCTGATAACCTTGAAAGATGAAATCTCCCTTGTGGAGGAGAAGCTTTGAAGTCCAGAAGATATCCAACGCCCAGGGATTCTGGACATCTCTTGCCCAAGCCTGGGCGAAGAGAGAAAGTCTGCCCCCTACTAGATCCGTTTCCGGATAGGGGGCCCTCTCTTCATGCTGTCTTAGGGGCAGCAGCAGGTTTCTTGGCCTGCTTGCCCTTGTTCCAGGACTGGTTAGTTTTCCAGCCCTGTCTGTAACGAGCAACAGCTCCTTCCTGTTTTGGAGCGGAGGAAGTTGATGCTGCTCCTGCCTTGAAGTTACGAAAGGCACGAAAATTAGACTGTCTGGCCTTTGATTTGGCCCTGTCCTGAGGCAGAGCATGGCCCTTACCTCCCGTAATGTCAGCAATAATTTCTTTCAAGCCGGGCCCGAATAAGGTCTGCCCTTTGAAAGGAATATTAAGCAATTTAGATTTAGAAGTCACATCAGCTGACCAGGATTTAAGCCATAGCGCTCTGCGCGCTTGGATGGCGAATCCGGAGTTCTTAGCCGTAAGTTTGGTTAAATGAACGACGGCATCAGAAACAAATGCGTTAGCTAGCTTAAGTGCTTTAAGCTTGTTCATAATTTCATCCAATGGAGCTGTGCGAATGGCCTCTTCCAGAGACTCAAACCAGAATGCCGCCGCAGCAGTGACAGGCGCAATGCATGCAAGGGGCTGTAAGATAAAACCTTGTTGAACAAACATTTTCTTAAGGTAACCTTCTAATTTTTAATCCATTGGATCTGAAAAGGCACAACTATCCTCCACCGGGATAGTGGTACGCTTAGCTAAAGTAGCAACTGCTCCCTCCACCTTAGGGACCGTCTGCCATAAGTCTCGTGTGGTGGCGTCTATAGGAAACATTTTCCTAAATATGGGAGGAGGGGGAAAGGCACACCGGGTCTATCCCACTCCTTGCTAATAATCTCTGTAAGCCTTTTAGGTATAGGAAACACGTCAGTACACACCGGTACCGCATAGTATCTATCCAACCTACATAATTTTTCTGGAATTGCAACCGTGTTGCAATCATTCAGAGCCGCTAATACCTCCCCTAGCAATATGCGGAGGTTCTCAAGCTTAAATTTAAAATTAGAAATCTCTGAATCCAGTCTCCCTGGATCAGATCCGTCACCCACAGAATGAAGCTCTCCGTCTTCATGTTCTGCAAACTGTGACGCAGTATCAGACATGGCTCTCACATCATCCGCGCGCTCTGTCCTTAACCCAGAGCTAACGCGCTTGCCTCTTAATTCTGGCAATTTAGATAATACTTCTGTCATAACAGTAGCCATGTCTTGCAAAGTGATTTGAAAGGGCCTCCCTGATGTACTTGGCGCCACAAAATCACGCACCTCCTGAGCGGGAGGCGAAGGTACTGACACGTGAGGAGAGTTAGTCGGCATAACTTCCCCCTCGTTGTCTGGTGATAATTTCTTTGCATGTAAAGCCTGACTTTTATTTAAAGTGACATCAATGCATTTAGTACACAAATTTCTATGGGGTTCCACATTGGCCTTCATACACAGTGAACAAACAGACTCATCTGTGTCAGACATGTTTAAACAGACTAGCAATGAGACTAGCAAGCTTGGAAAATACTTTTCAAATAAATTTACAAGCAATATAACAAACGCTACTGTGCCTTTAAGAAGCACAAAAAGCTGTCACAGTTGAAATAACAATGAAACAAATTAGTTATAGCAACCAAATTTTCACAGTAAATGAATTAAGTTAGCAAAGGATTGCACGCACCAGCAAATGGATGATTAACCCCTTAATACCCAAAAACGGATAACAATTTAATAATTAACGTTTTTATCACAGTCAAAAACACACTGTCACAGGTCTGCTGTGACTGATTACCTCCCTCAAAATGAGTTTTG
This sequence comes from Bombina bombina, assembly GCF_027579735.1. Lineage (NCBI taxonomy): Eukaryota > Metazoa > Chordata > Amphibia > Anura > Bombinatoridae > Bombina > Bombina bombina. Next base: position 788,644,027 of record NC_069501.1, on the reverse strand, counting down.
AAGACCCCTGAGCTCTCTACAGATGTCCTGGATCATGGAGGATGAAGTAGGAAGATTGTGACTGAATTTTTACTGCGCAAAAAAGCGCTAAAATAGGCCCCTCCCACTCATATTACAACAGTGGGGAAGCTCAGTTAACTGTTTCTATGCAGAAAACAAGATAGCCATGTGGTAAAAATCATGCCCCAATAAGTTTTATCACCAAGTACCTCACAAAAAACGATTAACATGCCAGTAAACGTTTTAAACATACATTTTTAAAAGTTATGAAGTGTTATTAATAAGCCTGCTACCAGTCGCTTTTACTGCAGTTAAGGCTCATCCATTACTCCAGTATTAACAGTATTTTCTGAGTCAATTCCATTCCCTAGAAAATATACATTTAGTGTACACACACTCATCAGCCTAATACCAGTCGCTATCACTGCATTTAAGGCTGAACTTACATTACATTGGTATCAGCAGTATTTTCTCAGTCAATTCCATTCCTCAGAAAAATAATTTACTGCACATACCTCATTTGCAGGGGGCCCCTGCATGCTATTCCCCTTTTCTGAAGTTACCTCACTCCACAGAATGTATGAGAACAGCCAGTGGATCTTAGTTACGTCTGCTAAGATCATAGAAAACGCAGGCAGATTCTTCTTCTAATGCTGCCTGAGAACAAACAGCACACTCCGGTGCCATTTAAAATAACAAACTTTTGATTGAAGAAATAAATTAAGTTTAAAAACACCACAGACCTCTCACAACGACCTATCTTTAGTTAGGTTGCAAGAGAATGACTGGATATGACACGTGAGGGGAGGAGCTATATAGCAGCTCTGCTTGGGTGATCCTCTTGCAACTTCCTGTTGGGGAAGAGATATAATCCCATAAGTAATGGATGACCCGTGGACTGACTACACTTAACAAGAGAAATAGATTCAAATTCTGAGAGGGAACAAATTTAAGGCCTTTAGATAACACTTTCAATTCAAGTTCTGTTACAGTAGTACTAGACAAATTCAATACATTGTTATTCATGCATGTTATTTCTTCTTTTGAGTCCCTGATCTTGTCACATATATATATATATATACATACATACATACAGACTCCTGGGAATTACTCTTCTCTACCACTAGGAGAAGGCAATTATTCCCAAACTCCAAGAGTTCTATAAAAACCCTCCCCCTCACACATACCTAAGTCTGACGTATAGCCAAGCAAAGTGAGGTAAGAAAAAGGAATAAGGGCCATAAAAGGAGCAGGGAAAAAAAGGTGTGCTGGAAAAAAAAACAAAAGGGTGGACTCTTGCCACTAAAAAACACATACATTTATCATCAGGTAAGCATAAATTATGTTTTCTTTCCTACAGGTGGTGAGAGTCCACAAATCATTACTCCTGGGAACGAATACTCAAGCTGTGGAATCCGCGAGTAATAACATAAAGGGAGGGATTTTAAAAAGATCTTTTTTAACTGAGAAAATAAATCCACAACCCCATTTTTTTTTTATTTTTTTTTAATGCACTTAAAATAAATCAAACAAGCACAAATCAAACTGAGACAGCCATCTGAAGAACCTTTCTACCTAAGGCTGCTTCAGAAGAAGCAAAAACATCACATGGTAGAATTTTGTAAAAGTATGCAAAAAAAAAACAAAAAACAAGTAGCTGCCTTGCAAATCTGATCAACTAAAGCCTCATTTTTGAAAGCATAAAAAGTGGCAACTGACCTAGTAGAATGAATGAACTAGAGGTTTGTCTAAAAAAAAATGCAAAGATCTCTCTGAAGCATTGTTAGGATAAGGACACAAAGAAGAAAGAACAATCCCTCTGCTAAATTGTCAGAACAAACAACCTTAGGCAAAAAATAAAATGAAGTCTGTAAAACAGCCTTATCCTGATAAAAAAAATCAGATAAGGAGGATCACAAGAAAGAGCAGATAACTCATAAGCTCTTCTAGCAGAAGAAATAGCCAAAAGACTACCTCACAACTTCTTAACTGCTTAAATGCCACCACTACTCTACTGCGGAGATTAATGTGGACTCAGCTAAACCCAAATCCTTGCTTGCAGGGAAAAGTACCCGAAAAAGGAATGCATTTCTTCAGACACCAACGTCACCTCCTCCATTGACAGAGGCAAAGAGAATGACTGGGGATTATGGGTAGGGGAGTGACACTTAACAGATTTGCTGTGGTGCTCTTTGCCTCCTCCTGCTGGCCAGGAGTGATATTCCCACTAGTAATTGAATGACGTTGTGGACTCTCCATATCTTAGGAAAGAAATAACACTTTACAAGACAGTAGTTTAACAACCATCTAATCCATAGGTTCAAAAGGAGAAGCCTGCAAAACTCTTAACCCCAAATAAAGATTCCATGGAGGAGAAATTGGCTTGATTTCAGGTTTAATATGGGCCAGAGCCTGAACAAAAAACTATGAATATCAGGAAGATTAACAATCTTCCTGTGTAACAAAACTGAAAGAGCAGAAAATCTGCCCCTTAAGAGAACTGGCAGATATGCCCTTATCCAGACCATCCTGCAAGAACTGCAAAATCCTGGGAATTCTCAAAGAATGCCAGGACAAACCATGAGCTATACACTAAGAAATAAAGGCCTTCCAGAACTTGTGATAGATTCTCCTAGTTACAGGCTTACGCGTCTGAATCAAGGTTTCTATTACAGAATCAGAGAAACCCCTATGTCTATGAACGAAAATATTTTTTAAGTCCTTAGAAAAGACCAAAGCACATTGCTTAACTGTTTTATGTGACTGTTAGAACAGCTATAACACTTTCACAAACACAAATGCAAAATTATTAAAAGGGACATAAAACCCAAAACATTTCTTTCACTATTCAGAGCATGCCATTTTAAAAAAGTTTCCAATTTACTTCTATTACCAAATGTGCTACGTTCTCTTGTTATTCTTTGTTGAAGAGATATCTAGATAGGTAGCATGCACATGTTTAAAGCACCACGTGACAGGAAATAATGCTGCCATCTAGTGCTCCTGCTATTGTATAACATTTTGGCAAAACTGCTGCCTTATAGTACTGCAGACACGTGCACACTCTTGAACTTACCTTGCTGCTTTTCAACAGAGGATAACAAATGAAGAAAATTTGATAATAGAAATAAATTGGAAAGTTGTTTAAAATTGTATGTTCTATCTGAATCATGAAAGAAAAATGATTTGTTTTATGTCACTTTAACCCATTGAACACGGAGGACAACATTATTATTATCTGCATTCCCTACTTGGTGTGAAGACAGTAGTCTGTGACACGGGACATTATCACGCCACGCATGATAATGTCTCATGCAATAAGAAAGAGCCCAGGGACAGTGGCACTTCCTCAAAGCTATCTCCCTAATTTGACCAAGAGGGGTATTTCAAAGGTGGGGTAGCCTGTTCCCCTTGGTGATGGTGCTCATCTACACCAATTAGACACCATTGAAGTGTTTGATGAGGGGGAGATTCAGCAAATGCTACTAAATACACTGTGTCAACTCTAAGAACATACATTTTAATATCAATATCTAAATTTGTATAATTGACAACACAATACATCTATACACGTGTGCATATGCTCTCTGCGCAGTAAAAGACATCACTGAGACAGTGGTAGCTTATACTAGAAGCATTTTTGCTAATATTTACTATTAGGCCAAAAGTATGTGGATACCTGACCATCACACCTAGACTTGTTAACCATTCCAAATCCATGGCCATTAATATGGAGTTACCTACCCTTGGACTATAACAGGCACAACTTTTCTAGGAAAGCTTTCCACAAGAGTGTGTCTGTGAGAATTTGTGCCCATTCACCCATAAGGACATTGGACGTTGGATGAGAAGGTCTGGCTTATAATCGGTGTTCCAATTTATCCCAAAGGTGTTCAATGGTGTCAAGGTAATGTTTTTGTGCAAGCTACTGGAGATCCTCTACAGAAAACTCATTAAACCATGTCTTCATAAACCTCGCTTTGTGTACAGGGGCACAGTCATGCTGGAAAAGGAAAGGGCCATCCCCAAACAGATGCCACAAAAGTTTAAAGCACCAATTGTCTAAAATGTAATTTGTATCCTGCAGCATTAAGACCCTTCAGAGGAACTAAGGGGCCTACCAAACCCTGAAAAAAAAGCTGCAGACCATTATCCCTCCTCCACCAAACTTTATAGTAGGCACAATGCATTCCAGTAGGTAGACATTTCCTAGCATCCAAACACAAATTTTTCCATCAGAATGCCAGATAGTGAAGTGTGATTCATCACTCCAGAGAACATGTTTTCCAGGGGTAATGTGCTTTAGACTAATCCAGCTGACACTTGGCATTGTGCATACTGACGTGAGGCAGTTTGGAACTCTGTAGTCAGTGATGCAACAGATGATAGGCAATCATAACTCAGAAGCCCCCACTCTAAGTTTCTAGTCTACTACTGTGTGGCAGGGCTGCTGTTGCTTCTAGATGCTTCCACTTGACAATCCTAGCACTTAAAGGGCCACTAAACCCAAAATCTTTCTTTCATGATTCAGATAGAACATACAAATTTAAACAACATTACAATTTACTTCTATTATGTATTTTGCTTCATTTTTTAGATATCCTTATTTGAAGAAAAAGCAATGCACATGGGTGAGCCAATCACATGAGGCTTCTATGTGCAGCAACCAATCAGCAGCTACTGAGCATATCTAGATATGCTTTTCAGCAAAGAATATCAAGAGAATAAAACAAATTAGATAATAGAAGTAAATTAGAAAGATGTTTAAAAATGCATTATCTTTCTAAATCGTGAAAGAAAAAATGTGGGTATCATGGCCCTTTAAAAGTTGACCAGGCAAATCTAGTAGGTAAAAACATTTCACTAAATGGCTTGTGGCAATGGTGACATCTTATGAGAGTGCCACGTTTAAAATCACTGATTTAAATTTTTTTATATCATTGTTTTATTTAAATGAATTGTACCCATGGACAGCGATGCGGAATATGTTGGCGCTTCATAAATAAAGTATAATAATAATAATAACTGATCCCTTCAGTACGACCCATTGTAGAGCCCATGTTGGTCTATGGAGATTTCATGGCTATGTGCTGATTTTATTCACCTGTTAACAATGATAGTGGCTGAAACACCTGAACTCAATTAGCAGGGGGTCCACATACTTTTTGCCATATAGTGTATGCATATTGTAAAGGTGCTACTATTGAAACCCGTAAGGTATTCATGATTATTTCAGTTTTTAACTATATGCCCCCTTAAAACGTAGTATCTAATATTGCTATGTTTAGATATCCCTAATGATTTTCAGCATAAACTGCAAAATGGTGCCAAGTAAAAAAAAAAATATTCAAATTTTGAGTGATTTTTATTGACTTACAGGTTTAGAATCCTAAATGTTGGTGTATATGGGACTGTGAACTGATGCTAAATGTAAAAGGTATAAAGGGTGTCTAAAATATTTAGAGAATAAATTAATATCATGCAGCGGTTTAACATGAACACAATAAAAAAAATACATAAAAATGTAATTTATTTGCACTATGTGCCCTTTCCCCATATTTTTGTATATCTGCAAACCAAAATTATTTTCTAGCTGTGCTTGGTCTGCTGAAAAACAAAGGTGCAATTTTTGTTTCAATAAAAAGTACTGACTGGTTTAGAAATGCAATAAGTGAAAATGACTAAACGGCTTTAAAAAGGACAGACTACTCCCGTATTTATATTGTTTAAGAATAGATAATCCCATTTTTACCCATTCCCCAGATTTGCATAACTAACACCATTATATTAATATACTTTTTAGCTCTGCGATTACCTTGTATCTAAACCTCTGCAGACTGCACCCTTATTTGAGTGATTTTAACAGACATGCAGTTTAGCCAGCCAATCAGTGCTGACTCAACTAACTCCACGGGAGTGAGCACAATGTTATATATATGGCACACATGAACTAGTGCTGCCTAGCAGTGAGAAACTGTCAAAATAAGAGACAGGCTTCAAGGGCTTAGAAATGAGCATTTGAGCCTACCTTTGTGTAACTTTCAACAAGGAATACCAAGAGGCCAAAACAAATTTGATAATAAAAGTAAATTGGAAAGTTGTTTAAAATTACATGCCCTATCTGAATCATGAAAGTTTAAATTTTGACTAGAACATAAACACTGGGGTAGAGAGGGCGCTGAAGCTATTAACAGGTAATATCAGGGAGTGACTATATGTTAAATGTGAATAAAATGATAGAGAAACATAAATAAATAAGCCTATGGCTTATTGTATAACATGATTCTATATTATTTTATTCACATTTAACATATAGTCACTCCCTAATATTACCTGTTAATAGCTTTAACGCCCTCTCTTCCCCAGTGTGTATGTTGTAATTTATTTTCATATATAGGAAGGAGAAAGGCATCGGAGAGTAGCAAGTTAGGGGTTACCAGTTCAGCTCTACGCTTTCTTTTTCCACATTTTAATTTTGACTAGACTGTCCCTTTAACACAAGAGTTCAAAATAGCTTAGTACTGAAGTAAATAATACACAAAGGGCCAGGTTACAAGTGAAGGGATAATTTGTTATGCCTAATGAGCACTAACAGCGCTGAAGGTAAAAAATGGTCGCTCTTGGGTCAGCGCTGGTATTACAAGTTGCAAGTAAAACGTTAGCGTGTGAGTGAAAGACTCAGACGTGCTAACTTTAATACTTTGGATATCGTGACAGAGCCAACACCCTCTCCCCATAGACTTCTATGGGGAATGCTTAAGAAGGTCTTTTCATATTTTTTTTGCTCACTAACCTGCAGCTGTGTTGGGAATACTTTAAAATTCCTATGTTCTTCACTTATTAATTGCCACTATCAAATGACCAGAACAGTGTTTACACATTCTAATATAAATAAATGTAGCACAGATATGTGAAAATTAATCCTGACAAATGAATTTGGCAAAAAAAAAAAAAAAATTAAGATACTGAGACTAACATCAGAACATAGAGACAAACATAAGGGTAATTTACAGCTACTTCATTCAAACAATGCAGATTGCCAGTATAAATGTCTCACTATTTTTTTTTTCCTTAAAACATTGAGTAGACTCAAAACATAAAAAGAACAATGTCAGAGTTGATGTCAATTCTGAAATGTTATCATTATTTTATGAAGTTTCTTCTGTTAGTGAATGACTCAACCTCTCAATAAATAATAAAGACATCTGCATGTTGACAAATTTGCTAAATGCTGTATATAGTTTGCTTTTTTGACAACTTTATTTATAGTGTTCAGAAGCAATAGTTTAAATTTGCTGTGTCTTATTCTGAGATTATGATGAAAAAAATCATATATGTTTACGTTATTTTTATCTATCCATTGGGTTGCAAAAAATGTAATTACTTTTAACAGTCCCTTGTTTAAAAGATTATAGTTTTTCACTGTAATCTGCATTAAGGACAACCACCTATACAAGAGGTTTATTAACATTTTCACATGTTGAGTTTCAGAGGTGACATACAGTATTCACACTAAATAATGGCTAAGTAAATAAAATAGTTTATATTAATTGGTTTATTCTTGATTGAAGAAAAACTGAAAAGAATGATCAGTAAAGAGTTCAAAATCTGAAGCATCAGAAATCAAAGTAGTCTAGCTGCAGACTGGAGCTCCACTCTAGACAGGAAACATGTGACCTTCGCTGACTCTAGACAGGAAACTTGTGACCTACACTCAAAGCTTTTTTTTTTTTTTAATCAACTTTAATGTAACAAACAACCTATAGACAATCATTCTGAAAACTAAACATTTTGCAGCTTTCTTGTTCTTCTTAATGTGCACTCACAGTGGTTTATGCTGATTGTCATTTATAAGGTAACCACTGTGAGTGCACATTAATAAGAACAAGAAAGCTGCAAAATGTTTAGTTTTCAGAATGATTGTCTATAGGTTGTTTGTTACATTAAAGTTTAAAAAAAAAAAAAAAAAAAAAAAAAGCTTTGAGTGGAGGTCACATGTTTCCTGTCTAGAGTGGAGCTCCAGTCTGCAGCTAGACCCTTCTCTCAGAAATGCCTGTTTGCCACTAAGCATTATGGGACTTTTTTTCTTTTTGTAAAAAGTCTGTTTCAAAAAGCCTTACTTAAAGGGACAGTCTACTTTAATTTTTGTATAGATAATCCCTTTATTACCCATTCCCCAGTTTTGCATAACCAACAGTTATATTAATACACTTTTTACCTCTGTGATTATCTTGTATCTAAGCAGGGTCGGCTCCGGGGGAGGGCATTGGGGGTCAATGCCCGCCCAAATGGAATGCTGTGCCCTCTCCCCTTGGCAGGTGGGGCAAAATGAAAAAAATAGTTTTAACACTAAGTCAGTGTATGTAATATATATGTATATATATTTTTTTTGGTCTTTGGATTTTGTTCTCGATGGGGGGGAGGGAAGAGTGTGTAACTTAGTGCATGACTGCGTGTGGCCATCATATTAAAGGGACAGTAAACCTTAAAAATAATGTTATATAATTCTGCACATAGTGCAGAATTATATAACATTATTTAAGTGCTATAGTTCTAAAACCCTTTTTTCTCTTTTAATATGTAAAAATTACGGCGCTTTTACAGACCCGCTCTCTGCTGAGCGGGTCTGTAATATTTAGTCAGCGCATCAATATTATAGACCCGCTCAGCAGAGAGCAGAGAGCGGGTCTGTAAAAGCGCCGTCATTTTTACATATTAAAAGAGAAAAAAGGGTTTTAGAACTATAGCACTTAAATAATGTTATATAATTCTGCACTATGTGCAGAATTATATAACATTATTTTTAAGGTTTACTGTCCCTTTAAGCTCAGCCTCAGCATGAAGACTTGGAGAAGGAATGGAAGGAAGGACCCGGTAAGTAAGTGAGTCATCAATCAGTCAAGTGACAATGACTGACTTAAAGGCTTGGCACTGGGCCTGGCAGACCAAAGTGCTGCACTGCTCCCCTGCAATATGTGGACCGGGTGACTGTGTATAAATCCCGAATACGGTCCACATATTATGATGATCACCTTGTCTCCTGAGAGTCCTGACTCCTGGCTGGCTGCTTAGCTGAAGCTCCACCCACCCACATGCGACACACCATGCACACACAACTTTAACTTTGCATTTGAGGCGGCAGCCGCGGTATTGCAGCAGGCTGAGGCTCAGTCTGAGCACATAGCAGTTCGTGGCAGCACTGGCAGGGCGAGGTATTAGGCGGCAAGTGAAGGAGCTGGCGGGCTGCCGGACCGGAGGCAAGTCATCTCTTCAGAGTCAGACTTTAGTTTGTTTTTAGTAGAAAGAATACTCTAAATTTAGAGTTAAACATCAAATGAAATGTGTCAGAAAGGCAGACTCAGTTGTATATAAAGCTCTTATTTTGCTACTTATTATAAGTAGGGAGCTAAAGAAGAGCTTTATATACAACTGAGTCTGACTGTCTGACACTTTATTTGATGTTTAACTATATTAGTTATGTTTTGGGCTAAAAGAGATCACTTTTCTAAGATGCTCCTTTTAAAATTTACAAAAGTCATGATCTTGAACCTTGAGAGTTATTCTTGCCCCTAAATCTATAATATTCAAAATAGCAAGAAAGGGAAACTTCGGATAAACATGAAAAATCACTTTATTGCAAGTAAAAATTTACAGGGACTGAGGAATTAACTTCATCATTGTTTCATCTACGTATATTGAATGATGAAGTTAATCCCTCAGTCCCTGTAAATTTTTACTTGCAATAAAGTGATTTTTCATGTTTATCCGAAATTATAAGGCAATATGGTAAATTGTATTAAATATATGGTGAATTTAGATCAATATAAACACCAAACCTGTATATAAAATACAAATATATATATATATATATATATATATATATATATATACACACACATGAGCATTACATACACACACACACAAACATATATATATATATATATATATATATATATATATATATATATATATATATATATATATATGTATATGTGTGTATAAGAGTGTATGTATAACTGTGCATGTGTGTGTGTGTGTGTGAATGTGTGCCCCCTCGTGAAAAAAAAATGCCCCCCCATTTCATTTGTTCTGGAGCCGACCCTGTATCTAAGCCTCTTCTGACAGTCCCCTGATCACATGACTTTTTATGTATTATTGTCTACTGACTTGCATTTTATCCATGTGTTGTGCTGACTCTTAAATAACTCCACTGGCGTGAGCATATTGTTATCTATATAGCCAACATGAAATAGCAGTCTCCTGTTGTGACACGCAAATAAAAAGCATGTGATAAGAGGCTGTCTTAAGTGACTTAGAAATAGACAGATATTTAGAGGTTTAAAGGTTATAAAGTATATTAATATAATAATGTTGCTTGTGCAAAGCTGGGAATGGGCAGTATCTTTTTAAACAATAACAATTTTGGTGTTGACTGCCCCTTTAAATACCTATTGAATGCAATATCCTGAAAGATAGCCATCTCCATACAATACTTACCCATGTATTTTCCAGGTAGCCGTGGCTTACTAGATTTATCCACTTAAGCATCTACTACAGCACTAAAGTCATCCCTGAGGAGCTGTAGACAATCTAGCAAGGACAAAATAAACTGTATAGGAAAGCAGAAAAGAGTAAGAGTCATGTTTGGGTGCACAGATTTTTAAAAAAAATATAAGTCAGAGTTTACATAATGTCAGGGTACTTGCTGCCTTTATTACACATTTAAAGTAAAAACAAACTTGTCCACTATTAAGGTGACAGCTTGACAGCTTGAGGACTACAAGGAAAACGAAATACAAGAGCCTTGAATATGTAATCTAATTCACTAACTTTAAATACAGTTTAAAAGGGACATGAAACCAAAGAACATATTAAAAATGTTTTTTCCAATTTACTGTTATTATCAAATTCACTACATTCTAATTGCATTCTTGGTTGAAGGGTAGGTATTATACACGTCTGGAGCAATACATGGCAGGAAAATGTGCTGCCATCTACTAATTTTGAAATGTATATCATTCTTGCAAAACTGCTGCTATATAGTGCTGCAGACACATGCATTCTCCTGAGCTTAGATCCCTGATTTTCAACAAAGGATACCAAGAGAACGAAGAAAATGTGAAAATAGAATCATGATAGTTTGATTTTGGCTTTCATGTCCCTTTTAAGTATTTTTATATTGCTGTTTTATTCCAATGTTAACTCTTCCCATTCTTGTCTACTGGACTTCTCCAAATTGGAACTCTCTACTTAGCTCGACAAGACTCTCCCCTAGTTTTAAAAGTTTCAAGTGCAGTCTAGTCAAAATTAAATTTTCATTATTCGGATAGGGAATGCAATTTTCAACAACTTTCCAATTTACTTTTATCATCAAATTTGTTTTGTTCTCTTGGTATTCTTTGTTGAAAGCTAAACCTAGGTAGGCTCATATGCTATTCTAAGCTGTTGAAGGCCGCCTCTTATCTAAGTGCATTTTGACAGGGCTAGTTCATGTGATACATACAATATACACTAAAATTTTCTTACCTCAGTTCCTCTCCTCCTCTTGTCATCCCCTTGAACCCTCTTAGCATGTAAGCCTACGAGATCACCTTTATGAGAGCTGATTTACAACAGTGCAACTCTTTGCAGGGCCATCTACCCATTTGTCTCCTATAAAAGCTACCTTGTAAATTTATAACCATGTTTATAGCATTGCAAAATCTGTTGGCGCTCTAAAAATAACTGATAATAATAATAGTAAATTAGAACATTGTTTACAACTGCATGCGCTATCATTAAAGGGACAGTAAACATGACACTGTGCAGAATTATTTAACATAAGGATGGCCTTTTTTTTCTAAATACCTTATTTGGCCCCCAAAACTATTTTTACCCTGTGTGCAGAGCAGTCCTCTTCTGTACTGCAGTCTTTTCAACTAGCAATGTGATTAGACAGTGAGCCCGATCACGCCATTCAAGGTAGCTTTCCTGTGCTAGGTTAAGCTGTCAGCTACTTTACCTAGCGCAGGAGATAAAAATTAGACATTTAGAAAAAAGAAATAAAACAAAAGGCCATCCTTATGTTACATAATTCTGCAGATATGTTCAGAATAATGTAACAGGTTAACCACGTTTACTGCCCCTTCAAAGAAAACTTTGGGGTTTCATGTCCCTTTAATCCTGAGAAAAGAGCCTATACCCATTTAACATGTAGAAATCAGAATTCAAGAATATTGCTGAGTTCAAATTTAAATATATATGATATGGTTATATAGTTAGGCACTTTTGGAATATATAAATGTATTTCTTTCCTTCTCCGCCCTCAAGGTCTAAATAAATTGATTTATTTTTTTTGTTCAAATCCAGTGTGTGTCTTAGTATTAATATTATTTTTTTGCATTAAGTTTTGGTGTGTGTGCAGATTCATACATACAGTTGTACGAAAAAGTTTGGATACTCCTGAACAAATATTATATCTACTAATTTTCTAAGTGAAAAGAGTTTAACACAACTTCTGTAGTGAACAAAAAAAACTTCACAAATTTCTGCAAATGTTACTGCACCGTTGCTGTTAATTTGTTGAATTTAAGTGATTGCAACAAAACAAAAATACTAGTTAGAACAGTAAATGTGGCTTTGGCAAAAGTCAGGGCACCTTTCTTTATGATTTTTTTTAGTGATTTCTTTGTAAAATCTCAGTAATGTAATTGACTAAATTTACTCAGTACACCTTAATCTAAGTCTAGTAATAACAGTTTCAGACATTCTCTGACTCTGGGCTCCTCTAAAGGGACATACAAGGTCATCACAGAGGTAAAACGTGTATTAATATAACCATGTTGGTTGTACAAAACTGGGGAATGGGTATTTTCTTTCGTGATTCAGATAGAGCATGCGATTTTAAGCAACTTCCTAATTTACTCCTATTATCAAATTGTCTTCATTCTCTTGGTATCTTTATTTGAAAAGCAAGAATGTAAGTTTAGATGCCGGCCCTTTTTTAGTTAACAACCTGGGTTGTTCTTGCGGTTTGTTGGATAAATTCACTCACCAATAAACAAGTGCTGTCCAGAATCCTGAACCAAAAATTGGCTGGCTCCTTAGCTTAGATGCCTTCTTTTTCAAACAAAGATAGCAAAAAAAAACAAGAAAAATTGATAATAGTAGTAATTTAGAAGGTTGCTTAAAATTGCATGCTCTAGCTGAATCACGAAAGAAAGAAATTTGGGTTCAGTGTCCCTTTAAGTTCTGTAAAGGTAGCTGGCTCTGTTATCGAGTTTCAGGTATGGCTACAGTGAGAATTTTGAAATGCTTGTAGCAAGAAAACAAGTAAGTTGCTTGCATTTTTTTAACACAATATGTTTCTTTTTATAATTACTTTGATTTAACATATTTGTTTTGACTAAAGAACCACCATTTCATATTGCTTAAGCAGCTGATTGAGGATCAGAAAATAAAAATAACTGTCTTTTACAAAGTAGGAGAAGGTTTTAAAATAGATATCTATCTAACCCTTCCACTAAGGAAGTTAACTGTTGAAGTCAAGACAAGATCTGGGAGAACAAGAAAAATCTCCAATATATCTGCTCATAGATTGGTCAGGAAAACAAAACAAAAAAAAAAAAAAGACATTCAGGAAGATTTAGCTGGCACTTAAAGGGACACTGAACCCAATTTTTTTCTTTCATGATTCAGATAGAGCATGAAATTTTAAGCAACTTTTTAATTAACTCCTATTATCAAATTTTCTTCATTCTCTTGGTATCTTTATTTGAAATGCAAGAATGTAAGTTTAGATGCCGGACAATTTTTGGCGAACAACCTGGGTTGTTCTTGCTGATTTGTGGATAAATTCATCCACCAATAAAAAAGTGCTGTCCAGAGTTCTGAACCAATAAAAAAAGCTTAGATGCCTTCTTTTTCAAATAAAGATAGCAAGAGATTGAAGAAAAATTGATAATAGGAGTAAATTAGAAAGTTGCTTAAAATTGCATGTTCTATCTGAATCATGAAAGAAAAAATGTGGGTTCAGTGTCCCTTTAAGCAGCGGTATATTAATCAACTGAGCATCAATGGTTGCACAAACATCTGAGTCATGCAACTAGTGCAGCTGATTAGACCATCGTTGGGTTCCGTTTGGGACCAACAGTGCTCCGTGGGTCCCAACTGGCACTTCTACTGTGTGTTTAACCCCTGTGTGGGAGTTAAACATACAGTAAAACAGGGTCAATAGTCGTAAAATGCTCTTACGGATTAGAACATGTTATTTTTTTACTATAGCGCCCTTTAAACTTTGGGTTTATGTGGCTGCCAGTGGCACAGAGAATATTGTAAAGGAAGAGGTCAAATTAATTATACTAAATATAAACCAATTCTGGAAGGTAATGTCAAAGTCAGTAACGAAACAAAACGATCAAGACAATGGATTTACACAGACCTCAAAATCAACAATGAACTACTCCAAAAATAAAAGATTAAGGTTTTGGAATGGCCTTTGCAGTCTCTAGATTTGATGATTATAAAAAAAAACTAAGATTAATTCTGAACTAGAAGTATTCTGTAAGGAAAAGTGGGGAAATATTGCTAAAACAAGAACAGGACGACAGTTAGCAGGTTACACAAAAGAAAAGGTAAATTAGACAAATAGTAACTGTAGTTTATGGAAGATGCTGTGTTAACTTCTTTTCACTTAGAAAAACAACAAAACATTGTGTCAGGGGTGCACAAACCTTCTGCAAACACCTGTAGATAACAGGCACTTGCATGCTGATTCTTGGTACTGTGATGATTCTAGTTTGCCATTGGGAGCTCTCTGACAGGACACAAATAGTATGCTGTCTGGAGGTTTTACTCTGGTAAGCACTGATGAAATGGCTGCAGCTACCTAGCAGAAAGAGAAATGTGTTGCGGAGGTGTATGGACTTTTAAGGAGACAAACTTTTTTCTCCATTTCTAAAGCTATAAATTAAGCACTGTAAGGATGCAAACACATTGGCTTTTCACTTCTCTCTATGTTCTCTGCCTATCTTCACTTGGAGTATTAGAAGGGCTTCCTGGGTAGGATAAATGCGTAGAGAGCACATACAAGGCACCATAGCCTGATATTTTCATAGATTGGCTGCTTGTGTGCTGGTAATGGGATATTCTGAACCTACAATGGCGGTATGAGAAATCAGGGGGTAAGTGTTTATGAACGAGCTGTCGCTGGAGATGTTAGAAATTAGAGGTATATAAAGATTTTTATTAATTAAAGAACTTCATGAAAACATAAGTGATTTCAACTGTATTATACTTAATATGAGACAAAAAGAGTATGAAAACACTTATTCATGGACTTTCATAACCTTTTAATTTTGTCGAATTTGGATGTGTAAGTTTCTCATAAACATGAGCCTTATATGGATAAGTTCCTATGAGCAAGTATTGCCTTTGGCAGTGAATTACACTGGGAAGAAGGGCTTGATAAGGCTGTTCCTGATATATGGGAGACCAGTCATCTGAGTCATTGAGAGTTCTGTATTTATAGCCCTGGGAGGTGCTTCATATCTGTGAGTTACTTTGCTCTTGGAGATCTTTGGGGGTTTGAATTTGGATGTTTCTGTACTATGAGGAACCCTCTTGTTAGGTTTGTGATTTTCCAATTGAAGCATTTGATCTAATTCAAACAGCAGCCCTTCTAATGGATTGGAATAGCTTAGCATGGCTAAAAATCGCCTGAGCTGGTATAAGAGGGGGGTAACTTGATGTGTTGAAATCAAAGTTATAGTTTAGCAATCTGAAGGAACATGCAATCTGTAGGATACTAAGGCCTAGATTTGGAGTTCGGCGGTAAAAGGGCTGTTAACGCTCCGCAGGCTTTTTTCTGGCCGCACCATAAATTTAACTCTGGTATCGAGAGTTAAAACAAATGCTGCGTTAGGCTCCAAAAAAGGAGCGTAGAGCATTTTTACCGCAAAAGCAACTCTCGATACCAGAGTTGCTTACGGACGCGGCCGGCCTCAAAAACGTGCTCGTGCACGATTCTCCCATAGGAAACAATGGGGCTGTTTGAGCTGAAAAAAAACCTAACACCTGCAAAAAAGCAGCGTTCAGCTCCTAACGCAGCCCCATTGATTCCTATGGGGAAACACTTCCTACGTCTGCACCTAACACTCTAACATGTACCCCGAGTCTAAACACCCCTAGCCTTACACTTATTAACCCCTAATCTGCCGCCCCCGCTATCGTTGACCCCTGCATATTTTTTTTAACCCCTAATCTGCCGCTCCGTAAAACGCCGCCACCTACGTTATCCCTATGTACCCCTAATCTGCTGCCCTAACATCGCCGACCCCTATGTTATATTTATTAACCCCTAATCTGCCCCCCACAACGTCGCCTCCACCTGCCTACACTTATTAACCCCTAATCTGCCGAGCGGACCTGAGCGCTACTATAATAAAGTTATTAACCCCTAATCCGCCTCACTAACCCTATCATAAATAGTATTAACCCCTAATCTGCCCTCCCTAACATCGCCGACACCTACCTTCAATTATTAACCCCTAAACTTCCGATCGGAGCTCACCGCTATTCTAATAAATGGATTAACCCCTAAAGCTAAGTCTAACCCTAACACTAACACCCCCCTAAGTTAAATATAATTTTTATCTAACGAAATAAATTAACTCTTATTAAATAACTTATTCCTATTTAAAGCTAAATACTTACCTGTAAAATAAACCCTAATATAGCTACAATATAAATTATAATTATATTATAGCTATTTTAGGATTAATATTTATTTTACAGGCAACTTTGTAATTATTTTAACCAGGTACAATAGCTATTAAATAGTTAAGAACTATTTAATAGTTACCTAGTTAAAATAATAACAAATTTACCTGTAAAAGAAATCCTAACCTAAGTTATAATTAAACCTAACACTACCCTATCAATAAAATAATTAAATAAACTACCTACAATTACCTACAATTAACCTAACACTACACTATCAATAAATAAATTAAACACAATTGCTACAAATAAATACAATTAAATAAACTAGCTAAAGTACAAAAAATAAAAAAGAACTAAGTTACAGAAAATAAAAAAATATTTACAAACATAAGAAAAATATTACAACAATTTTAAACTAATTACACCTACTCTAAGCCCCCTAATAAAATAACAAAGCCCCCCAAAATAAAAAATTCCCTACCCTATTCTAAATTAAAAAAGTTACAAGCTCTTTTACCTTACCAGCCCTGAACAGGGCCCTTTGCGGGGCATGCCCCAAGAATTTCAGCTCTTTTGCCTGTAAAAGAATAAATACAATACCCCCCCCCCAACATTACAACCCACCACCCACATACCCCTAATCTAACCCAAACCCCCCTTAAATAAACCTAACACTAAGCCCCTGAAGATCTTCCTACCTTGTCTTCACCATCCAGGTATCACCGATCCGTCCTGGCTCCAAGATCTTCATCCAACCCAAGCGGGGGTTGGCGATCCATAATCCGGTCCAGAAGAGGCTCCAAAGTCTTCCTCCTATCCGGCAAGAAGAGGACATCCGGACCGGCAAACATCTTCTCCAAGCGGCATCTTCGATCTTCTTCCATCCGGTGCGGAGCG
The DNA here is from genome assembly GCF_027579735.1 of Bombina bombina. Classification (NCBI taxonomy): domain Eukaryota; kingdom Metazoa; phylum Chordata; class Amphibia; order Anura; family Bombinatoridae; genus Bombina; species Bombina bombina. The sequence continues at coordinate 788,626,429 of NC_069501.1, read as the reverse complement.
GGTCCATCTTGAAGCAGGCGACGCGGATCCATCCTCTTCTTCCGATGTCTCCCGACTAATGACGGTTCCTTTAAGGGACGTCATCCAAGATGGCGTCCCTCGAATTCCGATTGGCTGATAGGATTCTATCAGCCAATCGGAATTAAGGTAGGAATTTTCTGATTGGCTGATGGAATCAGCCAATCAGAATCAAGTTCAATCCGATTGGCTGATCCAATCAGCCAATCAGATTGAGCTCGCATTCTATTGGCTGTTCCGATCAGCCAATAGAATGCGAGCTCAATCTGATTGGCTGATGGGATCGGCCAATCGGATTGAACTTGATTCTGATTGGCTGATTCCATCAGCCAATCAGAAAATTCCTACCTTAATTCCGATTGGCTGATAGAATCCTATCAGCCAATCGGAATTCGAGGGACGCCATCTTGGATGACGTCCCTTAAAGGAACCGTCATTAGTCGGGAGACATCGGAAGAAGAGGATGGATCCGCGTCGCCTGCTTCAAGATGGACCCGCTCCGCACCGGATGGAAGAAGATCGAAGATGCCGCTTGGAGAAGATGTTTGCCGGTCCGGATGTCCTCTTCTTGCCGGATAGGAGGAAGACTTTGGAGCCTCTTCTGGACCGGATTATGGATCGCCAACCCCCGCTTGGGTTGGATGAAGATCTTGGAGCCAGGACGGATCGGTGATACCTGGATGGTGAAGACAAGGTAGGAAGATCTTCAGGGGCTTAGTGTTAGGTTTATTTAAGGGGGGTTTGGGTTAGATTAGGGGTATGTGGGTGGTGGGTTGTAATGTTGGGGGGGGGGGTATTGTATTTATTCTTTTACAGGCAAAAGAGCTGAAATTCTTGGGGCATGCCCCGCAAAGGGCCCTGTTCAGGGCTGGTAAGGTAAAAGAGCTTGTAACTTTTTTAATTTAGAATAGGGTAGGGAATTTTTTATTTTGGGGGGCTTTGTTATTTTATTAGGGGGCTTAGAGTAGGTGTAATTAGTTTAAAATTGTTGTAATATTTTTCTTATGTTTGTAAATATTTTTTTATTTTCTGTAACTTAGTTCTTTTTTATTTTTTGTACTTTAGCTAGTTTATTTAATTGTATTTATTTGTAGCAATTGTGTTTAATTAATTTATTGATAGTGTAGTGTTAGGTTAATTGTAGGTAATTGTAGGTAGTTTATTTAATTATTTTATTGATAGGGTAGTGTTAGGTTTAATTATAACTTAGGTTAGGATTTCTTTTACAGGTAAATTTGTAATTATTTTAACTATTTTAGCTATTAAATAGTTCTTAACTATTTAATAGCTATTGTACCTGGTTAAAATAATTACAAAGTTACCTGTAAAATAAATATTAATCCTAAAATAGCTATAATATAATTATAATTTATATTGTAGCTATATTAGGATTTATTTTACAGGTAAGTATTTAGCTTTAAATAGGAATAAGTTATTTAATAAGAGTTAATTTATTTCGTTAGATAAAAATTATATTTAAGTTAGGGGGGTGTTAGTGTTAGGGTTAGACTTAGCTTTAGGGGTTAATCCATTTATTAGAATAGCGGTGAGCTCCGATCGGAAGTTTAGGGGTTAATAATTGAAGGTAGGTGTCGGCGATGTTAGGGAGGGCAGATTAGGGGTTAATAAATATAATATAGGGGTCGGCGGTGTTAGGGGCAGCAGATTAGGGGTACATAGGGATAACGTAGGTGGCGGCGATTTGCGGTCGGAAGATTAGGGGTTAATTATTGTAAGTAGCTGGCGGCGACGTTGTGGGGGGCAGGTTAGGGGTGAATAAATATAATATAGGGGTCGGCGGGGTTAGGGGCAGCAGATTAGGGGTACATAAGTATAACGTAGGTGGCGGTCGGCAGATTAGGGGTTAAAAATTTTAATCGAGTGGCGGCGGTGTGGGGGGAGCTCGGTTTAGGGGTACATAGGTAGTTTATGGGTGTTAGTGTACTTTAGGGTACAGTAGTTAAGAGCTTTATAAACCGGCGTTAGCCAGAAAGCTCTTAACTCCTGCTATTTTCAGGCGGCTGGAGTTTTGTCGTTAGAGCTCTAACGCTCACTTCAGAAACGACTCTAAATACCAGCGTTAGAAAGATCCCATTGAAAAGATAGGCTACGCAAATGGCGTAGGGGGATCTGCGGTATGGAAAAGTCGCGGCTGAAAAGTGAGCGTTAGACCCTTTAATCACTGACTCCAAATACCAGCGGGCGCCCAAAACCAGCGTTAGGAGCCTCTAACGCTGGTTTTGACGGCTACCGCCGAACTCTAAATCTAGGCCTAAGACTTCAAAACAATCCTCAACAGCATCCTACAAGTATAAAACTATTTCAGGACTGACATCACTATCAGAAATTAGACAATAGGTTGGATCTTTTCACAAACCGTTGATCAGCTCATTCATTAGATGCTGTTAATTACCTAATACAGAATAAAGCTCCTTATTCACTCTTCAGTGGAATTTTTTTCTGCCCCTTCTACTTACTCAGAAAGACAGATGCTTAAAGGGACATAAAATCCTTGAAATTATAATACAAAATGTTTATGCGTCGTTTTTTTAAAAAACAATATACTTTAATTTATTCTGCATTCTTTTTCTGTTATTTGACCCTGAAAATCTTGGATTTCCAGTTGTGAGAATTAGAAGCGCACACTGCACACATCACAAGCGTAACCCACATATCTTTACCTAACGGGCCTCAGAAGAAGTTGTTAGATGGCTCCTTCAAATAAAGCAAGTGGTAAAGAGAGTTTGGCCCTTAAAAAAAAAAAAACTGTGGCAAACAAAGTGTAATAACAAGGTGTTTTGTGTCCCTTTATAATATCAAGATGTTTCTTGTAGTAAAATCTTTACTAACAAGAATATATATATTTTTTTATACTGTTAAGATTTGTATTTTTTCTTGTGGTAATCAATTACTTGCAGTTCCCATTCCATTTACTAAATATTTCACGCATTAGAGTTAAAATGGAAGATCATTATAGTATATTTGAAATAAATCTCAACACAAACATGAAACATTTTTTTCTAGAAGGCAGCAAAAGCTGCCGCACTCCATTTGTTCAGTACCATATACAGGAAGACTAATCTTACCCATGTATAAACAAATTAGCTATCTAGTGTAGCTGAAATAAAAAGGTAATCTGTGTCACTTTAAATGCACTAGAGCATTTTACTATTGTACTGCAACTAGAATAGATTTTAGAAATGTGTTTAACTCCTTTGTAGCATTTAAACTAATAGTTAGAGGTACACAGTAGTACTGTTTTAAAATACTGTATTACTATGATACTCTTAGGTTACTTTAAAAGAAATAAAACAGTTATGTACAAATTAGCAAGTCGTCACAAAGATAACAAAATATTAAAACTAACTGTAGGTTAAAAGGCAGTTATCTAAACAAATCAGAATGGTCACTTTTTGGATGTGTAAACAATTTACAGACAAAGATTCATTTATTTTTACTGGATTTTGCTTTTCGACATTTTTTAACAGAACATTAGCATTAAAAATAGTACAAAAAAAAACAAAAACAAATAGGAAATGTCACAACCTATGTTTTAATGAAAATGGATAAATATCAGATCATCAGATTGCTAACATTTTCTATTAAATATTAGACATGACTTCATCCTGCGCAAAGTGATTGAGGAGATAAAGTGCCCTCGACTAATATTGGCATTCTTAGTAAATATGTCCAAAGAAAATACTCTGCTCTCAAGGCTATCAAACAATTGCGAACACAACACAGGTTTATCCAAAATAAAAAAAATAATCTTTGTTAAATGTATGTGTGACACAATTATTGGCACCCTTTTAGTCAATACTTTGTGCTACTTCTCTTTGCCAAGATAACAGCTCTGAGTCTTTTCCTATAATGCCTGATGAGGTTGGAGAACACATGGGACCATTTCTCCTTATAGAATCTCTCCAGAGCCTTCAAATTTCGAGGTTGACGCTGAGGGACTCTACTCTTCAGTTCGCTCCATAGGTTTTCTATGGGGTTCAATTCAGGGGACTTTGATGGCCATGGCAGGATATTGATTTTGTTTTGGATCATCGTCCTGCTGGAAGATCCAACCACAACCCATTTTAATCTTTCTGGCAAAGGCAGTCAGGTGTTCATTTAATTTCTGTTATATAAAACACACACAGGGTCAGCACATCACCCAGATGCAGGATACAAGCGTTCAACCGAAATAGGTGCGTATCACCTTCCAGGATTCCCTCCAGAGCCCAAGGAGTACATTGAAGAAAATCAAGGAGAAGGTGGCACTCAAATATAAAGCAATCCTTTATTACAGAGCAACGTTTCAGGGCTCCTGCCCCTTTCATACCTTGAGAAAGGGGCAGGAGCACTGAAAGTTGCTCTGTAATAAAGGATTGCTTTATATTTGAGTGCCACCTTCTCCTTGATTTTCTTCATTTAATATCTGTTGATATTTGATAGAGTCAATAATGCCATGTATCCTAAAAATGTCCAGGTCCTCTGGCAGAAAAACAACACCAAAATATTAAAGAGCCTCCACCATATTTAACCGTGGGCATGAGGTGCTTTTCCATATGGCTACTTCTCTGTGTGCGCTAAACCCACTTCTGGTAATAATAGCTAAAAAAAGCTCTATTTTGGTTTCATCTGACCATAGAACCCGATCCCATTTGAAGTTCCAGCAGTGTCTGGAAAACTGAAGACACTTGAGTTTGTTTTGGGATTAGAGTAGATGATTTTTTCTTAAAACAATTCCAAACAACTTATGGTGATGTAGGTGACATCGGATTGTAGTTTCGGATACTTTCTGACCCCAAGATGCAACTAACTTTTGCAATTCTCCAGCTATGATCCTTGGAGATATTTTGGCTACTCGAACCATCCTCTTCACAGTGCGTTGAGACAATATAGACACATTTTCATATAGCCACTTCCCATTTTGTGAAGCTCAACATCCTTTAGCCGCACATCACAGCTATATTCCTTACACATTGTGATGAATGATTAAGGGAATTTGGCCTACGTGTTACCTCATATTTATACCCCTCTGAAACAGGAAGTCATGGTTGAACACTTTCCTGCTCCTAGTCACCCAGGTGTACTAAAAAATTGTGGTTTTTTTGTACAAAGGATCAAAAGTTTAAACAATAAAGACACATTCAACAGCCTTCTTTGCTCATATTTACCAAGGGTGCAAATATTAGTGGGGGACACTGTATATACTTGTTTATGGCACTGCAAGAAACTTGTACAAAATTATCTTTAAACTAACTTTTAAAGTATGAGGATGCTCATTTATAGTGGCTTATGGGCATCACACAAACACCCTTTAATGTAAATTCAGTTGTATATATAAAGCACACATGCAAGTGCATACATATAAACTCAGATTACAGCTATGGATATTTAGCAATGTTTTAATGAGGCGGTAATATTTCTGTGCAAACCAAAAACATTAATTTTTGTTCTAATTTTTTTTTTATTTTCTTATCTCATTACCACCTTTGCTATATGCTGTAATCTGACAACAGAGTTATAGCCAGTGATAAATTAGTGATGACAAGCTAACACAATTGGTTGATTATGTCACACACAATATTATTAAGAGTCATGCTATTTACAGAGTACACTATTGCTTTTCCTTTTCACTCTCTATCACAATCCCTTTGTCTATACAATAAACTCAGAAAAACCTCCAAAAGCTCTCTAAACTATTTATGGCTTTTTTTATTAATACCACAGGCCACCACAGAGTATTGACTGAGCAGTTGCAAGATGCGCAAAGATTTTAAAGTGGAAAGTCTCACTGTTGCAGCAACTATAAACCATTCTCCAAGCTCAATCAAGCAATTGTACACCTTTTGCTTCAGTCACACAAACCTCTGTAAACTCTGCTTAGCAAGGCCCACTTCCTCCAGTGTCAATTTGTCTTGTCAAATTAACATTGGTCTTATTATAATAATAATAATAATAATAATAGGTCTGACTCAACTTAAAAAAAACAATACCCCAAAAAAGTGTGATTTTCTTGTATGAATCAAATCATTTTAAAGGGACATGATACCCCAAAATTTTCTTTCATGCTTCACACACAGCATAACATTTGAAACAACTTTTCAATTTATTTCTACTACCAAATTTGCTTCATTCTCTTGGTATTCTTTGTTCAAAGAGCAGCAATGCAGAACCAGGAGGTAGCTGAACCCATTGGGTGAGCCAATGACAAGAGACATGTGCAGCCACCAATCAGGAGCAAGCGCCCATATGTGCATTGCTGCTCCTGAGCCTACCTGGGTATGCTTTTAAACAAAGCATAACAAGAGAATGAAGCAAATGAGACAATAGAAGTATAAATGGAAAGTTGTTTAAAATTGCACTTTCTATCTAAATAGTGAAAGTTTAATTTTGACTTTAATGATTAACAGCATCTAAAATCTACTTTCATTACAAATGACTTTTTTGCAGTTTAAAAGTAGAAAGCAGAAGTGTAGTTCTAGGTACAGATTTTATTGGCATGAGTCTGTTGCTAACACATTAGGTATAAAGTATCTGAATAGCCATAGGCTAATCTAAGATATTTCCCCTCAGCATTTATCCTGGAATGCTCATTATGTATATGTAAGTATTGTGTCTGAATCTATTGCTCTCCAATGGCAGTTCAAAATGCGTTTTCACATATTCCACTTCCTTTTGTACATTATTTATTAAATATGATTCACTACATCTATATCACCCATCCCCTTTCAAATAATTTGGAGACATATCTAAAGGGATACAAAATCCAAAATTTTAAGCAACTTTCTAATTTACTCCTATTGTACATTTTTCTTCGTTCTCTTGCTATCTTTATTTAAAAAGCAGGAAAATAAATCTTAGAAGCTGGCCCATTTGTGGTTCAGAATCTGGGTTATGTTTGCTTATTTGTTGGCTAAATGTAGTCACCAATAAGCAAGCGCTATCCAGGGTGCTGAACCTAAAATGGGCCAGCTCCTAAGCTTTACATTTCTGCTTTTTAAAAAAAAAAAAAAAAAATAAAGATAGCAAGAGAACAAAGTAAAATAGATAATAGGAGTAAATTAGAAAGTTTCTTAACATTGCATGCTCTATCTGAAGCATGAAAGAAAAAAATTGGGTTTAGTAACCCTTTAAGCACATTAAATCATTATGCTTGCAACAACCTACATCACTTTGGCAGCTTTTCTGGTTTTTAATTTATTTAGATATGTCTGGAGGTATAGACTCCTGGATAGTGCATAATAATGATCTATAAAGCACCTTTACACAGGCTCTTTCAACTTCCAAAATACTACTAATTTCTGCAATAAGAGAAGAGCTTGATAGCTATCCCTTACTGATGAAAATAAAGTTCAGATATTGGAAATGTAGGATCCACATAAGCAAAAGAGCTACTAAGCAGTTATGTAGTCAAGTCTTTTAGTGTCCCTTTAAGTTAACATTGCTTTAAACTGAGAAAAATAATGATAAAACACAACGTAAGCGACCATATTACAGAAAAAGAAATGGGTACAGTAAGTCTCTAGAGACTGAAAGACATTATTTGTAAGCACTGCAATGTGGACTCTGAAAAACTTAAAATAAATTATATTTCCTCCATCACTGTGCTAAATATGAAACCATATGGAGACACCATACTGGCAAATTTATAAAGGCAAACCAAAGCATGAAAAAATTACAAAATAAAAATCCATGCCAATCCGGTGTCTGAATACTGAGGTGCATTAGAAAAGGATGCATTGTTGTTGTTTTGAAGTGCAAGACAAGACTCAACAAATCTTGAGGAACACGTCATTGTGACCTAAAAATTGGCCCTGGTACCTAGAAAAAAAAGAAGTCGACAATTTTTTTTTAAAACCACTGAGCACTTTGAGTGATACTGTGCTACGCTGCAGATTATCACACTCAGGGTCAGATTATGAGTGGATCGCAATATTGGCGCGCCACTCATAATAACAGTGCACGCAATTGTGCGCTAGTATCTGAAGTGGCCCACAATGCGAAGGCGACCTCGCGTTCGCTTTGCATGGAAGCTTTGTGCTCAATAGAGCACACTTCCATAGTCTCCAATGAAAGCTTGGTTCTCATTCCGTGAGACACGGCATGAGAACTAGCGCAGCAAAGGACGTAAATATTGATTCTAAAAGGAGTTTTGCAGAACAATGTGAAGTAAACATTAGGTACAAAAACCCGAATATATATATATATATATATACTAACCCATCCCAATAGAAGCAGCACACCCAGTTTTCTCTTTAATCTCAGCTCGAATAACAGAAGCTACTTCATCAGGTGTCAGTCTTGTCTCAGCAAGAATTTCTGTGATATCGACTAGAGCTTCATCACAGCTAACAGCCTCAATGTCATAAGTGTAACTGGGGAATGAAAGCACAGTAGTGTTAAATATGCTATGGATATAAGCAATAAACCTAAATATAAAAAAGTGCTGCAGAAATTGTGACCATCATTCATTTTATAGTTAAAGGTCTAAACAGGCACAGATTTTCATTCTCTTGGTATCTTTATTTGAATGTAAGCTAAGGAGTCGGACCATTTTTAGTTCAGGACATGGGTAGCGCTTACTCATTGGTGGCTACATTAGACACCAATCAGAAAGTGCTACCCATGTTCTGAACCAAAAATGGTGTGGCTCCTATGATTAGATTCCTGCTATTTCAAATAAAGATACCAAGAGAACGAAGAAAATTTGATAATAGGAGTAAATAAGAAAGTTGCTTAACATTGAATGCTCTATCTGAATCATGAAAGTTTAATTTTGACTAGACTATTCCTTTAAGTAATTAAAACCTTTACCTTGCTAATGTTTTATACATGGTCATTGCAACTTCTTTGTACGAATCAAAATCATAAGGTACTGCTTGGAGATCCGGGCACAGATGTTTAGCTCTACCAAAGAACATTCCATTTTTCACACCAGCTTGTCTAATTGTGGCAAAGAAAAGAAAGTCATAAATGTCTCTGCAAATTCATAAGACAAATTGTATGTTAAGCATTGTAGATCTGTAAAACAATTACAGTTGGATTTATTCAAAAAGGGTTTAATGCAACCAGTTTTTTTCTACAAAACAAAAATATCTGTAGTTTCCATCTATAACAAAACATTGATAAACTAGATATTAAAAGCAATATAAAAATCAATTTTAATTTAGCAACAACAAATTGCATACCTTGCTTCATAACTGCAAGATGCAATTTCTGCTAATGAAAGATGTGTGATATCCAGATCTATTCCATTGCGCAAAGTAGAATCAGTTTGGTCAAGCTTATTTGTGTTGTCTACAAGATAAAACATATTAAACTGTAAAAAATAAATCAATGTAAAAATGAACACAATTGGTATTATATATATATAAATTGTTACTTTATCAATCACATTATAGAGGTTATTATTCACCTCCATGTAGGTTATGTATTTTGGCCTAGTCAAAAATGAACACAATGAAAAGGAATTATGAAGACTAATAGGTTTAAAGGTGTCTAGTTGAATTAGATTTTGTAAAGCATTCTGTACAGTAGACTTATCTTTTTAAATTTAGTTTGAAGATTCCACTGCATACCATCTTTGCCTTTTTGAATCCTATTCTGGTAAAACTCAAATTCCATCTGAGGATTAGCTCCATCACGAGATGATATTTTTCCGGAACCTCTGTTGCTGGTGACTGCCACGGGTCTTCCTAAAAAATATTTTAGATACTTTTAAAAATCCATGAATTTATTGTGTTACATGGAAAAGATAGGTCAACATGACATGCATTCCAAAGTTACACATACATGTATAATTTGTTTACTACTGGGCTCTGTGTGGGAATGTCTCCTAGATAAATTCCTAGAGGTTTAGGGCCCTCTATATCAATGTTCACTTTTGCCCTTTTGTTTCATGATGTGAATACCCAGTGAAATATGCTTGGGTTCTACAAATAACAGTTAGCACTGGATCCACAGATTGTATATTCTTTAGCTAAAAAAAAAGTCATTGGATGGGCCAGCCCATCTTCAGCCACAATATTATAAAGATCAAGCTGTCGATCGATAAGATCTTTTAATGAAAAAATATTATTGTCAGTAAAATAGTTTGATTAGTTCAGAAACACAACACATCAACATTCATTAACACCTCTCATTTGGCTTAACTTTTTCTGGGTGGTAAGATCAAATATCAAAGAAAAAAGAAACACCACTGTCTCACATAACACTAAACAATTTTTTAAAGCGGTTAAGTTATTTCAAATCTTACATACATATAAAAAAACTAAAAGAAAACAGAGTGGGCTCCTTGTTGGCTAGAGTTGTAAAATGTAAATGCTATAACAACTTTGTTCATAAGCAGGAAACAACAGACAACTCATATTTATAATGGTCACCAAAATGAATACACATTTCATTGCATATTATAGAACACTCAATAACCTACCCTCAGAAAACTCTGCCTAAAATGATATATTGAACAATACCTAGACAAAGTTTCCATATCAAGCCTCCTCTACTTTAGAGAAGCCTATAATTATCTACACTTTCAGAAAAAAGGGTACGTTGGGGTCCGTTTGTGAACACTTAGGGTACAACTGCTGTGGTTGTACCCTCAATGGATCATAATTACTCGTATGTACCATTTAGGGGTAAATAAGGTACAAATAGGTTTCTAACTGTCAAAGGGTCCATGTCTGTATGATTTAATTCCCCCAAAAAGGTACAATTACTTGTGTGGCTAAAAGTTTGAGGGGGGTGAGTGGTTCAAGGCTGCCAAACTTGTAGTCACCAAAAATAAATTCAACATACATGTTGTATAGCAAAATAATTAATGTTCAATGGTTGTTGGTAATATGCAAGAAGTGGGAAAAGCAACAAATACTTACTTAGGACAGTCTAGTCAAAAACAAACTTTCATTATTCAGATAGGCCATGTAATTTTAAACAATTTTCACATGTGCATCTATCACCAAGTTTGCTTTATTCTTTTAGGCCTAGAATTAGAGTTTGGCGGTAGCCGTGAAAACCAGCGTTAGAGGCTCCTAACGCTGGTTTTAGGCTACCTCCGGTATTTGGAGTCACTCAAAAAAGGGTCTAACGCTCACTTTTCAGCCGCGACTTTTCCATACCGCAGATCCCCTTACGTAAATTGCGTATCCTATCTTTTCAATGGGATTTTTCTAACTCCGGTATTTAGAGTCGAGTCTGAAGTGAGCGTTAGAAATCTAACGACAAAACTCCAGCCGTAGAAAAAAGTCAGTAGTTAAGAGCTTTCTGGGCTAACGCCAGTTCATAAAGCTCTTAACTACTGTACTCTAAAGTACACTAACACCCATAAACTACCTATGTACCCCTAAACCGAGGTCCCCCCACATCGCCGCAACTCGATTAAATTTTTTTAACCCCTAATCTGCCGACCTCCACCTACGTTATCCTTATGTACCCCTAATCTGCTGCCCCTAACACCGCCGACCCCTATATTATATTTATTAACCCCTAATCTGCCCCCCACAACGTCGCCGCCAGCTACCTACACTTATTAACCCCTAATCTGCCGTCCGCACGCCGCCGCCAGCTACATTATCCCTATGTACCCCTAATCTGCTGCCCTAACATCGCCGACCCCTATATTATATTTATTAACCCCTAACCTGCCCCCCACAACGTCGCCACCACCTACCTACAATAATTAACCCCTAATCTGCCGACCGCAAAGAGCCGCCAGCTACATTATAGCTATGTACCCCTAATCTGCTGCCCCTAACACCGCCGACCCCTATATTATATTTATTAACCCCTAACCTGCCCTCCCTAACATCGCCGACACCTAACTTCAATTATTAACCCCTAATCTGCCGACCGAATCTCGCCGCTATTCTAATAAATGTATTAACCCCTAAAGCTAAGTCTAACCCTAACACTAACACCCCCCTAAATTAAATATAATTTTAATCTAACGAAATTAATTAACCCTTATTAAATAAATTATTCCTATTTAAAGCTAAATACTTACCTGTAAAATAAATCCTAATATAGCTACAACATAAATTATAATTATATTATAGCTATTTTAGGATTAATATTTATTTTACAGGTAACTTTGTATTTATTTTAACCAGGTACAATAGCTATTAAATAGTTAATAACTATTTAATAGCTAAAATAGTTAAAATAATTACAAATTTACCTGTAAAATAAATCCTAACCTAAGTTACAATTAAACCTAACACTACACTATCAATAAATTAATTAAATAAAATACCTACAATTTCCTACAATTAAACCTAACACTACACTATCAATAAATAAATTAAATACAATACCTACAAATAACTACAATGAAATAAACTAACTAAAGTACAAAAAATAAAAAAGAACTAAGTTACAAAAAATAAAAAAATATTTACAAACATAAGAAAAATATTACAACAATTTTAAACTAATTACACCTACTCTAAGCCCCCTAATAAAATAACAAAGCCCCCCAAAATAAAAAAAATGCCCTACCCTATTCTAAATTACTAAAGTTCAAAGCTCTTTTACCTTACCAGCCCTGAACAGGGCCCTTTGTGGGGCATGCCCCAAGAAGTTCAGCTCTTTTGCCTGTAAAAAAAAAACATACAATACCCCCTCTCCCCAACATTACAACCCACCACCCACATACCCCTAATCTAACCCAAACCCCCCTTAAATAAACCTAACACTAAGCCCCTGAAGATCATCCTACCTTGTCTTCACCATACCAGGTTCACCGATCCGTCCTGGCTCCAAAATCTTCATCCAACCCAAGCGGGGGCTGGCGATCCATCTTCCGGCGGCTGAAGAGGTCCAGAAGAGGCTCCAAAGTCTTCATCCTATCCGGGAAGAAGAGTAGATCCGGACCGGCAACCATCATCTTCCAAGCGGCATCTTCTATCTTCATCCGATGAGGACCGGCTCCATCCTGAAGACCTCCACAGCGGACCCATCTTCATCCGGCGACGTCCAACTGAAGAATGACGGTTCCTTTAAGGGACGTCATCCAAGATGGCGTCCCTCGAATTCCGATTGGCTGATAGGATTCTATCAGCCAATCGGAATTAAGGTAGGAATATTCTGATTGGCTGATGGAATCAGCCAATCAGAATCAAGATCAATCCGATTGGCTGATCCAATCAGCCAATCAGATTGAGCTCGCATTCTATTGGCTTATCGGAACAGCCAATAGAATGGAGCTCAATCTGATTGGCTGATTGGATCAGCCAATCGGATTGAACTTGATTCTGATTGGCTGATTCCATCAGCCAATCAGAATATTCCTACCTTAATTCCGATTGGCTGATAGAATCCTATCAGCCAATCGGAATTCGAGGGACGCCATCTTGGATGACGTCCCTTAAAGGAACCGTCATTCTTCAGTTGGACGTTGCCGGATGAAGATGGGTCCGCGGTGGAGGTCTTCAGGATGGAGCCGGTCCTCATCGGATGACGATAGAAGATGCCGCTTGGAAGATGATGGTTGCCGGTCCGGATCTACTCTTCTTCCCGGATAGGATGAAGACTTTGGAGCCTCTTCTGGACCTCTTCAGCCGCCGGAAGATGGATCGCCAGCCCCCGCTTGGGTTGGATGAAGATTTTGGAGCCAGGACGGATCGGTGAACCTGGTATGGTGAAGACAAGGTAGGATGATCTTCAGGGGCTTAGTGTTAGGTTTATTTAAGGGGGGTTTGGGTTAGATTAGGGGTATGTGGGTGGTGGGTTGTAATGTTGGGGAGAGGGGGTATTGTATGGGTTTTTTTTACAGGCAAAAGAGCTGAACTTCTTGGGGCATGCCCCGCAAAGGGCCCTGTTCAGGGCTGGTAAGGTAAGAGAGCTTTGAACTTTAGTAATTTAGAATAGGGTAGGGCATTTTTTATTTTGGGGGGATTTGTTATTTTATTAGGGGGCTTAGAGTAGGTGTAATTAGTTTAAAATTGTTGTAAGATTTTCCTTATGTTTGTAAATATTTTTTTATTTTTTGTAACTTAGTTCTTTTTTATTTTTTGTACTTTAGTTAGTTTATTTCATTGTAGTTATTTGTAGATATTGTATTTAATTTATTTATTGATAGTGTAGTGTTAGGTTTAATTGTAGGTAATTGTAGATATTTTATTTAATTAATTTAATGATAGTGTAGTGTTAGGTTTAATTGTAATTTAGGTTAGGATTTATTTTACAGGTAATTTTGTTATTATTTTAACTAGGTAACTATTAAATAGTTATTAACTATTTAATAGCTATTGTACCTGGTTAAAATAAATACAAAGTTACCTGTAAAATAAATATTAATCCTAAAATAGCTATAATTATAATTTATAGTGTAGCTATATTAGGATTTATTTTACAGGTAAGTATTTAGCTTTAAATAGGAATAATTTATTTAATAAGAGTTAATTAATTTCGTTAAATTAAAATTATATTTAATTTAGGGGGGTGTTAGTGTTAGGGTTAGACTTAGCTTTAGGGGTTAATACATTTATTAGAATAGCGGTGAGCTCCAGTCGGCAGATTAGGGGTTAATAATTGAAGTTAGGTGTCGGCGATGTTAGGGAGGGCAGATTAGGGGTTAATACTATTTATTATAGGGTTAGTGAGGCGGATTAGGGGTTAATAACTTTATTATAGTAGCGCTCAGGTCCGGTCGGCAGATTAGGGGTTAATAAGTGTAGGCAGGTGGAGGCGACGTTGTGGGGGGCAGATTAGGGGTTAATAAATATAATATAGGGGTCGGCGATGTTAGGGCAGCAGATTAGGGGTACATAGGGATAATGTAAGTAGCGGCGGTTTACGGAGCGGCAGATTAGGGGTTAATAATAATATGCAGGGGTCAGCGATAGCGGTGGCGGCAGATTAGGGGTTAATAAGTGTAAGGTTAGGGGTGTTTAGACTTGGGGTACATGTTAGAGTGTTAGGTGCAGATGTAGGAAGTGTTTCCGCATAGCAAACAATGGGGCTGCGTTAGGAGCTGAACGCGGCTTTTTTGCAGGTGTTAGGTTTTTTTTCAGCTCAAACAGCCCCATTGTTTCCTATGGGGGAATCGTGCACGAGCACGTTTTTGAGGCTGGCAGTGTCCGTAAGCAACTCTGGTATCGAGAGTTGAAGCTGCGTTAAATATGCTCTACGCTCCTTTTTTGGAGCCTAACGCAGCCTTTATGTGGACTCTCAATACCAGAGTTATTTTTATGGTGCGGCCAGAAAAAAGCCGGCGTTAGCTACGCGGGTCCTTACCGACAAAACTCTAAATCTAGCCGTTAGTATTCTTAGTTGAAAGCTAAACCTAGGAGGTTCATATGCTAATTTCTAAGCCCTTGAAGGCCGCCTCTCATCTCAGGGCATTTTGACAGAGGGTGTTAGCTACTGTGTTTCATATAGATAACACTGTGCTCACGCACGTGGAGTTCCTAGGAGTCAGCACTGATTACCTAAAATGCAAGTCTGTCAAAAGAACTGAAATAAGGGGCAGTTTGCTGAGGCTAAGATACAAGATAATCACAGAGGTAAAAAGTATATTAATATAACTGTGTTGGGTTATGCAAAACTAGGGAATGGGTATACTAGAAAAAGGAGAAACTGGCACTAGTGTATCGTATTACAGGGAATAATAAACCAATATATTCAGTTTGGTGCTAACTCCTATAATAGTGAACTATAGAGGGTATGGGTAAGAGAACCCAAGAAGGGGTTTTGAATAGCACTCTTCCCTATCAAAGTATGTGGTAATTGTAGGTATAACAATTTACCCAGTTAATATACCCAATATGAGAGTGATTAATAAAATATAACTTTTAATAAAAATTAATAAAATACAGAGTACAACGACTCTGAGACCAACAAGCCAACAGATGATACTGGGAAAACTACTGCAACCTCCACCTCCATGTTTCCTGGCCGATAACCTCTAAACGTCGGCTTCAAGTGACAGAGATGGATAGCAGAGTCCCAGTATTCAACAGAAATAAGTAAAAAAATAGCGTCACAGCAAACGCTTAACAACACAAACGCGTTTCGGCTCTATTTGCAGCCTATTTAATGTGTTCAATTCTGAATTTCGGACAAACAGAAGCCTGGGTGCCACCTCTTATTATACTGATTCATTGGTTGCATATTGTCCTATCCACGGAGAGGGATTTTACACGCCCTCCATTTGCCCAATCAGAGCATTTCTATCTCTGGTTACAGATGTAAACAAGCAAGCTTACGTGGATCCTATGAGAGCAGACAAACATTCACACCCTCCCCTGCGATCCATCCAATCAAACACATTCTGTACACTGTGGGCGTGTGTCTCTAGCAGACATACGTCGGCAATCCATAGTGTTTGTTTACATAGTTTATGGAGAGACGGTAGAAAGTGTGAAGCGAAGTATAATGGAGAGAACAGGATCGTGATTGCTAATCCTTATCGCC